>NC_045768.1:71348076-71989076 GCF_008692025.1 Phocoena sinus
AGCATAATTTTTAATGGTCCTAGGATTTTTTTTTTTTTTGCGGTACACAGGCCTCTCACTGTTGTGGCCTCTCCCGCTTGCGGAGCACAGGCTCCGGACGCGCAGGCTCAGCGGCCATGGCTCACGGGCCCAGCCGCTCCGCAGCATGTGAGATCCTCCCGGACCGGGGCACGAACCCGAGTCCCCTGCATCGGCAGGCGGACTCTCAACCACTGCACCACCAGGGAAGACCTGGAGTAGCACTTTTAATTTCCTTCAAGAACTTTTCCTTTTCATTCACAAATTAATTAACTGTTTGGTGCAGAGGCCTAGCTTTTGGCCTGTCTTGGCTTTTGACCTGCATTCCTCACTAAGTTTAATCATTTCTAGCTTTTGATTTAAAGTGAGAGAACTGCAACTCTTCCTTCCACTTGAATACTATTGTAAGGTGATTAATAGGCCTAATTTTAATATTGTCATGTCTCAGTGAATAGGGAGGCCTGAGGAGAGGGAGAGAGACAGGGAAGTTCAGGTTAGTGGAATAGTCAGAACACACACATTTATCCATTAAGTTTGCCTTCTTTCTGTGGGTACAGTTCATGGTGGCCTCAAACAATTACAACAGTAATATCAGAGAAACTGATCACGGATCACCGTAACAAATATAATAATAATAATAAAGCTTGAAATATTGTGAGAATTACCACAATATGACACACAGACACAAAGTGAACATATGCTGTTGGAAAACTGGTGCCAATAGATTTGTTTGATGCAGGGTTGCCAAAAAGCTTCAATCTATAAAAAACACAATATCTGTGAAGCACAATAAAGTGAAGTGCAATAAAATGAGGCCTGTAATTCATATTAGAATAATCTATTGAATTCAAACTTGGAATAATCTATTGAGAAAATTCAGAGAACAACATAAAAAACACTCAGAAACAATGTCAGGAGAAGGCATTTACCACATAATATACCTGATAAGAGTTTCTTCTAAAGTTTCTCTTTATATATGCACTCTTACTAAGTGAAAAAAATAGTGAGCAAGGCAATATTATTAGAAAATTATCTAAAAATAATGCCCTTTCTGAATGAGGAATGCTTTTCTTCATGGTTGCTCATTTCTGTGTGCAAGTTTGTTTTGATTGTTCAATTCATCTAATAGTCACTCAACAAATATTTATTGAGTGTTATGTGCCAGGCACTCTTCTAGGCTCTTAAGATACATCACTGACAAAATAGTAAAAGATCCCCATCTTCATGGCTCTTATATTCTAGCAATTTTTATTGTAAAGTTAATCAAATTATAGAAATAACACTTAAAAGAGGTTATTTTAAAATTGAATATACTTCTTATTTTATACTCCACCCTCAAACATACAAGGTCTGGCTTATGAGAAATCAATACTCACATCATATAAGACTTTAAAACTAATTTTTGTTATATGAGTGAATCAATAATAAAACCATTTCCACAAAAATCATAAACAGAAGGCAAAATTATTATTCATCTTAGAGAAACCTTGGTAGAGTTAAAATAAAAGCTTCAAGAAACAGACCTAGGTACCAGAATAAGGCATGTTGGGTTTGGGTTTCTAATTTTGCTATTCCCATATTAAATGAGTACTCATAATTCAGTGTTGAAGAACTAGATACAGTTATAAACCAAGTCATAGTTGAAATGAAAGTTTAAAAAAAAATTCTCATAAGCCAAAATTCAGTATCACTATGATGGCAGTTTTTGGATTTTAATTTTGACACTCTAGTCTCAAATTGTGTTTGTTGTGGTTATAATCAAGGCAGTGTTGAAATGAAAGTTTCAAAGCAAATTCACGTAAAGAGATAGCAGAAACATAAGCAATATAAAGGCAATTTTAGGATTTTAAATTTGGCACCCTAATCTCAAATTAGCACTTGAAATTTAACAGTGAAGTATTAGATAATGTTTATAAAACAATGTTACTGATTTTGATGTATACTTTGCTAGTACAGTTTGAGGTTCATCTACGTGGTGTTTTTGATGGAATGTTTGATGTGAATCTAATCACAGAGGAGACAGTCTAACCAATCCAGATTGTTGGATGTTCTGCAGGAATACTGGCCAGGACTCTTTAAAGGATTCAGAGAATAGAGAATGTTGGTGGCCATGCTATGATGGCACCTCTCATCTGGTGTATACCCCAACCCACAAGACTGTGGTAGTCAGTATGGTATGTGCCACTGAGGCACACACCTACTGCTAGTGGTGGTCATCTTCCAGGGCTATGAGGGCAGAGAAGAGCAATGAGAAGACATCTCTTCTAAATTTAATCTGTATATTATTAGAGAATATTTCAATGGCCTGTTTTCAAATATTTACTTAGAATTTTCCATTTTCATGTATTTACTTCTGACTTTGTCTTTTTACAAGTACATTTTACCTTGTATGTGATCACTAAGGTCTGAATATTGTGGTATTAATACCCCATGATTCAAATAAGCAAAAACTTGCTTCCTATTGCAAAATGGATAGTGGATAATCTGAGTATAGAAAGTAATATTTCCCATCTAGGACCTTCCACTCTGTGTAATCTCCTGAATTCTAATTGCCACTGGTTCATGAGCTGTAACTTTAGTAATCAGTTTTCTCAAAGTAGATTTTCAAGTCTATTTTTCTTGATCTAAAGACATAAAGCTCAAAGCTCTTCTTGAAAAGAGAGTTAAACACATTTTAGTTACCCTTATTACCTGGAAAATCTGGTTTTAGTCAGAACTTACATGTCATACTGAAAAAGCAAAAGGCAGATGCTGTCTTTTCTTGAGGAAAGACTTCTTTGCAGTTAAATAGCTCACTAGGTGTTTGGAGCCCATGGGTAATGTGCTTCTTCTTTGCTTGTAGACTTGTCCTTGGTTGAAAGGACATACAGAGGAAGTGGTGAGTACCAACATCCCTGCCTGGAAGGAGCCCTAGGAAGTGCCTGAACTTTATCTTTCTGTTTGCTCCTCTACCCTTTGGAGTGAGTTGGGTGAAAGAGTTTGGGCCAGGAAGCAACTGCTTCTTTTATTCTGTTTAATGTGTATGTCCTGTCTGGGTATTTGGCAAAAACAAAAAAACCAAAACTCGTTCTTTGACCTTGTTTTGAATGCCCTGGTGTTGATATATTTTCCCACATTCCAGAGGAAAAAAAAATTGGAACGCTGAAATGTAAAAGTGTAAGAAGTCAAAAAAACATGAGGTGTGGGCATAGTGAGTAGAAGTTGAATCCTTTAAGACATTACTGGCAGAGTAGAATTAAAACAGGCTTTGGAGCTATAGGTAGACCTGAGTTTAAATTCTAGCTTTGCTATTTTCTTCCTGAGTTATTTTGGCCAAGTTGTTTAATATCTTTAAGCTTCAGTTTCCTCATTCAAAAGACATGATAATACAATCTTCCTCAAAGGATACGTATTAACTGAAATTTTTTACGCACGTTTTAGCATACAGTAAGCTCCTAATAAATGGAAGTTATTATTAATACATTGCTAGGAAAAGAAAATGCACAGGGAACAAATGTTTTACTAATAAAAAAGGTGATGGATTATTTGTAGTCAAAAAATTTAGAATTGGATTTTCAAGCAGTGGTCTCTTTTACCAGGTGTAGTTAGGTTTGCTCCATTAGTAACAAAGAATATATCTAGTTACCTTCTTAAACCAGAATCATGGGGCATAAGTTAATGAATAAGATTTGATGCATTTATTGAGCATGTTAAAATTTATGCAGGGCTTCCCTGGTGGCGCAGTGGTTGAGAGTCCGCCTGCTGATGCGGGGGACACGGGTTCGTGCCCCGGTCCGGGAAGATCCCACATGCCGCGGAGCGGCTGGGCCCGTGAGCCATGGCCGCTGAGCCTGCGCGTCCGGAGCCTGTGCTCCGCAACGGGAGAGGCCACAACAGTGAGAGGCCCGCGTACCGCAAAAAAAAAAAAAAAAAAAAAATTTATGCAATCATTTGTATACCACTTTCACAATGTTTGCTCTATTCTTAGACTATCTATTACATTATTTTCTTAATATTTTTCTTCAAGTTGACTCACCTTTTCCCCAACTTCATTTAAGTCTTATTTAAGCAACATTAGCTGTAAAATCATGGGTTTGCTGTGCAAGTTATATTTTTTCTAATGTACTCTAAAAACAAATACTTGAAAAAATTTCCTCCTATAGTCCAGGTACCACCTATAATCATCTCAAGCACCTCCAGTGCTATGTTACTGTACTTTGGAAAACATTGACACATGTGATCTTCCTTGGTCCTCATAACAGTTATATGCGGCAAACAGCGAAGGTATAATTATTCTCATTTCAAAGATGAGAAAATCAGGTTCATGGATACAATTTTACAGCCAGAACTGGGCCTGGGCCTGTACTCATGCTTTCTCTATATCAACCTAATGCTTCTAATGTACTACTACCTCTTCTAAGGAACACAAACTTAGAACCAAAGGCAAAGTTTTGTTTATTTAGCCATGACTGTTTTGGAATTTTTGTGGTAATTTGAATAGCGATCAGACAGAAAAAAAAATTAGCAAACAAAAATACTGAGAGTAGATTGTCAAGTTGTGGTCGGCATTTTCTCAGATAGCTCTTGATTAGCTCAACCTCCTAGGATTCATGCCTGTGTAATCCCCTCCACTTGAGTAACTTAGTACTTCTAGCCAATAGAATGTGGCAACTTAGAGGAGGTATCACTTCCCTGATTAGTTTACAAAAGATTATCACTTCTATCTTGCTAGAAGACTGTCTCTCTTGCTGATTCTGATGAAGCAAAGCTGCCATAGGAGAGAGGAGCTGGGCGCAGTCTCCAGCCAAAGCTGGCAGGGAACTGAAGCCCTTAGTTCAACATCCCTCAAGGAAATGAATCCTGCCAACAATCATGTGTGTTAACTTGGAAGCAGCTCCTTCCCTAGGTGAGCCTTCAGAGGAGACCCCAACCCTGATGGACACTTTCACCGCAGCCTGGTGAGAGACTGTGAAGCAGAGGACCTGGTTACACCATCCTCAGAATCCTGACCCACAGGCATTGTAAGCCATTCATTTTTAGGAGGGAGGTGATTTAATTTGTTATTCAGAAACATATAAGTCCACAGTGGTCATTTTAAGAAGTGATTCAGTGAGGTGGGATCAAGTGATCATGGCTGTGCATGGGCCCCAAGTGCTTGCAGTTCTAATGGACTGTGATATCTAACATTGGACACTTTTTCTTTCTCATTCTCCCATTCTTTCCTCCTTTCCCTCTTTCTCTTCATTTCTTCTACTCTTTCCTATACTTTTAATTAATAGAGCAGTTAGAAACTTAAAGACAATAACAACACAAAAGAGAACTCCTCCATCTGCCAAACATTATCATGTATACTTTTCCACAATGTCCTGCCCTGGTCTTCATATATAAGCTTCATGTACATATGTAGGAGGTACTTAACAAAGGTTTGGCTGTTGGTATTATTTAGTCATCATGGAGTTGCTTCATTGCTGTCCATTCTATTTTGTTTTCATTTTTCTATTTGTGAGCGTGTCTTTATTCCTTGTAGGCTTTGTATAATTATGTTTTCTCTTTTCCTCTGTAGGCAGTTTATAGCACTTATCTATCAGTACCACTTGCTGACTTCAATGGGAAGATGTTTTTTTCTGCAGGTACTCTTTCTACAAAATTCACAACACTGAGCATGAAGAAATAACATGCATGCTTTACATCATCTTACTGAAAATATTTTCAATTTTAAGCAGTGTTTGCTACTATCTCACATGTACAAGTAGCTAAAGAGAATTAGGCAAGGACCATTCCAAGTGAGCCTATCTGTATACGACCTTGAAAATAATCTGAACCTAGCCCTTGATAAATGGGGGAGGGATGCAGTATGTGAAGGGATAGAGTGGGTTGTAGGGGAGGTATATATATGGATGAATTTGAATCACAGATTCCTCACTATATGCCAGCAAAATTTAATAATAGCACTCCTAAACACACACACATACACACACAAGTAAATGAATAACGTAAAAACTTCCAACAAGTGTTGGCAAGTCAGATGGCAGACTCACCCCAAAACCTGTCTCTCCAATAAAAACCTTGTAATTAAAAACAAGGTTGTCTATAAATTATACATATAATAACAATTATATGCAACTGGTACAAGTCTTGATTAGAAACGTAAAAGTTAGCTTTCTCAGGTGAATTCTTTACCTCTACCAGCTAGCAGGTTATCATCTATACTTGAACAGTGAGATGCTACCTGGTCCAAATGCTAATACCTACTGACCTTGGTCCAAAAGGAGACTGAGGTGATGCAGTTTTACTCATCTTGTAAGAACGATACTAGTGTTTTCCATCTACTGAGAAAGTTCCTACTATGTGCCAGATACATTGTTAGGCATTGAATGTGCTATCTCAGTTTATCTTCTCTAAAGTTAGGGAACAATAAACTATGTTTTACTTATATAAAACTAAGGCTTAAAGTGGTTTACTGATTTTCCTAAATTTACACAAGTAGTAAGCGACAAAGTCAGGGCTTGGACACAAGTCTGCCTGATTCCCCAAAGGTGCTCTTTCCATCGAAGTTGTGGCCTTGATAAAGGACATGAAATTAGTGAATATATGGACACTGGTGAATAGGATTCGATAGATCCTATCGAATGTGTGGTAGAATGGATAAGAGAGGCCTTTTCTCTGTTGATATGTTTTTAATCTTGGACAAGTTACCCAGCTTTGCTGGGTTTTTGTTTTTCAAGTTGATAAACTCTATCATCTCAGTTGGTTATTAGCTAATGTGCCTTCCATATTAAAATTCTATTATCCTAGTCTATAAATTCATCCACCCAGGTGCACCAATCTGACAAGCCTAAGCTAAGTAAACCCTGCAATTTGGCATGCTGTTCCTTCGGAGTCCCCCTGTGGCAGGCAGTCAGGGTCTGAGAATGGAATGGAAGTTCCCTGAAACTATAGCACTATTTTTTCATTGTGTTACTTCCTCTCTTTCTCTCCTAGGTGCCTAGTTTGATGAGATGTCCTGTGAGAACTTAAAGTGAGAAGGAGCTGGAAGCAGGACTGGGATTACCTGATAAAATTCAGATTCTAACATTTGAAACAAATATTCTTGCCCTAGTGGAGTTTTTAAGGAGTGGAAGAAAGACCTATGCATAGGCAGAATGCCCTAACAATGAAACTGATTGCAGTGTACTCCCCTTTCTTAGAATTTCATAATTCTCTGAAAGTATTTATTGTACTCAACCTTTTAAAAAATCTTAATGGCATAATGCATTGCAGAAGGTGGCAAACTTTTTCTCTAAAGGGCCAGATAGTAAACTCTTTACCCTTTGTGGGCCATATGGTTTCTGTCACTCAATTCTGCTGTTATAGCACCAAAGCAACCATAGATAATACATAAATGAATGAGAATGTTTGCATTCCAGTACAACTTTATTTACAAAAACAGGCAGCAGGATAGATTGGACACAAGGGTCATAGTTTGCTGACCCCTGGTATAAGTGGAAACAGTTCAGGTGGAGTTCGAGTATGGCTCTTTAACTCTAGCTAGTATTCTTGGGAAAGATATTTAATTTACATTTGATGTAGCTTCCTTATCTGTAAAATGGGAACAATAAAACCTACTTCACAGACTGTTATGAAGATTAAGCTGAGTAGCTAAATACAGCAAACTGGTGCCTAATAAGTGCTTAATAAATAGTAACTGCAATTATTATTATAATCATCACAGTATTATTATTTTAATTTTTTAGTTTTTTTCAGTTGTTTCAGCAGTCTAACTAATGTATTTACAGCAAACCAATAAGTGCTACTGAGGGCAGTTGGAACTGTGTTTTGCTGGCTCATCATTGAAAATTCTTCTACTGGAATTGGAAAGTTGCTTTAGAGAGGGTTGGTGCTTATTTCATACTTATTGAGCTAATACCATTCTCTCTTAGTTCTAATTTCTCTACCTCAAGTCCTTTGAAAAGGACTTTGAAAAGAATTTAATAGAAACGGGTACAGGTGTTGCTTTTCTTCATTTTCCTTGTTGGGTAACCATGCATATGTTGATTGGCATCAAACACAGCTCTCACCTCTCCCCATGCTATAAGCTTCTATTGACTGAATTCAGACTAGCCCTGGTGGCCCTGTGAGTGGGAGAGTCTGGGTGTGTCTGGCTTGGGCTCTGGCACCAGGAGAGGGTGGATGTACCTGTTCCACTTGTGTAACATGGGCATCAATGTAGTGGCTGCTTCTCTGTGTATTTGCCTTTTTCTTTGTGAAACCTCACTGGCTGATTTGAGCTGCTGGGCTGAGTCCCACATACTGTGCATGCTGTACTGGCCTTCTCTTTGTGGCATGCAGCCTCATTTCTAGAGGTGAATTTGGTTCATGAAAGTGAGACTCTAGTTCTATATCTTTATGAATTTCCCTAGAAGGAAAGAAGGCTATGATCACATCTGAAGGTCTTGAGTCATTGTAGACATGAACTTACTCAAAGAGAATGTTTTGTGAGAGGAGAGAATTGTACAGTAAGGCAGAAGCCACAGAATGGGGCCTGGGATGTTGACTTATAAACGTAGGGGCTACATTTAACAGATGACTTTCACTTCCCACTATTGAAAAGATGGTCAGTTCCTTTCTCTTTTTTCTTGAGCTTTTTTCCCTCCTCTCCTTTTCTTTTGCCTTTCTTATAATGAAGACTAAAGACAAATGATAACAAATGTGCTTTGGGCTGGTATGAAGGCAAGATATCCATTTAATAACAGAACTTGGGTCAAAGTTCACTTTTATCTTTTTGACTTGAAATTATAGTGTGCACTGGCTAATTAGATTGAAGGCTTTAAACATTAATGAAGATAAAGATTGCAAAAGTGGCTCCAGAGAAAGGATAGTAATATTTAAGGATAATATTAAAAGTCTTTACACACTGCACTTTAAGACAATACTTTGAGACAAAATATTTTTTTTGGTAGGTAAAATAACTAATCCAAACACTCAAAAAATTTTTAACTAAAAATTCACTGTAAATCATTATAATTCTGGAGATAAAACATGATAGTGACAAGTAAAGAATGCATAATATTTCATACTTTATTTACATATTCGTGCCATTTTCTGCTTTTGCTTAACCTTTTGAAAAAGTGTTTAAGTTGCATCAAATAACAAAGCAAGTTTTAGCCTAGATTGTTTCCTCCTGATTGTTTTCTTTCACTTCTATACATATGGACATGTCTCTATGCTAAGCTACCTCATTCTTTTAAAATCACTGTATGAGATATTCTATAATTTATTTATAATCCCCTATTAATGGATATTTAGCTTGTTCCTTATTTTACTTAGAAAGGTTTTACACTTGTGTGCTCATGACAAAGTTAGGAATTGTACGTTAATTTAATGGGTGGTGTTTTCTTCCACAACTCCTGGCTTCTTGTATGCCTTTGAGAATGATCTCATGAAACAAGCCCAAAGTGCTTTTGGAAAGGTGTTTTATATATATTTATATTTACTTCAGGTCTATTTCCATGATTTAGCTGCATCAGAGACCCAGCAGTGTAGGTGTAATTGGAAATCCAGCAAAAACTAATACTATGGTTGGACTCTGGTCAGACAAGTTGCTGCTAACGCACCTGTGGGATGGGGTTCAAACGTGACTCTTCCACGTTCTCATATCAATGTACCGATTTGGCCTTAGCTCCTTCCTTTCTCTTCTTTTCTCTTGATTGCTCTCATATAATTATTTGTGTACATGTCTGGCTTCTTCACTCCTCTAAGTGTAGGAACCATACCTTATTCATCTTTGTATTTTTGAAAGTTTCAACCACTGCTAGAAATTCTCATTCATATTTCTGTATCTGAACAACTGGCTTTCAACTTTTTTTTTTTTTTGCTGTACGCGGGCCTCTCACTGTTGTGGCCTCTCCCGTTGCAGAGCACAGGCTCTGGATGCGCAGGCCCAGCGGGCATGGCTCACAGGCCTAGCCGCTCCACGGCATGTGGGATCTTCCCGGACCGGGGCATGAACCCGTGTCCCCTGCATCGGCAGGCGGACTCCCAACCACTGCGCCACCAGGGAAGCCCGGCTTTCAACTTTTTGGGTGGGATAAAGAAGAAACATGGGTTTTAGGTACCTACTTTACTATGTAGAATTTAAGAGCTGCCACACAAGTTCAGAGTCCTCTGTGGTTTTCCAATGTTAACCTCACTTGTATCACTAGCCGTGTCTCAGTGCTAGGTGATTCTTATGCTGGCATGTTTTGGCAGGAAAGAACTCTTTGCCTGGTTTGCCTAATCTACATTGGCTTCTAGTTTCAACAAGAACTGTTTACATGCATTTAATTTTAGCTTTTGGGCTATAACATGTCATTGTTCTTTTCACTCATCCCCTCCCCTCTTCAGTTCCTGCTGTTCCTGTTTGGTGTGCTCTCAGGTGGCTTTTAGCTTTGCCTTTTAGCTTTCATGGCACTCCAAGATATCTTCCAGTTGTATTTCTTGTGTAAGAAAATATAGGGCTTCCCTGGTGGCGCAGTGGTTGAGAGTCCGCCTGCTGATGCAGGGGTCACGGGTTCATGCCCCGGTCCAGGAAGATCCCACATGCCGCAGAGTGGCTGGGCCCGTGAGCCATGGCCGCCAAGCTTGCGCGTCCGGAGCCTGTGCTCCACAACGGGAGAGGCCACAACAGTGAGAGACCCGCGTACCACAAAAAAAAAAAAAAAAGAAAAAAAAAGAAAAAAGAAAATATAGACTATGTCATTATAAAGGGAAGTGGAAATTGGGGGACATTATTTAAATCATTCAGGGAACTCATATCCTGGCTCAAAGGAAAATTAAAGTGAGGTATTTGGGTTAATTTATCTCATTTAATTGTTCTTCTGTATTCAGTTTACAGGATAATGCATTCAGCTCTTAGTTTTATCTGTTCCTGTCACAATGAATCTCGAAGAAAAAAAATATATTTGGGGCTTAGTTTTAAAAAATCATTTTTAGTAGAATTCCTTTATTTTTTTCTTATTTAGGGAAAAGTGAATTCCCTAGAAAAATAATAATGAACTTTGGACAAAACAATGTTTTCCTAAGAGTAAGTACTCGTGAAAATTGAAAGTACCCAAAGTAATCTTGCACAAGTGCTTTGAAAAGTCTCTTGCACAATTCAATTTCTTTATAGTACTTACACAATCATATTTCTGAATGATTGTCTATAAACAATTTTTGGACAAAAGATGTACAAATAAACAGATAACTTTGGAAGAAAATAGATTTATGACTGTACTTCTACACTAGGACAGACATAAAATTAGGGATTTTTAAAGTACAATTTTCAGGTCAGTTGTTGAGACAACGAAATGCAATACACTATAGGAGGTATCATTTCGCCACCTAGAGGAGAGATGTGAAATGCAACATTTCTCCAAATTTACTTCAGTAGAATTCATTCATTCATTCATTCATTCATTTAATTATTTACTCATTTAATTATCAAAAAAATTAAGTACCTACTAGGCTTAATTACTGTGCCAGTACAGATGTGATAATCTACTCAAGAGTTATGAGCTCAAAGAAACCACAAAGTGTATCTTACTCTAATTGCACAGCTGCTTCTCTTTAAAATCTTTTGTTTTTAAGACTATAACTCAAATATCTAGACAATTCCAAATACCCATATTTGTGATGTATGTTACTTTTAGCTCTTGGGATATAATAAATATTTATTGTTTTTTACTCATCCCACTGTAATATCTACAGTGTAGCTATTAGTGGCTTCTCTGTACAAATTACGAAATGTAGCCTCAGAGAAATTAAATAACAAGTTTAAGGTGTCACAGCTATTTCATTATAGTGCCAGTGTCTGAACTCAAGCCAATCTGACTCCAGACCGACATCACCCTGCTCAATTCTAGTCCAATCCAGATGCTCACAAACAACCAGATTGCATCTGGGGGTGTGGGCAGTGCTTATGGGCTGAAAAGGAGATCATGGTCAGCATCAGACTGCCAATAAAGCAAGCTGGGAGAAGCTTTATGAAGTCAACCAACTAGATAGAGTGTGGTAAAGATGGTAGGATTGCTCATATATATGGATTACTTGCACCCTGAAGAATGAACTCCTAAATATCCCTGAGTTAGTCCAGTCTAGGTAAGAGTAAACAGCAGCAGGCTGTGACAGCTGGTGTGCATGACTGACCCCTTTGCAGCTGGGTATCTAATATCATTAACAACCACATCTCATGTAATACAGAGATATACAGTTTCTAAATGAATGCAACATAAAACTCTTCTGCAGTCTGATTCAATTTCATTGCCATGTCTGTCAGGTAGACAGGGCCAGTGTGAGCATGCTGATTATGTGGGTGAGGGAACTGAAATACAAGAGGTTCCCTGAATTCAAAGTCCACCAGGTAATCCTTGGTGCCAGAACCAATCCCTAGGTTTTCTGAAGTCAATCCAGCATTCTATCATTTCTCACTGCCAGTAGAACTAGCGTTGCTTTCTTTGACTTTTCTTAGTCACTCCTGTGGTTTTACACCATTCCCTCCTTGTCATTAAATAACTCTCAGGCAAGGCAGAAATTCCCATGAAAACAGAAAACAAATGTACCAGAGAGTTAATGGTGTAAGAGAGAAAAGAGATAAGGAGAAGGCATGTTGCAAAGTGGTGTCCATTACTGCAAAAGAGAAAAGGGATATATTGGGAGGAAAGGAAAAGAGAGAAAATGAAAACTTCGGAGTCAGTTCTGAAGTAGTGAGGAGAACAAATGTTACATGTGCACCTGAACCTCTTCAATAGGTATCATCTGGAGGAGTTGCATATAAGGCAAACAAAAGTGTAACTGTGGAAATTGTCTAGCCTTTGGGGTCCTACTGGGAATGATTTTTCAAAGTGAAGAAAACTCTGATCAACCTCTAGTTCGTTTCTGGAGAGGACTTTCCCCAGCTATACCCCCAAAGCTTGAGAATATCACACCAGCATAACCCTGAGACAAATTTTGTTTACTAGGAAAATTTGCTTAAAGAGAAACATTAAAATTTGTTTAATTCTACTGCAGGGACATGTGGCATTCTCATTATGACCTTCTATTGTAAGTTGGTAAGACTAAACCTTTCTGCATCTATTGCCAAAGGAGGAAGGAGAGCATTTTCTTAGGGTTTTGAACTAGTTCAGTTGAAATCTGACTGGAAAAGGCAGCACCAGAGACTGTATCTTACTTACTTTGTTTCTTTCTCTGCACCTAACAACAGTTTTTTTTTGATGATTAGTAAAAGGTGCTGTATTTTATTTAGATATTTATATTTAGATATATCTGGATATTATTCAATAAATTTAAACTATTTTAATAAAGACATTTGAAGACACTGTACATTAGAAAATTGGATCAATTTGACTTACAATATATTTCCTTCTAGTTGAAAACTCACAGGCTCCAAAGCAACTGTTTTCTGTTTGAAAAAAATTCAAAAATCACACAGAAGCAGTGGCCCTGATCCCCATGCTTTTATTTATGTGTGGTTAAAGTTCAAATTTCTCAACATACCATAATGTCAGTGTAACTGGCCAAATTCCATGGTGGATAATTAGATCTAGCTTAGCAGGGCATATTTGGATGGAGAGAGCAGTCACACTGTACTTCTGGGAGTCTATTAGCCAAGTTTACTATGTTTGATGAGTGGTTGGACTCACCTCACTTGCTGACTGGACTAACCCAGCAGGTTCTACGGGTGAGATCACTGCTTGGTTCTCTCATTGCTAGGCCTGGTGGGTGGAAGAGGAACTGAAATAAATGGCCTGACTTTGGATTTCAGAAATTCTCTTTCCTATTCCCTCTCCCAAATGCTTTCTTCTGCCAACTCTCTAGGGACTGAAGCATTCATTTCCAAAACCATGCATTCATTCATTCAACAAATATTTACTTAATACCTATAATGTATCAGGCACTGACCTAGGCTTTAGAAATATAATAGTGAACCAGACATTTCCTGCCTTTGAGGATCTATGATGAATAATTATAGTACACAGTGAAAAATATTACCATTCGCAGAGCTCAATAATCCAAGTCTCTTAAAAAACAGAAAATGCACAAATGCTCTTTGGAAAGGTATGGCATGGAAGAGTATCTATAGATTTGAACACATAAAATTCATGGATGTGTGAAGACTTGTTCATCTGTTTCACTGTGAGTCCAGAGTAAACCCCACCCTCCCTGCCATACCCCCCAACTTTGTCTTGGAGAAGGCCACCACTGCAGCGCTGCAGGAAGCACCACTCTCAGGGGTCTCAATCCACATTGTCTTTGAGTGTCTTCAGCATGTTGTCTCACAAGTACTCAGACCCAGTAGTAAGATTAAAATATTCTACCATAATGTTCACCTTGGCCTTATCACGTTAAAGAAAGAAAAGCAGGTATGACTGAACTTACTTCTCAAAAAGCCCTTATGCTTCAGCAAGAGTCTCTGAAGTCTCTTTCGTTACGTAATCGTACAAGAATGATTGATGCTAAATGATATTCTTAAATCCTCCTAATCAATTAAATTTATAATATTTATGATTAGGTAATGTGTTGCCTTGTTTATGAAATATGTACATGCTTTGAAAATCTATTTACAATGAGCTTTTATGACATTCCTATTAATAGGCTGTCATTGTAACACTATTATAACATTGTTTATATAGGAATTTTAATCCCATCTGCTTCTTTTAATTTTTAGCTCCCTCCCCCACCAATTGTAAAGGGCTATCAGGTCTGTACTTTATACGATTGTGAAGCTTTATGTTATTTGTTGGTATAATATCCACATTAATCATTCATTTAACAAAGCAGTATTGAATGCTACTATGTGCTTAGACTCTTCCAATGTTGTGAAGAGTGAGTGGTTAAAAGTTTCTCCAAATATATTTGAAATCTAAAAGTTTTTTAATCCATGCATTTTAAACATTGGTAAAGATTGTCTCATATTCACACGTTTTTCTCGATAGTAAGAAATTGTTGGTGTTGAATAAGGTATGAATTACAGTTTAAGCCTTGTCCATGTTTGCTGCCTTTGTAAGATATTTTTCTCCAGTAAGAGCTCTCTGAATAAGGGAAATGTTCTGATTAAAGACACACACACACACACATTTTAATTACCTTCAAATTTAGGGAGCTTTCAGTTGTTGAGCACATGTTAACATACTGACCCAGATGGAGACTGAATTTTCCCTTAAGAGATTTGTAATGTAGTAGGCGAGAGATTTGCCTCTTTCAAAATGTGGCACTCCTTCCCTACTTGTTAGATTGTGAAAGCAGTTGTTTATGCTTTATTTGTTTCCCAAACTTCAGTTGTTGCTGTACCATCTTTATAATTTTTGCTATATTCACATACCACCTGTACTATTGTACTTCTGTAAATATACTACTATTTTTAACTTAATTACATTTATTTAATAATAATAATATTTGTTAAAACACTAGGTTAATGTGATAGCTGTAATATTTTCAAATATACTTTAATATAAATATATGACTTCTAAATTAAATATTTTTGTGTGTGTCTGTGTGCACCCCCAAGTCTTCTCAAGTGCTCTTAGTACTATACATATCATACTTTGGGAAGCTGTATATGTAGGAGTTACCTTTGAAAATGAGGAATGGCAGAAAAAAATAAAATGAATAAATAATGATAATAACCGTAGCAATGGTAACGAGAGCTATTATTTATTAAAGGCTTTACATGTGTCATTTAATTTTATCTTATTTAATCTCTGCAACTCTCACAGGCATGCCTATCACAATGTGAAGCAAAAGGGCAGGAAAGAGGGAACAGTGGAATTGAAACTTCATTTTGCATAGAGCAGCTGTAACTAGTACATGCCATAATATTTTAGTATTTATTCTTTAGTTAGCTGAGATTTCATACCTGATTATTTTACAAAAATTGGAGTGTGATGGTGGCAGATTAAAACACTTTTTATCAAATATAGTTGCTGTTAGTCAAACAGAATAATAATCTCAGAAAAAGGATGTTAGTGTCAATTAAACCCATTCTAAGAATGCAGGATTAAGTGGAAGAAATCAGATTAAAATACTTTTTTTTTTTTTTTGGCTAATTGTTTTTTGTTTCTCCAGTTTCTAATCAGTGAGAGTATCTTTGTCCTACTGAAACAAGGCCTTTGTTCAAAAGCCTCTGCATTCTCTGGTACAAGTGCCTAATCTATTAAAGGCAAAATTCTTCTAGCTCTCTGCTAAAAAGTAGTGAAATAAATATTTTTATAAACATATTGTCACAAAATATTAAAGCTAGAAGAGCCCTGAGGAGCCTAAGACAACTCCCTCACTTTACAGAGGAAAAAAAGTCCAAACCTGGCAATAATTAGAAGATATTTCTCTGTGTTTGCATAATTGGTATTTCCATCCTAAAGTTTATGACATGCACATGTTTTTATTTGCATACCTGAATTTTGCTTCTAATATATGGTAAACTCCCAGCACAAACCATGCCTTGTTTGTTTCTCACCTCCATTTTCAGCAGAATGCCTTGTACTTAGCTGGTGCTAAATAATTGTTTTTTGACTAAATGGGATAATATACCTCATAAACCTGTCTTTTAATTCTTCTTTGACATAAACTTTCTAGATACTTAAACCTCATTCCATTATTTATCTTCCCCATAAAAGGGTTAAAGACAGTGTATTTGAGAGATACTTTGGTGTGAAATGTACTTTAAGAAGTGTTGTATTTCCAGAGCTCTGCTTTCACCTGTGAAGGTCAATGCATCTTCCTTTTTAATCCTCAAAAAATTTTTTTAATAGTTTGATGGAATATAACACGCTTCTCCGATCTCCTCCTTCTTCCTGTGCCTTTTTCCCCACGAGTTTCTGTTTTTGTTTTCTATTCCTCTTGGCACTTGGACATATTTTTATGCCAAATGAGTCAGTTAGAGTGGAAGTGTTTAACTCACATTTTCCATCTTGGCTGGGAAAAGAGGTCTGAAGGCAAAGATGCCTGAGTATTCTTCATTAGGGTCCTCACACAACCCTCCTGACCCTCTCCTGAGAACACCACTTTGTATTCAAGTTAGAAAGCACCAAATGATCTGCCACTGTGCAAAAAAAATCACAAGATCTTGAAATCACAAGATCAATACTCAGTTTATAAAGTTTTTCTCTGAAGAAAGATCAAAATGTTATTGAGTTACTTGTGTGTATGCATTTTTCTTAATACCTAGTCTCCTTCCACAAAGGATTTAAGGAGGTTTTACAAACACAAATAATACTGTAGGATAAAGAGTGGAAAGGAAAAATATGTAGATTTTTCAAAAAGGGAAAAGGTAAATAGGGGTAGAACTATAATTTGAAAATGAATTGTTTGTATTCTAGCATAGAGTAGCCACTACCTGTTGAGTGTTTACTGTATATGGAACACTTAACACTATCTAATCAAAATATCTAGTCTAATCTAGTGGAATAATCACTGTTTTGAATCTGTCTAGATTTTGTAGATGTAGAAATTGAGGCTTGGACAGGTTAATTTATTCAACTCCACACTGTTAATTAGTGTCGGAAATGGGCTTTGAACCCTCTGATCACCACTACAACGTCTATATCTTGCTTTTGGCACAAGTTTTTATGGTAATTCACAGTACTATCTCAGCAAACATACAAATAACTTAGCTTCATTAAATTAGTCAATTTTTTCCCAACCATCAATGCTTAAGAAGTAGAATAGGTTGGAGGAGCAGTAATTGTTGGGTACTGGCAGTAGTTGTGGTTTTGATGGAGGAAGTAGTAAAATACACAGGCTGTCCCTGCTCTTTCCTACAATGCAGGTCAAAAGCAGATCATTTAAAGTCTAATGTTATCCTTGGAGGCTGTATTCTTCACTGAGATCTTGTTAAATAAACCATATAGACCGAGCAATATGCTGTAAAGGTGAAGATATGACACTATAAAATTCTACTATGACGTAAATTGCTCAAAGTTGTGGTTAAAGCTCTTTAAAATCCTCATCAATCACCATGCACATTCATTAAACAATATTATATGTATATAATAATACAATACCATACTGCAATATCACAAACCAGACCTAAAATGAATTTATCGGCTATATTAAATACTAAATACTTAATAGGTTGCAATTTTGTTTGCACTAGACATAGAACATAGGAAAAAAATTGGGACAACCTGAATAGCTCAGGTGTCTTGAGAAAGCTTTTTGAACAGCTTCTTTTCCTCCAGATAAACTTCACTGTAGCAAATGGAAGCCATCAGAATAATTCCCTAGACCTTAAAACTAACTCAAAGTACTGTAATTTGTCTCCTCGACAGCTTACTGAGCTAGATCAGAGCAATAATTCAAGAAAAATGTGCTGACTCTCTATGTCTTAGGCACTGTGCTAGGAACATTATGCATATCATTAAAAAAAATTAATAGCAACTACATGAGATGTTATTATCCCCATTTTAGAGATTGAGAAACCACAGAAAGATCAGAGAAGTAAAATAATTTGCCCCAGGGCCACATCCATGATGGAGCCTGAATTTAAACCTAGATATGATGCCAAATCCTATGGACTTAACCACTGGACTGTCTGCCTACCCTCTCAAGGAACCGCTAAGGTTGTCATAAAGACTTGACTGTATAGACAGTTGCTTCAAGAGAGGAAAAAGGCAAGAGGATTTGGAGCACAGATTTATTTGCTAAATTTGCTAAAATTGGAAGACAGAACTATTGTATTCTAGTTATCGAGTAGAGGTATACCATATTCAATATATTTCTCTACACACTGTCCAGGTGATAAAGGGGCCTAGGAAGAGTGACCAGGAAATATCATCTGTGTTTAGGTCATAGGCAAATCACAGGATGAATATTTGCCTCCTCTTTCTCCTACATCCAGTCTCTCTTTTGATGAGAAGAATAACCGCATTCTGAATCAATGAAAAGACTTCCGTCTTCTTGCCACTGGATATATGTTATCTGCACTTACAGAATTGAAAGTGTGCATCAAAGGAGCATTCTCTTGGGATGAAAGGTAATGAGATAAAATGAAAGAGAATGGGTAGTTTTAAAATCATGGAGACCTAGGATCAAATCCTGGGGTTGATGCTTTTTAGTAGCATAGCCTACTTTACTTCTTTAAGCACCGATTTCTCTTTCTGAAAAATGAGGGTGATCCAAATTACCTCCAGAGTTATAATACAGATATAATGCATGTAATACAGATTAACTCATGACACTAAGAGGCATAAAACAAATGAAGTCTTTTCACCTCTTGTATTTGCCCAAGAGCTCTTCCTTTCCCTTTCCTTCTCTTCTCCTCTCCTCTCCCTTCCCTCTCTCCTCCCCTCCCCTTCCCTCCCTCTTTTTCTATCCCCTCTTCTCCCTTTTGTTTTCTTTATCTTATTTTTTTCTGTACCAGCAGTTTTTCACAAGCCCTAGAGTTTTGTATATGTATATTGTTGCTGCAACTATGTATAAATGCAACTGATTCTTTGCATTCATTTATATGCTGGTATAAGTGTTTCATCCTCACAAGTTTTATAGGGGAAGTCTGGATGCTGGTGGAGCAGTGAGAAAGAAGAACTTATTTTACCTCTGACTTGAGCACTGAAAAGACACCTTCACCACTGTTGCAACTCCATACTTCTAAGAACTGGTGAGTTGAAGAACATTGTGTCTCCATTAAAGAAGATATATTGTAAAACATAGCTAATGATGAGACAGCAACAACAACAAAAATAGAAAAAGGATCTACTATGTAACTGCTTCCTAAGTATTCTCCCTTTAAGGAGATTTTGAGATCCAGCTTTTCCGTGGTTAGACACTGTGAGAAAATATTGCTGGAAACTCCAAGGGTGATGTAAGTCATTGGGTATATTTTAGAGCTGGATTTCATCATCAGCTAGCTTGTCACTGCCATCTTATAAATGTGTTTTTGTTCTAACTCCGTTGCCCCAGGTAGTCGTGTGCCTCTGTAAGAAATCTCTCAGCTGTGGCCTTCTCTTGGAGGGAGGGAACTGGCCAAAGGGTGCATATCAAACAAAGCTCTTCATTATATTGGCCTAATTGATCCTACATTTCTCAGCAAATCTCTCTTTCTCCTTCTCTTTTGCATAACTCCAGTGGAATCATTTCCACTGAATTACATGGAAGAGTCTGTTCATGGGGCTAGCCTGACAGTTAGGTTCTCTGTTGGATTTTTAGCTTTCACAATTTTGTAATTTGCATATATTCTTTTCTTGGAGGCATATTTCATTCTTGGGTCCTTTAAAGAGTTAAATGTTTTTAATTGCCTCTTTTAAGGTTTTACTGTTTTTTTTTTCTGGATAATTTTTGGGGATATATCTAGTAACCAATCCATGTCAGGGAAGCAGTAGGACAAATAAATGAATTTTGAACCACCTTGGTTGATGGAATAAGATATTTTAGAGAACATTGGAGAAGTGAGGGGGTTGGAGGGGGATATATTAACATGTTCTATTACTCTTGCCCTAACTCTACCCCTTTGTCATTTTGGTGGCCATTTTTTTTTCTGGCTGCGTTGGGTCTTTGTTGCTGGGCACGGCTTTCTCTAGTTGCGGGGAGCGGGGGTTACTATTCCCCTTGCAGTGCACGGGCTTCTCATTGCGGTGGCTTCTCTTGTTGTGGAGCATGGGCTCTAGGTGCGCCAGCTTCAGTAGTTGCAGCACGTGGGCTCAGTAGTTGTGGCTCACGGGCTCTAGAGAGCAGGCTCAGTAGTTGTGGCACACGGGCTTAGTTGCTCTGTGGCATGTGGGATCTTCCCGGACCAGGGATCGAACCTGTGTCCCCTGCATTGGCAGGTGGATTCTTAACCACTGTGCCACCAGGGAAGTCCTTGGTGGCCATTTGACCTGAAGAAATATTAATTACAAATCTAGTCTTATTTGAAAATGAAAATCATAACAGTGTTTACCTCATAGGGATATTGCAAGATTCAAATGAAATAATTTGTATAAGAGGTGTGGCACTATGTTTTCCATTCTATAAGGGCTCAGTAAATATCAGCTATCCAACTATTACTACTCTCAATTCTGAATTCCTATTGTTCAAATCTTTCCCAGTTGGAGTTTTAAAATAAAATCTAATAACTAAGCTAATATGCTATGTGGTTCTTCTAGGGTTCAAGCATTACTGTGAAGGATATTAGAAACCTTTCCTGAGTCAGCACTGCTTTTGAGGATAAAATTGGGATACCTATTTGGAATGTATTTAACTCCAAAGAAATGGTCTGAGGTAACTGGTGGGAGATAGGACACAAAAACCTTTTAGACATCCTAATTGAATTAATCCTAATTGAATAAAATTCCTGAACAGCTCATTGCCACATCTGAAGAACAATTTGGGTCTAAATGAGACTGACCAGAGAATATAGGAAAAGTTCCTTCCTGCTCTTTTAGAATATATTTGTTTATATATTGAAATATAGATGATGCACAATATGTTAGTTTCAGGTGTACAACATAGTGATGTAACATTTACATACATTATGAAGTAATCAGCATAATGTCTAGTAACCAACTGTCCCCATACAAAGTTACCATAGTATTACTGACAATATTCCCTATTTTGTATATTACATCCCTGCTTATGTATAAGTCAAAATTTGTACCTCTTAAGCCTCTTTGCCTATGCCTATTTTGCCCAACCCCTCCCCCCTCCCTGGCAACCATCAGTTTGTTCTCTGTATCTATGAGTCTGTTTTCATTTTGCTTGTTTGTTTTATCATTTCTGGTTCTGTTTTTGAATTTTATTTTATTTATTTTTTATACAGCATGTACTTATTAGTTAACTATTTTATACATATTAGTGTATATATGTCAACCCCAGTCTCCCAATTCATCCTACCACTACCACCTCCCCGCCACTTTCCCCCCTTGGTGTCCATATGTTTGTTCTCTACATCTGTGTCTCTATTTCTGCCCTGCAAACTGGTTCATCTGTACCATTTTTCTAGGTTCCACATATATGCGTTAATATACGATATTTGTTTTTCTCTTTCTGACTTACTTCACTCTGTATGACAGTCTCTGGATCCCACCACATCTCTACAAATGACCCAATTTCATTCCTTTTTATGGCTGAGTAATATTCCATTGTATGTATGTACCACATCTTCTTTATCCATTCGTCTGTTGATGGGCATTTAGGTTGCTTCCATGACCTGGATATTGTAAATAGTGTTGCATTGAACATTGTGGTACATGACTCTTCTTGAATTGTGGTTTTCTCAGGGTATGTGCCCAGTAGTGGGATTGCAGGATCATAGGGTAGCTCTATTTTTAGTTTTTTAAGGAGCCTCCATACTGTTCTCCATAGTGGCTGTATCAATTTACATTCCCACCAACAGTGCAAGAGGGTTCCCTTTTCTCCACACCCACTCCAGCATTTGTTGTTCGTAGATTTTCTGATGATGCCCATTCTAACTGGTGTGAGGTGATACCTCATTGTAGTTTTGATTTGCATTTCTCTAATAATTAGTAATGTTGAGAAGCTTTTCATGTGCTTCTTGGCCATCTGTATGTCGTCTTTGGAGAAATGTCTATTTAGGTCTTCTGCCCATTTTCTGATTGGGTTTGTTTTTTTAATATTGAGCTGCATGAGCTGTTTATATATTTTGGAGATTAATCCTTTGTCTGTTGATTCGTTTGCAAATATTTTCTCCCATTCTGAGGGTTGTCTTTTCATCTTGTTTGTAGTTTCCTTTGCTTTGCAAAAGTTTTTAAGTTTCATTAGGTCCATTTTGTTTATTTTTGTTTTTATTTCCATTACTCTAGGAGGTGGATCAAAAAAGATCTTGCTGTGATTTATGTCAAAGAGTATTCTTCCCATGTTTTCCTCTAAGAGTTTTATAGTGTCCGGTCTTACATTTAGGTCTCGAATCCATTTTGAGTTTATTTTTGTGTATGGTGCTAGGGAGTGTTCTAATTTCATTCTTTTACATGTAGCTGTCCAGTTTCCCCAGCACCACTTATTGAAGAGACTGTCTTTTCTCCATTGTATATCCTTGCCTCCTTTGTCATAGATTAGTTGACCATAGGTGCATGGGTTTATCTTTGGGCTTTCTATCCTGTTCCATTGATCTATATTTATGTTTTTGTGCCAGTACCATATTGTCTTGATTACTGTAGCTTTGTAGTATAGTCTGAAGTCAGGGAGTCTGATTCCTCCCTGAATCTTGAAGCTCCCTTTTTCCCCTTCAAGAATGCTTTGGCTATTCGGGGTCTTCTGTGTCTCCATATAAATTTTAAGATTTTTTGTTCTAGTTCTGTAAAAAATGCCACTGGTAATTTGATAGGCATTGCATTGAATCTGTAGATTGCTTTGGGTAGTATAGTCATTTTCACAATACTGATTCTTCCAATCCAAGAACATGGTATATCTCTCCATCTGTTTGTGTCATCTTTAATTTCTTTCATCAGTGTCTTATAGTTTTCTGAGTACAGGTCTTTTACCTCCTTAGGTAGATTTATTCCTAGGTATTTTATTCTCTTTGTTTCAATGGTAAATGGGAGTGTTTCCTTAATTTCTCTTTCAGATTTTTCAGCATTAGTGTATAGGAATGCAAGAAATTTCTGAGCATTAATTTTGTATCCTGCTACTTTACCAAATTCATTGATTAGCTCTAGTAGTTTTCTGGTGGCACCTTTAGGATTCTCTACGTATAGTATCATATCATCTGCAAACAGTGACAGTTTTACTTCTTGTTTTCAAATTTGTATTCCTTTTATTTCTTTTTCTTCTCTGAATGCCGTGGCTAGGACTTCCAAAACAATGTTGAATAATAGTGGTGAGAGTGGACATCCTTGTCTTGCTCCTGATCTTAGAGGAAATGCTTTCAGTTTTTTACCACTGAGAATGATGTTTGCTGTGGGTTTGTTGTATATGGCCTTTATTATGTTGAGGTAGGTTCCTTCTATGCCCACTTTCTGGAGAGTTTTTTTTATCATAAATGGGTGTTGAATTTTTGTCAAAAGTTTTTTCTGCATCTATTGAGATGATCATATGGGTTTTATTCTTCAATTTGTTAATATGGTGTATCACATTGACTGATTTGCATATACTGAAGAATCCTTGCATCCCTGCGATAAATCCCACTTGATCATGGTGTTTGATCCTTTTAATGTGTTGTTGGATTCTGTTTGCTAGTACTTTGTTGAGGATTTTTGCATCTATATTCATCAGTGATATTTGATATTGATACTACAAAAATATATTTTTCTGTAGTATCTTTGTCTAGTTTTGTTATCAGGGTGATGGTGGCCTCATAGAATGAGTTTGGGAGTGTTCCTTCCTCTGCTATTTTTTGGAAGAGTTTGAGAAGGATGGGTGTTAGCTCTTCTCTAAATGTTTTATAGAATTCACCTGTGAAGCCATCTGGTCCTGGACTTTTGTTTGCTGGAAGATTTTTTTTTTTTTTTTTTTTTTTTTTTTTGCGGTACGCGGGCCTCTCCCGTTGCAAAGCACAGGCTCCAGACGTGCAGGCTCAGCGGCCATGGCTCATGGGCCCAGTCGCTCCACGGCATGTGGGATCTTCCCGGACCGGGGCACAAACCCACGTCCCCTGCATCGGCAGGCAGACTCTCAACCACTGTGCCACCAGGGAGGCCCTGCTGGAGGATTTTTAATCACAGTTTCGATATCATTACTTGTGACTGGTCTCTTCATATTTTCTATTTCTTCCTGGTTCAGTCTCGGAAGGTTGTGCTTTTCTAAGAATTTGTCCATTTCTTCCAGGTTGTCCATTTTATTGGCATAGAGTTGCTTGTAGTAGTTTCTTACAATGCTTTGTATTTCTGCGGTGTCCATTGTTACTTCTCCTTTTTCATTTCTAATTTTATTGATTTGAGTCCTCTCCCTCTTTTTCTTGATGCGTCTGGCTAAAGGTTCATCCATGTTGTTTATCTTCTCAAAGAATCAGCTTTTAGTTTTATTGATCTTTGCTATTGTTTTCTTTGTTTCTATTTCATTTATTTCTGCTCTTTATGGTTTCTTTCCTTCTACTAACTTTGGGTTTTTTTGTTCTTCTTTCTGTAGTTCCTTTAGGTGTAAGGTTAGATTGTTTATTTGAGATTTGTCTTGTTTCTTGAGTTAGGTTTGTATTGCTATAAACTTCCCCCTAAAGCTGCTTTTGCTGCATCCCATAGGTTTTGGATCATCATGTTTTTGTTGTAATTTGTCTCTAGGTATTTTCTGATTTCTTCTTTGATTTCTTCAGTGATCTCTTTGTTATTTAGAAACGTATTGTTTAGCCTCCATAGGTTTGTGTTTTTTATGTTTTTATCCCTGTAATTGATTTCTAATCTCACAGCGTTGTCGGAAAAGTTGCTTGATATGATTTCAATTTTCTTAAATTTACTGAGGCTTGATTTGTGACCCAAGATGTGATCTATCCTGGAGAATGTTCTGTGTGCACTTGAGAAGGAGTGTAATCTGCTGGTTTTGGATGGAATGTCCTATAAATATCAATTAAATCTATCTGGTCTATTGTGTCATTTAAAGCTTGTGTTCCCTTATTAATTTTCTGTCTGCATGACCTGTCCATTGGTGTAAGTGAGGTGTTAAAGTCCCCCACTATTATTGTGTTACTGTCAATTGAGGTGCTCCTATGTTGGGTGTATATATTTATAATTGTTGTATCTTCTTCTTGGATTGATCACTTGCTCATTATGTAGTGTCCTTCCTTGTCTCTTGTAACATTCTTTATTTTAAAGTCTATTTTATCTGATATGAGTATGGCCAGTCCAGCTTTCTTTTGATTTCCATTTGCATGGAATCTCTTTTTCCATCCCCTCACTTTCAGTCTGTATGTGTCCTTAGGTCTGAGGTGGGTCTCTTGGAGACAGCATATAGATTGGTCTGGTTTTTGTATCCATTCAGCGAGCCTGTGTCTTTTGGTTGGAACATTTAATCCATTCATGTTTAAGGTAATTATTGATATGTCTGTTCCTATTACCATTTTCTTAATCGTTATGGGTTTGTTTTTGTAGGTCCTTTTCTTCTCTTGTGTTTCCCACTTAGAGAAGTTCCTTTAGCATTTGTTGTAGAGCTGGTTTGGTGGTGCTGAATTCTCTTAGCTTTAGCTTGTCTGTAAAGCTTTTGATTTCTCTGTCGAATCTGAATGAGATCCTTGCTGGGTAGAGTAATCTTGGTTGTAGGTTCTTCCCTTTCATTACTTTAAATATATTGTGCCACTCCCTTCTGGCTTGTAGAGTTTCTGCTGGGAAATCAGCTGTTAACCTTATGGGAGTTCCTTTGTATGTTATTTGTCATTTTTCCCTTGCTGCTTTCAATAATTTTTCTTTGTCTTTAATTTTTGTCAATTTGACTACTATGTACCTTGGTGTGCTTCTCCTTGGGTTTATCCTGCCTGGGACTCTCTGTGCTTCCTGGACTTGGGTGGCTATTTCCTTTCCCATGTTATGGAAGTTTTCGACTATAATCTATTCAAATATTTTCTTGGGTCCTTTCTCTCTCTCTTCTCTTTCTGGAACCCCTATAATGTGAATGTTGTTGTGTTTAATATTGTCCCAGAGGTCTCTTAGGCTGTCTTCATTTCTTTTCATTCTTTTTTCTTTATTCTGTTCCACAGCAGTGAATTCCACCATTCTGTCTTCCAGGTCACTTATCCATTCTTCTGCCTCAGCTATTCTGCTATTGATTCCTTCCAGTGTATTTTTCATTTCAGTTATTGTATTGTTCATCTCTGTTTGTTTGTTCTTTAATTCTTCTAGGTGTTTGTTCTTTAATTCTTCTAGGTCTTTGTTACATACTTCTTGCATCTTCTCAATATTTGCCTCCATTCTTTTTCTGAGGTCCTGGATCATCTTCACTATCATTATTCTGAATTCTTTTTCTGGAAGGTTGCCTATCTCCACTTCATTTAGTTGTTTTCCTGGGGTTTTATCTTGTCCCTTCATCTGGTACATAGTCCTCTGCCTTTTCATTTTGTCTATCTTTCTGTGAATGTGGTTTTCTTTCCATAGCCTCCAGAATTGTAGTTCTCCTTGTTTCTGCTGTCTGCCCTCTGGTGGATGAGGCTATCTAAGAAGCTTGTGCAAGCTTCCTGATGGGAGGGACTGGTGGTGGGTAGAGCTGGATGTTGCTCTGGTGGGCAGAGCTCAGTAAAACTTTAATCCGCTTGTTTGCTGATGGGTGGGGCTAGGTTCCCTCCATGTTGGTTGTTTGGCCTGAGGTGACCCAGCACTGGAGCCTATCCGGCTCTTTGGTGGGGCTAATGGCGGACTCTGGGAGGGCTCACACCAAGGGGTGCTTCCCAGAACTTCTGCTGCCAGTGTCCTTGTCCCCATGGTGAAACACAGCCACCCCCTGCCTCTGCAGGAGGTCCTCCAACACTAGCAGGTAGGCCTGGTTCAGTCTCCTATGGGGTCACTGCTCCTTCCACTGGGCCCCGATGCACACACTAATTTGTGTGTGCCCTCCAAGAGTGGAGTCTCTGTTTCCCCCAGTCCTGTCAAAGTCCTGCAATCAAATCCCGTTAGCCTTCAAAGTGTGATTCTCTAGGAATTCCTCCTCCCTTTGCTGGACCCCCAGGTTGGGAAGCCTGACATGGGGCTCAGAACCTTCACTCCAGTGGGTGGACTTCTGTGGTATACGTGTTCTCCAGTTTTTGAGTCACCCACCCAGCAGTCCTGGGATTTGATTTTATTGTTATTGCACCCCTCCTACTGTCTCATTGCAGCTTCTCCTTTGTCTTTGGGTGTGGGGTATCTTTTTTTGGTGTGTTCCAGTGTCTTTCTGTCAATGATTGTTCAGCAGTTAGTTGTGATTCCAGTGCTCTTGCAAGAGGGAGTGAGTGCACATCCTTCTACTCCACCATCTTCAACCAATCTCTGCCTTGTTTGTTTTTTAGATTCCACATATGACTGACATCATGGGGTATTTGTCTTTCTCTGACTTATTTCTCTTACTGTAATACCTTATAGATCCATCCTTGTTGTTGCAAATAACAAAATTTCATTTTTTATGGCTGAGTAATATTTCTCTGTGTGTGTATGTATGTATGAAGGTGTATATGTGTGTGTGTGTGTGTGTGTGTGTGTGTGTATCACATCTTCTTTATCCATTCTTCTATTGGTGGACACTTATATTGTGTCCATTACTTGGCTATTGTAAATAATGCCACAATGAACATAGAGGTGCATATATCTTTTCAAATTAGTGTTTTTGTTTTCTTTAGCTAAATACCCAGAAGTGAAATTGCTGGATCATATGGTAGTTCTATTTTTAATTTTTTGAAGAATCTCCATACTGTTTTCCATAGCAGTTACAACAATTAACAATCCCATCAACAGTAATCAAGGGTTCCCTTTTCTCCACACCCTTACCAACACTTGTTATCTTTTGTCTTCTTGCTAACAGCCATCCTGACAGGTGTGAGGTGATATCTCATAGTAGTTTTGATTTGCATTTCCCTGATGATTAGTGATGTTGAGCATATTTTCATGTGTCTGTTGGCCATCTGTATGTCTTTTTTGGAAAAATGTTTATTTAGATTCCCTGCCCATTTTTTAATTGGGTTGTTTGTTTTTTTGCTATTGAGTTGTATGAGTTTTAAAAAAATATATTTTGGATATTAACCCCATATTGAACATATTGTTTGCAAATATCTTCTCCCATTCAGTAGGTGGCTTTTTCATTTTATTGATGCTTTCCTTTGCTGAGCAAAAGCTTTTTAGTTTGATGTAGTACTATTTGGTTATTTTTGCTTTTGTTTCTTTTGACTGAGGAGACATATCCAAAAAAATATTGCTAAGACAAATGCCAAAGAGTGTACTGCCTATGTTTTCTCCTAGGAGTTTTATGGTTTCAGTTCTTACATTTGTCTTTAATCCATTTTGAGTTTATTTTTGTGTATGCTGTGAGAAAGTAGTCCAGTTTCATTCTTTTGCATGTAACTGTCCAGTTTTTCCAACACCGCTTATTAAAGAGGCTGTTTTTTTCCCATTGTGTAGTCTTGCCTCCTTTGTTGCAGGTTAATTGATCATGTAAGTGTGGGTGTATTTCTGGGACTCTTTCCTGTTCTGTCTAAAGACAAACCTCTGTGGCATTTACCCAAGCAATGCAGCTTTTCAGAACTGAGTGTAAGTCCCACAGGTCCTTTACCCATGAAGCTCCTTTTCCCTCTCCGTTTAGAACTCTTCCCTCATACCACTCCCTCTATGTGGGCCTCCAGTAACTGTCAGTTCTTATACAAAGGGCCACACAAGGACTGCCCCTCCAACCAGCCAGAGCACACAGGCCAACTTTTAATAGTAACTGCAAAAAGTTGGGGCAAAAGAGAAACATAATTTCCTTCACAGAGCTGTAATGGCTCTGATTAAGACCAAGGGCCTTGAAGTCAGACAGACCTGAATTTAAATATTAGTTCAAACAATAAATTTCTTTCTTTCTTTTTTTTTTTTTTGAGTTCAGCAAGAGAAACAGTTTTATTTCCTGATTTTTAAATCCAGGGCTATGAGTTTAAATACATTTCAATTTATAATGTGTTGGAAGGTTTTACATAATGTACATTTTTTAACATCTTTATTGGAGTATAATTGCTTTCCTAAACTTCGGCATAGTGTAATGTTATTAAATAATACATATTTCATGGGATTGTAATGAAGAGGAAGTGAAGTAATATTTGTAAAGTGCTTCACAGATTAGCCAGCATATAGTAAACATTTAATAATCAACAGCTAGTGTTATTTTTTCCTCAAAATATTTTGTCTGCCAGCAATCATGAAATTCAGTCTTGTATAGATTCCATGACTAGGACTTGGAGAAGAAAAATGGTCTGAACAATTTAGACAATTATCTTTTCCCTGTAGAATCAAGGGAGGCATTTTTGTTCTTAAATATCCAGATTGTCCATGTCACTTTTCTTATCCAGGTACTTGCCAGATCTACACCTCACTTTTATGCAACTGGAAAACATTTAAAAAGTTGTATGTACACACACATACACACACCGCTTAAGTATTATATATGAATATACCTTCTATAACATTTTGCTCATCTGTTCTCTCCTATGACTGTAACCCTCTGAGATAGGTTTTATATTATCTCATTTTATGATTAAAGGAAAAGGGAAGCAACTTGGCCAGGCTAAAGGCCTTGCAGTTGATTAGGGACAGAACTGGGGTGTCCTGACCCCTTTCTAGTTTTTCTTCCTTTGTACTGCTCTGATGACCATAGAAATGAAATACACTAGAACTTGGATACCAAAGAAGTTTCAGCTGACAGGTAACCAAAGGAAACAGCATGGCTGAAATCCAGTTAAAAGTTAAAATCCTGTTGGGCAATGTCTCTTTCACTGACAACAGGAATTGCTGTCATATCCCCATCTAGCCACTTTGCAAACAGCGGGAATGTTAGCATGAGCTCACGGTGAACAGTGAATGCTTCCTAAGGGAGCAGTGATTGCTTTGGCTGGGTTCTGCTGTAGTAGCTTCCTGGTGATGAAGAGACTGTAGTCAGACAATTGGAGGCGGGAACCATGTTCTAATAATCACCTCAGGCTTTTGGCACCTAATTCTCTGGCACTGTCTAGGGAAGCTTTTTATGTTATTTCATGCTACTTGTCAAGTCAAGCTGCTTGTCTAATTTTGCTGGGAAATGTGACACTGCCGGTCAAATCGCTCACCACAGTGAGATCCAGTGCATGCCTTGCAAAGTGCTCAGAGGGTTCTGATCATCTCTGACAAGCATATGGTGGAGAGAAATTTTTTTAAATGGCCCCAGTTTACACAGTTTTTCCATCAGTGGTTCCATGGTGTTTTGAAATCAGGTTGTGGTCCTGAGTTAATGACACAAGGAAACACTTTGATGCTCGTATTGCCTACTTGGTTTTTTTGAACCTCACATGGACTGGCTTCATCCTGTCCCCAAGTTCATAAGCCTCTATCTTCCTCTCTGCTTCCTGTGCAGGCTTCCTCTGGTTTGTGGGCTGTGCACTTCATCTTGTTCCTTCAAGGCAAGCACTGAGCCTCTGGTCAAACAGAGTTTCTGTGGTGGCTTCTGCTATCTGCTTATCATCCAATCCCAGGCTCAGGTTTTCCTTCCTTATTTTTTTATACCTGAAATAGCTCTTTTCCAATTTGTCTATAGCTTTCTCTTTCAACTTTCTCCCCCCTCCTCATAGTAATTAAGCAGGGGTTATGCTCCTTCTCCAGATCTTGATTTTGTAATAATTTTATTCCTAAAGAGTTATGTTGATGAGACTAATCTAAATATGTTAAACTTGGTACTGATCAGATGACTTCATAAACACTCCTTGACAGTTTTTTGTGAAAGAGCTTGCTTGACATCTCTGCTAATGTAGCCGAATTTCCTTCTAAAGGCAGTTACATATAATGCCTCTTAAAGGGAATTATCTAAATTTGCAGTTTGGCAGGCTCTTCTTGGGACTCTGGAGGGTTAATAAGTCATGGAGATTACATCTTCATGTGGGAAATATGAAGGCTCCAATGTGGGTAAATACTACTTAAGAAGACCCTACATTACAAGGAAGGTTGGAGATATTCCGGAGACCCATAAAATGCTCCCTTTGTACCAATTATCACAGTGAACTTTCTCCTTCTAGTTTATGTTATATTCACATTGAATCATTCCAGGGATTTTGCTTTTAGCCTGCATATGCCATGTATGTTTCTCATCTGGGTAGATAAACCAGTCTTATAGATTTAAAGGAGATTGCATGAGCTGCTGCTGGGAAGTTTTTCTTGAGTTAGTTAAGAACCTGTGAAACTTAGTCCTTGATATTTCACTAGCTGTCATTTGTAATAAAATCTACTTTAGCCTAGGGCTAAGTGATGACTCTGGTCCTCACAGCATGGTGGGTGATCCTGGGGGTCAAATAAAGGGAAACTCTCTGACTTCCCCACAGACTTATGCTGAGACCTTAATTGAGGGGCTTACTGTTTCTCCCACTAAAAAAACTGCAAATTTTAATACTTTCCTCTAACCAAAAATAAAATTATAAGATTGTAATACTCTTCCAGTGCCCTTGAAATTGTCAGAGGCTGCCCAGAGGCTTCCCAAGAGCTGGACTGGCTCTGACTCAGTCACTGTTTCATCCATAGAGCCTTACATGATGCCTGGAGCATACAGAAGGCACTCAGTGAATGAAATGAGTGAATGAAAGGAAAGATAGGACCAGAGTCACATTTTAGCAGCCTAATAATATATTTTCAGGGTAATGTATTTAAAAAGGGACAGTGATAACACATTTCTAAAAGGAGATGAATGGCATATTTAACACTTTCCAAGAAGAAGGAATTCTGCTTCTATCACTTGATCTAGGTTTTCAATTACAGAAACATTGAGAATTCCCTGTGGCTGAATCTTTAATTTTTTTTTTGTGGTACGCGGGCCTCTCACTGTTGTGGCCTCTCCCGTTGCGGAGCACAGGCTCCGGATGCACAGGCTCAGCGGCCATGGCTCACGGGCCCAGCCCGCCCCGCAGCATGTGGGATCCTCCCGGACCGGGGCACAAACCTGTGTCCCCTGCATCGGCAGGTTGACTCTCAACCACTGCGCCACCAGGGAAGCCCTGGGTGAATCTTTAAGGCAGTTGAAGACCCAGGCTGCCCTTGTGGACATCAATACTCCCATGGAGCACTTTCCATGAAGAAAAGTGTGGGCTTGCTGTCTTTGCATCAAAACTCCTAGAATTTGGCTGAATGCCCGGTTTATCCCAGGACATTAGTCAGGCCACAAATCCCACATTTGTTTATTCAGACCAGAGCAAGTGAATACTGCCATTCTCCCATCTCCTTTGTTGGCAAATGCTTTGTTAACCTGAATTGAGTTCTGCAAAACAAAACAAAGTGACTAATCTTTTGGGGGGTTCCCCCTCTCAGGTTCTTGTATGAGCAACTAAATCTATAGACCACAAAGTCCCACACTGTCGTTTTCCCTCATGCTGCCCTTTTATTCTGATGGCTCCACGTTGTACTTAAGGGAACCAATACCTTCCAGAACTGGCACCATCATTAAGAAAAAGAGGTTACTGGACTTTTCAGTGTAGCAGCAAAGTGGGGCTACGTTGATTATTTACACTTATGTAGTCTACTGCTGGGCATTTGCAAGAATCATCACCTTGCACTCTCAGAAAGTTTTCTACCTCTGAATATGTGGGTCTGAAAGTGCAGGAAGTAGAAATTTTAACAAAAAACAACCAGTTTGGATGATCACAAATATTTGGTAGATCTGGCATATGCAACTAAAAAGAATGCATACCCTTAATCACTAGGCTATTTGTCTATCTACAAATATGTGTAAAGGCCTAAATTTTTTAGCAAAAGTCTGAGGGTCTAATTTGTAAATTGCTGTTGACCACAAAAGAGTGATTAGTTTCAAAAGAGAACTGTTTTGCAACATGGTGCAAAAAAGAGGAGGGGATAAAGGAAATCATAAAAATTAACATTCATGACATTAAATCCCAGTTGTTTTTACAGCATGTTGCACATGGCAGCTTGGCAAATAATTCTCCCTCATTAAGCTTGTAGAAATTCTATTTGATTTATAAAGTTTTGACTCTGACTGTATTTACCATTGATAACCTGTTTTTCTCCCTCCTCTTCCTCCAACTCTTAGCCAGAACTACTTTCCAATGACTTCTTTCTACCACACTTCTCCTCCTCAGTGTAAGAGGATGAAAGCACATGATGATATTTGAAGCAAGAAGATTGAAGAATTGCTGGCTGCTAACCCAAGGCTTGGATTAGTACAATCTTTTTACTTTTTAGCTTTTTACTGTGAAGTTCAGGGATGACAAATGTTGTTTCATCCATGGAACTTTTGCAACTTGTTATTTTCATACCTGAGGTCTGGGGGAAAGTTTAGTCTAAATGGTTTCTAAAATAGCCATTATCTCAGGAGATACGCAGCCAATGCATGTGACAGGAGCTTTGCCCACACTACCCTGTTTTTTGGTCATGTAGTTTTGTTTTTTTTTTTTAATGATGTCATTTAAAAACTTTGCTTTTGGGGAATGATTCCCCCTACTATTTTTCTATAGAGGGTCAGGAAAATGTATAAATAATTTCTGGGCTTGGGTGCAGAAGATATACATGCTGACAAACAGAAATCTAAAGTGTTAAAGGAGATTGTCCTTTGAAGAAACTTTTCCAGGCTTGAGTTCTATATTTTTGGATTTGACTCAGTGAAAAATCTTTACTGAGTACCTAGCATATGCCCAGCATTGTGCTGCATTATAGGGGTTGGGGGACTATATAGTCCAGTTGGGATACAGGAAGGATGGAGAGAGAATATATATAGTTACAGCACAAGGCAGAATAAGTTATAGTATACAATGGGCTATGGAATATTGTGGAGGAAAAGAGCATTTTTAATTAGTGGAGTCGGGAAATGCATTACCAAGGTGATGGCATTCTTGCTGGGTCATGAAGGATAGATAGGATTTTGGCAGGTGAGGAGCCATTCTAATGCAAGAGAACAATAATAGAAAAAGCCCAGTGGTCCATTGAGGGTAGGAGCAGGGAAATAAAGGGCGGCTGGGTTTATACTGTGATTACTGAGCTGCAGGCACACAGTTGTCCACGCCCTCCTTCTTGAACTACATTTTTAATATAAATTTATCTATTTATTTATGTTTGGCTGTGTTGGGTTTTCGTTGCTGAGTGTGGGCTTTTCTCTAGTTGCTGTGAGCGGGGGCTACTCCTCGTTGCGGTACGCGGGCTTCTCACTGCAGTGGCTTCTCTTGTGGCACAGCACGGGCTCTAGGTGTGTGGGCTTCAGTAGTTGTGGCTCGCAGGCTCTAGAGCGCAGGCTCAGTAGTTGTGGCACATGGGCTTAGTTGCTCCGCGGCATGTGGGTTCTTCCCAGACCAGGGCTCGAACCCGTGTCCCCTGCATTGGCAGGTGGATACTTAACCACTGCGCCACCAGGGAAGCCCTGAACCACTGTTTACTCCAGAGTCACAGCATCCTCCTGACTCTGACAGTCTTAACAGCCGTTGCTTCTCAGTCACCTTTCTTGGGTGCTCTTCCTCAGCCTGAGCTCTGCATGTCGAAAGGCTTCAGCATCAGTTTTTTAGCATCCTTCACCTGAGTTGCTATCATTTAAATATTAAATATTTAACATCTACATGCCAGTAATCTCCAAATCAGTAACTTTCCCCATGACCCATGCCCTGACCTCTAAGCTGTATATCAAATTGTCTACCCAACATCTTCATTTTTGATGGCTAAATATCAGGTTTCTTGATCCTTTGCTTCCCCTCTCTGCTGAAATCCTGCTCATCCACCAGTCTTCTCTATCTTAGTTAATGGGCCTGCCATCCACCGAGTTGCCTAGGTGTCCCCCAAACTAGATGTTATTCTAGATATAGCCTTTTCTCTCACCTTCACCATAAAATAATGAGTATTTTGAGTCCACCTCTACCCCACCCCAAATAAGTGACTATTGTTTTTTGTTATAAGTTTTATGGTAGTAAGATTTGCCTCTAAATCTACATGAATTATCTTGATAAAAATAAATATTAAATTAAAATATTACTTTCACAGAGATTCTCTCTTCATTCCTTTCCAGAAATTAGCTCATAAGTTATCCAGAAGAGCCATGTATTCTTAAGTTTGCATGTGTATTGGAATTTATTTTTCCCATCTTCTAAAAGAGTCTTCACATTTTCTTGTCTTTCAGACCCAGCTGCTATGGATTAGATACACAAATACATGTCCCTGTGTATGTGTTTCATAGTAAAAATAACAATAATGATGAAAACGATAGTATTACTAATACTATTAATAATTAGCACCTATTAAGACCCACAGGCACTGCAATAAGCATTGTACATTCACTGATGGTTTAAACCTCACAGTGACACTATGGGATGGATACTGTTACTGTCCTCATCTTAGACCTGCCCAAGGCCACACAGCTGGGAAGAGGCAGAGACTCAGGACATGGGCCTATTTTTGCCAGACTCCAAAGCCCATGTTTTTAACGAAAAGTAATTTAAAATTCTGAACCACTGAATAGAGGTAGATGCAGCTTCTAGTGCAAAGAATATTTTGGCTGCCACACTCAGGAAGATATAAAGATATAGCTCTAGAAAGATGATACAGTATAAAAAACAGACCTCTTTACATCACCTTTCCATAGGCATCATGGTGTATTCTTACATAATTTTCAAGGTAACTTCATCTTTGGGGAATGCTGAAAAATTGCCATTCGTTAATGTTTTTTCCTCTAACATTCATCTCTTCTCAGTCTCTCTAATGGACAACTTCATTGACATCAAAAGTGTAAAGAGAGGGGCTTCCCTGGTGGCGCAGTGGTTGAGAGTCCGCCTGCCGATGCAGGGGACACGGGTTTGTGCCCCGGTCTGGGAGGATCCCACATGCCGCGGAGCGGCTGGGCCCGTGAGCCATGGCCGCTGAGCCTGCGCGTCCGGAGCCTGTGCTCCGCAACGGGAGAGGCCACAACAGTGAGAGGCCCGTGTACCGCAAAAAAAAAAAAAAAAAAAAAAAGCAAAAGGCTATTCTCATTCAAGACATATCCTCATCAATGGTCACATTCTGTGATATATTCTCCTTCTATCCAGCATCTATCTGTACCCCTATTTCTTCACTCTGGGCACAAGTGCCACTATTGTCTTTATGTAGAAACTGCCTCGGGAGAGCCTCCTGGACACAGAAGTTCTTTGATTGATTGACTGATTTTGTTTGAGGCTTTAAATTCTTCCCTGGAAGGCTGATTACCCCCTGTGCCTTCTTTCCTTGGGTTTTGGGCCATTCTTCAGTTGGAATAGTCTAATTTGTGCTTCTTGAAGATATCTTTGGCTCTGAGAGCCCCCTGTAAAAGTACTGTCGAATTTTTAGCATGGACTTTGGAAGCAGACGAGTTGGCTCTGCCACCTACTAGTTGTGTGGTATCGTGAAATGTCTTAACCTCTTTCAGCTTTAGTTTCCTTATTTGAACAGGGCTGTTATTCATTAATTGAACAAGGAAGTGATTGGATTTGAGAGAAAGCCAGGAGATAATATTAGTAGAAATTGTTGATGAATTGGGTGAGGAAGAGGGGGGAGGCAAGGACGACTACCAGTTTTCTATCTTGACTAATGGGTGGTGATGCCTTTTACTGAGGAGGAGATAAGAGAAGCGATGTGTGTGTCTGTGTGTGTGTGAAACAGAGGAAGAGAGAGACAGAGAGAGAGAATAATTTAGGACATGAGGATTTGAGATACTTTCTAGATATATAAGTGGAAATGTTGAGTTAAAGCTTTAATGGTATATAGGCAAGTGATCTGGACTGCTAATAGAGATTTCAAAGTCCTTTGCATAAAAAGATAATTGAAGCTATAGGAGTAGATGAGATACACCTCTGAAAATGAGCAGAGAAGAGAGCTTAGTGTGAGCCTGAGAACTTCTCTATTTAATGGTCTCTAGAGAGAGTAGAGGATTCTTCCAAAAAATTAGCTTTTATGACACCACACTCCCTCCTTTTCCTCTTACCTCTCTGGACATCAATTTTTTTTTTCAGTGAAGAAAAAGATTATGTTGCCTACTTAGAGTGAGGGGGGCCTCAACAGAGATGTATAGGTTTAAAATAATTACTGAGGAGAGTAGGAAGGAATGTTGATTAAGTAAAAAGATTGAGATATACTGAAGTCTTAAGATTGGAGACCATATGTTTGTTGGGACATAAATCTGAATGGTTTAACATTTTGCTTAGGAATGCTCAGCCTTTTAGGTACCAAGATGGCATTGATCCTGTGTTGGGAGTTTTCTAGGTGAGGGCCATACAGGAAGAGACATATTTGGATTTGAGGGTGCTGGTGGTGAGTAGGTCAGATAGCCAACTACTTGTAGTCTGCTTGGGGGAAGGTGGATGGACTCTGAGGAAATGAAGACCCAGGAGCTGGAGGACTAAATGAATTTGAAGAGCAGGTGTGTTCAAGCGAGCGTCCTGAGAGCACCAGAGGAAAGACAGCTGGGTCTTTCCTGAGAATGCAGTGTTTGTAGTTCAAATTTTTGGTGTGGAACCATTCTGGGTGATGACAAGTTTCAGGATGTACCCTGGCAGTGTGGGGATGTCTAAGTGGAGTGGAGGTGAGAATAGTTATTGTGTATTTGAGGTCAAGGAACAGTAGATTGAAGGTATTGGGTGGATTGCTCCCAAAGACACTGAAGTTTTCTGGAATATAATGGCAGAAGTTGAGTTTGAGGGGAGAAGAGGAGTGTTATGTCTTAAAGAATGTGACCAGGAGGTCAGTAGATGATAGAAATATAGAAGTGTACAAAGTGGTATTGTCAGATGTCAAAGGTACCAGGATGGAACTGTGGTGGTTCTAAAGTGGCATTAAGGAGTAATAAATTTTCACCCCTCTCCTTAGTTCTATGGTAGGTGAAATATACAGCATAATGTGGGGAGATGCTGTGTTTATTGGTTCTTTCTCTTTTACATAAAGGAAGAAGATTGCAGAGGTTCTAGTGGTTTGAGGAGAGAAGCCAAAGAGAAGAAGTACAGAGCATTAAGGGGTTAAGAATCGGGGAGGTAAACTGACTTTCTTTTGGCATATGAGGATTATAAGAATGGAAGACTTAATTGGAATTAATTGACCACAGACATTCCAAAGGTGGGATTAGTCATAACAAAGATGTCTGAGGGTCTGAGGCGGGATCTGGCCCAGTCATGTGTGGGTGAGCTCACTGTGTGGGAACTGGGACCATAAAGGGTCTGAACATGGGCCCTCTCCTCTATGCAGGATGGAGGATCAGACCTCTTTTCCCTGGGGTGGTCTCAAGATGTGTTGAGTGGCCACATGCAGGATAGGTGTCATTTAACATCTGATTTCTAGCCTCACGATAAACCTGGAAGGGGGGCACAGCAATAATGATAATAAAATAATGATAATAAAACATTTGCCTTTCTTCTATCCCTGGAGTTGTGAAGATTCAATGCGATCATTTGTGGGAAAGCACTTTAGCAACTATAATCACTATGTGTATGCTGAGTTTTATTGTTACCCACACCTTTGATGTATTTCTCTCTGTGCTTTTCCATGTATCTGTGACATATTCCCTAAGATAATAAGGGCTTCCCTCTGACAAAGCCAAGATTCTTTATTTATAGTGTTAGGTTGGCACCTGGGCTGATTCTCTTTAGTGTTTATGTAGTCTGGATGTGGACTGGCATCTTTCCCTGGACTCTGAGTATCTTCCTCTGCAGCTTCTCATGGCTAGAAGTTCTATCTGTGTCCTTCTATTACAAAGCCCAGACTCGTAGGCCACCCACCAAGTTCCTCACTCCAGTCTGAAGGATGCCTCCAGATCCTGGCTCATTTGCAGAACAGAATTGACTGACACACCCTAAGCAGGGATGCCAATCTAGTCTAGTTTTCCAGATACTTCTTGATGATTTGATAGAAAGGCATCCAACGGAAAGTGGTACTAGACTCTGAGAACTACAGCTTTACAATGTCCAAAGTCTTCTAGACTTTCTTGGAGAGAGGCAGATATGATCCTAACCAAGAAAAAGGCATTCCTTGATTCGTACCCTGACTCCCTTTGAAATTTAACCAAGACTGTACTTGACTTTTTAGACGTCAGATTTTCTTGGAAGCAGAAAGAAGCTCCTGTGATGGAATAGACTTTATTTTTTTGTGTGTCGGGGTGTGTTAATTCCCAAGTAATTTGTTTGCTTCATTCTATCATCACTTTTCTACTGAGTTATTTTTTTCTTTTTCATTACTTGGGATACAGAGACTGCTCTGCAGATGGACTAATGAGCTGCACCTACCTTAATTGTTCAGCGCAGTATAACACACTTGGTCAACTATTAAGAGGGGCACAAATTATTTTTAGTAAAATGTGAGTCAGTCTTGGGAGAAAAAACTAAGCTATGCATTTCCTTTACTCACTTAGTTGACAACACTCCAGAGAACTGACTAGAAGGAGAAGGTATTCTTCTATTCAGTATCTGTTCGTATCCCATCTCTTCATACTGGGCAAAAGGGCCATTTTATAGACTTCATGTAGGAACTGCCTTAGGAGCACACTCTGGACACAGAAATCTCTGAACTATCACTGATTTTTTTTAAGGCTTTTTTAGGCTTTCCTGGAAGGCTAATTACCCCAGTGCCTTCTTTCTTTGATAGCTCATATTGAATTCTCTCCAGCTTTCTGATTTTATCCATTTGAATCAACTGCCAAGTTCTTTTTTTTTTTTGTGGTACGCGGGACTCTCACTGTTGTGGCCTCTCCCGTTGCGGAGCACAGGCTCCGGACACGCAGGCCCAGCGGCCATGGCTCACGGGCCCAGCCACTCCGCGGCATGTGGGAATCTTCCCGGACCGGGGCACGAACCCGTGTCCCCTGCATCGGCAGGCGGACTCTCAACCACTGCGCCACCAGGGAAGCCCAACCCCAAGTTCTTTTACGTCTCTAGAATTTGTACCATCTGGGGGATGAAGGGTTGACATCTACCAAGTAAACATTAATTTGTTTAAATTCTTGTTCAGCTTACATTTTCTGCTTTGGTACTTCTACTTTCCTGGCTTCTTGAGAATTTCCAAAAACCTACACTTATCTTTTGTCATGTCACTTTGAGCTCCATGGGGTGTCCCCATCAAAGCATAAGGAGGAGAGGTTTTTTGTTTGTTTGTTTGTTTGTTTACAGTCCCCCTCTGCAGAGCAAGCTTCTGGAAGAAAAACTCCAATTACTAAGATAAACACATTCTTTGATCTTTCTTTCTTTCTTTTTTTTTTTTTTGGTAGGCCAGTGGAAATTTAATACAGGAGTGTTTTTTTGGTAGAATTGTACAGTCTCTAATATTCAGATGGCGACTAGCATTATTTTTCTTACTGTAAGAAAACAGATCTGTAATGTATCTTCTATTCAGGAGACAGGACTTAATCATTGTCATCTTTGGTACTTAGTGGTGCTGCCAAGGCAGTGTGGTCAGAATGAGGATGGAATGTTAAATAAAAGAACCTTGGGAGAACATGAGCTCTGTTGAGTCATGTAAGCAACTATCTCAGCTTCCTCACCTAACACAGCACCAAAATGTGTTACTGCAATTACAGAGTGCTGATTTAAAGGGAAGATGAAAAGGTAAATACACAAACACAAGTAGCTATGCATCTAGGAAGGATGTGGAGAGCTGAGATATGAAGGCAGGATAAAGCATCTCTTTTAAACTCTACAGCCTGCAGCGGTAAGCATGGTGCTGGCCCCATAGCAGGGGTTCCATGATGTTTGTTGGTTGACCTGTTTTTTGAAAGAATACTATAATGTACAAAGCAAAGAGCCCGCAAATGTCTTTATAAATCTTAAGAAACAGGCCTTTACTTTCCATATTCAGCTACAAAACACAAGTTTGAATTCAGAGTATATTTTGGGTTGCAGGTAAAGAAGGTAAAATGAATCAATGAAATCTGAAAATATTCAAAGCCTGTCTTTTCTCCCCAATTCAGGAATCCGAATTTCCTTTTGTTTCATCAACCTATTGTTTTCTGACTCGAACAAGACAACCATAATTTATTGAGCAGGAACCATGACTTGTTGGACTTTGCAGTCCCCAAGCATATCATAGTCCAGTGCCTGGTACATAAGAGGGAATTACTATATATTGAAATGTTAGTTTTGGTTTCACTTTTTCTTCCTTTCCCAGATATTCCCCCTTTTTGCTATTTGTGTAAGAGAACTTTCTCTTAATTCTCCCCAAATTTAATAAGACTACTCCATGCTCCCATTTTCTTGTTCACATCTGTGAACAAGACAGAAAGGATCCTGGCCTTCATGGACTTTACAATCAATCCAGGAAGGCAAACACTGAACAAATAACTATAGGTGTGACAAGTGTTAGGGAAGGAAAAGTTCTAGATGCGAGGAGGTATAATTGAGTCCAGGAGATCATGGGAGGTATTCCCGGAGAACTGTGAGCTGAAGGAAAACAAGATTTGACTAGGTGAAACGGAGGGATCAGAAAGGCAGTGAGAGAAGTGCGTTCCAGGCAGATGGGACAGTATGCTCCAAGCCTGGATTTGAGAGAGAGCATGATTTGTTCAAGGAACCTGAAAGGTGGAGCCTCTAGAGCAGGAGCGTGAGGGTGAACTCTTAAGAGGCCTCTATTGGACTCTTTTCCAGTGGTGTAGTGGGTGGTCTCTAAGTGGATTTGTAATCACAATAATATCAGTATTACAACACCAAATGAGCTCTTTTGGTAGATGTAGATGATTTTGGAATTTGTTTGTTTGTTTGTTTTCCCAGGTCATGGTCAGTGAGTCAAGCAAATGAAACATCATTGAGCTTAGATAGTATATCCCACTAAATTCCTTGGTTCCTTAAGTTCCAAGGCAGGCAGTAAACTGGTGGTCAATCTATTAATTGAGGTCTAAGAAGTAATAGCCACACCCAAGTCAGTACTGCAACCCATTAAGCTGAGCTTTTCCTAGGCAACAGTGAATCATGGAAATTGTTCCAGGGACCCATGCTTTGGTCTTGCTTGCTGGTAGCTATAGATGTCATCAGAAGTTAATTTCCACATTCCTATAACCAAGACAAGAGCAATGGCCTGCCTTCCTCTTTGAACATTACCTTTCTTTTCCTTTTGTAAGCTTTAATTCTCCCTGTATAAAAATAATGAGGTAGAATATAGGTGGGGCCCATAGAGTGATAACACTACACGCAGCTTCCTGTCCTGCGGTTCCCTAATGCAAGGTTTTGCATCCTAGAGTCCTCTGGCATAATAACCTCTGGCTATGGAAGATGAGGGGGAATATTATTAGTTAACAGATTCCCAAAGCACACAGAATTTTTTTCTCAAATTAACCACCATCGCTGAGGAATACTGATCGGCAACACAAATTGTACATTCAACAAACTCTATTAAAAGTATTCTCCAGTATTCTCATCAAAGAACTCCTAGGAAAATGAATGCAATACTGAGATATACCTATATAATTGTACGGGTATTGGGGAGCATATTTTCTAATGCCCAGATGCCTCAGATTTAGTGGTGGTGGAATCCCATTCATTTTGTGAAAACCAAATAAACATTTGTCCTAAAAATGGTTAGAAAGCAGGATCAACTCTGCTTTATGAACATACAAGACTGTAAAATGATTTGCTATTGTCAGAGAGTTGGAGTGAGGTGTGGGAGGGAGATGCATTATTTTAAATTGTGTTTTAGGTGACAGAATGGGAGTCCATAATGTTCTAGTTCAGAGGAACTAGATTTTATCTTATTTTATTTTATTTATTTATTTTTTTAACATCTTTATTGGGGTATAATTGCTTTACAATGGTGTGTTAGTTTCTGCTTTATAACAAAGTGAATCAGTTATACATATACATATGTTCCCATATGTCTTCCCTCTTGCATCTCCCTCCCTCCCACTCTCCCTATCCCACCCCTCCAGGCTGTCACAAAGCACCGAGCTAATATCCCTGTGCCATGCGGCTGCTTCCCACTAGCTATCTACCTTACTACGTTTGTTAGTGTGTATATGTCCATGACTCTCTCTCGCCCTGTCAAAACTCACCCTTGCCCCTCCCCATATCCTCAAGTCTGTTCTCCAGTAGGTCTGCATCTTTATTCCTGTCTTACCCCTAGGTTCTTCATGACATTTTTTTTCTTAAATTCCATATATATGTGTTAGCATACGGTATTTGTCTTTTTCTTTCTGACTTACTTCACTCTGTATGACAGACTCTAGGTCTATCCATCTCATTACAAATAGCTCAATTTTGTTTCTTTTTAAGGCTGAGTAATATTCCATTGTTTATATGTGCCACATCTTCTTTATCCATTCATCTGATGATGGGCACTTAGGTTGTTTCCATGTCCTGGCTATTGTAAACAGAGCTGCAATGAACATTTTGGTACATGAACTAGATTTTATTGATTCATTGATTGATTCATCAAAATTTATTGAATGATTGCTATCTTTCAGGCACTGTTATTTGGCACTGGGGACATAAAGATGAATAAGGCATGGTTCCTCACCTCCAAATGTTAATACTCCTTGGAGAAGACATGTAAATAAATGAATACTATACAATATGACATATATTCCAGTCCAGGTAGGTAGGAAGGCCTAAGTACAACTGAGTGATCAATTTCACTTGAGTGGAGGGTTGTAATCAGGGAAGATTTCCCAGGGAAAGTGATGTATTGTTCAGTGAGTAAGCTTTTGTCAGACAGACAAGGAAGAGTAAGGGCATCCCAGACAGAGGGAAGAGTGTATTCAAAGGCAAAATGACATTTGACAATAGAGTACATGGAGGAAACTACAACTAGGAAGTGTGAGGCACACCATGAAGTGTGTGTTACATCATGGCCATGGCAGTGGAAACGTAACAAATTTCTTCCTTTGGGGGTACAGAGAGCTACTAACATTCCTCCAAACAGTTCCTATATTCTTATAATCTAAGATAGACATTAATAGGATCTCATAGAACCAGAAATCAATGCAAATGTTAGTGATCTTAAAGGCATTTTGTCCAGTGTAGTTGTTGATTTTACCTAACTCAGAGGACTTGTAGAGGAGACAGGCCTAGAGTAGCTGGCAGCCATCTTGTGACACATGGAGCCTAAAAGCACAGCCAATATAGAGGAACATAGCAGGCAGATAGGAGAAGATTAGATCCTGGTGACATGATGCAATCCTTGGTTTAAGACCCATCTGAAACATGTCTACTTCTGGACATAAGTCAGTTTGAATTTTCTGCTTAAGTCAGTTTGATTTTTGTTTTTTTTTTTTTTTTGGTCAGTTGTAACCTAACAGTTACATCTGGCATCTTCATTTTACAGTTCAGGAGACCAATATCCAGCATGGCAAAGTGACTTGCTATCAAGGGGCTAGTTAAAAATTGAGACTTGGTCTTCCCTGGTGGCGCAGTGGTTGAGAGTCCACCTGCCGATGCAGGGGACGTGGGTTCGTGCCCCGGTCTGAGAAGATCCCACATGCCGTGGATCGGCTGGGCCCGTGAGCCATGGCCGCTGAGCCTGCATGTCCGGAGCCTGTGCTCCGCAACGGGAGAGGCCACAACAGTGACAGGCCCGCATACCCCAAAAAAAAAAAAAAAAAAAAAAAAAAAATTGAGACTTGAACCCAGGTCTCTTGACTCAGGTCAGGCTTAGGAATATCCAGCATTTAAAAATTATCTGCATGTGATAAACATACATGTACTTAGAGATCTGCTTTGCAGTAACCACATATTTGAGAGTACAATTGAGTTTATTTTAAAAATACATTTCTACATGACAGTGTTTTTAGAAAGAGCATGTGACCAAGACTCGTTGGTTCATGGCCCACTTTTGCCACTAATTACCTTTGTGACCTTGGGTCTATCTCTTTGGGCCTTAGTTGTTCATGTGATATAACTGTCTCTAAATCTTCCTCCATTTCTATGGTTCTAAGCATAAGTACACCGAATTTTCAATGATCCATTGTGGATCTTACATATGGCTCTCTTCCCTGGGGTAAGCTTCCTCTTGAACTGTTTTGATATTATTGGGTTCAGCTTCACAGATACTTAACTGAACACCAATTATGGGCTAGGTGTTGCAAAAGAGAATGATTATTTCTAATCAGTATTGCTTACTTACTTTTGTATTCTCAGATGCAATTTGATATTGTTTGCTGCTCCAAAGTATTAAACAATGCTTTCTAATCCAGGGAATGTGTGATTCCAAATAGGAGTGGGATTAGACAGAGGGATGATCTGTCACTGTACATCAGTTGGAGAGGTGATGCCATAGTGTCCAACAGTCAGAGGGAGGAATAGAGCAGAGTCCTGAGAAGTACAGCAGATTGGGAACCACATATGTATACAAAGGCACATTCCTGCCCAAATAGAATTGGATTTGGATCGTTAGTCTTCAGGAGATCTGCACCACAGTGATCACTATGGATAACTCTGGGTCTTTTCAGATTACCTCTGAGGTTAATAACAACTTGCTAATATTTTTCTTTATAAGACATTATGAGACATTAATTAATGCTTGATGTATTCTTTTGGATAATCTTTTTGTAATATAACAATTCATTTGACTCACCGAAGTAATTTTCTAGCTTGTATAAAGACCAGCTTCGGTCAGTTTCTTAGCCTGTCTACATTTGAACAATTCCATTTGCTGGAGAATGACTCTGGAGTTCCATGACCTCACTTGAGGAGTCTTGGAGAGGAACAAAGATGCTGGCTCTGCAGTTTGCTGGAGCCAGATTCCATTTCTTCTCTAACCATTCTTGCCTGTCTGACCGTGCACATGTGACTTAAGCTCTCTGAGCCTCAGCTTTGTCATCAGTCAAATGGGAAGAATGATATCTCCCTCAAAGTACTGCCCAACACAGTGATCATTTACAGCATAGCTTGAATAAATGTTATTAGGTAATATAGTATTAGTGAGGTTTTCTTGGGACTGTGTTCAAGTGATACATAAGGTTCCAAAGAAGAAAAATGGCAGGAGCAGGAGACACTCTAACTTGTAAGGTTGACACACAGTATGAAGATGCACCATAGTTTGATAATTTCATTTGACCATAAGATAAAGTGGTAGAATTTGTCCTAGTTAACTACTACCTTGCTTTGTAACTTGGGGAAAAGTATTTAACTTCTCTAGACTTCCACTTATTCATAGTTAAATTCAGGGTAATATTGCTGTCTTATTTCATAGAAACTGAAAGGAGATAATGAATATGAAAGTCTCTGAGGGTAGAAAGCAAGAATGTGAAAGTTCATGTTAATATAGTACAATTAACATTAAAAGTTAATAATATTATAGATCATTCCTTTTCTGTGCATAGTAAAAATTGTTATATTTTTGTACTGGCCCTACCGTTAATTAAAATATTATTTTCTCTGCTTATTAATTTCTGGAAGGCTAACTGATATTGCCTTCATACTTTATAAAGGGTCCTAGAAAAGCAATATTTGTCAGATGTTTCAGGGAAAATAGTAAAAAGGGAATAGTTATACATGTTGAAAAGAGCTATTGTCAATATACAGTTTCTTCTACCAAGAAAATAATCCTTTCCCTCTAAAGAGCTATTAGTTTTTAGAGCAATATTTCCACTATTCAAAAAGATTATGTAGGTAGTCTTTGTACGCGCCATGGAGCCTGGTCTGATCCGGCGTTTAGCCCCGCGTCTGGGCATCGCCGAGCCGGGGGTGCTGAGCTTCCTGCATGAAGTGCCCCTTGGACAGGGCTTATTTAATTAAACTTTCTGGTTTGAACAAGAAGATGTATCAGAGTTGTCTTAAATCTTTTGAGTGTTTACTGGGCCTGAACTCGAACATTGGAATAAGAGACCTAGCTGTACAGTTTAGCTGTACAGAAGCAGTGAACATGGCTTCAAAGATACTGCAAAGCTATGAGTCCAGTCTTTCACAAACACAGCACGTTGATCTTGGCTTATCCAGGCCGCTTTTCACCACTGCTGCACTACTTTCAGCATGCAAGATTCTAAAGCTAAAGGTGGACAAAAATAAAATGGCAGCCACATCCGGTGTAAAAAAAGCCATGTTTGATCGACTCTGTAAACAGTTAGAGAAGATTGGGCAGCAGATCGACAGAGAGCCTGGAGATTCAGCTACTCCACCATGGAAGAAAAAGAAGACAGTGGTTGAACCTTCAGCAACGGAAATAGAGAATGTAGTAGAGATCCCACATAAACCGCAAAAAGATGAAGATCTGACACAGGATTATGAACAGTGGAAAAGGAAAATTTTGGAAAATGCTGCCAAAGCACAAAAGGCTACAACAGAGTGATTTCAGCTCCCGGACCACCTGTACTGCAAACCAGCAGTGCATCTGCCACGTCAAGGAAGATGTGAGGGTTTGGAAATTTGTTTGAACTTTTATAACAAGGATCCTATCCTTCATAGAAAAGAAGCCAGCATTGGGGCTGAGCAGGGTGGCTCTCACGTGGGCAGCAAATTCGTTAGATTAGCCACAGTGCCTGGTTGGCTCAGCCTTGGCTCCCCACAGGTCTGCTCTCTCCTACAAAATGTCACTGAAGCTATTTTGCTTTCTTGTTTTGTTTTAAGCAAAAGATAGTCTCCTGTCCTATCCAGAATATGAAATTCAAGCTGAATGGAGTCTAAAGATTTTACTTAAGTTTTTGTGTTAATCTCTAGGTTTGACTAAATATATAGTACAACCTAAGTTAATAAATATTATTTTTATATACAAAAAAAGATTATGTAGAACATGTGTTAAACCATTATTTATCTCTGCAAAATATTTCTAAGAGCATATGTGCATCTAGGCTAGGAAAGTATGCAAAAATCCCCTAGCATTTTCACATTGAGCCACATGTATTTAACAAACACCACCTCAAAGAGGAACATTACCACCAAAGCACTACACAGTAGGAGGGAACTGAGAGATTTCTAAGAATATATGGGTGTAATTTTCTGTTAACCGAGAGTGATTGACAATTCGTGGAAATCTGCCTTTAAAATAACATCTTTGCAGCACTCTTAGTTTTACTTGGTGTGAAGGAAACTGCTTGTTTCTTATCCATTTAGCTACCAGAAATTCTTTTTCTTTGCCATCCTAATTGTCTAAATCCCTATGGATATATTATGCAAAATCCATGTTTATTTAATTTAGTTTTTTTTTAATACCAGTGTTTTGTTTTGTTTTTCCTATTTGAGAGTTGGTTGAAATAAGATCATGTCACAGAAGACTACGGTGTAGTCTACATCTAAAGTCATTATATGCACCTGGGGGATTTTAATAAAATCTGAGGTCCTAGAATTTTAAGATCATTTTCCAAAGGGATGAGTTTTATTTCATTTCATATGCATGAATAAAGAGAAACTAAATTGTGCTGCTAAAAATAGTAATTCCCAAATAAGAAAGAGGACTTAGAAGAAAAAGTCAAGCTGAATTTATTTTATCCACAGAACCTGCTTTAAGGGGGATTATGAAACTATCACTAAATAAAGGCTTTGACGGAGGAGGTAGAGAAGCACTTGAGGGACCCATCGGCCGCTTTGGGATACATAGCACATGCGAAGTAAACTTCAGACTTCAGCTATTTGCTTCCCCGTTAAAATCTTTGTCCATGCCAATACTCTCAGTATGCTGCTCACTGAGATGCCGCTGCTGGGAGCTAGAGGCTGGGAGTGGAATGGGTTGGAGAATGAGTTTTGCTTTTCTTAGACTTTACTGGGTTCCTGTACTTCCCTATTCTTCATCCTGTGCTCGGCTCTGAGTCCAGAGAGGGGATCTTCATATCTGTGGATCGTGGTTCAGAGAAAATCTTCGTTCTGAAAAACCTGGTTTGCTAAGCCAAATCAGTTTGCCATGAAATTTTCGGAAGTTCATGTCCACACTTTAGATTTCCATCTGTTCTGCCAATGATGTTCTAGACCATTATGCCTGTATGTAATGGGTATACCACTGGTGGTAGAAGAGAGGATTTTAGGTGGTAGTAGATAAATGTTTATTTTGACTGCTTGTACTTAAAAAAAAATTAATTAATTAATTAATTTTGGGCTGTGTTGGGTCTTTGTTGCGGTGCACGGGCTTCTCATTGCAGTAGCTTCTTTTCTTGCAGAGCACGGGCTCTAGGTACGTGGGCTTCAGTAGTCGTGGCACACGGGCTCAATATTTGTGGCTCGTGGACTCTAGAGCACAAGCTCAGTAGTTGTGGCACATGGGCTTAGTTGCTCCGCAGCATGTGGGATCTTTGTGGACCAGGGGTCGAACCCGTGTCCCTTGCATTGGCAGGCGGATTCTTAACCACTGCGCCACCAGGGAAGCCCCTGATTGTTCTTTTAATGCATATAAAAATATTAGTTTTCCATTTATGTCAGTGATGTAAAGTTTCTTCTTTAAACACATTTAAATGAAAAATATGAGCTATTGAAAGATATATTAATAAGAATTCTGGAGGAACTCAGGTATGGTAAAAAAACATGAAATTGGCATGTGAGGATTGGGAAGCACTGTTAAATACTCTAGGCCATCACCTTGCTTACCCTTAGGCCCATAAACTAGTCAGATTCTCTCAAAAGTCAGGATGTCCTTGGCATTTTGGCCTTTACCTTAAGAATGTCAGGCAATGATGAGGAAATACACCTCAGGAGATTCTAGGAGATCTTTGATGTGGACAGTGGTGATAAATATGAAAGAAGGAGTCACAGGGTATGATGGAGATAGAGGAAAGGACACTGAAATTTAGCAGTTGGGATTTGGAAATGTTTACTGAAAGAAGAAGAATTTACTGGGATGAACAGGAGATAGCCAGGTAGAGAAGAAGAGGAAAGGAATGATGTATTCCAAGCTTATTTCTCAAACCACAATTCCCAATTATGAGCTTTTGGGCTTAGTCTGGAGGAGATGGGAAGAACCAGGCTCTCTGAAACTTCATTCCTGGCATTCAAGTGTATGTAGCTTGATTTTTACTGCTTCCCCTGCAGAGGATTGAACAGGGTAATGGTCTCCTCTATGATCGGTCCCACCCAAGGGGAGACAGGGCAACAGCAAAAGAGGTGAACCACCTAAGGGATCACCACTCACCTGAAATAAAGGTGCAGGAATGAGAAGGGATTTCTCCCTGTATTTAATACATTCCAGAAACGTCCAATTTCGCTGTCTGAGAGTGTCTTACAGCAGGGGAACTATGCATTCCTAAGGGGCTCTACTAAAACTGCTGCAATACTTGGAGAGGTGATGAGGGAGCAATGCTGGAGATCTTGCTCTTCTCAGCAGAGTTTGCATCTTTCCTTCTTAAGTCAGGCATGTTTGATAGAAAAGTGAACTACTGGCAGCCTCTGCTTGGAGAAAGAGGTTTGAGTTCCTTTTCAAACTTTTTCAGAATGACATAGAACAGGGATGTCTAATAGAAATATAATGTGAGCCACACAGATCATTATAAGCTTGTAATAAAGACATTATAAAAGTAAAAGGAAAGAGGTGAAATTAATTTTAATAATATATTTTGTTTAACTCAACATATCTAAAACATTTTAACATATAAATATGTAAAATACTGAAATGTTTTGCATCTCCTTTCATGTACATATTTGCTCTCTGGGGCATATTTTCCACCTACATACAGCACATGTCAATTAGGATATTAAATTGTCCTTGAAAATAATATTTAGATTTCATAATATTGAAAAACTAAATTTATATATCCAAAATGCCTCAAACATGCTTAAAGTTTTCCAATAACTGAATTAAATATTAGTTTGATATAAAATAATTATGCTTATTTTTTCAATTAACTTAAGTTAAACAAAAATAAAATTTCAGTTTCTCAGTTCCACTAGCCATGTGTTGGTACACTGTTGCACTTGAGGCTAGTGGCAACTGTATTTGGATCATAGGGTAGAAGAAAAAATCAAAATAAATTTTTGGGGTCACTTTTACTTCCTTTACTTCTGTAATGGTTACCAAGGTAGGAATTTCATAGCAGGCTGGGTAATGAAAGCACATTGGACAAAGGCTCAGAAACCCTTGTTCTAGACCAGGCTCCATCACTGATCATGCTCTCCTGTGATTTGAGGAGAATGATACCTGCTTCTCTGCCTTGTTGGTTTTTGCAGAAGATGCTTTGGAGATCCAATAATGTCCTAAATGACAAATTTCCGGGGTTTGAATTGTCCTCAGGTATCTTAACCAATGGTTCTCAAATGCTTGTCCACAGACCAAGTGTTTTTTCCCCACATGATTTTCCTCCGTATTTTTAAGCTTTTTATTTTCATCAAAACCTTTCTTAAATGAATTTACCAACTCCAATTCCTTCAACAATTTTTCCCCCAGGTCAGGGTTTTAATTTCACTATCATGGTTTTTCTCAAGTGAACGTGTTCTTGTTTGTCTCTATTTTTCTTAATTGTAATATCTTGAACTGAATGCACTTAAGATAAGACTTGACCAGTGTAAGGTAGAGTAGGGCAGTCATCTTCCTCATCCAGATACCATGCTTCTATTAATGCAGTCTTTAGCTTTTGTATTTGCTTGCTTTTCAATTTTTTTTTCTTTTTTGGTAGCCATAGTCAATTGACTCATATCAAGCTTATCAGTAACTGAAACCCCTGTTTGCCCTCTTCCTGTACTTGTTTGATTAATTTTGTTGCACTTTCTGAAATGCCTCATTTTTTTTGAAAAAAACCAAAACCAAAAACAAAAAACCCAACAGTTGATCTTGCCTCTACACCTGCCTCTATGTTTTCTTACCTATCCAACATTTTAAGCCATATTGTGTTCAGTTTGAACAGGGGGTGTAAAGGGGCTTGAGAAGTCTTAGGGAAGTGCCTCTCAGACTTTAACAAACATGTATCTATACTGGGGATCTTGTTAAAATGCTAATTCTGATTCAGGAGATCTGGGGCAGGGTCCAAGATTTTACATTTCTAACAAGCTCCCATAGATTACATTTTGTACCAGAAAATCTTGGAGTATCTGAAGGGTTTTCTTACAACTAACCTTCCTTCCATATTTTCTTCATTATCAGATGAATATGCATTTTCTTACTGTAAACCAGCTCTGAGACCCTTTAAAATCTTAGCTGGGGCTTATGTATGCAGAGTTTTGAGATTCTCAGTTCTTTAAGGGAAGGAATCATGTATACTCTTCTTTTGGGCTACCTCATAGTCTGGTAAAATAAGAGTGTTAATAAATGGTGCTGATTTTTACTGAGTTTGTTTGGCTCCCTGGTGAGAGCTGGAAAAGGCCACAATCATGCAAACCTTACTGAGGAGGCAGGGGCAACTAACACCAATGTGGTTGTCAATCTCTGCAAAATACGTCTTCAATTGACCTTGTATCAGATTTCATTTTTAATTTCCTCAGTTCTAATTCATTTTGTCAAAATTAAAAAGAAGTAAAAGCAAAATGTAAATATTGGAGATCATTTAATTTCATCGGTCGGTGGAAGAGAGGAAGGCTGAAAGAAGGTGTGAAGGTTCCCGCACTGGGTGAGGAAACTACTTGTGGAAAACTGAATTTAGTCCTGTTGGAAGATTCGGGGCTCCTCAATGCCGTTTATACTCTCAGATGCAGACCCAAAGTGAGGTAAAAAGTGGGTGCTTTTTCTTCTTCAGAATGGAAATTTGCCCTATTTTTTTTTTCCCACTCCTTTCTTTATCATCTCTAGATCTACGTTTTCCCTTAGATGCCCCTCTCCTTCCTCTACTGTTACAGCTTTTTTTCTTCTTAATCTTCTTGGGTTCATCTAGCCTTGTACTGCATTTATCACACTCTGAAAATCTACTGTTTGTCAAAGTGTCTTTCTAGTAATACAGATAGCCCTCACTCGATACCTTTAATGTGGTTTCTGTAGAGTCATATAGAGCAGCATTGCTTTATGGAAATGAATTTGACTGAATCTTCTTCACCAAAGCAAGGCTGATAGGAGGTACGGAAAACCACGTGTGCTTCACACTTACATGTGTGAAAGGGGCCTATTGGCGTGTTTTTTGCTCTCTACTAAATCTCAGAGGTGGTGCTGAGTAACTGTCAGAGGCATGAGCTGTTAAGAAGCCCCAATTTGGCTGGCTCTGTGCAATCAAATGCAGCCAGCCCTGTTTGTATGTGAAAGGACTGGGTTTTCCCCAAGCTGTTGGTAATGATGCAAGAACAGACTTTCCCCTCTCTGGCTCCCTGGAGTAAAATGGCTGCCAAGGTATTTGGAATAGAACTTGAAAATGTACTCATCACTGGAAGACAGTAACAAGGATCCTTTGATATTTTTGTGTTCACCATGATCACCTAGCATCCACTTCCTTCTTAGGTAAGGATTCTGAAACATCATCGGTTGATGCAAGCTTGTGACCTGGCTACCTCTGCTCAGGATACAATGTGCAGGAGGGGCGCAGGCAGCCCTATTTGGATTGGGAGTCCTTAAGGAACAGAAGTTTACAGAAGAGTTCTAGTGGAGCCCATCAGGGAGCAGAAAGAAACCAAACACAATGGGGAATGGTTAACAATTAAAACCAGCCCTTGCTTGTGTGGTCCTGTGTTTCACCACATCATTCTAATAAAATGGACTGCTGGGAGGAAGAATGGATTTCTGATAGTTTATGAAGCCAAAAACCTGTTGAAGACTCTTTATAAGGTAGTGGGGAAAATGGCAAAACCCTCAAAATTTCAGGGAAGTTACTTAACAGCTCTGATTACCACAGGCCACCAGGCTGTTGGGTCATGGGATCATGGCTGCACGATGAAGAAAATAGGAGGTGGGCTGAGCCAGACTCAGAAACAATTCCAAAATGCACTAGGACTTTCCAGGAGGCTAGTTCTTTTTATTTTTAAAAAAACAAAGCTTATTTATTTTTTTGCATTGAGAATTAACCTATGCTCATTAAAAATATCATAAAATGTCAATAAGAAGAAAAATAAACAGTATAAATTCTGCTTCCACCAACTAGAGTCAACCCCCATTCACACTGTGGTGCATTATTCTTGTTGTTGTTCTCTATGCTTTGAACAAAAACATAATTACGTCCATATGGTAGATATAATTTTGACTCCTTTTTAAATTTTAGCTTGTCAAAGTCTATTTTGTGTTGTTTCAAAGTTGTCACGCACAATTTGTCATGTAAGTTTTAATGACTGCTTTTGTAAGTTTGAGCCAAAAATTACTTATTCATTCCTATGCTGTTAGGCTTTTTTTTTTTTTTTTTTTATTATAACTACTGAGGCCACGTGTCTTGAACATTTTGGATTAATTCCCCAAAATTAATTCTCGGGGAGGTTATTTACTTTTCTGTGATGGGCAGAGTCTCGTGGATCTATGACTGAATTCTTATGTGATTTAAGAGAATAGTGTTGTCTAGGCCAGTATCTGCAACTGTATTGCCAACCTAGTGGCACTTGAATCACCCAAGTCCCTCTCTGCTCCAGCCTTACCTGCAACCAGCAAGCTCAGTCCTGTCCGACCAGAGCAAGGGAGAGGGATCCTGGGGATTAAAGAAATAGGAACTAACTGCTCTTCTGAGTGCGGTATGCAAATTGATTCAAGAGAGCCCCTGGGACATGCTGTGCTCAGTGAGCTGAAACCCCTCCCCCCCCCTTTTAGTGCTCTTATGGTTAGGCCCTGTGGGGGAATCGGGTTGAGGGGAGTGGGTTTGTTTACTAGCTGTGTAATCTTGGGCAAGTCTCTTAACCCCCCGAGACTCAGTTTTTCCATCTGGTACTCAACCGCCTGAAGGGTTGATGTAACAATTAGAGAAAATGTTTGTAAAAGAATTAACACAGCGACAGATCTGTGATGAATACTCAGTAAAAGTTAGCTAGCACCCTCCTCCTCGTTGTTGTTGCTGTGTCCTGCTAATCTCTTTTCCCGAGGCCTTCATTCTGCCTCCCACAGCCCTTCAAATACCCCCAGCCACAGGCTTTCTGGAATCAGGTTGTTTCACCCCCTGATAAAGAATTTTGGCACTCTAGCTGATCTGACCACCAGACTTGCCCACCTCCAGAAAATGACATCTCTTCAGACTGGTTCCCTTTACTTCTACCTGAGCTTACCTGAGCATCTACTTTTCTTTACTTCTATCTGAGCTTAAACTTTATGTATTGGCTAAGGCAAGAACTTTATGTTTAGGGAGGAGAGTATAATTATGTACTGTATACCATATATCTGTGGTAAATTGGGCCCTATACAAAACATATAGAGAACTGTGTTTATTAACTTTATTTAGAGTCAGGACACCCAACTCTGGTTAGGTGGTAGTTGGATAAGTCAGACCTGGGCAGTGGAAGAACCAAATCACACAAACTAGAAATTTCCACTTGGCTGAGCTGTATAATCTGGGCAGGCCTCAGGTGTGAGTCAGGGGAAGAAATCTGGAAGGACAAATGCCATATCAGAGGATGCTTCATGACTGGTGATTATTAGAGGTCCAGGTTGGAGAAAGGCAATTGTGATGAAGAAGGCCTAACTTAGGATTTGTTCACTGAAAAGGAGGCTAGGAGCAGGAGGAGAACATGAAACAGGAATTACATAGATTTGTGTCATAATAGCAAAAACAACAACTATATTAGCTTAATAATTCTAATAGCTTGCTATATGCCAGTCCCTGTACTTATATTAAGATATTTACATATACTATCCATCCAAATCTCATTTAATAGGTATTAATATCATCTTCATTTTCCTGATGAGAAAACTGAGTCTTAGATGAAGTAATTTGCTCAAGGTTATAGGCATGTAATTAGCAAAGCAGGGATTTGAATTTAGATGTGTTTTTCTCTAAAGCTTGGATTCAGATAAATAGATCTGGCAGCACTAGAAGATTAAATGCAGTGGGGGTTAGGGGGACTGGATGCACAGTGACCACTAATGGAGTGACTTTTAGTATTCAAGAGAGCTATGAGCATCTAAAGTAAGGGAGCTGCAGTAGGGATGGAGAGGAAGATACACATACAAGATCGGATAAGAAGGTATACTCCAACAGTGGCTTCCAAATCTCGATGAGTATCAGATTCTTTGTGGAAGTTCTGTATATTTATTTTTGAAAGTAGATTCCCACAGCATACCTCAGGCCTTCTGAATCAGAATCTCTGGGGCAGGGCTTGGTATTTATACAAAGCACCCTAGTTCTGAAGCTCTGCCAGGTTTAAGAACCACAGATCTATTGGCCTTGATTTAGATGTTTGGGGTGGAATATGAGACATGGAAGATTCTAGGACGACATCCAAATTTCTGAATTTTGTGACTGAGTGAATTATGGGCACACTCCACTAAGCTAAGAAATAACAATAGTTTTGAAGGATAAGACTCTGAGTTCAATTTTGGACATGTTGAGATGGACCAGTCCTGTGGGGAGTTGGATACCAGAGTCTAAAGCTTGCAGGAGAGGCCAAGGCTGAAAATTTAGATATGGAGGTCATTGGTATTTGGAGGGTGGTTGCTGTATATTTTACATGGAATTTTCAAAATATCCAAACCTTCAATTTTTTCTCAATAATCAAATAGTCACTCTACATCTTAAGTACATTCCCTTTCTGACTCTTTTTCTGACTCTTGACCGAGTCTATTGCTTTTAAATTTAAGTAACCACTTCTTTATAGCTCCTTCAGAGTCATGCACTGTTATAAGTACTTATTTGCATCATCTCAGGGGATTCAAACCAACCACTTGTTAAAGTAAAATTTATTATCCCTATATTTTAGATGAAGAGATTTAGGGAGGCTATGTAATTTGCCTAAAGTAATGTAGAATCAAATGGTTGAGTCAGAATTTGAACCTAAGATTCCTTTTGACTCCAGCTTCAGAGCTTTTTGGCTATTTCACAAAAGAGCTGTTCCCAGGTCAGGCAGACAATACTCATATTACCTTTGCAAAAGAAGCAATGCAATCTACCATCAGTAAATTTTACAGGCTAATTCCAAAGTATGCTTAAATACAGAAAAATACATTTAGAAAAAATGAGTTCAATGTTTTTGGAGGCACGGGATGCTTAGTAAATAATATTTATTTAATAAAATGAGTTTATGTGTACTTTCCTGGGATCATTAGGATTGAACTGATCAACGTACATTTTGACATTTGTCTAATAGCACATGGAGTAGTTTACATTTTCTGTACTCTCAGAGAAAGGGGGTGTTGGTTTTTATGGCTCAGGAAATTCTATTGCATGGTTTGGCCTTCCAGGATTTTCCCAACTTTGTGTTGTATATTCAGATTTGGGTTGAAATTAAAATGGGCTCTTGGTAAGCTCAAGTTGAAAATATGTCTCAGCACTAACATTGTTATTCTTTAGATTTGCATAAATACAGACAACTGCCACGTCTTCTTGGTAGCACTGGTAAGTATGAGAAGGCCTGGTTAAAAATATGAAGGCCATTATGAAGATTGGCAGGTTAGAGTTGATACACTAAAAGAAATTACATTCTTTTTCACAAGATGAGTCATACAGCTGAAACTGTGTGGTATATCATCTGGGCCAACAAACATAATAATGGTATTTAACCTTCAAGTGATAGATATCTAAGATAACACTACAACTAGATGACAACTCAGGTGACAATAGTCCAGCTTTTTTGGAATGGGAACAGAAGAAATGCTAATTGAGCAATTATTTTTTCATAGGGAACTCAAATATGGTAACACTATACCATACCAGTTAAAATAGCTTTAATAATCCCCAATAAACTCTGGTTACTAAAATTCAAGATAAAAATAACTTCTACCCGTATGTAAAATATGGAACTATTTGGGCTATGATCAAGGAGAAAAGGTCTGTCAGTTAATTAAGAGTTAGGTAGCCAGAATTTGCCCCCAGATCCAGGTAAGCATAAGGTAAGGGAAAACTCACCTAGCTGTGAAAAGGCAACCTTACCGTCAAGTTTGTTTTCCCTAGCCCCACCCAGCCAATTGCATTCCTATTGCCCAGGTGTGCCTGTTTATCCCCAAGTCCCAGCCACACCTACTCTCTGTTCTAACCCCACACCAAGGAACATATAAAAAGCCCCTCCCTTTAGATCTCAGAGCACATATCTTGGAGTCACTATTGATTCTTGACCTACTTCCCCTTGTCCATCATGTCTAGACAGGTATACCAACGTCTTTTCTATTCTACACTTGGCACATAGTAGTTGTGAAATATCTGTTTGTGCCTAGATTTGGTTTTGACTCTCGTTTTTCTGTTCTTCCACATCTTAGCTTGTACCTTTGATCTCATTTCATAACCTCTTGATTTTGTCCTTCGGTATTTGGTTGTGAAGACCCTCAGGAGGCAGGAGAGTTCAACGCAAAGAACATGGGATTTGGGATCAGAAAGACCCAAGTTCAGATCTTTGTTCCGTATTTACCAGTTTTGTAAACTCTAGGAAATCACTCCCTTTATTTGGCCCTTAATTTTATATCTTGAAAATTGGAGTTAAAAATGTCTGTATTATAGAGTTATTGTTGGGATGAAAATCAAAATAAATACAAAGAACTTGGCACCCTTTTGGTGCTCAATCAATATTTCAATATTTGTTGAATGGCCATTTCCTGTCTCCTCATGTCTGAGACCAGATCCAAATTCAGTCATTTATTTGATTCCATTCATTCTGGACTGGGGAATAAAGCCAAGAATTATGCTTAGAAAGCATTTATAACACTAGTAACTCGAGAGAGGTTTATAGACCATCTCATTTACTGGAGCTACAGCTGTCAGGGCCAGATTAAAACACAGACAAGACCTATGCACAGGTGAGATAATGGTGCCCCTCCACATATTCCACATGTAAGTTAAAATTAAAAAAAATAAAAATGTCTAACAAAGCCCAATAATGTTCTCTTTTTTTCCCCATGATGTCTACTCTGCAGCTTTTTAAAAATATCAAATTCTTAAAAACAATAACAACAACCAGTTTTAAAATTGGTCTGAGATTGCCCTTGCAGGCCTTTCCTGCTCACAGTAGCTGAGGCAGGTAGAATAGGGGAGAAGGATTATCAACCAATCAGTGTTTTTTAAACCCCTGAGATAAAATTTTTTTGAGAGTTTACTCTATTTGGATCCTTAAAAAAAAACTGTTAGCTTCCATCTTCTGTGTGTATTTTGTCTATTTGGCCCAGGTTTCTATTACTTGTGACACTGAAATAAGAGTTTTCTCCAATATTAATCCTTAGACTTTCTGCATGTCCCAACTTGTTAAAGTCTTGTGTTAATGCAAGCTCATGGCAAACAATGTGGATTGAATACCCAACAGACATTCCCCTCATAATTCCTTGCCAAGAGAACCCCAATACTGTTCAGTTATTAGGCCCATGTTCTTTATTGATACCTCCTTAGCCTCAGTGGGTGAATGAGGATTAGGTTAAGGCAATCCTGGTGTAATTCCTTTTCTTCTTGCTAATGTTTGATTTTATACAGGTGCAATCTTGCTTGAGAAATGTGAAGGCAAGTAAGGGAACGTTTAGGTTTCCTTTGCTCTGCAAATGGACAAAAGGTTCATACTTTCCTGAATCTGGTCATTGTTGGACGATGACTGGTGCCATGGAAGCTCTCTTGAGATCATGAGAAAATGAATATGAGGACAAAACTGACATGCTAAGAATGGCAGAGGAAAATATGGCAAGAACCTCGATCCTTGATGTCACTGAGTCACTGACTGAATCTATGCTGGAACCATTAGAAATCAGTCCTTATTGTTGAAGATACTTTTAGTCATGTTTTCTATTACAAGCATTTAAAAGCATCCTAGGTAATTAATGTTAAAGGCATCTCTCACAATTTTTACTTATTTTTCAGAAATGCTTACTAGAAATTGCTATTGCTGGTTATAAGATTTATTCTAAATACATTGAATTTTCTAAAAGATTGTCAATCTCTCTAAAAATAAAAGCATGACTTGATTAGCAATTGTTTAGTCTGGTATTTCTCAAATTTCTATTATTTACATCCCAGTTTTATGATTTTGTCATATCCTTGTGTCATCTATACTAATAAAAATATTTTTCTTTAAGTTGTTCCTTCTTTTTAATATTAAATACATCTATTTAAAAATAAACTTTCTTATTAACTAAAATTGAAAACCAGTATTATTTGCCTTAAATAGAAGATAATCATAGAAAGAAATACCACGAACTGAGTAATGTTATTAAATTCTTGCCAGATATAGTTTCCTGTGAAGACTGAGCTGGAGGCCTGCTATTTCTGTTGAAAGGAGACACTAGGGAGGGTTCCTGAAGTGGTAAAATAATCCCTATGCCAACTGGTACTATTTCTTTGCCATAACCGGAAGAACTAAAAAAGAATGTCAAGGGAGATATCTATTACTAGCTGAATTTATCTAAATGTCATGCTGGTGCCTTCTAAAATCATCTGGTATGCCACCAGTGCTCTGATTGCCCCTAAAACTGACTTGCCAGATAGCTTTCAAGGGCCTGGCACACTGAGCAATACCTCCTGCAGAAAGGCTCACAGTAACCTTGAGGAGAGGAAAAAAGACCCAAGAATCAGCCTTTGTTGTGATTATGAAAGGTCATAAGAAGCCAATGTTGCAATGTTTTATTATACTTGATAGTAAAGCAAAGACAAGTAGTCATTTATTATTCTCTCCATGTCAATGTTTTTTTACCTTTTGGAATCAGTTGCTGCATTGAGAATTTTTGGACAACTATGGTACTTCTACTCAGGAAAATGCACAACTGTACGCACACACACACACACACATAATTTTCACAGAAAATCAGAAGGTCCACAGACCTCAGACTAAGAACCAGCATTCTATATATTTTACACACGTTCTCCTACAGCTCACCATGTGACTCAGTTCCATACAAATTGCGGCTGAGAGCAAAACATGGTTTTCTGAATGTGTCTATGAATGAGTAAGAGTAGTAGGTTAATTTAAATGCACTGAACTGGAGACTTACTCTCCCTTAAACATCTACTTTGAATAGACATAGGTTACACTGGTATTGCCTTCCAGGAGGTTTCGAGAGACGAGGCCAGGTTCTATAAAAGAGTATCAGCCAACTCTATAAAGTCATCCTTCTGAAGTGTGAAATACCACTGAATGTACCTAGTAAAATTATCCCCGGGCAAACAGACTCCCAAGCCTGGGTGGAGTTCATAAGAGTTACTTAGGTAAAATAAACAAAAATGACAGAAACTTTGGATTGCCTTTGTCTGAACTTGAGTGTCGGGATGGATCAGCAAAAGCAGCAAACCACACACCTGCTTGTCAAAGCAAAGAGAAACCTAACAGGCACCTGTTTCTTACACTGTCAACTCAGTGTAAGATCTGCAAAGATCTCTCAGGATTCTAATTTATGATGGCCCATCAGTCCTTAAAAACACCCCCTCCTTTTTTTCCAGCCAAATAGCTCTACCTTTAAAAGGCACAGGATGAGTAGCAAGATGAAATGAACCATTTTAATCTCTAATTTCAAATGATAATATTAAAAACATTCAGTAGTAGGACTAAGACATTAACTATGTAATAAAACCTAGAATAGTTTTTGGACCAAATTTTAATGGGTTATGAAATCACAAATTAAGCTTTTTAATTTTTTCTCTAAATTTGGTATTAGATTGAGCTAATGGTTAATTTTTTTAATTTGTAAATGATTCAATTAAAACACGTTCCTTCCAAACATTACAAAAAATGGATTTAAAGTATTTGATCTTGAAGAGGAGATCTAATTGGTGATGTTCACCTGATACAATTCTTTACATAACAGATGTTAGAAAAATACTAAAAAACCTTGTAAAAGGTGAGTTGCTCATTATCTTCAAGTTACTTGATTTATACAATATTAAGAACCACTTGCAATTTTCCTTTAGTTTTTAGTTTACTTAACACTTGGTCAGAGACATCTAAAAATATCAAATGTCTCAAAAAATTTTTTTAAGATCGGTAAAGATGAATTTATCTGCTTCACTGGGTTGCGAGCTTAATTCTGTCTCTGGAAGAATTTTAGCTTTAACTTCTTAATAATACTGTGGAAGCTGTAACAAAGGCCATAAGTAAAATATTATGAAAATGTTATCTTTTTTCTTTGAAAATTCTTTTTCTCCAAAGCCAACCAAGGCTGACCAAATTAGGTGATGGCAGACATGCTCTAGTGACTTGAGCACAGAATCAGTTTGATGACAGTTAAATTATCATGTTGCCTTTCTCTGTGGTCTGTGAAAATGTAAACTCTCCCCTCTCAGTTTCTTAATCTATAAGGTGGCACTATCCATGCATAACTTTTCTTTACTAGTACTGGAAATGTTCACTGGGTGAACTTTGAGAAGTGCATTAAAACATTCTCGATGAGTGTGTGAGTAATATAGTTTGAATAAAACAAGGCTAACCCTTTCAGAGTTACAGGAAACACAAATTCATTATCCTTTAAGTAACAATAGATAAATATTTGATGACACCATCTGACTAGCAGGGACTGAAATTTATGACTAGGCTGTATGAGATCGTGAAAGTAGACTGCAAGTTCCTTTAAGGGTATTTCAAACTGCTGACATCAATGCTTACATACGTATATATAGCAATCTATGTGTATATATATGTACATATATATATTTATCAAAGAAGTGTTTTGTTATTTATTTTATTCTCAAGAATAAAACCGTGAGATATTTGAACAAATACTTTGAGTTGGCAACCAGTGATAAATATTTCCCAATAAATAATCCCCTTAAAGTAACAACCAATCTTAAATCTCATTAAAAATTTCACTTAGATTCTTAGAAATAATCTTGGTTCAAGGCAATAAATATGCTGATTTAATCCCAGGATGGTGTTTTTTTTTGTTTTATTTATTTTTTTGCGGTACGCGGGCCTCTCACTGTTGTGGCCTCTCCCGTTGCGGAGCACAGGCTCCGGACGCGCAGGCTCAGCGGCCATGGCTCACGGGCCCAGCCGCTCCGCGGCCTGTGGGATCTTCCCGGACCGGGGCACGAACTCGTGTCCCCTGCAACGGCAGGCGGACTCTCAACCACTGCGCCACCAGGGAAGCCCCCAGGATGGTGTTTTTTAGTGTGATCCCCGGGCTACCAACTCAAAGTCACTTGAGAACTGGTTCAAAGTGTAGATATCTGGGTCTTGGGACCCCATGACTTTCCTATTGACCAGAATTACTGGGTGGCTCCCTGCTATCTGAAATTTTAATAAATGTCCCAAATGATTTTAGGTACTAGAAGGTTGAGACAGTTGTGCTTGAGGATAGTCTCTGGGGACTCAAGTAATTTCTCTACCTCAAGGAAGTAACAGAGTCAAGCTTTTCTATTTCTTATAGTCCTGGAGCGCAGATGGCAGGTTTGTTTTTTTGTGTTTTTTTTTGGTGAAGAGAGAGAATTGAGCTGGAAATATCATCACCACAATTCTTACTAATCCCCTCCTGTTCCTCATCATCACCATCATTATAGCTGCTATCATTTACTGAGCATTTACCATATGCCAGGCACTGTGTTAATTGCCTTTCGAACATGATCTCATTTAATCTTACAATGGCTTTTATGATTACCAGGTTAAAGTAAAGGAAATGGGGGCTTCAGTTCATAAAGTTGGTACAGGACAGGGCTGGGAAATAAACTGTATGGTTTCTAACAGTGGCTTTCAAATGGTTGTGATAACCTAAAGACAGAACTAACTGGGTGGAGGCGAGAGAGAAATGACATTTGTTAAGCACTTTCGTCATCCAGATATTTTACATGCATGGTTATATTTATTACTCTCAACAAACCGTGAGGTATCTATTACTATCTTCACAGTACAGATGTCAAAACTGAGACTCAGCAAATTCACCCAGAGTCTCTGCTAATAGTGGACGGGCTCAGATAAAACTCTTTGTCTTTTCTCTATCCCTCCTTTTCCACCGAACACCGGCTCTACGTTAGAGTCAGATTGCATAGGTTCAAATATCTACTCTGTCATATATCAGTTTTGGAATACGTGTTATTGACAAACAACTCAATTTCCCTGTGCCTCAGGTTTCTTCATTTGTAAAATAGGGATAATATTGATATGGATGTCATAGGGATTTTGTGAGGATTAAATGAGTATATGTATATAATGAGAATCACTTAGAACAGTGCCTCATATAAATCTAGCACTCTACAAGTATAATAATAATTATTAAACCTTGACAGTGGAAATTAGATGGCAAAATGGAAAATGATTAATTTAGGGAAAACAAAAAGAGAATCAGTTGTTTCTAGTTTTTTTTTTTTTTCTTCCAGATACACCATAATTTGTTGAACAGGACCAGGGTAACCAGGGTTGGAAGAAACCCTTGCAGAGAGTGGTAGGTGGCCATTATCACAATTAAGAGAAGAGACACTTGGCAGGGGACACTGCACTGGGCTTTGAGCTCTTGTTTATGAAAAGGAGACTGAGTGGTCATTGTAAAGACTCTGATTTGATCTATTGCTTTTACTTCAAAAGCCAACAAAATCATGATCATCACTGGAAAAATTTTGAAAATTAGACAAAAGTATATTACCCTTCATTTGTATAACGGTAGGAAGCTTATGTTTGCCCCTAGAATACTTTATGTTTTTGGCCTTTGTAAGCTTCTTACAGGATAGTTTAGATAAAGGTAAGATCTGAAGGGAAAATTTTAAAAAAAGATGATTATGAGCATGCCTCATCAGACTTAGGACTCTTCAATCTGCAGACATGACAGGTAGAACGACAGGAAGAAATCACAAATGAACTTATCTATGAAATAGAAATGGACTCACAGACATAGAGAGCAGACTTGTGCTTGCCAAGGGGGAGGGGGAGGGGGGAGGGATGGAGTGGGAAGTTGGGGTTAGCAGTGCAAACTATTATATATAGAATGGATAGACAACAAGGTCCTACTGTATAGCACAGTGAACTCTATTCAATATCTCGTGACAAACCATAATGGAAAAGAATATACATAAAATAAGAATGTGTATATATAACTGAATCACTTTGCTGTACAGCAGAAATTAACACAACATTGTAAATCAACTATACTTCAATTTTTCAAAAAGAAGATGAATGAGATTAGAACCCACCATCCGTCCATCCATCCATCCATCCTTCCATCCATACATCCATAGCTAACTGTGTGCTAGGCATTATACTAGGTACTGGAGATGTAATAATGAGAAAGCAGACATGCTTTCTGCTCTTATTGAGGTTACAGACTAGTGTGGAGACAGATGAATGCCTATTACAATATAGTATAGTGGGTGCTATGGAAGCAACACTCAAATCCATGATCTACATGCTATGACTGACTTTCCCAAAACTTAAATCTGATCTTGTTATTCCCTGTTTAAAATCCTGCAGTGGTTCACAGTCGTGCCTTCAGGTTGAAATCCAAGATCTTTAGTGTGACCTCACACGATCCGATCCTTCATCATCTGCCTCTGGCCATTTCTCCAGCCTCATCTCATCTCTCACCATGATGCTGGCCCTGTCTCCCCCTTCTTCCATCCATTCACAGGGAACTATCTGGAGTTATTAAAATGCCATGTTATTTCAAGACTTAGAGCCTTAATGTTTTTCTGTGTTTTGTGACCTCTGCCCTTCTCCATCTGGCCATCTCTAGCTCATTCATCGGACTATTCTACTATTCTGGCTCAAGCACCAAATAGTAAATATACTGCATCAGTATCTTTATGGTTTGTTGAGAAATTGGCTGTTAATGGGCTTTACCTGATTGCTCTAATAACCCTCCCTACTCGGCCTGCCCCCTTGTTAGATTCGGTGCCTTTGCTTGCTGGCTCCCATAGCTCCCTGAATTTATTTTTCTTTGCCTGCTGAGCTGGCAGTGTTTGTGGCTGGTACAGTGTAGAGAACTGACTCAGGCTTCCACTTCTCTTGGCTTATGTGGTCAGACACAATCTTGTGCTCCCAGCCCCATCTAAGACCATCAGGAGTTTCTGTGCTCTTCCCCAGCTCATTCTTAATCTTCCTGCTAAGTTTTCTGCATTGTGTATACATGACAGCTGGGGTCAGAGTGACAGTAATTTACTGGGCATGAGATGGTGAATCTGCTGTTTCTACTGACTCATTGGACATCTCTGTTTTCTTGCCCATGTGGATAGCTTCAGTAATGGCAGTGGGAAGACAGGGATTTGGGAGTGGACAGCACAGTGATTAAACTGGGGCCATTCATATGAAAGTTTAAGGACTTCAGGTCACCAACTCAGGTGATGGATGCCTGAGAAAAAAATCAGAGAAAAGGAGAGAGGACGTGGGTAATCCGGGCCGCAATTAAACTTGCCAACGAAATGGTCTATTATTCTAATATCTACATTTGGCAAACTTTTAATAACCTTGTACTTATAACCTTATCATTTATGTCAGGAACAAACCTGAAAGGACTAGTTATAAAGCCCGAACTACCTCCTTATACTACCAGCTCTCGATTTCTAAACAGACTTAGCCTTAAAAAAATGCAGATCTTGCTCTGTATCTGAGCCACGGCCCTAAAATGGAACATTTTTGCAATTCTGAAAGTAACCTTTTCATTTAAAATGGAAGGCTCTGTAGGGAACATATCATTGATGAAAAACCAGTAGGACACAGTAGTGCTGAAGACTTACTAGTCTGCTGTTTGCAGATTTCTTCTGATTTCCAGGCAACATACTGAGACCTTTGCAGATCTTTCAGCCTGGTTGCGATTTCTTTGCCCGTGGTCGGTCCTTCACTGTTTTAGTCATGCAGTCTCTTTGTGGTTCCCTTTAGAAGGAGTTGAGGTTGTGAGTCAAAGCTTTAATCTTTTGATTATAGTTCAGAATTGTGATGTGAGGAATTAGTAAAGTCCCTTTTTCAACATACTTGTCTACTTGATTGGAATTCTTCTGGGCAAACTTAGAAGGTCAAAATGCCCCTTTAGTTATTGAGTGAAAAAAGCAACATTCAGAACAGCATGTGTGTGTGTGTGTGTGTGTGTGTGTGTGTATGTGTACATATACACATATATTAAAAACATGGTCCATTTTGTGTCAAAAAGAAGGGAATATAATATGTAGTTATAAGTGCTTGTATTTGTGTTAAAAATAAAACATGGGAAGGATCTAAAAGAAACTATTAAAGGTAATTACCTACAGGGTTTGGAGGTAATGATAAAAGTCCATGCAGTATTATAACACGTTAGTGTTGTGTTTGCTTTCAGGTTATATATATATATGTTTAAAATTAATTAATTAATTAATTAATTTTGGCTGTGCCAGGTCTTAGTTGCGGCACGCGGGACCTTCATTGCAGCATGCGGGATCTTTAGTTGCGGCATGTGGGCTTCTTAGTTGCAGCATGTGGACTCTTAGTTGCGGCATGCATGCGGGATCCAGTACCCCAACCAGGGAATTGAAGCCAGGTCCCCTGCATTGGGAGTGTGGAGTCTTACCCACTGGACTACCAGAGAAGTCTCTCAGGGTATATCATATCTGTTCAATAGCATGGACTGTTCCAGTCACTCTAATGAAAGTTGCTATGCTGAGAGCACCATCTCTGTGCCAGTGCCTTCAGATGCTACCTTCATTTAATTCCTTCAGCAGTCCTTCTAGGCAGCTAATAATGTTCATGTTTTTAGATGAGGAAACCAAGCCTTGGAAACATTAACTGACCAAGCTAAGATCAGAGAATTAGAAGTGTCACAACCCATAACTGGCATTTTCTGACTTCAGACCCAGTGTACTTTCCCCTATATTGAGCTGACCACACCTTCATTATTGCAGATGTGATGATTATCCAGGGGCCAAAGTACGCAACTATTCAACAAATATGTATTAAATGCTTACCATGGACTAGGCACTGTGGCAATCCCTTGTGACTTGAGAAAAACAAGAATAGTGAAGACAGACAAGGAAACAATGAAGCCTAATACTAGGCAGAAAGTGCTTTTGATGGAATTAAGCACAGAGGGTGGCATCACAGAAAGAACATTTAACTGAGCTGGGGAAGTTCATGGCAGTTTTCCCAGAGATGAGTCTTGGAGGACACATGGTATTTAGCTAGGAGGAAAGAGGGTCAAGCGTAATCCAGGCGGGGCGAACAACACATACAAAAGCACTAGGTTTTGAAAGAGCACTACATTTTTGAGGAAGAGTCAATAGTTGGGCATGTCTAGAGCATAGAATAGTAGAGAGAAATGAGGCCAGAAAACAAAAGGTCTTGTAAGTCACACTAAGATACTTGAACTTCATCCTGTAGCGATGGGAGACCATAAAGAATTTTTAATAAAGGAGTGAAAAGATTAAACCTAGAGCTTAGAAAGATCACTCTGAAAGGAGACTATAAATTGATCATTTAAAAAAAATTGAAGTATAGTTGATTTACCATATGGTGTTAGTTTCAGGTATACAGCAAAGTGATTCAGTTATACACATATATATGTATATATTTATATTTTTGGGGAAAATATAAATATGGAAAATACTTATATTTTCCATTATAGTTTATTACAAGATATTGAATATAGTTCTCTGTGCTATATAATAAATCCTTGTTGTTTATCTAGAGACTATGAGTTGAAAGGGAGCCAGGTATGATGTTGGAAAACTGGTTGGGAGGATGTTATATCAAATTTTATTGTTTCTAGATGCATATATATGTATTTTAAACATATTTTCTGAAATTGGGATGCATCTTACAATGAACAGTATGTCATAATTTAATTGGCAGTATTATTTTCTCTCTTAATGGCTCCCGAATACCAATGTGTCTTATAACTGACAGAATCTCAAATTAGATGAAATACTGGGTTGGCCAAAAAGTTTGTTCAGGTGTTTCTGTAACATCTTACAGAAAACCCAAACGAACTTTTTGGCCAACCCAATATAATGGTCCAGGCAAGAGGTACTGAGGGTCCAACCCAGTTTCCTGGTAGTGGGATAGTAAAGAGGGAAAAGATTTGAGTGATATTTAGATTTGGATATGGTATTGATTATTAAATAAAAAAAGAAATGTGCAGAATAGTACAAGTTGTGGAATAAAAGGTAGGGGTATGGGCTTCCCTGGTGGCGCAGTGGTTGGGAGTCCGCCTGCCGATGCAGGGGACACGGGTTCGTGCCCCGGTCCAGAAAGATCCCACATGCCGCGGAGCAGCTGGGCCCGTGAGCCATGACCGCTGGGCCTGCGCGTCCGGAGCCTGCGCTCCGCAACGGGAGAGGCCACAACAGTGAGAGGCCCGCATACCGCAAAAAAAAAAAAAAAAAAAAAAAAAAAAAAAGTAGGTGTGTGTGTGTGTGTGTTGGGAGGTAGAATATACACACACATATATATATTTCTGAAGATGTATAAAATGTCTCTAGAATGATACACAAGAAACTGATAACGTTGATTGCTTCCAGGGAGAGACATTGGGTGGCTAAGGGAGAACAGAAGAAAAAATTTCCACTGTGTTGCATTTTGTACATGTATTTTGAACTACATGTATTATGCCCTTAAATATTAAAAAAAAGGAGGTGTTTGGTAGGAGAAATTGATGAATTTGTTGATAGATTGGGTAATGAGATAAAGGAGCGAAAATGTTTTATATGTCATGTTTTATTCTTTTAATGATTCTCTAGCTTTTTTTTTTTTTTTTTTTTTTTTTTGCGGAACGCGGGCCTCTCACTGTTGTGGCCTCTCCCGTTGCGGAGCACAGCCTCCGGACGCGCAGGCTCAGCGGCCATGGCTCACGGGCCCAGCCCCTCCGCGGCATGTGGGATCTTCCCGGACCGGGGCACAAACCCGGGTCCCCTGCATCGGCAGGCGGACTCTCAACCACTGCGCCACCAGGGAAGCCCAGTAGCAACTTTTAACAAACTAAATACAGAGGCTGTGTCAATATTAAATTATATCTCAGTTTAATCTGACTTAAATACCAATCCCTTTAGTAAAATATATTTTAAGGCTCTGTGATAAAATAATCACCAATAATGGCTTTTGATTTTTAATTCCCTCTGATGAATAATTTTTTTTCTTTTATTTTTCCTCCTAAAGTAATCATGCAGTCGTTCTCTACTGTGTAGCACAGGGAACTCTACTCAATGCTCTGTGGTGAAATCCAAAAAAGACGGATATGTGTATACATATAGCTGATCCACTTTGCTGTACAGTAGAAACTAACACAACATTGTAAAGCAACTATACTCCAATAAAAAAAAATGTAATCACACATTGTATTGCAGAATCTCTACCCCTAATCCTCTTCAAATCTCTCTCTCTCTCTCTCTCTCTCTCTCTCTCACACACACACACACACACACCTTCTAGATTCTAAATGATCAAGGGTCCAAAAATTTCTCTGCCTATATCAAGGGTGGGAGAGATTTCGAATGTAAGTGGCCTAGGCTGGCAGACCGGGTTAAGTAGGAGGGAAAAAAGGTCCTGTTCTTAGTTCTGTTGTGAATGGTCTGTGGCACATGCCTTAAACACTGTTAGAAGGGTCAGTGGCTCCAGAGGCTGCAACTGGCCACTTGTGGTCATAATTCAGACCTCAAGCATATTTGGTTGGGCCAACAGAGTGCAGTTTGCCTGTTTGATTTTTGAACCAACACTTAAAATGCAAGGGGTTGAAAATAAAAATGCAATAAAAATGGGAAGATCTGGCCATACTGGGCTCGTTTTCACACAGTACCAACTGGATGGGTCTGAGTGATGTGTACTTCTTTCGGCTAGGATGTTTGTTCTCACTCTTGCTATAGACTGCTTGCACTCTCTGTTGTTTCCCTGCTTTGAGATGAAAGTTCTATGGGTTGCTAAAACTAGAATTTCCCTACCTAGACTGCTTGCTCATTTCATTACTTGTATGATTCCTATAAGGCATTTGCATTTGTAAATGTTTTCTATGGCTGCTGTAACAAATTACCACAAACTTGGCTCCTTTAAGACAACAGAAATGTATTCACAGTTCTGGAGGCAAAAATTCTGAAATCAAAGATGTCGGCAGGGGCTGTGCTGCCAGCAGAGGCTCTAGAGGAGAATCCATTCCTCGCCTCTTCCAGCTTCTTGTGGCTCCAGGAGTTTCTTGGCTTGTGGCTGTATCACTCCACCTCTGCCTCCATCTTTATAGGACCTGTCCTCATCTCCCTGTGTCTCTCCTCCGTATGTTTCTTACAAGGATAGTTGTCATTGGATTAAGGACCACCTGGATCACCCAGGATGATCTCATCTCCATATCTTAACTTTTCCCAAATAAGCTCATATTCCCAGGTTCTGGGGATTAGGACATGGACATTTCTTTTTAGGGATCATGCTTTAGCCCACTACAGTAACCAAACTAGAGGATCCTGGAGGACGTTCAAACAGAATAGGGAGTTGAGGCTGGTGTCATCCATCAGGATAGAGAAATGGAATGAGGACAAGACCATAGAGAGCATTTCTGACTCAGGTCTTAGTGTAACAAGCAAATCAAACAGCCTTAAATCTGGGGTCCCCACATTTTAGCAAGTTGAATTAGGAGACACTAAGTTTCTGTGATTCATCAATTTCACCTTGGCTTAACTGTACTGGTTTAATTGGTTGCTTGACCTTGGCAATGATTATCTTAACTAGGTATATAAGCTACCATCTGTGTAAACTTTCAGTTGCCTAAAACTACAAGAATCATCTAAAAGGTAAAACAAATATGAACATTTTAATTAACTTACAACTAAGACTCTCTTTTCTGCTCAGTGGAAAGATGGTGGGAGAGGAGATGTGAAACTATGTAACAAATAAAAATAGGTACTCAGAGACTAGCTACTGGGGGGCAGGCAACTCTGCCTCATGAGCACCAGAAAGCCAATCCTCTCAGAAAGCTCCTAGTTGTCTATTTTCTTGGCATCATGGAAAGTTAGGATAGAAAGGGCTGCAGGGATAGTTCTAGCTCTCATCTGAGGCTTCAGCTGGAACAGTCAGAAATGTGCAGAAAATTGAGGCAGATTAAATGTGAGGAGTACAAACGGCACACAATCCATCTAGAATCTAGAAATTTTTCTAGTGCCTGTCTACAGACTTCTTTCTGCATTCTGGTGTTTCCCTTCTAGAGAAAACTTGTGTGTTTTGTGTGTGTGTGTGTGTGTGTGTGTGTGTGTGTGTGTGTTAAAGAGGGGTGCCTGGAAAACCATACTTGGTCTCCCCAGAATCCAAACCTTAACTGGGCAATTATATTGGTATCCCCAGAGACACATAGCTGGAAGAGTTTAGCATTCCTCTGCGGAGATCTGGTGGGGATTTTCTTTGCTGGAGCATGGTAACCAGGGCAGAGAGAAGCCCTGGAGGCTGGTCAGAGGCTAACCCAAACAGCTTTGCTTAATTCTGGGCTACTGCTGGGGGCTGCGGGGAGCGGCTGGCAGAGAGAAGTAGCTGACATTCTTGCCTGCTGACATCAAGCTGCAAAGCTGCTGCCCTCTGGTGAGTCAACGGCAAAAGGCCCACATCGTTCGAGATGTGCTGCCCAATCAGAGAAGATGGTGCCACGCCTCAAAAATCTTTCTAACCCTCAGCATTATGCAGCCTTCGAATAGCTCCTTCTCCAGAAAGAATGCAGAAATGATTAAACTCATAAGCAGCATAGAATCTACAATAATAAGATAAACCCCACATTCACTTTTAAAGCAATTTAGAACTATAGAGAGCCAGCACCCTGGATTTTACTCATTTAAAAAATTATTTAAACTTTTTCTTTTATGCTGAGGCAAGGGGGCATACTGAAGGACTCACTGGTGCTTTGGGGTTTTTGGGGTATTAAAATTGAGATGCACTGGAATGACATTGATATCCTTAGATAGCATTGAGTTCCAATGGCAGTTATTGGAACTCAGCCAGCATATCTAGATTTTTTTTTAGCTGTTATAATGAGAATTTTAGGTATAAATATGTATATATATAAATTCTATGGTGAAAATGAAAATTAAGTGTAGAATATCTCATCTTATTAATCAAGTTTGTGTTGCTGTTTAGTAATTTCTCTCAACTTCTCTCTGTTGAGTAGAAATCAGTGGGGAAATATCATGCACGAGGCAAGAGGTGAATTATCTGCTTAGTGCAGCACAAATCTGCTTGTCAGGAAGAGCAGAGTCCCTTCCACAGCATTGTCACCACATGGCATTGGCATATCGTGGAGTCCATAAAAGGGACTGACATTGTAAAAGATTAACTGGTTTTACTTGGCAAGGTCAGGTATCTGGATGGCATGCTATAAAATGGTTAGAAGAGGAAAGAGAATCTGTAGTTGGAGGCCATCTGAGATTTTGGCACTGGCTTTCCTTACAGTCCTGCCATCTGGTTTGGATTTTCAGGAGTAAAAAGTTTCACTTGACCAAGTGAGCACGCTCTCTGCATGGCTGTGGTACTACAGCACCACTAGGAAAAGAGAGAAGAATTGGACCTGAAGAAAAGCATGCAGCCAGCACACTATGACTGCTTCCCATAGGACTGGAGATCTCTATCATCCTTCCTCTCCTACATGCTGGACAAAAAGAGTTGAAAGGGAGGCTAGGTTATACATACTTATTCATTCATTCATTCATTCATCCATCCATTTGTTTGTTCATTATTTCATACATTTATTCAATTAATAAAAATTTTTTTTTTGCATATCCCAGGTGGCAAGCATGAGGATACACTGTTCTTGTTCGGAAGAGGAAACAGAGAAAGAAGTAGATAATTGCAATGAAATATAATTAGTGCTCTAATAACAGCAATATGTACTGAACTCTAATTAAATACCAGGAACTTTGCTCAGAGCTATAAATGAACCCCTACAATACCAAGATAGGGGTTTGGCTATTACTCCCTTTTGGAGAAACCGAGGTTGAAGAGATTAAGTCCTACAACCTGGAAGCAGTAAAAAAAAAAAAAAAAAAAAAAAATTAAGCCGAGACACTTTGACTTGAAGTTTGGGTCCTTAACCACACACTCCCAGATTTGGGGAAAGATGACTAAAACTACAACAATGATTAAAGATGACTAAAACTACAACAAAAATTACCTACAGTGACCCTTGAAAGCAAAATAACTCTTTAAGTGAGGGTATTGGTGTGCTGGCTGGGGCATTAGGGGCTGGTGGTGATTCGTAGGCAGAGGTAGCTGCATATTTGAAGGCCATGCGAGGTGTGTTGTCAGGGGAAATGAAAGTGATTAAATAGTGCTGGAGGTTTCTGTGGGTGATCTGGTTTTTTATTGGTGCATAACAAAACATTCCCAAACTTAGTGGCTTAAATAATCATGATCATTTATCTAGTTCACAGATCTGTAATTTGGTCAGGGCTTGGTGGGGACAGCCCCTTTATATTCTATGCAGTGACTGCTGGGTCTTCTTCAAGTATGACTGAACAACTGGGGCTTTTCAAGCATTTCTGTCTTTACGTGATTTCTTCACGTGGTGTCTCAGGCATGGCAGCTTCAGGGAGCTGAACTTACATGGAAGCTTAGGCCTCTAATAGTGCATACTCCAAAAGAGACTGCCAGATAGAAGGCAGTCTATGACCTAGCCTCAGAAATTACATAGCCTGACTTATGTCAGACTCAATTAGTTGAGGCAGTCAAAATGTCCTGCCCAGGTTCAAGTGGAGGGGACACAGATTCTACCTCTTAATGGAGAAGTAGCAAGGTTCTGGAAAAGCATATAGGGACCAGAAGTATTGTTGCATAACTTTTTGGGAAATAAAGTACGGTAAAGGCAACATAGTTAGTCATGAAAAAACAGAGTTGGAGTATGATGGGCTTTGATTTCAACTATGGGCTTCACCACTTATTAGCTGGATTACTTTGGCCAAGTTGCTTAACTATTTTTTGTGTCTCAGTTTTCTTATCTGTAAAATGAGGAAGCTAGTACTGATCTTATAGAATTGCTAATGGTTAAAGAATATATGTAAATCCTTTGGCATTGAGGACTGGCACACAGTAGGTACTTTCATAAGACCTGTGATTATTGATGGGCTAGTAGCAAGACAGATAATTGCAGAGGGAGAGTGGGCCAAGTTGTGGAAGGGCTTTCACAGCTAACAGTAAGTTGGCGAAGCCATAATAGCGCTAATAGTCAAAAGTTACTGAAAACTAGGCACAGTGCTAAGCTCTTTCAGAGAAGTATCTCATTGAAACTTCACAGCAAACCTATGGAGAAGGACTATTGTTATACCGTTTTATAGATGAAGATATTCAGGATCAAAGAGGTTAAGAAACTTTCCTAAGTTGGTAAGTAGCAAAGACAGGATATGAGTCAAGGTGATTGTGTTATCAAAGCCTGTACTAGGATAGCTTGGATTTTAACCTGAAGATTATTGGAAGGTACTAAAAAATTTTAAACTGGTCAGTCCTATGGTCAAACTTGTTCTGTAGAAATCAGTGTGGAAAACAGATCAGGGGCTGGCAGCGGGGAGAGTAGTTAGGAGATGATTGCTCTAGTCCAGGTGAGAAATTTTGAGACATCTGAAATAATGAAGATATAAGTAGTGTGGGAGACATAAGAAGTGGAGGAGGTCCTAAGAAGGTAGTGGCAGTCATCCTTGATTTTTGATTGGACGTGGAAAGAAAGAGGGAATTTCTGTCATCATTTGTCAGCTCTGAGTGCAGGCACTGGCATGTGCATTATTACTCAGGGCTCTAAGTAGAGAAAGAAAACAACCCCCCGGGTGCCTTCTAACCTAAAGCATATTTCCTAAGTCCTTCTACTCTCAGTCTAGACTGAAAACAAACAAAACAGACTCCTCTTGAAGCTCTCAGATCTCTCACCTTGCAATTCTAGCTTTCAAATTCCATGCCGAGTTTCCTTTCCCACACCCTAAACCCTTGTACTGGGGATTACAATGATCGTTTGTGTGTACGAGGTGATTGTTCCTTCCACAACAGGGGCCTTGGGAGGATGACCTAAGGCTGCTTTCTCCTGTCCTTACTTCCTCTACCCAGCACTGTAACTACACATGCAATCTGCTGGTTCTTATAAAGGATGCTGACTGGTGCTGTGATGTGGTCTTCAGGAAGCCAGGGGGATCTCCAAACGAGGTACCTATTGGCTGTGTCATTTAGTTTCATGTGAATTTCCTTTGGAGGGACAATATGTGCTTTGAAGGACAGAGAAAGAATATGTGTCATTAGATGAGGCATTCCACTTTTCTGATTAAGGACTTTAATCTATTGCTGGGTCAAGGTCTGAGAAATAAACTGGCCCTCGATGAAAAAGTTAACTAAAATAAGCGAAGAAACCAACAGACAACCCCTTAAACCTAGTTTTTCTGCATGAAAATATCTGTCTTTTCAAATTATTTTCTTTAAATTAGAATAATTTCTGAGATGAAAAAACATTGTTGTGATCTTTTATGATAGATATATTTACTGTTATTTACTTGTTTAGACCTTCTATGTTTGTCCTTCTCTGTTTCCTGTATAATAGGATTAATTTCTGAAAAGTAACTTTATTCTGATGCTATGTTTTGAATAAATTACTGCCTCTCTCAATGGATAATGGAGGTTGAAATTTTGAACAGTTTTTGTCCACTGACTGGTGCATTTAGATATAGTGGACGCTCCACTTAACTCAGTGTTTCAGACAATAAATCATCTGAGGAGAGACGATTATTCTCATTGTTTGAACACGTGTCTATGCACATTGCTTGGTCATTTAATAGATAGTTATTAACTCTGCCATTCACTGTCAGTCTCTGAAGGTGTAAGCTAGTTCAGTTGTACCAGTGCATGAGGTCACTGGATGCTCACACAGTTTGGTCACACTTCTGCTTTACAATCTCAAATCTAGCTTCCCTTAATAATCAGGGAGGCTTAAACTTGGCTTTGCCCACTGAATTATTCCTTTCGAGAAATCATCCACTGTACTTCGATTACATGTCAATGTTTTTTACTTATAAAGAACAACAACAAAGAAAGAACTATTTTATGATTCAGAAACTTCCCCTAAACGGGAATTTCCAATGAAACATTAAATTGGTGAATGGTAATGAGCAAACTGATGAGGTCAGACTTTCTTGTTATGAAAGTATGTTATGTATGCTACTACGAGCCCTGTAAAGTGGCAAGAGATTAGAATATAAAAGTTAGAGAAGGGTCTGGTTTCTGCTTTGAGGTCTTTTTGCTTGTTTCAAAAAAAGTTCCCAAACCATCAAACATCAGACAAAAGCTACTTTTCCATTAATTAAACCTTGTATTTAGGGGATTATTTTTCTTTTGTCCCAGAAGAAAACCTCTTGCTTGGGACAGCTTCAGCAATTTAACCACATTTTCCAAACATATAGAGCAAATAAGAGGCAATCATTCATCAGTCATAAAGATAAGCCAAGGAATGGGAATACTTCGGTAGGTCACGTCACCTGACAGAAACTTTGGACTGATCCTTTCCTGGTTCAAGAGTTCAACCATAAGACCTACTTTCCCTATCAGCTGGCTCAAGCTGATAAGGTCCTGAAGCAAGCAAGATTCTTTATGAGCTTTTATTTTTTTATTTTTATTTTTTGCAGTATGCGGGGCTCTCACTATTGTGGCCTCTCCACTTGTGGAACACAGGCTCCGGACGCGCAGGCTCAGCGGCCATGGCTCACGGGCCCAGCCGCTCCACGGCATGTGGGATCCTCCCGGACCGGGGCACGAACCCGTGTCACCTGCACCGGCAGGTGGACTCTCAACTACTGCGCCACCAGGGAAGCCCTATGAGCTTTTATTTAATTGTCCTTACGATATAAAGATTGGGGGTTAGTCTGCACAGAGTTACTTCTGGTTGGTCTATTTTTCTTTTGAATAAATCACTGTCTCCCTGATTGGACAAGGTAAATGGAGTTTGAGTAAATACTTTTTTTTTTATTTAACATCTTTATTGGTCTATAATTGCTTTACAATGTTGTGTTTGTTTCTGCTGTATAACAAAGTGAATCAGCTATATGTATACACATATCCCCATATCCCCTCCCTCTTGAGCCTCCTTCCCACCCTCCCTATCCCACCCCTCTAGGTGGTCACAAAGCACTGAGCTGATCTCCCTGTGCTATGCAGCTGCTTCCCACTAGCTATCTATTTTATATTTGGTAGTGTATATATGTCCATGCTACTCTCTCTCACTTTGTCCCAGCTTACCCTCCCCCCTCCCCGTGTCCTCAAATCCATCCTCTACGTCTGTGTCTTTATTCCTGTCCTGCCCCTAGGTTCTTCAGTAGCATTTTTTTTTTTTAGATTTGACAATGTTCATTGCAGCACAATGAGTAAATACTTTTCATCAAATTTCTGGTGCCCAGTACAGAGCCTTTATCTGTAATAGGTTTCCTGTGAGTACTTACTGAAGAAAATAATTATAAAGCTAGCCTTAGATTGTTGATTGGTTAGGGATAAACATGATCAAGAGCAGAATAATCAAATAAGAGCAAGTATTGTACTGTATGCCCATCAAATGGATTTGTTGCAGGTGATGGAGACAAGGGTAGGTTTGAAGGTGCCAGACTTCTCTGAAATTGCATATGTTATCTGCTATTAGAATGGGCTGAGTCTGCCTTCTTTCCAGGAATTTGGCTCAAAAGGAGTTCATTCAGGGGTGTTACCTCAAAAGTGGTGTGAAGGCCTGTATCCTAGAGAAGCTTCAATAGATTTTAGTTCCTATGCTCCTTTGAAAGGAACTGGGTGTTTCTGATCTCACTTACTTTCCCTTCTATTCCCATCCTCCTCCCATCTTTCCTTCTATTTAGTCTGGTGAACACCAATGGTAGAACATTTTCTGCAGCTTCCATCCTAACTTGTGTTCTAGTTCTGACTGTGTCACAAACTCATTGTTGACCTTGAAGAAGTTAACTAACCTCCCTGAGCTCCAGCTTCTTCAGCTGTACAATAAATAATTGAATGAGATGATGGTCAAGGTGCTTCTACTAATTCTATGATTCTATTATTCTGTGACTAGACCCTAGTTAGAATAGCTTAAGTTCAAGACTTGATCCTAAACTAAGATGCAGGTATTAACCTATCATTTTTTTCTTTAAAGGTTGGGATTAATTCTCTGATATCAGGTAACTAAACACTTCACATTCATCAGTATAGATATCCACTGGGTGCCTGATACTTAACCAAGTAGAATGCTTATCTGTGGCTGAGAATCTAAGAATGTCTCTGGTACAATCCCTTGGGTTAGTGAAGGTTGAAAGCTATCAGGTTTCATTGTCTAAGAGGACTGTGGTTCTAACATAGATTTTCAGGCATTTTGGAATACAATAGTGTAAACAGATGAAGACATAGTTTTTGGTATTTTCTTCTTCTAAGTGGTACAAACATCTCCATGTCATAACATCATCATTATGGCTTGTATCACTTATTGAGAGCTTACTATATGCTAGACACTGTTGCTAAATGTCTATAATCTTATTTAGTTCTCTCAAAAATGTGGTAGTTTTTATAATCATTATTTTTGTTTTGAAATTATCATATATATGTGCATAAAATATATGATGTACAGTTTGTAGAAGAATTAGAAAGCAAATACACATTTCTCAGTTTAAGAAATATAACTTTATCAGTCCTTAGATGTCCCTGTGTGCCCTCTCCAATCACATTCCCCTCTTACCTCTAAAAGTAACCACTATCCTAAATTTTGTGTAAACCATTACCTTGTTTTCTTTAGTTTTCCATCCCTGTATGTATCCATAGATAATACATGGTTTAGTTGTTCTTGTTTTAGAACTTGATGGAAATGGACGCCTATAGAATGAATTCTTCTAGAATTTACTGGTTTTTCAATATATTATTTTGAGACTCATCATTATTGATGTGTGTAGATATATTCACTGTTACTGTTGAATAATATTCCACTGGATGATTGCTACAATATTTATTCTACTCTTGGTGGATATTTGAGTTGTTTACATTTTATTTTTTTTGGCATTACAAACAATGTAGCCTTGAATATTCTTATACATGCCTGGTGTATGTAAGTACATATATACATACATATGTATGTATGTGTGTATATGTGCATGTGTCTGTCTATCTTAGGATACACTAGAAAACCAAGGCCCAGAACAACTCACTTAAGGTCAGAGTGGTGAGGACAAAGTCTGAACCAGAAATCTGTTGTTAGAGTTTGCATCCTTAACCACAACACTGTATGGATCCCCATTTTAGAAAAGAGGCCTTCGAGAATTTAAAATCACTTGCGCAAAAAGCAGGGACTCAACAAAGTTCAATCTAACTAATGCCTCTCATTATTTCCATGTTTTCTAAAGCACCTATTATGGTTCTATTTGTGAAACCAACCAATCACAAACGAATGAGATTATACTTGGCACCCTTATCTCTTCTTTACAAGTGGTCAGTTGTCAAAATGTAAAAATATAATTTCATATTACCCATATATATTTGACATAAAATTATTATAGTATCTTTCCCTTAAGAATATGAATAAAAATGAAAAGAAAAGCAGGTTTTTACCGTTCTATAATGCTCTCTCTCTCTCTTTCTCTGTGGGCTTGCCAAATTTCTTTAGCAATATGTTAACACCTGTAAACATTTAAGTTCAGTGTCAGCTAAAGATATTCAAAAGTAGATGTACTAGATAAGGGAGACACGTGTCTAATAAATGTTTATGATGTGATACTGACAGAATACAGGCTGCTATAATCAAGACAGCAATAATAACTTAAAAGTTTTTTTATATGTGCAAAGCATTTGGGAAGGAGTATTTGGTGTGGTGAGCAAAAACAACCAAGTGAGTGTGGCAGTTGGTGACATGAAAGGAATCAAAATGTAAGCCCTGCTGAATCATCAGCATCCTGGAGACACTTGAATGAGTTTCTTTGCTAGAAGTTTTTCCCACTACACGATGATAAATGTTTTCAAGGAAAAATGGAATGAAATTTCTCCATTGGGTGAGTCACATCTCTCTTAGTAGCAGATGACTGAACTCATCTTGAACTCGTTTAGGTAAAATGAGAAATGCTGATTCATGGAATGTCGTGAAGAACTAAACAATCAAACCATGGGAACTTCAGGGATGCAGATGGATTTCCAGAAAAACTGAAACAACTGGTTAAACACTGCTGGGGACTCTCTCTCCAGCTCTTGCTTCTGCTTCTCTCTCTGGGATGTCTCCCTTCTCTTTCACTGGAGATCAGCTTCTTCTACATGGCAAGAAACACTGCTATCAACACTTCCTGAGTTCTATATCCTGAAACTTCTACCATGGGTGATGGATTAAATTACACTTTCTCTGGTGAAAAGGGAGATTTTGTTACCTCAACTGGGAGATTTTGTCCCTTTCTAGACCGATTTACTGTTCTCTGGGGCAGGGGGGATGGAGTTATATACAAACATGGACATTTTCTCAGAACCATTTGGTTTGACTGGGGGAAGAGTATTTCCAAAAGGATGGGAGTAAAGTTTACAGAAAGAGGTACATTGGACAGATAAAATAATAGTTCTTCACTAGTTCAAACAATCTCCATGATATTTTCAGTATTTTATAGAGTTTAAATGTTCCCAAACTATGACAGCAAATTTGATCTTATAATATTTTCTTTTGGGATTGTTTTATTTATAATATACATGAAATATTTTCAAGTAAACAATCAACATGAGGAAATGGATGTTCTGTCTTCTTGAAAATGAGTTCAAGTCCATAGACTCAGAACCAATGGACCTGAGGTCAGGCTTAACATAAATCTAAAAAAGCTAAATTTCTAATCAAAATTAAATTTGCAAAACTAGAAGGTTGGTACTGTACTTTTCCAGTTTACTATTATTTATTTCTATTAGGATTGATTAAGAGTAAGGGTGGTGTAAAATATGGAATCAGAAAACTCATGTATTAGTTTTCTGTTGTATAAAAAATCACTATGAACTTAGTGGTTTAAAATAATGCCCATTTATTATTTCACAGTTCTTGTGGGTCATAAGTCTGGGCACAGTGTGGCTCAGCTGAGTTCTCTGCTTAGAGTCTCACAGGTCAAAATCAAGGTTTCAGCTCAGGTTGCTGGATCCCCTTCTAATCTCACTTGTTGTAGGCAGAATTCATTTCCTCCTCATGCCTTCCACATGGCCCCTGCCATCTTCAAGCAATCAAGAGCACACTGAATGCTTCTCACACTTTGAATCTCTTTGACTTGCACATTCTGCCATCTCTCTGATTTCTCTTTTATCATCAGCAGGAGAGGTTTGTAAGGGTGCATGTGACTAGATTAGGTCCACCTGGATAATCTTTTTTTAAGGTCAACCATGCCATATAACACAGCACAATCATGGGAATGAGTAGTGTCTCATCACATCCACACATTGTAAGAATTAGGGTGTGGAATCTTAGCAGTCATTCCCAGAAATTCTGTCTACTAATACCTGGTTTCTGGGTTGGACTTTACCATGTAGTAGCTATTTAACTCCCCTGAGCCTCAGTTTCATCTTTGATAAAAGTGAGTTTTCATATTATCTGCCCTCCTTATCTCATAGGATATATGTTAGGTTTAAATGTAAGAGAGTATGCCAAACAATTTTCAATTCAGTTAAACAAACATTACTGTATCTCATTGGGGATACAAAATTCCATACACTTGTAGACTTCGAAGGAATATGAATATGTAAGATATTGCTTTTTATAATAAATACATTCCTATGAGCTGAAAAATTTAATATCTGACACAAAGAATTAACTTTCTGATTTATGTTTTCTAATTATGCAAACCTTATAATCACAAACATAACAAGCAAGACATTCCAAAGTCAAAAAAAAAAAAAAGTAGTTATTTTAAAAGGGCTCCAGCCCAAATATATCAACTAAACTATCCATGTTGCCGAAAAGCAATGAAATCTCTTCAAATTCTCAAATTGGCTTTTAGCCTTAATGTAGCATCAGATATGCAAATGAATAACTTCAGACCCTGATTATTCTTATCTCCACCCCCACCATCCAGTCCTCTGAGAAGCAGGTGCTAAGATGAGATTAGATTTGCAAGAGATTTGCTGAAGGAGACCTTGTGGGAGAAAATGGAGTGGGAGCTGGAAGAGACTGGGAGGGCTGACTGACCACAATGCAGGACTGATCTCTGTGAAGGAGAGAGGGAGGGAAGTCAAGGAAGAAAGGCCTTAAGATTTCAATTCAGAGAAAGTTTTGGCAAGGCTAATTGGGAGTCCTTAAGCTAAAGCTGCCCGTCAGAGGAATCCTGCATCTTCCAGGAATGGGCCTGCCTTAGCAGCCCTGCTGTGCTTAGTCATGGCTGGGAGCAGCCACAGAAAGCATGGCCTCAGCACAAATGGGTGATGAATTTCAGAGGGCAGCATCTGGGACCATCAGTCTACTCTGCTTCCCGCAGTGGCCACCATAACTACTATCCCAGCAATCTGTCTTCTGGTACATTCATGGGATACGGTTCTCCTCTTTCCTCCCTTCAAATGCTAGGTCATTGAAAGGCTGATTTTTTCAAATTCATGCAGCATCTCTGACTGAATACTTTCCATTCATCACATTTTACTTTATTTAAAAATACTTTTACTAACTAACCCAATTCACCCTTATCATCCTGGTTGCTTCTTCTGTCTTCTCCTTATAAATATTATTATTGTAAGGCATGCAAGATGGCCTGGATCCTGAACCTCCAATCCTTGATGAGCAACCAGTAGTGATTATAGATTCCTAACTGCACAAATACATCAGAGAAAAAAATTTCATTACTATGAACCTGGGTTTGGACCCCAAATGCTTTCAGGATTTCCTTAATGGATAAGAGGGACAACTGATCTGAGTCACAAGGACTCCTTTTCCTTGGTGGCTTGACATTGGCCTGGAAAAAGACTTACGTCATGTTGTCTATGACTGCTTTAGTTTGGTTCCTTCCTGTCCTTTTTAGTGGAAGGAAGAGCAGGGAAGGTGTCCCTTAGAGTGACCGTATACTGTACAAATGAAAGGGAACACTACTAACATTGCCAGGACAACCATCATAACCAGGATGGTTCTGAGAAAACTGGGTTAAATGGTCACTCTAGGGTCTCTCCTCTCAAGAGTGAGGGGGACTTGAACCTCTTATCTCACCAAGGACATGGTAAGAAAGAGAGCAGTGCAATGATTTAAGAGAAATGTCTGAAAAGAGAGTGATGCAGAAAGATAGAACTTTTATCCCTTCTTCCTTCTCAAAACATATCTCCTAGAACTCCCAGTTCACTTAGGTGTCTTTGTTCCAGAGCTTTTGCTTTCTGGAACAAAGGTGGGGACAGGTGGGCGGGCCAGCAAGGGGTGGGTGTGGACTATGCTCCCTTCAGGGCTTCTCCAGAATCATTTCTATAGATGATTATCAGCATGGACCATTTGTACTTGGGGATTCTTGATTGTTTTCCAGCGTAAGCAGGACGCATCTTCTTGAAGGGTACTTTTTTTTTTTTTTCAGTAATTTGATGGGAAATTTCTTTTATATTAAATCAAACCCAGATATATACTAATGGATTAGAATGTGAAATTCATCTAGATTTTAAAAATAAATTGTGAGACTTCAAAGATATATTGTCCTTAGGAGCCACTTTATACTCCTGTTTAGATCTTCCTCTACATATTATTATTCACTATTCTAAGTTATTAGTTATATCTTATTGGAAAAGTTTGAAAAGACCTACCCAAGAAATTAGAGTGTGCCCTCAACATTCTCTTAGCTCTCTTGTCTCTTTCCAAAATTGGATCAAATGACATTGGACAATAACAGTTTCCTACTGTTTGGACAGCCATCTGAGGATATCACTGTAATTGATAATTCAGTCCAGATTACCCAATGTGCAACAAGACTCAAGGCAGCCAGAACACCCATGATAGATGGAAATGAGCTATAAGTAGGTGTGGAGATGAGCCACAATTTATTCCTTCAATAGTATTTATTGAGTGCCTGCTATGTGCTGGCAGCTGTTCTGGAAACTGTGATATAGCAGTGAACAAGCCAGATAAAGGGCTTCTTCTCATGGAACATAACAAACCTGACAGAGAACAAATATTGATAAAAACTAATAAATAAGAAAATAAGTTAAAGCATTCCAATATCTTTAACTGATGGGATGAAAATAAAGCAGGAAAGGGTTCCAGCCTCCTTGGTGTGGGACACAGTGATGACTTCTCTGAGAAAGTGACATTTGACCTTAGACAAAACTAAGCAAGAGGAGGCAGTCAGATGAAGATGAGGGAAGAATCTTTCAGGAAGTAGCAATGGCAAGGGCAGAGAACTGGAGCCAACTTGGCCCTGTGCGGGAACAGAGAGGAAGGGTGTGTGTGGATCACGGTGGATGAAGGGGAGATTGATTGTAGAGACAGGCAGGGGCTTGGCCACACAGAGCTCTGTAGGTCATGCAAAGGAGTTTGGCTAATACTCTAACTACAGTGAGAATTTACTGGAAGCTCTTAGCTGGGGAATGTTATCACTGTCCAGATTACCCAAATAGTAAAACCATCTCTTCCTGAATTACTTGGCTAAAAAGGATATTATGGCTGCGGATATGCATGAAGATTAAGCAGAACATGGAAGAAGGGTCTCAACTAAAATTGACCTCACTTCAATGTGAGAGGAGGATGAAATGGTAGCTAGCAATGTTTAAAGGATGTAAAGATGACTTTTAATAATGAATAAAAAGTTAAATTTTGTTATGGAGAAAAATGCTATACATTTCAAAAGGAATTCACGTTCAAAAGAATTGAAAAAAGTCTAGGATGTTTACAACAGTAAGCCTTTTAAGATACATGGAAAATTCACATATCTAGAGCTTGATTTCTAAGGAGCTCAGACTTCACTGTATATAATATGTTAGGAAATTTTGTTTATTTATAATTTAACCTACTTGAGTCAAAAATCACAAGGAAGTTTGAGGAATCTGAATAACATCTAAAACGGCCACTTAAATAGATTCAAAGTCAAGAGTATCAGCACGATGTTTCTTTGATATGATCACCCCTCCTCCCCAGGGTATTAAATAAGGGGGGGGGTGTGAACTTTAACTTGAAATGGAAAACACTGCAATCATATTTCCAGGGAAAGAGAAGTGAAATAGGAAAAACAAAAACAAAAATCACCAACTCATTTGGAAACTCATGAAAGGCAGAGTAGACCCATTTGCCTTGGCATGTGAATCATTTAACAGGAAAAAACATGGACTGACTCAGCTTGAGTGAGTTCTTTCTGTCCCTGTTGAGGTCCTTGCTTGGTGTGGCCCCTGCCACTCTCCTCAGACCTTGCTTCCCTGCTCCTTTCTCACTGTAGAGAAACAGGAAGTGTTGTTTATTAATAAGCCTGACCGGGGTCACACCCAAGGTAGTAACCGAGTTTTACTTCTCCTGGTCTTGGGGAGAGGCTCAAGGATCAGGGACAAGCTCCTGGTTAGAGTGAGAGACAAGGCCAGGCTCTGAAAAATAAACTCACAACTAGCATTTCACACAGGCCCCTAGAGTGACTGAGAGCATCTCTGCCTGTATAAGATCTCATCAGTTTCTCCCAATCCTCTGGTGACACCTTATAACAGAGAGACAGCTGGGGCCTCACAGGAGAAGGAGTCTGCCCAAAACCAAGGGGTGAGATCCAGACCTTCTGACTCCTAGGGATGTGCCATCTTCCATTCATCATGGCTCCTTGGCAGACATTTTATAACACAGGGGAGAGTTGCCCAGGGTGGGGTCTCCTAGCTCGCTCATCATGAGCTGTTCTTTCCCCTTTGCCTTTCAGTCGTTATCTCATGGCCACCTTCAATCAGCTCCTGGAATGGGGTCATCCCTTGTCTGACATAGGCTGAGGCACATTAAACTTGAAAATCAGGGATGGAGGGTGGGTGGAGAGAGAGAGAGAGAGAAAGAGAGAGAGAGGCAGATAGAGAGAAGTGTTCGACATATTATGGCATGTTCGCTACTTCACCCCACCCCACTCCCTCTCAACAGGCAGAAAGTACCTAAAGAAGATTATTGCTATGAGGGGCATAACAAGTTAAATGGGTGCTACCCATCTGAAAAATCTTAGCAATGTCAAAAAGCCACTTGAGACAACAAGGCACCTGCTGTTCTGTCCTCATTTCTTACCCGTCCTTGGCTTTGGGAAGAGGAACTTTCTGGAAGAAGGACCTTTGTGGAGAAAAGAGGAGGGGAAGGTGTGTGCATTCTAGGCTCTGAAACAAATCAGTGACAACTTGTTCCATAGGCTGACAGTTTTCCCCTCATCTTCCCTTTCTAGCAGCTATATGTCTCATTGTCAGAGACTTAGAGGAAAAGCAGTAGTAATAATATAATGTAATCCCTTAAGTATATTCACCACAAGGTAGCTCCAACCACACAATTTATCAGTGTAATTCCAACTCAAGTGTGGTCTGTAATCCAACAGGTAAGTGACCTCACTGAGGAAATTCATGTGGTCACGGTGGCTTTGGCTTTCTTAGCATATACAAATTGTTGTGTTCATTTTCTTCACACCAAGTGCTTAGTACAGAATTAAGTGGATTGGGAAATCTCATGAAAACTATTAACCTAAACAGTTCCTGTTTATAGGCATATGTGACCATCCTAATCAGTAACTTACTTTGAGAAAGTGTGGGCATTGGAGTCAGGCTGCTGGGGTATGAATCCTTAGGCTACCATTGCTTCACTCTGTGTTAATGGGAAAGTTACATAACATTTCTGTGCCTCAGTTTCTTCATTAAATATGGGCAAAATAATTGTGCCTACCTCATAGGATTATTGTGAGGCCCAAGTGCAAAATATATAGTGCACCCTGCCTGGAATATAGCAATTGTCTGTTAAAATGACAATGAAGATAATGTAGATGTATCTTAACATGTAATTGTAATTTTGCTTACTCAAGGCCAAGTATTTTAATTTAATAGGGTTTGCCAAACACAATGAAGTCTCTGGGATTTCAAGACCATGGTTTCATTGCTCCCTCATTTTTATGCTACTTCTTTTGAACAGGCCCGCAAATCCCAGCTAATGACTCAAGACTTTTCAGCAGGTGTATATTATGCTGACTTCACCCTCATGTACCCTCAGGTTATCACCCATCAAATCCTGGTAGCAAAGAAGTATGTTGGTGGGAAATAAACAAGGAAGAACAAGGACAAAAAAAGTGTCATGAGTTTATTCGCTGACAAGATTTATTATACAGTGATCATTCTTCAGATGTGTTTGTTCTCTGTTCTACTGTAAATATGGAAGAAATATCATTGCTCAATAGCTGTCTTGGTCACTTAACAGGTGCATTTGTAAGGTACAGGTATCTCAGGGTGCCTTCAAAATACAGTGCCATTTTTGCACTGAAGCTTTCATGATGGGTGCCAGACTGGGTCAGTCATGATTGAAAGACAGCGCCATCTTCAGGCTAGTTGTTCATAATAAAATAAATTCCCTTACCTCATCATGTTCTTGGGACCTTTATCAAGCAGAGCTTTTTAGTGGGCTTGAGATTTAGCAGAAAAATTAAAATGATAACTGATATCTCAATCCCAGTAGATTGCAAGTCTCAGTGAGGCAGCATGAACTTTAGCATGAGCTCAAGCTTTGGGCTCAGTCAGACTTTCATTCAAATACTGGTTGAAAGTTTGCTATATGACCTTGGCACTAGTATTGAACTTTATGAGGAAATTATCTCAGAAATATGAGCAATAAAACCTTTCCCTTAAGTAGTAGTGAGGACTCAATGAGACTGACATTATACTGGTCTGTATTGTAGGTGTTCAACAAATATGAATGTCTTTGTTTTATTCTTTCCCTGTCTTTTTCTTCCCAGTCTCTTAGTGCCATTTGGGAGCCCAGCTTTACAGGCCTAAATTATCTTGCCGATAGCAAGCCAGACCCTGGAGGAGGCATAAGCGATTTGGGAACTTTGAAGCTTTCTGCTAAATGGCAGCCAGGGGCCAGAGTCAGTATTTGTACTTTGCAGCACATTGGTCAGCTGTTCCAGCAAATCAGGTTCGCTGAGAGCATGGGAGATACTAAGGAGTGTTTCCCAATGAACTACTGTGTATGGAAGTGCTTTGTAAGATGTCGAGGGCTCTAGCATTGCATGGTATTACTATCACTATTGTCAGCACTTATCCCTTTTCCTTCTCATTCTACAGGTTAGGAAATTGAGATCTAGAAAGACAAAAAGTGATTTTCCCAAGCATATATATCATCCTCATCCTCATTCTGATCGTAGCAAACATAGTGCTTGCGTTGTTCCATCTTCTGATCTAGACACTTTACATGTACCACCAGTAACTCTGGTAACTGGTAATCTTCATAACAACCTTATGAGGTAGTTACTATTATCCCATCTTACAGATGAAGAAGCAGAAGCACAGAGAGGTCCCACAGTTAAGTGGCTGGGATTTGAACCTTAGCAGTCTGACTCCAGGGTAATCATTTTGACAACTATGCTATATACACATATACACTTAAAAATAACAATGGTCTCAGATGGTGAATACAGTTCTCTTTTATGTTTGATTTTTTTTTTTTTTGCTTATGGGATCTTAGTTCCCTGACCAGGAATCGAACCCGTGCCCCCTGCAATGGAAGCGTAGAGTCCTAACCACTGGACCACCAGGGAATTCCGTTTGATTCTTTTTTCACTCCATAACACATTCTGATTTATTACTTAACTTTTGAGAATGTTTTAAAGATTAAAACAATGCACAAAATGTATTGGTTACATAAAAAGAGGAAATAGCTGCTAAAGTCAACCAAACTAATTTAAAGATAGCTTTGAGATACTCTCCTATGAGGCTGATGATGGCAGAGATGAAGAGTGGGTAGGAGGTTTGTTCCAAAAGAATTATAAGACACGTCTTCTACAGTCTAGCTGAGGAGAGAAACAAAAACAGAGTAAGGTCCAGTAGAAGTTGGGGAAGAGAGATGAATTTGCATGGAGCAGGTAAGGGTTTCAGGTGAGAGATGGGGCTGAAGGAGGCCTCAAGAGGTGGGAGAGGCTAAAGAGTGGGCATGTGCTATTGTTAGGATGACCAAGGACCCAGAAGTAATGTCAGATTAGAAATGGATAAAAACAATCTCCAAAACCCAAGCCTGCTTAGGTTGGAGAAGAAAAGAGTCAGCGAGATATGAAGGCTTACTTTTAATGTCTTATGGTTGTCATGTGGCAAGGGGATTAGATTATCTGTGCTGTTCTAGAGGACAGAAGTAGGGCAAATGTATGCAAGTGGAGGGTGGAAGATTTAAAAGCAAAATGGAGAAGGACCTTCCAATATCAACTACAATACAGTATAACAGCAACAACGACGAAAAGGACTACTTTTGCCATCATGTCAGTAGATAGATGTGTAAACAGAGGCTGGATTACTGGTAACATTGTAAAGGGAGACAAACCAAATTGCAGAACAATAAATATTGTATTATGTTCCCATTTTATAAAACATATATGTATCATAAGCATACAAAACTACACCAAACTCAAACACTTGCCTTGTATAATCATTTTTTTCATATTTAATGAACATATATTAAATAATTTAGAACAACCTACAATAAATTTTTTTTTTTTAATTTGGGAAAGCTTAGGAAGTTTAATTACATTTACCGAGGTCACAACTAAATGCCAAGATTTGAATCTATCTCTGATTTAAAGTCTAATCTTTTTTTAGGAAACCACAATTCCACCTTTTATGGGATTAAGAAGGGAATGAGTAGACAAAACATAGAGGTAGTAGGTATACAATACTATGCTGTAGGAGATTAGGAGCTTTGAAAACAGCAAATAGCAGATTTGGGGAGTATAATTGGAAAGTGACAAAGGGGACAGTTAAGTCAGTTGGAACTGAATCATGACAAAGCAGGGCTGCTGGGGACAGAGCAGCCCGGGTACTGTCATCTTGGCAAGTTGCAGATGTGGAGTCAAGATAGAGTGTGGCCTCTGCCTCTTTAATTTTAAAGCCCTTACAACAAACAAAAATGTCCACCAACAAATATTATGCTTATTTGTATCTTTTAAGCTATGTTATTTTTTAAGTAACTTCTTATCCTTTAACAATCATTATTCTTTTGAAACAAAAGAATACTTTTCTCTTTTATTTTTCTATGTAAGTTAGAAGTCATAGTTGTTGCGTGGGAATAGAAGAGGTCCTGGCTACTTGGGTACAGAGTGGAGTCTAGGCGTGTCAGGACCAGAAGTGGTCTTAGGTGAGTTAAAACCTGATACCATTATTTACACCACAAGTGTGGTCTGCCTCCAAGGTAGAGTGAGGCGTTTTACAATCACCAGCTTTATGAGTGGTAGCTATAAAATAATCTTTTAAAGCAAACATACCACAATGTCTGCATCCAAATGCAAATTGTCCTTCGGAGCTGTGACCTTGGGAAACTTTTCACATATATTGGCATAAAATATATTTAAACTCTTCACTGGAAACATCCTTTGGACCCACTTTCTCTCTCTCTCTGTCTCTCTCTCTGTCTGTCTCTCTCTGTCACATACACACATACACACACACACACACACACACACACACACACACACAATTTTAAGGTATACTTCATTTTTAACCAAAAATGTTTTAGCTTGCTTGATAACCAATTTTATTTCCCAGAGGACTGGCTGTGAAAGCCTCTGGTTATTAGAAAAATCAAATCTATCATTAAAAGACTGACTGTTACCACTGAAGAGGTAAAAATTAATGTGGTGCTGACTATGGAGACCATACGCAAAGAAGAGCTGCAAAGATGTTTGGAATATTGGTAGTATCCTTAGCATAAGAGAATGGTTTTCCAAGATGCTAGTTTGAAGGATACATTTAAATGTCTAATTGTTAAAATATTTATAAAATGAAAACTAACCAAATCCACTTCATATTCCAACTTGTTTAAGATACATTTATGGTCACTGGTGCTCCTCACACTGAGCACATGATCAACAGTTCCACACCCAGGGGTAAGGAAGATCTATGGTAAATACTGTGTTGGTGAAGGTATGAAAAAGCAGTCACATTTATACACTCACTGGAGGAAGTGTATACTGGAAAAACTTCGGGAGGATAAGTTGAGAATATCAAAATTCAAAATACACTTACTGTTCTATTGAACAATGATGATCTGAGCCTACAGATATGTTCACAAATATATACAAACATATATGCAAACTATGCTCATTGCAGTATTGTTTGTAATAAGAAAATATTAAGAACAAACCCAATGTCCATCAATAGGGAAACTGGTCAACAAAGTATGGTATATCTGAAGAATAGAATAATATACAACAATTGAAAGAATAAAATCATTTATAGATGCAGGTCTATAAAACATAGTTTTAAATAAAAAAGCCAAGTAAAAAACTGTTTATGTTTCTCAATTTAGGAAAAACTATATACATGTATGTACATATTCATGATAAATATCTGGAAGGGTACATAAGAAAATGTGATGGTACTTACATTGGGGGAATAAGATAAGAGGTCTATTATAGGTGAGAAAATAACTTTTTACAGTATACTGTCTTGTATGTTTAATTTTTTTATCACATGCATGTATTCTTTTCAAAATAATAAAAACACATTTAAAAGATAAAATATACAGCAAAGGAAAGTATTGACTAAGGTGTGGTTGAGAACAAGATTTGATCTTCTTCCAAAAGTGGTGAAATAAACTTTTGATTCTTGTTCTTTGGTTATACTTTGGTGGGGAGGAAGGTGTGAGTTCTGGGAAGTAGTGAAAACAGTGATCAAATCAGAACGTGAAGAAATGTCAGAGCTTTTTATTTGAAGGTGAAATATTGAGCCTAGAAGAATGACATTTTGTGTTAAATCTTTCACACTGTCTGATCTCTTTTACTTAAAAACTAAACAAACAAAAAATTTTTTGTTTTTGGACACTTGACCAATTATTAGCCTTTTGGGGCTAAATGTTTTCTTTAAAAGTAAAGGAAGTGTGCCTGGGACATTGTCACATAGCAAATCTTAAGGATGAATTGGTTTCATTAAATTGCCTCCCTCTCTCCCAGCTGGTAAAGTACAGAGACGCTGAGTTTATGAGAGCTTTAATGAGGGAAGATGGGAGATCATTTTAGAGGAAAGGAAGAATTGGGGGACACTTTTGTGCTTTGGGGGGAAACTTTGAAGGCGTTTAGTGTTCTGCATAGGTCCACTGAGGATCTTGGGTAGAGACGGAGAAGAGAAATACAGTGAGGAAGGGAGGCTGGAGAAGCCAAAAGACCAATTGTGACCCTGTCATGGTTTTAACAAGGGTGGGTTCTGGAGGGGAAAGATTGTGGATTCACTGAATGAGATGTTGAACTACGAAAACTCTCTCTACGGCACTTCAAACTAAATTGGGATGGCTTTCAACAGCAGGAGGCTTTTGCCTACTTCTCCAGTACTGAAACAAAGGCAACTTTCTCAATCTAAGGGGAATAGAAGGGTGAAATAAGAGCATGGACTCAGAGAGAACTGGGTTCATAAAAGGGTTAAGACATTACAACTGGTTAGCCTTGGGTGAATTATTTAATCCTTTCATGCCTCAGTTTCCTCATTTGGAAAATGCTGATCATATTACCTCATGGGATATTTGTAAAATCAGATATAAAATTTAAAAATTTTCTGACTCCTATAAATTTTATTGGCTCAATACATATTTTGCAATATGGGAACAACTTTTTGTTTGAAGAGTTAGTATTTGTTTCATAATATGTCATTGTTTACTTCCAATGTAGTATAATTGTTATTATTTTTTATCACTATCATTACTTATGGAGTACCTAGTGTGTTTTAAACCTTGCTCTAAGTGTTTTATATGAAGCATTTCTAAACCTAATAACCATTTGGATGGCAAGGTCTATCCCATTTTATAGATGAGAAAACTGAAGCTTAGAGAGGTTAAGTAAGGAATAAGTAGGAAGGTCAAGTTTTGACTCTTTCTTCCAAATAACTGAAGGCATAAGGCAATGGATCAGGTTCCAGAGTGATAGGGAGGAGTATTAGTTTGGTCCATCAGCTGCAAAGCATGAAACCAGGGGAGCCCCACAGACTCCAGACATGAACTATGTTTGAGAACTGGGAAGACTGAATGGTCTGCTCATCCTTAGACAGGAGCTAGAGAGAGACAGATATACGGCTACCAGACTGAGTTGAGAGATACCATGGAAGGGAGGAAGAGGATCCTGAGAGATTTCTGGAAGTTCTGAGAGTTATAGCAACTTCACCAACAGGGAGACAGGCTAGGGTAAGACAGGGCAGACCTCTTCAGCATGTGGAGTATGGCTGGTATGTTGTTCTTTTTCCTTACTCTTTATTATTCATTGCAATATTATTTTACCTAGGTTAGATGTTAAATGTTTCTTGTTGCTTAGTGAGGTTAATCACAAGCTCTAAAATTTCATTTGTAACAACATGTAATTTCTAGAGATTTTAAGATTTCCCAACAGTGTTTCACGGTTTTCCATCATGTTCCCTCCCCTCATTACTTTATAATATGATTTGAAATTATTGTCCATCTTGGAGTTTCAAGACAGAAATTGTGCTCAAGGTACTTGGAAAAAAGCCATCTGTAGGTAGAAAAGTGCTACCCTTTCTAGTTTCCAGTTCAGAGAAGCAAAACTATCCAATTTACGTATGTATCATATTTGGAGCTGAGCTGACTTTAAATGCAGGTGATTTTTCTCTTTCATCTGTAATAAATAATGGTGCTTAGAGCAATGCATGTTTACTGGTAACAAATTCCACCAATGGGTGTGGTGAAAAGTTGAGCGTGTGTGGACCGTGCAGCTTCTGCTATTGTCTGCAGCATTTCCTCTCTTGTCTCGGCGGTTCGTGCTTTCTCAGGCAAGGGCAGTGGCAGGTCCAGATAAATGTCTGGGTTTTCTCACTCCAGGGATGAGGCGGTGGGGGTGGGTGTGGAGTTGTCTTTCTGGCATGGATTCCATTGTGGGGATTCCATGGTCTGTCTTTAAAACACATAGTAAACTGGAGCAACCAGTCTCATCAGTTAAATGCTTTCCTTGTTGATATGAGGTGAGGAAAAGATGAATAGCTTTTGGGGAAAGAAACTGTGAGGATACAAAGGAAGAAGAAAAATAAGGAAGGAAAAAAATAAGGAGGAAGCCTTATGAGACAGATGAAGTGTGAAGGTAGATAATTCACTTTTTCAATTTCGCATGGAGACAGTAACATAATCTTTTCTTCCTAAATCAATAAAGCCCTAGGGTCTGTTCTGCTCTGGGAGCACCAACAATTATATTGAGCCCCTAAATAAAGATAGTCAAGTTACATAACTGTTCTAAATCCCATCTTGTGGTGAGAGGCCTGAAAATTTTAATATCCAGAATCAATACTTGTAGTGTATGCATAAGAAGTGGTGCCCTTGAAGAGGATTAAGGCCTGTCTTGTTCACCTTTTGTCACGGGCATGTTTCTCTGTAAATGTTGTGTGGTAGCCTGATTTTTCTTAACAGAACTACTGGCCATCTTTGAGAAATACTCAACCTAAATAATGAAAAAAATATATTTATTTGCACATTTAATTTACGTATAGCAAAGCTAGCATACACTACAGACTGTTTTAGATACTAACAATACCTTGTCCTTTGTTTTACTCCACTAGGATGATGATAAGTGTGGTCGGAGGAATGCTTGGTCTGGGTTGTTCGGGGCTTGTGTTTGCTTCTTCCTGTCATTTGGGTTTTGATTCACCTGCTGATCTGTGTCAGTGTCAGAGTGCTGGGTCACATCCTGCACTGTCCAGGTTTTAGGGGTCACTTTCTTTAATCAATGCTGATTTTTCCACTTAAGAGAATTCTGTCCCCTTTGGCAATTGTTCCAAATGTATCTTCTCACATACAGACTCTTCAACTTTACTTACATGTATTGTATTGTGCAGGCTATTTCTTACCTTAGTTTTGAATTATCTAGATATGTGATATGCTGGAGGTGTGATTCCTGTTATTCAAGGATGATTTGCAAATTGTCTGGACCAATGTGCCTCCACAAGTTGGCTGTGACTGGGTCTGTGTTGGGAAGGGCTTTAGAGACATCTGTGACTTTGGTTGGAAGAAAGTTTCCTACTGAGAATTACCTAATGTTTAAATCTCTTTAGGCTGTTCTTGAGTCCCATGCTGCCTCCATGACTACTCAGCCATACTGAATACTGTCCTCTTGCTATTTTGTTAAGAGTTTGCCATTTTAAAAGCCATATAAATGTGTAATCTCTCTTTCTCTTACACACACTTACCCACACACGCACACAATGATGAGTGACTCATAAACATGAAAAGTAAAAGTCTGAATTTTAACTCTGAGAAAAATTGTTATTGATAAGAAGCTGGTATAATATTTCTAAAAGTGGAAATTCATGAAGAAAATAGATTCTTGAGCATCTCCTAAATGCCAAGAACATTTTACCTGCATTTTCTCATTTAACAACTTTTAGATATAGATATGTCTTATCTCAGAGACAAGGCAACTTAGGTTCTGAAATGTGAAATGACTTGCCGAGGCTATGGTAAGGTGCAGGGCCAGGCCGGGGGCCTGCTGTCGCTGACACCTGAGATCCCACACTCTTAATTATTCTCTGTGCTGGACTTTAGTTAATTTGCAGCTGCTCAATGCATTGCATTAAATTCATGATGCTGCTTTCATCATAGTAAAAGCAATAATAATCACACAACATGACAATTTGCCGTGGCTTCTGGCCAAGGCCACTGATTTAGAGTTGGAGACTCACATTTGTATAGTGCTTTTACTTTGTCAAACTTTAATAAGGGAAGTTTTCATATCTGAGGAAAACCAAAGTAATCTCTATTTAATATAGTAACATATCAAATTATTAATTTCACATATTTTAGTCAGTCTCTGCACCCATTATTCTTTATGTTTTAGAAAATGGAGAACTTAAAAATGCTTTTGACAACTTCTCTAAGGATAAGAGATGGTTAGATGTTCCTTTCCAAGGCAACAGCTTCTTAATGAGACAGTGGAGATGAGAATTCAGGTCCCTAACAGAGAGTTCATTGTACTTTCTAATACACCACACAATCTGGTGAAGAATCTCTCTAAAGATATGGGTTCCTCATCTATTAATAGCCCTTCTATTAATAATGCTCAGTGACTGGATATGCCTGGATCTTACTGGTGTTTGGAGAACTGAAAATGTTTTCAAAGTTATATCTAGAAAGTCTTTGGTGTCTCTTAAATACGTTATGTGATAAGCAACTGAAACTATGGCAGGAAGGAAGGAAATAAACATGAAGAATCTATTATTTACCAGATGTATTAGTATACACTTTACATATAATAACTTTGTGAGGCCGATATGAATTCCACTTTACAAGGGATAAAAAGTCTGAGAAATTAGTAATTTCCCATAAATTGTATGGATAGGAGGATTTTATTCTAGTTTGTCAGACACCAAAGTCTTTACACTTTACCCTGCCTCCTTCTAGTTTGAAAATCAAATATATAGCTTTTCATGTCTGGACCACCTCAACAAAACAATTGGGCACTCTCTCACTGAAGTAACTCACACTAAAAATAAATACCCTTCTTCCTCCCATGAGCTTCCCAAGGTTGAAGGGAGGAACACAGGAGCTCTGCTAAGCATAGGAGTGCTGCCTAGAGTACTCTGAAATCAGAGGGTATTGTTCAGATCACTTTTTTCCCCTTTCTGAGACTGTCCCACTGATCTCATAAATTTTTGAAGTTTTTTATGATGGAGATTTTCAAGCATGCACTAAAGTAGAGAAAGTAGCATAATGAAAAAACTGGGTACCTAGCCCTGGCTCCAATATTGTCTGCCCTAATTTTATGCTCTGTATAATACTGCCATAAATTATGGTGTGTCTGTATTTGGTGGTGAGTAGATAACAAACCACATGCTTTTGCCTTTTAGCCCCTGGTTCTCACCCTAGTACAGGATCGATATTTTTCCTTCCAATACCAAGTCTTAACTGGTTACTAGCAGTGACATTTTAAAAAGTACAATGCGAAAGATAGCAATAACTCAGCTATCAAAATAAGATACAGTAGGGATATGAATATTTCACCTTGAAAATAAAGCAAAGTCAGGAGAAGAATGTGAAGACTATGAAGATTAGGAATGTGAAAACAAAAGACCATACTGAGCCATTCTGTTCCCGTGAGTGCATGTGTATTGGCTTCATTAAAGGTTGGGAAGGACAGTAAAAGGGCACAACCATCAGGATAAGACCACTGGATTACCTGAGAGACACAACTGTCCTTGGCTACATGGAGTGTCTGCCTTGGGTACTATAGCTCATCTGCCCTGAGAGAAATGGGGACTCAAGGAAAGAAATTTGTTATGTTGTTATTTTTCAATTATCCACCAAAATGCTTGGGAACACAGGCCTGGATTCTAAGATAGAAGATAATAAAAAGCATTTGTATTCAATTTTGGAATGTACTGCTGTACTTATAATTGTCTAGGGGGTGTGTCTATCTGGCAATTCCCTTTACAGAACACAGGAGGCCTTGCTGTTACAACCAGGCCCTGTTGGAGCTGTTTTCTTGTTCCCTTCAGCTACATGCCTCGCTCTGTCTCTCTTTCTGTCCTGTCTGTCCCTGTGTGTCTGCCTGTCTCTCTCGTGCTACCTTAATGGCAGGGTTTTAAAAGGTCCTGGTCCTTATATACTATAAACACAGATTTCAAATATTGACAAAGCTGCAACTAAATAGATGAGATTCTAAGAGTTAAGCTTGGATTTTCCAAAACAATCTGTCAAGTGTGTCTTCACACAATTACTGAAGACATTAGACACCACAGCCCTTCTGGACCATTTTCTTTGTCAATAGGGGTTCCAGTTCTACCAACATTTTCCCTCCAGATTCAGTTTTCAAGTGATAGTAAGTCTATTTCCCCACTGTTTAGTCTGCTGGTCTCTCCCACCCTGGTACTGGGAAGATTTTTCTTCTGATATTGTCCTCACAACAAATTTTGGGAAGTGAAGATAAGGTTTTCTTTAAGAGCAATAGCCTAGTATGCCACACAGGTGTCTATATTTATGCATCCCAAGCTGGAAGGAAAACAACTTGTCCTAACTTGCTGTAAATTCTGAATCCCACCCCAAACAAGTCAGTCCTGTGTAGACCTGGCATGCTCTTATCTGAGGACTCAATCTATTAAAAAAGCAAAGCACAAGACTTACACATACAGTGATTTTCCCACCCTAAATCAACTGGTATTGTTCTCATTTCAATGCTTCTATTCCTTTGCCACTTAAATGCACATGATTTGCGGGATCATTTGTCCAGATTTCAGTTCAAACAGTGCAGTCACCATACTTACAGGATGATACAAAATAATATAAAATACTTTGCCTTTGCACTGAAGAAAACTGCCTTTGTGTTGGTGAAATAATAAATATAATAATAATAACCAGTACTTATTATGTATTTACTCTCTACCAGCACTGAATTGAGTGCTTTACTCACATTACCTCATTTTGTCCTCACAATATCCCTATTAGGTAAATTCTGTTATAATCCTCACTTTACAGATGGGGGCCCTGAGGCTTAGTGGGGTTAGTTAACCTGCCTCACAGTAGTTAGGGCAGAGCTAGGATTTGAGCACAGGCAGAACAGCTTCAGAACTCAGATCTCACACACACCCATATGGTAACTGCTGAATATAGATCCAAGGCAAAATATATTTGAGTAGAGGAGCAGTGTATGAGAATGAAGCTGTAGTGCTTATGTGGGATAGACATGAACAAGGCTGGTTGGGGTTAATCAGGATGGGCTCACTGGGCAAGATCAACTTGAAGGAGGTAAAGGAGATGGGAAAATAGTGGTAGAGAGGAAGGGTGGTCAGGGTAAGCTAGATAAAGGTGGAGGGGATTCAAGGTCCAAGAAAGAAGTTGAGGACAGGAGATCACAATGGAAACATCTCTAGGCTACAAGTCACTTTAAGAGAAATGGTGGTCTATTGCTTTACCTTTTAGTAGCAACATTCTTATCATACAGACTCATGGGAATCTATATAATATACTGTTTATAGAGGCTTCCATCTCCCTGATGTATTAGAATTGGGTTCTAACTTCTTTCCTGAGGTTCTGATCTGAGAAGTTTTCTTCCTGTGGTAATTTTTTTCTAAGCACTTGAAACTTACTGAAGAAAATGAAACACACCTATGCTTTTGACTTTGGTGACTAATCTTAATTGCCATATCTAAAAAATTATAAATTTTCCTTTTTTTTCAAGTCTTGTTTGAAAGCGCGTTAGGTATGAGAGTATGAAGGTGTCCTCTATAGTTAGTCCTATGATATTTTACCATTTAACATGTACTTGACATATTCAATAAAAGGGTTTATCTGCTATGGTTTTATTAAAGTAGATAACTTATCTTTTTTTTCTTCAGGTACATTTTACCTTGGTGCCAGGGTAACTGAACCGAGGTAAAATGTTAATACTTAAAAACAATGTCTAAGTAGGAAAGAATAATCTTTGCACCTAGGAAATGTGGTAAATAATTGTATTTAGGGTTGAATCATATTTTGAAATATACTCTATAAAAACTAGCACATTTAAAAATCACTTTACCAAACTCTTTAATAATACCTGCTTGCCCTTAAAATCTTGAAGTATTCCACTGAGGACTGATTATTATGCTCTTAATTGTTAAGCCTTCTGATCATATGAATTCTTTTCATGTTTCATTGTAGTCCTATAAAACATTTACTTCAAAGGAAAAATGCTATGAATTTACAGTGCTTTTAGAATTTTAAAATCTGTTTCCTATTTTGTTGATTAAGACAGAGGAGCATTGATTGTGAATAAAGAACATGTTATGTTGAAAAGAAAATTGAGGATTCTGATGTTTCTCTGCCAGATAGCACAAAAACTGAGAACACCACAGGAATTTTTCAACATTATTAACCTCTTGACAATGTGTGGGTCGTGTAAAGGACAAATGAATGTTTTGGAGGGACCAAGAATGCCAATTTTAACAGACTGTCCAATGACTGTAGATAAATATTTGTGTTCCTGAGGATTATTTGATTTTTATCAAAGAAAATTGAATTGGAAACATGGCATGTATTAAGTCATTGGTACTTATTGTCTAATTCTTTTTCCCATAGAAGTTTCTATGCACTGAAAGAGCACTAAGTCATCAGCTAGACATACCATGTAATGATCCTTATCATATCCAGACAAAATAAAAGCCTTTTAAGAAGCTACTTCACAAGACAACTGCATAGCTTTCCTCACAGGAACTTGTTAAATAAATAATGATTATTAAAGCTATTGGGTCAATAGCTTACACCAGTTTAAGAAGAACAATTCCAAGATGTCTAGCCCATTCCACATTCCATGTGACTAATTATGGTATCCAGAGCTTGGAAAATATCCAGGCAACTCACAGCAGCTTTTCTTAAATGCTTTATGGACAATGGATTTTAAGGAAGGTGGTAAAATTAGGTTTACAGAGGAGAGTCTTCAAGACATACCCACTGTCAATGCTATAAATGGTCGCAATTGTATCTAAAAGTTGTTTAAAAGCACCCAGTGCTGAAAACGTTGCAGATTTAGCTCCTATCTGTATTAGAGTAGGCAAGCAATCCTAATTGCTGAAGTGGAGTTTTATTGTAGCCAGTGAGACAAATGTACTAGGAGTTTTGCACAAGCCTCTTAATAGAGAGGCTACTGTGAGTTGGAATGATTAGCTTTTAAAAATGTGTCACATTAACCCCTTCCTTATACTCACAGTCATGCCATGATCAGGGTCGAAACAGAAGAAGGAAGATTTAGGGTCGAAACAGAAGAAGGAAGATTTAGAGAGGAAAGACAGGGATAAGAGATGATAAGGACAGGAGTTCAGTCAGACAAGGAGGACTTTGGCAGCTCTGGGGTCAATTCTGTGTTTGCTATCTAAAGCAGGCAGGAACAGCAGTTATTATAATAGCACATAAGAGGTCAATTTCAGGGAAAGCAAGAGAGAAGACCAGTTGATACTCTAGGTCCCTGTTTCTTGAAAACAGAGTCTGGAATCCAGCACTTTGGAGCTAAGTTGAAATGCCCAAGGTAAGAGACTTCAGAATACTATGTCAGTATTCTAAACCCAGGCAAAAAAATCTGGTCACAGAACCAGGGGCCTAGGACGCCAGCACTAAAAGGCAACTAAGTCAAGTGTTCATACATTTCCTGCTTAGAGTTCAAACTTCTGAAGATTTTGGAAGGTCTGAGCCCAAAGTTTTATTTTTTATTCTATTCATATTTATTAGACACTTATTATGTATCAGGCACTGTATGAGCAGCAGAGACTATTACTGAACTAGGCAGACATATTATCTCTTTTTAAAGGAGACACAATCAATCAGTAAATATAGAAATGGATAAACGACTCTAGAAGAAAATAAAGAGCATGATTAGTCTGAGAATGGGAGGAAGTTGTTTTAGATAGGATGGCCAGAGAAAACATCTCCAAAAAGTGATATTGGAGAGTGAGAGTGAAATTTGAGAATGAGCAGACATTTGAGGAACTGGAAGAAGAACCTAGTGGAATGGCCTGGAGGTTAAAAAATAAGAGGGCTTGGCACACTGAAGGAACAAAAAGAAGTGGATTTGGAGGATAGTGAGCAAAGGAGAGAGTGGTGTGAGATGGGGGATAGAGAAGTTGGCAAGAGCTAGATGATACAGTTAGAAGAGAAAAGTGTTGGCTAGAATAAGGGATGGGCCCAGTAGTCTAAGAACTGATTTGAGATAATACACTGTTTTTATAGTTGGAAACTGGAAGATAGATTATGAGGGACTGAAAATTCTGCCTAAGCAGCAGAGTTACATTGTGAAGTGTTTACTAAGGAACTTTCTTAAAGCAGAGATGGACATACGAGGCAGACCACTGGTACCAGATCGTGGTGTTCAAGTGAGTTTCTGAAGAGCCTGGGGTTAAAAATCAACCTCAGGACAAAGCACTACAGTCCAAAAGAGTGGTGGTAATAGCCAGAGAGTTTTTCTTGGGATGATGAAACTGCCCTACAAAAGTCAGTAGGGCAGGATGGTGAGTCACCCTGCGTAGGCTGGTGTGAGGCAGAGCATAATGTGGGTGAGCCTGAAAGGCACATGAATAGTAGGACGAAAAAAGCTCAGAAAACAACATGCTCTCCGTGCTTCTGCCATTTACTGGGAAAACAAGCTCCAAGTAGCTGCTGATGTCAGAATGAAGAGACATGTGAAGCCAACTGTAAGCAAGCTGAGCAGATCTGCAGAAAACTTGCAGACTTGTGAGCAAATCAAATGCTTTCTAATGTAGGTCACTGAGATTTGGGTTGGGTGTTACACAGCATTATCACAGTGGGAACCACATTAATAACTAGTCGGTCCAGCCAAACTAGAACACACACTTGTCGGTAATCCAGTAATCCATAGTAATCTAGTGTTTCCACTAAATTAGCCTGCTATTCATCTGTGCATTCATCATATATTTATCATAGATTTCATATGGAAAACAGAACACAATGACAACAGCAACAATAAAACCCAGACTATGGTGTCTGCCTTCACAAAGAGCCTATTTCTAGTGAGGGAAGCCGACAAAAACAAGTCAATCCAAACCTAATCTAGTCACAAACTCTTATAATAGCACACATGTACTTCTGAGAGAGAATAATGGATGGGGGGAAGGACAGGAGATGACGAACTTGGTGGTGGCCAGGGTGGGGCTCTTTGAGGTGCCAGTGGAGCTGAGCAAGCACATCTTTCTCTCACTCCAACGGTCTCAGATAATGGTTTCAATTTTTCATTTTGCTAAATTTATGTAGTGTCAACCCAACTGTATGCCTTTGCTCTAGGCTAACTAGCTGTCCATGGTCTGCATTCTGCATGCTAGTGAGTTGTTTTGCAAGTTCGTAGAGAAAGGCTGAAAAAGGCTTCATGCTCCCTTTTCCGAAGGGAGCAATGACTTTCACTAGAACAACAAACTTAGGTCCTAGGCTGTGAATGAAATTGGATTTCTCTCAGGTGAGAGGTATTCTGTATATGGAAAGCAAAGAGAAAAATGTGGTTTTAGCAATACTGTAGGGACTGTGGTCAGCACTGAGCTTATAAAGGCCTTTGTTTTCCATGTTTTCATTGGCCCCATGAGAAGCCTGGAGCAGCTCACACACCCATCTGTATCCATATTAGTGGGACTGCAAAGTGCTGACACAGAATTGCAGATCAGGGCCTGCGGCTTGCCAGGGTAAACTTGTGTAATGCACTGTACATCCCTCCTAACAACAGTGATTCTTTTGCCACTTAAACAGAGGCTATTAGAACATGAATCATTAAAAAGTGCTTTAGAAAAACAGGCAACATTTTCTAATATTGTGGCTTTAGGCAATTCCCATAAAGTATCAGAAGCTCCGGAAGAAGTGAAGCATTTCATGAATAACTAGAAGTAGATTCAGAATCATAATCTGAATTGATTAGAAGCAAGTAATATTTTAAAATATAATTTCTTAATGTCAAACCATTATTATGGAGAAGTGGATGAATATTATCCAGAATATTTCCTTTTTGAATATATGTAAACAACAGAAAAGAATACTTTCAAATTTTAAACTGTTCTGGGAATCTTTAGCTTACTGATAAAATACAAATTCAAAGAAGATGCTTTAGGATTTTTCTTACTTTTGATACATAAAGCAGTGCAATTGTAGGAATAAGGATGTGAAAAAGTCCTTATCCCACTATCCAGAGAAAGATCTGTTTAACATTTTAATGCCTGTTTCTGCTAACATTTTTCTCACAAATAAAGTACACGTCATTTTGCTTCATGCATTTTCTTTCACTTTTGTTATTCCTTAGGAAAGACCACGGTTGGCAAACTATGGGCCAAATCTGGTGCACTGTCTATTTTAGTGGAACAGAGACACTCTCATTAACTTCCAGAATTGTCTATGGCTGCTGTCACGCTATAGGGGCATAATTGAGTATTTGCAACAGAGCCTATGGGGCCCACAAAGCCTAAAATATTTGCTCTCCAGCCCTTTCCAGAAACAGTTTACCAACTCCAAGGGTAGACTATTAAGAGTCATATGTGAACAACATTTTCAGGCTCTTGTAAACATATACGAAAAGTTTATGTATCTATGGACATTTTCCCCAGCATTTGTCTGATGAGACTACTGTTTGATTGTCTGTAACCTGCTATACATATATTCAATATATTATATATGATCATATATAATTTTGGAATTTAATAGACAGAATAGTATTGTATCTCTTTTATGCTTTAATTTTTATTTATTTGAGTAGCAGTGAGACAAAATATTGGGTTGGCCAAAAGTGCCTTTGGTTTTTAAGTAAAAATAAAAGACACATTTTTCATTTTCACCAAGAACTTCATTGAACAATGTATTCACCCTTTTGTTCCACTACCTTCTGCTATTTTTCAGGTAACTTCATAATTCCATCTTCCCAAAACTTTTTATCTTTTTGAGCAAAGAACTGTTCCAGGTGCCTTTTACAGTCTTCCAGGGAATTGAAACTTTTTCCATTAAGAGAATTTTGTAAAGACCTAAATAAATGGAAATCCAAACATGCAATGTCTGGTGAATATGGCGGATGAATCAGAACTTCCCAGCCAAGCTGTAACAGCTTTTGCCCGGTCATCAAAGAAACATGAGGTCTTGAGTTATCCTGATGGAAGATTATACGTTTTCTGTTGACTAATTCTGGACGCTTTTCATCAAGTGCTGCTTTCAGTTGGTCTAACTGGGAGCAGTACTTGTTGGAATTAATCGTTTGGTTTTCCAGGATCTCATAATAGAGGATTCCGTTCCAATCCCACCATATACACATCACCTTCTTTGGATGAAGACCAGCCTTTGGTGTGGTTGGTGGTGGCTCATTTCACTTGCCTCATGATCTCTTTCATTCCACATTTTTGTACAGTATCCACTTTTCATCACCCATCACAATTTGGTTTTTAAAAGGGAACGTTTTCATTATGTTTAAGTAGAGGATCGCATGCAGAAATACGCTCAAGAAGGTTTTTTTTTGCTTAACTTATGTGGAACCCAAACATCAAAGTGATGAACATACCAAGCTGGTGCAAATGATTTTCAGTGCTTGATTTGGATATTCTGAGTATGTCGGCTATCTCCCTCATGGTATAATGTTGACTGTTCTCAATTAATGTCTCTATTTGATCGCTATCAACTTCAACTGGTCTCCCTGACTATGGAGCATCGTCCAGTGAGAAATCTCCAGCACGAAACTTTGAAAACCACTTTTGACATGTTTGGTCAGTCACAGCACTTCTTCATATGCTGCACAAATCTTTTTTTTGCATTTCGGTTGTGCTTTTACCTTTCTTGAAATAATAAAGCATAACGTGCTGAAAATGTTGTTTTCCTTTCACTTTCAATATTAAAATGGCTACACAAAAATTCACCAATTTTGATGTCTTTTTTAAAATGCACGCTGGTATGACAGCTGTCACATACAATCTAACAAAATTGTTTTGAATGAAGTTAAAGACAACTAAGGGCTACTAGAGCCATCTTATGGAAAAAACCGAATGCACCTTTTGGCCAACCCAATAATTTCCCACTGTTTTTAAAGCACTTTTATTTCCTCTTTTCTCAATTGCCTTCTCATGGCTTTTGCCCATTTTGAAACAGAGGTATTCTTTAAAAAGTAAATCTGTAAGCCTCCATATCAGTTTAGAATATCAATCCTTGTTTATTGTTTTCACTTTGTGTGTTTTTTTTTTTTTTTTTCGGTACGCGGGCCTCTCACTGTTGTGGCCTCTCCTGTTGCGGAGCACAGGCTCCAGACGCGCAGGCTCAGCGGCCATGGCTCACGGGCCCAGCCACTGCGTGGCATGTGGGATCTTCCCGGACCAGGGCACGAACCCGTGTCCCCTGCATCAGCAGGCTGACTCTCAACCACTGCGCCAGCAGGGAAGCCCTCTGCTGATTTTTTTTAAATAGATTTTTTTGGGAACAATTTTGGGCTTACAGAAAAATTGAGATGATAGTACAAAGAGTTCCCATAAACCCCATACTCAGTTTCTCCAGTATTAATATCTTACATTAGAATTGTACATTTATTACAATTAACGAGCAAATATTGGTACATTATTATTAACTAAAGTCTATATTTTATTTGCTTTCTTTAGCTTTTACCTAATATATTTTTTCTGTTTCAGGATCTTATCTGGAATGACACATTACATTTAGCTGTCATGTATCTTTGGCTCTTCTTGGTTGTGACAAATCAAGACTTTCCTTGATTTTGATGACTTTGACAGTTTTTAAGGAGTACTGATTAGATATTTTATAGAATGCCCTTCTATTAAAATTGGCCTGGTGTTTTTTTTCAGGGTTGGGCTGAGGTCATGGAATTTGGGAGGAAGACCACAGAAATAAAGTACCATTTTCATCACATCATATCAAGGTTACATACTATCAAATGACATATCACTGTTGATGTTGATCTTGACTACCTGGCTGGGGTCGTGTTTGTCAGGTTTGTTCACTGTCAAGCTATGCTTTTTTCCCCCTTTCCATACTCTTTGGAAAGAAGTCACTATGTGCAGTCCACATTTAAGGAATAGGGGAAAAAAGTCAAATTCATAGAAACAGAAAAGTAGAAAAAAATAGTTGCCGGGGGTTGGGGGATGGGGACATAGAGAGAGACTGGTAAAAGGGTACAAACTTTCAGCTATAAGATGAGTAAGATTTGAGGCGCTAATGTAAAACTTTGTGACTATGGTTGGTAGTACTAAATTGTATAACTGAAATTTGCTAAGACAGTACAACTTAAATGTTCTCACTAAAACCAGAAAATGATAAATACCTGAGGTGTTGGATGTATTAATTAACTAGATGGGGGGAATCCTTTCTCAGTGTATGTATATATCAAATCACCATGATGTACACTTTAAATGTCTTTCAGTTTAAGATGTCAATTATACCTCAAAAAGGTGAAATTAAAAAAAAACTCAAAAGATTTAAAAATAATTAAAAAGGAATGCAGAGTTATTCTCCCCCTCCTTGACGATGGAGCACTTACATAAATTGTTTGGAATTCTTCTGCATGGAAGACTTTACTTCCCCATTTATTTATTTATTCAGTCATTTCTTTACATCAGTATGTACTCATGGCTATTTATTTTATACTTTGGTTATTTATTTTGTTGCTCAAATTGTTCCAGATTTGGCCACTGGGAGCTCTTTCAGTTGGCTCCTGTATCTCTTTGACATACTCCTGTCAACATAGGTGTTTTTTGATTTAAAAAAATAACAAAAACTTTCTGAATTTCTGGCACTACAAGAAGCTCCAGGCTTATCTTGCATATTTCCTACCTCAGCACTAGAATCAGCCATTTCTCCGAAGAGCTCGGATTCCTTTAACTAGTTTCCTTTTATTAGAAACCAAGATCTGGTCACTAGGCATGGTTCTACTAGGTGTAGTTGCTTCTAGGACCTCTCAGCTGACAGAGCAAGGTAATGTGTGTGTGTCTACTAAGCTGTATTTTACACACCTATATAAATATTTCTATATGTAACCACCTGTAACAAAAGTAACCTAAACATAAGTTCATACTTAGGTTTCCAACTCTAATTCATTACCCTTTGTACATTTAGCTTCCTCTTGCTAATCTGTATGCTCCCACTCCAACAGTGAGAAACCTTGCTCCCATCATCTCCTTATTCCACCATACATGTAGAGCAGTATCAGAATTGTTAACCTAGGTTTCTTGTAGAAACAACTTTATCAACTAGAGTAGAGTACTTATGTGCAATACCTTTCACTTCAAATCTTAGAGGCTCCACTCATTCCAAAGTTATTTGGTCTGTCCACTGATTTTTAACTCTTACTCTGCTGCATTTTCTACAGATTTACTTCCTGTTCCTGGTTGTCAGTCATGAACATATAGATAAAGAGAGGAGGTGGTATAGGTGAGAGATTTTCAAATTTCTTGAGGTCATAAAATATGTACGTGCATATATTTATAATAAAGCCTTAATCAAGCAGAAAAGCTGATATTAGGTTGCAGATAACAAATGGTATGAAAAATGTTTATGTATAATGAATCCCACCAATATATGTAAAGAAGTTGTGGGCTTTATCATAAAATATTTCTCTTCCTTTAAATTTGTTGTTCTCAGCAAAATGAGTGCAACTTCTGTACCATTAACTTTCTGCTGTGGCTATTGCTTATATATTATATTGTAAAGATACATGTGGGATTTAGTCTCAGAAATTAGGTAATGCAAATATCAAAACAAATATCACAGAAATCTCATGCTAAAGTCATCTTATGAAATGCTCCACAGAATTCCAATCAACAGTTTGATTATCAGTGAAGTATCTGGCTTTCTTGAAGTAGTCCTCATATTAAAAATGTTAATAAGATTAATACAGCATTGTAAATAAATTATAGTTCAATAAAATTTTAAAAATGTTAATAAGGAAAAGCGAGTGTATGTGATTCTGAGATAGCACATTTTGAAATCATCACCCCAAATGTCCTATCATTTCATTTTGAAAGATAAAAATGCCACAGAGATAATAATTTAGAAAATGAAAGTGCAAAATCATATCAATTCCTCCTCTAGCCACCTCCTTGGATATAACCACAGTTAACACATGAGCTTATTTTTTTCTATCCATATACTATGACTGGCCTCATGATCTTACAGTTTCAGCAGTGAAGACTGCAGTTTACTGTATTAATCCTTATCTATTAAGTCACATGTAGAGATTGTGGCTGACCATCACCTTGAAGACTAGAGGCAGATGGGATTTGCCTAAGTTTGAAACCACACTGATTCCATCAACAAACTCTATTCCCTACTAAATGACAGGTAATGGCTAAAAACTGATATAATAGCATCTTTGAGCAAATTATCAATGTGAATTTTTCTCAACGTTTCCCCACTGATTCATTATCTCAAATAGCTCATTAATTCTATCCTTCACCCATCTGCACTGACACTGCACAATCAGCTGTAGGTTAAGTCTCCAAAATGGTCTCCTATACTTCACCATCCCATCCTCAGCCTAATGCATCCTCCTCAGTATCTCCAGTGTAATCTTCCTGCAACACAAACATAGTTGTGTCTCTCTTCTGCTTAAAAGTCTTTGATATTTGCTATGTTTTACCAAATTCAGTCCAAATTCCTTGAGAAGCTCTTAAGGCTGTACCAGAGTCTTTGAGACCCTAACTCACATCTTCTCAGTCTCACCTCTGATTCCAGCCTGGATGCAATGGTAATTCTGGATTTGACTCATCTCAACAGAATCTCATCTCAGATGAACACGATGTGTTTTTCACTTTTTGCTCTAGGACTTTTCCAGTGCCACAGCTGGGAATGGGATCCTACTTGTTAAGCTCACACATGGAGCCCCCAAATTTATTAAAGTTAACTCTGAGGGAAATCCTCAATCCTTGAGGGATAAAAACCTATTGGTAAAAGCTTTCCCCAGGTGTTCTAGCAGACAGCTCTGAGACATTCTGAGCTGGTGTTCCTTAGACACCAGAATTAAGCCAGAGTGTCTCAAAGCTGTGATACGGAAAGTATACTTTTCTCTAGACTTCTTCCCCTTCTCCCATTACCTCTGATCCCCCACATGTACTCTGGGACTATCTCCTTGACAGAAGCTTTGCTTTTTGGTAGAATCAAAGCCAAGACATATAGTACTAGACTCTCACTGGGGTGAATTAGGATGAGAAGATGTCAGAAACTGAAGCTTTGGGCAATTTGAGATAGCTAAGCCTCCGGCAAGGTGTGGGTCAATCATCAGCATTTCTTGGTGTTCACACACCCATTGATAATAGTGAATGGCAATTTCAGCAACCATGGCCTGACAATAGCAAGATAGCCAACGGCTCAGCCTGCTCAGAGATGAAGGTCTGCATCATTCCAGTAGGCTAGAAACCTAGACAATTATGTCTTATAATTTCAAGACCAGTTTCAACAGTGAAGACTGCAGTTTACTGTATTAATACTTATCTATTAAGTCACATGTAGAGATTGTGGCTGACCATCACCTTGAAGACTAGAGGCAGATGGGACTTATTACAGGGCATAGGTGTATCTGAGTGGTACAAAGGATATAGACTGCATGAATTGCTTCTGGATTCCTGACTCACATCCTCTTAGCCTTGTCTCTGATGTCAGTGCACATGTAGTGATAGTTTGGCTTACCTCATGCTGACATCTTTTTTCAAGTACTGGATGTTTTGCACCTTTGCCTTCAGGTTTTTCCAATGCCATAGTTGCCCCTGGGAAGCCCTCTGTTTGATCAGCCATGTTCAGTCTGGAAGTATATAGGAATTTATTTACCTCAAAGTAAATCTCAACTAATGAGGGATATGAGCTATAGATAAAAATCATCAATCTTCAGGTAAACAATTCCAAAATGTATTCTACATCCTCTTTAGAAGATTCCAGGCAGGATTGAGGGCCAGTTGCCTGCAGTAATGATTTTAATAATGAATCTGTGTATTTGCTTGTCCACTATTCCTCACTCTTCCCAGTCCCTCACTCCTGCTCCCTATTCACAAGTTTTTGCCTGAGGCACTACCTTTGAGAAAACTCAAGCTAAAAAATGGTCCTTAAACCCCATTATGGCTCTATCCTCTATTTTCTACCCTATTTTATGCTGCTTCTCCTGGCTGCTTCCCTGTTATATGCCAAAGAAATAAATTAAGAAGTGAAGGGGAGGAACCATCAGCAAAGAATTGAATAGAATTTCCACAAGGACTTAAGCTGCCAATTGAAAGGGTGTACTGAGTAGTCTAGAAAATGGTTAAAAATAGATTGTTTGGAAGTTTTTCTCCATGTCTGTTTTTATCTCTGCATCTGGTATACAGCCGTCCTCCTGAGATTTTTCTTTATTATCTTCACGTGCTGAAACTTCTCCTTGGAAGGCTTTAAATTTTTCAGTTCTCTTTTAAATAAACTAAAGGAAGAAGAAAGAAAACAGATAGTTTTTATATTTACCCATATTTAACATTTCTATTGCAATTCACTCTTTAATTATGAGTTTCCATCTGATATAATTTTCTTCAACGTGAATAACTTCTTTTAGGGCAGACTTACTGGGTAATAACTTTTCTTTATTTCCATTCATCTCAAAAAGTCCATTTTCAAAGGCTATTTTTACTGACTATATAATGCTGGTTTGATAGATTTTTTTGTTTTTACTTTTTAAAAAAAATTTCCATGCTTATGTATCTTCTACTGTGCTTGTCTCCATTGTGTCTGACGAGAAGCCAGGCATTACTTGTAGCATTCTTCTTCTGTATGTAATATGTTCTGTTCACTTTAGGTGCTTTCAAGATTTTCCATTTATGTTTGGATTTCAGTAGTTTGATTGTGATGTGCTTAGGTATAGTTTCCTTTATATTTATCCTGCTTAAGGCTCATTGAGATTTTTGAATATGTAGGTTAATATATTAAATGCATTTGTAAATTTTAGGCCATCATTTCTTCAAATATTTTCTCCCTCATTCTCTGCCCTCTCCATGGAGGACTTCAATTATATGGATGTAGACCTCTTGATATTATTCCATAGTCACGAAGGCACTGTTCAATTTTTTTCAATATTTTTTTCTTTTAGCAAATCGATCTTAAAGTTCTTTGCACTGCTCCCCACCCCCTGAAATCTATAATCTGTTTTTAAGTTCATTCAGGAATTTTTCACTCCAGATATATGTAGTAGTTCTAGAGTTTTCATTTTGTTCTTTTTTTAGTAGCTTTTGTTTTCCTGTTGATACTCCACATCTGTTCACTCTTTACAGTCATAATTTCTCTTAAGTCTTTAAACATATTTATGATAGCTGCTGTAAAGTCCTTTTCTGCTAATTATGACATCTGGGTCATTTCAGAGTTTGCTTTGTCTTGACTACTTTGTGTCTTGACTATAGGTCATATTTTCCTTTTTTCCTAGTTTCTAGTATTTTTTTTTTTTTTTTTTTTTTTGCTGTACGCGGGCCTCTCACTGTTGTGGCCCCTCCTGTTGCGGAGCACAGGCTCCGGACACGCAGGCTCAGTGGCCATGGCTCACGGGCCCAGCCGCTCTGCGGCATGTGGGACCCTCCCAGACCGGGGCACAAACCCGTGTCCCCTGCATCGGCAGGCGGACTCTCAACCACTGCGCCACCAGGGAAGCCCCTAGTTTCTAGTATTTTTAAATTACATACAGAGCATTGAAGATAATTGGTTGTAGAGATTTTGGGGTCTATTACAAAGGTCGATAAGAATGTTGATCTTGTTGTGGAAGCACAGCATCAGCTGAAATCAATTGTTCAGCCTTTCAACAGCTGCTCTCTGCTGGGCTATTTGGAGTCTCCTCCATGTGTGCACAGTTAAGTGGTTAGCCAAGGATTTGAAAAGAGTTTATATGGAGATTCTGGGGATTTCTCTGTGGTTTCCCCCTTTCAGGGCTTTCTCTTCAATATCCAGTCACTTTGGAATCCCTGAATCCCTTCTCTGGCTCCTCAAGTCAGAAAGATTCATTTCTTTATGAATTTCAGCCACCCTGTACCACATGGAGTAAGAAATGTCTTCTGAAGAAAAGCTTTATAAAAGTAAATCTCACCCAGTGCAATTGCCTTCATTCAAGGGTTGAACCACTTCCATCTTGGACTCCTTTTGGCTGTTCTCAAATATCTTCATATAATTTTTATTTTTTATACTGCTTCAAAGTTCATAATTGTTATCTGTGGGATGGTTAATACAGGTATTCAGCTATTTATAGAACTAGACTCTACTATTATAAAGCTCTTACCTTGTCACGTATTTCTTTAAAAAATCTTCAGTGGCTCTTCCTTGTCTGTAGAATAAAAACAGATTCATTAGACTGTTAGTCTAACAGATGCATGCTATTTAAAAATTTTTCCCCACAGCTGATCCCATATTCCAGCCAAACTGAACTGGTTTTCAAACATTCTGGTTCACTATGCTCCTTTGCTCATACAATTCTTTAGAATAGCATTTCTCCTATATTTGCATGTCCAAATCCTGACTGTGTTTCAATATCTAACTCAAATGTCAACTCCTCCATGAAAGCTATCCTTATCCCTCCAGTTTGAAGTGACCTCATTTTCCACCAAACTGTCTTTTTATAGTTCATTATTTCATTCATTTAATAAGTCATTCAGGTGTCAGAAGTCATAATGAGCACACAGGTTTAAAAGATGGATAAAACATAGTCCCTATCCATGAGAAATCTCTGTTCCTATAGTGGCAGAGAAAGTCAAGTCAACAGGAAGGTGATAAGTGCTGCATGCAGAAGTTGCTGTGGGAAGCTTTGCAGTGCATCACAAAGCAGAGCTGAGAAACAGTATCTTAATAACTGGTGCACCTGCTTTGTGTGTGTGTTTTCTTCTGGCTGCACTGTGTGACATGTGGAACTTCCCCAACCAGGGATCAAACCCGTGTCCCTGCAGTGGAAGCGTGGAGTCCTAACCACTGGACTTCCAGGGAATTCCCTTGTGGGAGGCTTTGAAGAGGGAAGGCCAACTCAGTCTAGGGTATTAGGGACAGCTCCTTGAGTCAAGTAGTCCTAGACCTAACTCTTGAACAATGAATTATCTAGATTAGATACATGGACCAGGAGAGGAGGAACATTCCTGAAAGAGAAAACTACAAATTTGCAGGCAGAGAAGTAGGCATGAATATTGTATGTTTAGGGAAATGTAAATTATTTATATAACTTGAAAAATGTGCATTATGCATGAGTGGAAAAAATCTGGAGTCATCCTTTTTTCTTCTTTTTTTTCATCCTCCACCTCAAATCCTTCTGAAAGTACATTATCTTCTCTTTAATTCCCATGTTACCATCTTAGTCCAAATCACCATCAACTTTCAATGGACATCTGAAATGCCCTAGTAACTGGTTTTCCTGCTTCTATTCTTGTGCTCTTAAACATCAGTTTTCAATCCATTGCCTAAGTGACCTTTGGAACATGTAAACAAGATGATGTTTCTCACGTGCACATAATCATTCAATAGCTGCCCACTGCACTAAAAATAGAGTCCAAACACCTTGTCATGACCTCCTCGACCTCCTTGACATGTCACAAGATATGGGCACTAGCTACTACTCTGATCTCATTTTTACACTTTTCTCTGCCTTAACGTGCTTCAGAAGTACTTGGCCTTTTCCTCAATTCTCAAACTCTTCAAGAGTCCCTCTACGAGAGGACCTTGACATTTGCTATTTCCCCTGCCTAGAATGTTCCCCTCCTAATCTTTACAGTTGGCTCCTTCTTGTCTTTAAATTCTTAGGAAAAATATCATCCCCCCAGAGGCGCCTTCACCTCCTCAGTCACATCCTTACTTTAAATTGTTAAGATCACTTGTGATTATCTCAAATTATTTTATTTGGTTATTTAATATCTCTCTGCCAGCAGACAACATGCTTTTTACAAGCAGGGATGTACTGTGTATTCTTCATCCTGCTCTGTGTCCTGGGAGGCTGACTTCTAATAGCTGTATCAGCTGGGCTCTCCTGCCCTCCAGCTTCCAACTGAGTTCATTTAAGCAGAGATCAGAGGGCAGGAGGAAAGGCTTAGTGGTAGCTGTGTTTTTCTACCAAAGGTCATAGCTTTTCAGGCAGTCCTCTCCCACAGCTCTTGGATTCATCACTATTTCCTCTCTCTGATGATTGAGGCCTATAGGTGATACACTTTGGCTACTTGGCTTCTCTTCCTAGCTGTTGCTAGACTCAGGATGCTTGTTTCCCCTAATGCTGTCCACATCCTTTACAAATAGACCCTTCATTCAACTCTTTAATTATGTTTCAAGTATGCCATCTATTTCTTTCTGGGACCTTGAATTTTGTTCTCTAAGGTATTGCTAGTATCTGACAGAGCCTGGTACAGGTAATGATCAACATCTGTTTGTTGCATGGATGAATGATTGGACTCTTTTGTCCCGTAATCAGAATCTATTAAGCTGTAAGCTCCCTTAATATTTTAAAACGAGGATTCCATTTTAAAACTTCTCAAAGAACTAAACTTCTTGAGAGCATAGTCTGTGTTTCATTTTAAATCTAAGCCTAAGATACGGTGAAAATGGGTATCTATTTTTAAAAAATATTTTTCTACTTCTTATACTTTATTTAAAAATTTTATTTGTTTTTCTTATTATTTGTTTTGGCTGTGTTGGGTCTTTGTTGCTGCACGCAGGCTTTCTCTGGTTGCTGCAAGCTGGGGCTACTCTTCGTTGTGGTGTGTGGCTTCTCATTGCAGTAGCTTCTCTTGTTGTGGAGCACAGGCTCTAGGCATGTGGCCTTCAGTAGTTGTGGCATGTGAGCTCAGTAGTTGTGGCTTGCGAGCTCTAGAGCACAGGCTCAGTAGTTGTCTTGCATGGGCTTAGGTGCTCTGCGGCATGTGGGATCTTCCCAGACCAGGGCTCGAACCCGTGTCCCCTGCACTGGCTGGCGGACTCTTAACCAGTGCGCCACTAGGGAAGTCCCAATATATTTTTCTTTAAAGAAGTAATTGTATGTTTGGTTTCTGGAAATACGATGCATTGTTTTTAATATATGCTATTTCCTGGAATATAAATCATGGAATATACCATAAACAACATCTACTTTTACAAATGAAGACTCTAAGGACCAGACCTAAGAGTGATTGTTCAAGGATACTATGGTACTGCAACCAGTTTTTCTTTCAGGTTTTTGTTCTCTTGATGATATTAGATTGTTTCATCAATTATTAAGTGAATCCTCAAGTCAGACTTATCCCAGATCACCTGACCCTTATTAACCATCTTTTTTTTTCAGCTTCACAAACTTGCCCTTTCATTCTGGGAACCAAAGCTCTTATAATTCAGAAAAGATTTGGGCACTACCTTGCCACTGAGTTCAGTCTTTCACCAAACGTCCTTCTACAGAGGCCCAGTTAAACTCTGGATAGTACTAAGTATTCTCTCCTAGGTGCTCTGGCCTAGATGGTGGAAGATGGTAGGCGGTGAAAGCTGTGGCAGTTTACCCACAGCTCCTGCTCCTTCAGGTCACTTGCCAGGTGACTCCCCCATCCTGCCTTCTGCAGGGTCAGCCCTCCCCTGAGGTCCAGCTCTCTCAGTTGACCCTATAAATTTATATAGATATATATAGTATAGGTAGATGCAGGAATAATCCACATAGGATCTTCTTCATTCTAATTCATTGGCTGTATGTATTATTATGACCTGCTTGTGGGCAAGGACTGAATGTTAAATGCTTTGACTCCTTAGAACCTAGCAGAGTGCTTCAATTCTTAGGAATCATTTAATTCTATTGAATGAAGAAGGAAATTCTTCAAATCATGAACTTTAAACCAACATCATTAAAGTTGTAATGATAAGCTAGCTCATTCTAGGCATGTTCTGGATTGTGAAACTAAAGGAGTAATTAAAAAACTTGGAATAAGTACAATAAAATTACACATTATGGTTACAGTGATGTATATATATATACATGGGGCAAGAACAAAAAAATAAAATGGGCAGTTTTAGTGTAGTAAGGTTAATGAATAATTTTTATTTCTTTTGCTTTTTAAAAAAATACTTTTAAAGGTTTTGTGAAGTGAATACAAGGTTGGAGGAAGAAAACTTGGAAGAAAATGATAGGTGAGTAACGACAATGATTAAAGAGCTGTGATAAAGAGAGTTAGAAATCAAGTGGTTTCTGGATTACAGAATTAAAGAAGAGCCTTGTATGAGGAGGTTGATCTGTGAAGGATGATGACCATCTCCGTTAGGGACCAGACAGGAGGCAACAGGCTTAGGTTACAGCATGAGGGATTTAGATAAGAGAAAAGGAAAAATTTTCAGACAGTGAGATTTGATAGACACTGGAATGTGTAACTGGGGAAGCTTGTGGAATTTCCTTCTCTAGAGGTTTTTTAAAAATAGAACAGCATCTCATCTGCTCAAAGGATGGACTCTATTTGACCTTTTAGAGTATCCACTGAACCCAGAAGGTATACACACCTTTAAAAAGAAAGTAGGCTTGAATGATCCTGGGTAGCTTGTGAAATAAAAATGAGGTGAATAAATTTCATGTTTAATTTGATTTATATATATCATATGTAAATTATGATGGTTATAGTTCTTCCTTTTCCTTTCAGTTGAATATTTTCATTTTTAAGGCCTGGAGTTTAGGGTTTAAGTAAAAATATTGCAGGGAGGGAAGAAGGAAACTATCTTAATTTAGAGCCAATTTTTATAGGGACATAGGTAAGGAGAAAAAAACATTTTGGATATTTTGATTTTGATTTCACTTCCTAGTCTAAATAAATTTTTAAAAAAACATTGACCTTTCTGGTGGCTTTAATATTTTTTAGGGTAAAATTTTTTTTAATTAACTTAGATCTGCATGTTTCTTTTAGTGTTTTTGGCAGAACTGGTATTCCAAACTGGAAGAGGTTCTCTGTATTTAATTTCCTCTCCGGAAGTTTACCTTCAGAAGTCCAAGTGTGAGGTCAAGCCTTGGGTTGCCGGAAATGGTAATGTCCTTTACTGTCTGAGCACCCAGACAGCACTTAATGAAACATCCTACTTTGTGGACATTGGTAAGGATTAAAGTGCTTTAACTATTTCCTCTTATTTTGTGATTTGTGATTTCTATATTCAGCCTTGTAAGACTCAAATAAAATTATATGTAAGAGCTGTGTTCTCTGTATTCAGCTATAACTGCAAATTTCCAGGTAAAGGTGACATCCCTCTTTTCCTTCCTAAAAACCAAAACGTATTACGGGTCAAAAGGGATGTAAGTTGTATTCATTATCTACCTCAAGCAAAAACAATTCCAGGGTATTCTAAACTTGATTTCTTTCTAACTCTGTTTTGTTGACCTGAGGGCATTTATAGGTTAAAGCAGTGAATCATAATTTCTCATATTCGTAGAGCTCTTCATATTTGTCAAAGTGCTTACTCAGCTAATATCTAATTTGATCTTAATAAGAACCTCATGAATGTCATGATCTTATAGATGAGAAGATGGAATCTCAATAAGGAGATGTAACTTGCCCAAGATCACAAAACTTGCAAATGCAGAGTCAAAATACTTCTGATTTCAACATCTGTGTCTTCCACTGTATCAGGCTATGCTGTCTGTGAAAAATCTTTGCTTTCCTGGTGTTTTATTTTTTTCACCATTGATGAGATCTTTGCCTCTGATTCATTCTGAACCAAAATTATACTGAGACCATTACACTAATGTTATTATTACCAAATAGAAAATTGTGCTATCATTCTTGTGGAATAAAACACCAAAGGTTTAAAAATTTTTTGCCATTCCACATATTAAGTCATGTAAATTCTGATAGGATACTCCATATGGAGATTACAACCTGTTCTAATTCATACTAGTTATTGATTATTAATCAGCATTTTGTTTTTATTACAAAACTTACTTTAATTATTGCATCAGTCTCTGACAATGTTGAACACAACTTCTACATCCCCAGCTCTCTGTCCTGGGTGTCTTTAGGGTACAGTGGCTTTATTTCCTTCTCTAACATTTCGGAAGTTTGTTTAATACTGACTCAGAGGAAGCATTCTAGCTGAGTCCTCACATGGTCTTGTTTACAGCTCTGGAGTGCACATAATAGATAAGCTACTGATTTCCACAAGACCCCCCGCACTTCCTGGGTGTGTGGGTGTGTGTGCTTGCGCCTGTGAATTAAGATTGTGCAATCTCCCTGCTTAGCTGCATCAAGTTGCAAAGTCATTTCACATCTCTTAAACATTTCTCTAGCAAGCCTAATTTCATAACCCCAAAACCATTGTATTCTATAGGAGGTGTGTTGGTAACTAGTAATTAATGCTGAAAAGCCCATGAGTTTATAACAAGATCAAACCTGATATTGAGGCATGGAGTAGAGAAATTTGCCTAAGGAAATATTGTGAAATAAAGCTGCAAATGGCCATAGAGGAACACTGTTCCATCTGCAGGATTTCTTTCCTTGATCATAATTATAACTACCACTTGTCTAGTTATATGGCAAGAACTTTGTTAGGTCAGCATCATCTTATTTGATTCTAATGGTAGCCCTGAAAGATAAATATGGCTAAAGGAATTTTGTAGAAGACAACCAGATAATTCAAATACTGTGCCCTGTGTTGCCCTGATCTCTCTTTGGTTCCTTTTTGATGTTACTCTGCACAAAATTTAATTGTGGGTTACATAAGGTATAGTAGAATTTATTAGAAGAACTGTCTCTGTATATTAAGGGGGTTTGGGCTAAAGATGTTTGGAGGATGATGATAGTGGGCTGAGGATAGCTCCATTAAACTCTTGAATATTTCAGGGAAAGTGGATCTAAGGCAGAAATGTCACATAGACCTCAGATCATTCTTACCTGGAGATAGAGAATGTGTACATGAATGTGTATGTAATGTCTTGGGCATAGTACTGAAATGATTAAATCCATCATGAACAAGAACTGAACATTAAAAATCCAGAAGCAGATTTTCTTTAACCAACTCTGCATCAAGACAGAGCAACATTTATTATCTCAAGATTGTGCTTAGCAAATTTAGGCATTCTTTGTAACTCAGTTTTTAAAAGCCATCATAATTTCTTCCCTTTGTTTTCTCTTTCCAGCTGCTGCTGCTTCTGAATTATGAGGCTTGCCATGTATCACTTCTGCAGTGGATAGCTTTATTTTTGCAAAGTGTATGGAATGAAGTTTGTGGGGATGTAGACTGCAGGCACTGAAAGACCTAAATGAATGTGTAAGAATGACCACAAGGCACCAAACGTGGGTGTATTTATCCGTTTGTGTCATTACTAAGAGGTTTTAGTTCCAAAAAATATCCGGAAGGATTTAGTTTTGGGGAAGTGGGGAGGGAGAAGGAGTGGAATAAGATTTTTGAATTTTTAAACAATTTATTTGAGCTCCCTATTGATATATTCTATTTTCTTTGCATCAGAATCAGAATTTCTTAAGGGACACTTAAAGATTTTCATACCAGTGTCCACAGGCATTAGAAAGTTGATTTTGAAATTTATTTAGTGTATTAATAAAAGGCATTTTCTTTCAAAGGAAACTGGAAATTGCAAAGTTGAAATATTAGTTATTAAAACAGCAATTAAGACTTTTTGTGGCCAAGAAATACACTTGTCTTGGTGGCACATGCTTTGCTCCACTTGCAAGCTAATTGTGTTTATGTAGTTCTAGCTGATGTTCTATTTGTCAAAGAGGTCACGTAGTTTCATTGATAGAGGATATATGATAGAGGATATACACTCTCTTTGCAGAGCCAGAATAGGACAGTGGTGAAGCTATTCAGTTCTGGAGTCAGACTGCTTGGATTAAAATCCAAGCTCTGTCTCTATCAAATTTTGTGACCTTGGCAAGTTAGTTAACCTCTCTGTGCCTCCGTTTATTTATTTGTAAAACAGGGACGATAATAATATGACCTATCTTGTGGAGTTATTTTGAAGATTAAAATGAAAGAATCATGACAAGCACTTGGCACATAGTAAGAGATCAATATATGTAATTCTTCAAAATTTACATGTAGTCGTATTCACCTCTTTCTGGTGTACAGTTCTATGAGTTTTAATACATGCATAGATTGTTATAATCACTAACACACCAACACAATAGGATACAGACTAACTTCAACACCCCAGAGAATTCCCTTATGCTGTCTCTTTCTAGTCAGACACTAGTACCACTCCCCTCCCTCCCCCAGATCCTAGCCCCTGGCTACCACTGATGTGTTTTCTGTCCCTATGGTTTTGCCCTTTTTCAGAATGTCATATAAATGGGATCATACTGTATGTGATCCCATACAGTATGGGATCCCTTTTGAGACTGACACCTTTTACTTAGCATAATGCCTTTGTGGTACAACCTGATTTATATAGAATCTTATCTGAACAGCTGACTTCATGGAAAAGGGATTGGTGAGAGTTTTTTTTTAAGGATCATTAAAGGGAAGAAAAGCTCAGATTAATATTATCCAAAAGGAGAGTTTGTCTTAGCATGAGAAAGGAAATTTTCAGAGTTATCAAAATATCTAAATAGGATACATCTTCAAGAGGAAGTTATTTCCCTGTCATTAAGGGTCTAGAGACATAAGCTGAAAGGCCACTTGGAAGGCAAGGTGTAGAAAGATATGAGTCAAATATAAATTAACCGAGAGAAAACTGTGTTTGTGTATGGAGGCTTGGAGTGGGGCAAGGTGTTGGAAGGTCATAAATAATCCCCAATAATCTGTAAACGTAGTCATATTAGCTCTGTATCATGTGTGCAAATTAACTATTGTTGAATGCAGAGGGGACTTGGGCCCTAATCACCTCCATGGCTGTATAACTGGACAGGCTAGCCAGCTGCTATTATAAAATAGAGGAGTAGCCTTAACCAGAATTGGTAGAGAGAGCACAGTGGGGTGGGGAGATAGCAAGACTGAAGGAAGGGAAGCAGTTGTGATGGAGGCTGAGCAGACAAAGCTGCAACTGGCGGGACTGGAGTTGTAGGTCAATGCACTGCATATGTGGTCCCAGGGGCAGCAATCATCATCATATCATTGTGAAGGCACAACTATCATGTGCCTTCTCCTAATTTACACACACAGACACACATATTTATGCACACATGTAATATATTATGTGTGTGAATGTATGTTTTTAACTTGATCTATCTTTATTTTGCAAATCAGGTAACTTGCTCCCAGAAAATGGAAAGTCTACCATATCAGCTATGATTTCCTGCAAATCAGGTGACTTGCTCCTAGAAAAGGGAAAGTCTACCATATCACCTAAGATTTTCTGGGCATATACTAAGGCAATTTATATGCTATTTAATTTAATCCTTGAGTCAATAGCCTGTGGGAGAAATTACTTTTTCCATTTGATAGATGAGGAGATTGAGGTTCTGAGAGGTGAAGTGACTGTACCCAGAGAAACAGAGATGGTGAATAAAGGCAGAGCCAGATTTTGTTGTGTCTGTTTATCTTTAGAGTCTAGGACTTTGCCTTTGCTGGGCTTTTGCCTTTACTCTGCTTTCACATGATGATGAGAATGGTTAGATTTGGAGACTTTCTACTTGAAAATCCATGACCCAATTTTAAATATGAGGGAACAAAATGTATTCTATAATGATACTTTCTCTTTGTATGTTTGTTGTTATTATTATTAGTGGTGATGATACCTTACAAACACAGTTACCAACTGAACTTAGCAAGAAGTTTAGGAAAGGAACACTAAGCTGTGGAAAAATCTTATAATCAGAAGACCTAAGTTAAAATTTCAGTTCTGTTCTTTATAGCTGCCTGATCTCTCTAAGCTTTGTGTTTGTTGGTGAATTTAAAGTGATAATACCAACTTCCCAGGGTTACTGTATGATTTAAATGAGAAAATGTATGGGTAAATGCTTAGCTATGCTTATCACATGGTAAGCATTTAATAGGAGTTTGAGAAATTAGATGAAAATGTAATTAAGAAGGACTTTTAATTTCAAGATGTAAGCATAAGAATATAGGATATGGGAGGTTGATTCAAGATGGTGGAGTAGAAGAGCGTGCACTCACTCCCTCTTACAAGAGCACCAGAACCACAACTAACTGCTGAACAATCATTGAAAGAAAGACACTGGAACTCACCAAAAGAGATACCCCACATCCAAAGACAAAGGAGAAGCTGCAACAAGACGATATTCAAGAACATGGAAGATATACTGCCTTCTACATAATTTGCAATAGAAGACAGAAACAAAATACATAAGCCTTGTGGCTGACAGGGTCTTGGTGCTCCGGCCGGGTGTCAGGCCTGTGCCTCTGAGGTGGGAGAGCCGAGCTCAGGACATTGGTCCACCAGAGACCACCCAGGTCCACGTAATATCAAACGGCGAAAGCTCTCCCACATATCTCCATCTCAACACTAAGACCCAGCTCCACTCAACAACCAGCAAGATACAGTGCTGGACACCCTATGCCAAACAACTAGCAAGACAGGAACACAACCCCACCCATTAGCAGAGAGGATGCCTAAAATCATAATAAGGTCACAGACGACCCAAAACACACCAGCGGACGCTGTCCTTCCCACCAGAAAGACAAGATCCAGCCTCATCCTCCAGAACACAGGCACCAGTCCTCTCCACCAGGAAGCCAATACAACCCACTGAACCGACTTTAGCCACTGGGGGCAGATACCAAGAACAATGGGAACTACGAACCTGCAGCCTACGAAAAGGAGGCATTAAACACAGTAAGTTAAGCAAAATGAGAAGACAGAGAAACACACAGCAGATGAAGGAGCAAGATAAAAACCCACCAAACCAAACAAATGAAGAGGAAATAGGCAGTCTACCTGAAAACGAATTCAGAATAATGACAGTAAAGATGATCCAAACTCTTGGAAAGAGAATGGAGAAAATACAAGAAATGCTTAACAAGGACCTAGAAGAACTAAAGAGCAAACAAACAATGACAAAGAGCACAATAAATGAAATTTAAAATTCTCTAGAAGGAATCAATAGCAGAATAACTGAGGCAGAAGAACGGATAAGTGAACTGGAAGATAAAATAGTGGATATAACTACCACAGAGGAGAATAAAGAAAAAAGAATGAAAGGAATTGACGACAGTCTTAGAGACCTTTGGGACAACATTAAATGCACCAATATTCGAATTATAGGTGTCCCAGAAGAAGAAGAGAAGAAGAAAGGGACTGAGAAAATATTTGAAGAGATTATAGTTGAAAACTTCCCTAATATGGGAAAGGAAACAGTTAATCAAGTCCAGGAAGCACAGAGAGTCCCATACAGGATAAATCCAAGAAGATATAGGCCAAGACACATATTAATCAAACTATCAAAAATTAAATACAAAGAAAAAATATTGAAAGCAGCAAGGGAAAAACAACAAATAACACACAAGGGAATCCCCATAAGGTTAACAGCTGATTTTTCAGCAGAAACTCTGCAAGCCAGAAGGAAGTGGCAGGACATATTTAAAGTGATGAAAGGGAAAAGCCTACAACCAAGATTACTCTCCCCAGCAAGGATCTCATTCAGATTTGACAGAGAAATTAAAAGCTTTACAGACAAGCAAAAGCTAAGAGAATTCATCGCCACCAAACTAGCTTTACAACAAATGCTAAAGGAACTTCTCTAACCGGGAAACACAAGAGAAGGAAAAGACCTACAATAACAAACCCAAAACAATTAAGAAAATGGGAATAGGAACATAGATATCGATAATTACCTTAAATGTAAATGGATTAAATGCTCCCACCAAAAGACACAGAATGGCTGAATGGATACAAAAACAAGACCCATATATATGCTGTCTACAAGAGACCCACTTCAGACCTAGGGACACATACAGACTGAAAGTGAGGGGATGGAAAAAGATATTCCATGCAAATGAAAACCAAAAGAAAGCTGGAGTAGCAATTCTCATATCAGACAAAATAGACTGTAAAATAAAGATTATTACAAAAGACAAAGGAGGACACTACATAGTGATCAAGGGATCAATCCAAGAAGAAGTATAACAATTGTAAATATTTACACACCCAACATAGGAGCACCTCAATACATAAGGCAAATACTAACAGCCATAACAGGGGAAATTGACAGTAACACAATTATAGTAGGGTACTTTAACACCCCACTTTCACCAATGGACAGATGATCCAAAATGAAAATAAATAAGGAAACACAAGCTTTAAATGATACATTAAACAAGATGGACTTCATTGATATTTATGGGACATTCCATCCAAAAACAACAGAATACACTTTCTTCTCAAGTGCTCATGGAACATTCTCCAGGATAGATCATATCTTGGATCACAAATCAAGGCTTGGTAAATTTAAGAAAAAAGAAATTGTATCATGTATCTTTTCCGACCACAACACTGTGAGATTAGAAATCAATTACAGGGAAAAAAACATAAAAAACACAAACACATGGAGGATAAACAATACACTACTTAATAACCAAGAGATCACTGAAGAAATCAAAGAGGAAATAAAAAAATACCTAGAAACAAATGACAATGGAGACACGACGACCCAAAATCTATGGGATGCAACAAAAGCAGTTCTAAGAAGGAAGATTATAGCAATACAATCCTACCTCAAGAAACAAGAAATGTCTCAAATAAACAATCTAACCTTACATCTAAAGAATTAGAGAAAGAAGAACAAAAAAACCCCAAAGTTAGCAGAAGGAAAGAAATCATAAAAATCAGATCAGAAATAAATGAAAAAGAAAGGAAGGAAACAATAGCAAAGATCAATAAAACTAAAAGCTGGTTCTTTGAGACGATAAACTAAACTGATAAACCATTAGCCAGACTCATCAAGAAAAAGAGGGAGAGGACTCAAATCAAGAGTATTAGAAATGAAAAAGCAGAAGTAACAACTAACACTGCAGAAATAAAAAGGATCATGAGAGATTACTACAAGCAACTGTATGCCAATAAAATGGACAACCTGGAAGAAATGGTCAAATTCTTAGAAATGCACAACCTTCCGAGACTGAACCAGGAAGAAATAGAAAATATAAAAAGACCAATCACAAGCACTGAAATTGAGATTGTGATTTAAAATCTTCCAACAAACAAAAGGCCAGGACCAGATGGTTTCACAGGCGAATTCTATGAAACATTTAGAAAAGAGCTAACACCTATCCTTCTCAAACTCTTCCAAAATATAGCAGAGGGAGGAACACTCCCAAAACTCATTCTATGAGGCCACCATCACTCTGATACCCAAACCAGACAAAGATGTCACAAGGAAAGAAAACTACAGGCCAATATCACTGATGAACATAGATGCAAAAATCCTCAACAAAATACTAGCAAACAGAATCCAACAGCACATTAAAAGGATCATACACCATGATCAAGTGGGGTTCATCCCAGGAATGCAAGGATTCTTCAATATACACAAATCAATCAATGTGATAAATCATATTAACAAATTGAAGGAGAAAAACCATATGATCATCCCAATAGATGCAGAAGAAGCTTTCGACAAAATTAACACTCATTTATGGTAAAAACCCTGCAGAAAGTAGGCATAGAGGGAACTTACCTCAACATAATAAAGGCCATATATGACAAACCCACAGCCAACATCGTCCTCAATGGTGAAAAAGTGAAACCATTTCCACTAAGATCAGGAACAAGACAAGGTTGTCCACTCTCACCACTATTATTCAACATAGTTTTGGAAGTTTTAGTCACGGCAATCAGAGAAGAAAAAGAAATAAAAGGAATCCAAATGGGAAAAGAAGAAGTAAAGCTGTCACTGTTTGCAGATGACATGATACTATTCATAGGGAATCCTAAAGATGCTACCAGAAAACTACTAGATCTAACCAATGAATTTGGTAAAGTAGCAGGATGCAAAATTAATGCACAGAAATCTCTGGCATTCCTATACACTAATGATGAAAAATCTGAAAGTGAAATCAAGAAAACACTCCCATTTACCATTGCAACAAAAAGAATAAAATATCTAGGAATAAACCTACCTAAGGAGAAAAAAGATCTGTATGCAGAAAATTATAGAACACTGATGAAAGAAGTTAAAGATGTTACAAATAGATGGAGAGATATACCATGTTCTTGGATTGGAAGAATCAACATTGTGAAAATGACTATACTCTCTAAGGCAATCTACAGATTCAATGCAATCCCTATCAAACTACCAATGGCATTTTTCACAGACCTAGAACCAAAAATTTCGCAATTTGTATGGAAACACAAAATCCCCTGAAGAACCTAAGCAATCTTGAGAAAGAAAAGTGGAGCTGGAGGAATCAGGCTCCTGGACTTCAGATTATACAACAAAGCTACAGTAATCAAGACAGTAAGGTACTGGCACAAAAACAGAAATATAGATCAATGGAACAGGATAGAAAGCCCAGAGATAAACCCACACACATATGGTCACCTTATTTTTGGTAAAGGAGGCAAGAATACACAATGGAGAAAAGACACCCTCTTCAATAAGTGGTGCTGGGAAAAGTGGACAGCTACATGTAAAAGAATGAAGTTAGAACACTCCCTAACACCATACACAAAAATAAACTCAAAATGGATTAAAGACCTAAATGTAAGGCCAGACACTATAAAACTCTTAGAGGAAAACATAGGCAGAACACTCTTTGATATAAATCACAGCAAGATCCTTTTTGACCCACCTCCTAGAGAAATGGAAATAAAAACAAAAATAAACAAATGGGACCTAATGAAACTTAAAAACTTTTGCACAGCAAAGGAAACCATATACAAGATGAAAAGACAACCCTCAGAATAGGAGAAAATATTTGCAATGAAGCAACTGACAAAGGATTAATCTCTAAAATTTACAAGCAGCTCATGCAGCTCAATATCAAAAAACCAAACAACCCAATCCAAAAACGGGCAGAACACCTAAATAGACATTTCTCCAAAGAAGATATACAGATTGCCAACAAACACATGAAAGAATGCTCAATATCACTAATCATTAGAGAAATGCAAATCAAAACTGCAACGAGATATCATCTCATACCGGTCAGAATGGCCATCATCAACATATCTACAAACAATAAATGCTGGAGAGGGTGTGGGAAAAGGGAACCCTCTTGCACTGCTGGTGGGAATGTAAACTGATACAGCCACTATGGAGAACAGTATGGAGGTTCCTTAAAAAACTAAAAATAGAACTACCATGCGACCCAGCAATTCCACCACTGGGCATATACCCTGAGAAAATCATAATTCAAAAAGAGTCATGTACCACAATGTTCATTGCAGCTCTATTTATAATTGCGAGGACATGGAAGCAACCTAAGTGTCCATCGACAGATGAATGGATAAAGAAGATGTGGCACATATATACAATGGAATATTACTTGGCCATAAAAAGAAATGAAATTGAGTTATTTGTAGTGAGGTGGATGGACCTAGAGTCTGTCATACAGAGTGAAGTAAGTCAGAAAGAGAAAAACAAATATTGTATGCTAACACATATTTACGGGATCTGAAAAAAAAAAAGGTTCTGAAGAAACTAGGGGCAGAACAGGAATGAAGACACAGACATAGAGAATGGACTTGAGGACTGGGGAGGGGGAAGGGTAAGCTACGACGAAGTGAGAGAGTGGCATGGACCTATATATACTACCAAATATAAAATCGATAGCTAGGGGGAAGCAGCTGCATAGCACAGGGGGATCAGCTTGGTGCTTTGTGACCACCTAAAGGGGTGGGATAGGGAGGGTGGGAGGGAGACACAAGAGGGAGGAGATATGGGGATATATGTATAGCTGATTCACTTTGTTATACAGCAGAAACTAACACACAATTGTAAAGCAATTATACGCCAATAAAGATGGTAAAAAAAATGAATAAAGATTATGGTTTTATTTATTTGGACTGTAGTCAAGTTTGGGCTCTGGTCTATGCTTGGAGATTTTACAGTAGAATACACGACTATTTTGTTTATATTCAACTAAATCTTACGCATGTAAGTATGAATCTAGTTAGATCAAGAAGGCATACACTGAATGAATTAAAGTATGGGATGGTATATAGATATCCAAGATAGTTCACACCTAAAGATATATAACCTTTACACCATTATTCTCTCCTTTTTCTTTTTTTTTTTTTGTGGTACGCGGACCTTTCACTGTTGTGGCCTCTGCTGTTGCAGAGCACAGGCTCCAGATGCGCAGGCTCAGCAGCCATGGCTCACGGGCCTAGGTGCTCCGCGGCATGTGGGATCTTTCAGGACCGGGGCATGAACCTGTGTCCACTGCATCGGCAGGCGGACTCTCAACCACTGCGCCACCAGGGAAGCCCTATTCGCTCCTTTTAATTGCATTCATATTGAGACTAATAAATCTCTCTGGAGATTTCATTACTAAAAGTGAAAAAAGCCAAGCTGGGCTGAGAAGTTATTTGTACCTGCTTTAGTTTAGTACATATTATTTTCACTTGAACCTTTTCTCTCTGATTTGAGAGAAATGCAAATTTGAGCAGTCAAGAAATCTATGTTTGGGCTTCCCTGGTGGCACAGTGGTTGGGAGTCCGCCTGCCGATGCATGGGACACGGGTTCGTGCCCTGGTCTGGAAGGATTCCACATGCCGCAAAGCGGCTGGGCCCGTGCGCCATGGCCGCTGAGCCTGCGTGTCTGGAGCCTGTGCTCCGCAACGGGAGGGGCCACAACAGTGAGAGGCCCATGTACCGCAGAAAAAAGAAAGGAAAAAAAAAAATCTATGTTCCACTAGAATTCAACTGTCATAAAGTTTGCTGGCTGTGGCTGCATTATTCCATTTTAAGACAGGCATTTTTCACCTTTTTAGTAGCACTTTTTCTGCTATTTATTTGAAATTCAATTCTACTCACCAAGTATATTTATTGGAAGCTTGCTCTTACTCGTGTTCCACATGCTGGAACTTGTTGACACAAGGGAAGAAGCCAGGCACACCAAGTGAGGATAGAAGTTTGGGAAGCCAGCTAGGAATCGGCTCCTGGCTGGGTAGAAGAGAAGAGAAGGCAGCGTGGGTAAAACTGAGGATTGATGATTATGAGAGCAGGGCTGTCAGCTGTACATAGCCGCAAAGTTGTTAACGCAGGAGGAGGGAGGGCAAGCGCTCCAAATTACTGATGGAAGCCTGGCTGCTTCCCCAAGCCCCAGCTGTTTCATCCCTCCTTGCTGTACTGAGGCATGGGTCGTGTGCTCCTCCATCTTGTTAAAGGCACAGATCACAGCTGCCGATACCAGAGAAGAGAAGAGAGTTTACACAGAGCTCACTTGTTGAAAGTATTTTTAAGCATCACTTAAAGCACAATATCTGTGCCCTATTTGTTTATAACTGCAGTGGGGATTTTTTTTCTCTTCTACTTAGAATTCCTCATTATGCAGGTGAAGCCAAGTTGGTAGTTGCCAAAGAGGCACAAAGTAATGAAGTTAGATTTTAGTCTATCCCATACTTCAGTCAAATTGACCATACAGAATTGAAATTAATTGCAAAATGTTTAATTCCATTAATGATGCAGAGCTCCCAAAAGCTAAACAAAAGCTTTTGTGTGTGTTTTTAACTCACCAGCATAGCTGGCAGATTGTATAATTTCCATCTGTATTAAAAGTGGACATCTTTACTGCAGAAATTACTGAAAAAGACATGCCAAATATCTTCAGCAACTTCCCAATGAAATCATTGTTACTTTTTTTTAAACAGTATTCTGGGCATTATCAATATTTAATTTAAAAAATACACTGTTTTTTATATTTTACAAGAATATCTCACCTACACGATATAGATGTTATTATGTTCATTTTGCAGCAGAGGAGACAGGATCAGAGAAGTTAAGGGCTTTGTCCAAGAACACACAGCCAGTAGATAAATAAAACCAGATTCTGAATCTCTGTACACTGACTCCAGAGTCTTTGCTCTCTTTTCTAGAGCACATAGACTGTGTAGATGCTAATAAAATGCTGGATGATATAGATGGTACACTATATCTGATAAAAATTTACTGTCCCCATTATAATAATCTCTTGCTCTCTCCTTGTTTCTCTCATTTCCTATCCTAGTTTGTTTAATAAGTCTCTTCACTAGGTACAAAACCATAATAATATGGTACAGGCACAAAATTCAACAGTAAGAGGGAGCCATGTTATCCAGAAAGCCAGGAACATACAAGAGTACTATATGAACAGATTTATTATGTGTCAGGGTATACTAAACCCGAAAAAAAAAATTTTTAATGAAAAACAGAAATGATTGGCTTATTATTTGGGAAATAATAAAGTAAGATCCCAATTAACCCCATAAGCCATACACCAAGGTGAAATCTAGATAAATTAAAAAGAAAAAGTAAAGTCATTAAAAAAATCTATAAGAAAATGAATCTATCTCATCTTAGGAGAGAAGAATTTTTAAGCATAAAGACAGTGAAAGAAAGCACAGACAAAAGTCTATAGATTTGATTACATAAAAATTTACTTCTGAAAATTCAAAACATAAAATAAAAATCAAATAAATGAGAAATATTTGGCAGCAGATTAAGAAGAGCTACTATTTTTATATTAAAAAAAAAAGCCCTTACAAACCAAAGACAAAAATCACTGACTGCAATAAAAAAAATGGACAAAGGATATAACCAGACAATTCAGTGAAGAAGAAATATAAGTGACAAATTTTAATTAAAAGACTTCAACCTGGGGCTTCCGGGAAGATGGCGGAAGAGTAAGACGCGGAGATCACCTTCCTCCCCACAGATACACCAGAAATATATCTATACGTGGAACAACTCCTACAGAACACCTACTGAACGCTGGCAGAAGACCTCAGACCTCCCAAAAGGCAAGAAACCCCCCATGTACCTGGGTAGGGCAAAAGAAAAAAGAATAAACAGAGACAAAAGGATAGGGACGGGACCTGCACCAGTGGGAGGGAGCTGTGAAGGAGGAAATGTTTCCACACACTAGAAGCCCCTTTGCGGGCGGAGACTGGGTGGCGGAGGGGGAAAGCTTCGGGGACGCGGAGGAGAGCGCAGCCACAGGGGTGCGGAAGGCAAAGCGGAGAGATTCCCACACAGAAGACCTGTGCCGACCGGCACTCACCATCCTGAGGCTTGTCTGCTCACCCGCCGGGGCGGGCGGGGCTGGGAGTTGAGGCTCGGGCTTCTGTCAGAGCGCAGGGAGAGGCCTGGGGTTGGTGGCGTGAACACAGCCTGAAGGGGTTAGTGCACCACGGCTAGCCGGGAAGGAGTCCGGGGAAAAGTCTGGACTTGCTGAAGAGGCAAGAGACTTTTTCTTCCCTCTTTGTTTCCTGGTGCGCGAGGAGAGGGGATTAAGAGCGCTGCTTAAAGGAGCTCCAGAGACGGGCTCGAGCTGCGGCTAAAAGCGCGGACCCCAGAGACGGGCATGAGACGCTAAGGCTGCTGCTGCCGCCACCAAAAAGGCTGTGTGCGAGCACAGGTCACTATCCATACCCGCCTTCCGGGGAACCTGTGCAGCCCGCCACTGCCAGGGTCCCAGGATTCAGGGACAACTTCCCCGGGAGAAGGCACAGCGCGCCTCAGGCTGGTGCAATGTCACGCAGGCCTCTGCCGCCGCAGGCCCGCCCCGCACTCCGTGCCCCTCCCTCCCCACCAGCCTGAGTGAGCCTGAGCTCCCGAATCAGCGGCTCCTTTAATCCCCGTCCTGTCTGAGCGAAGAAGAGACGCCCTCAGGCGACCTACACGCAGAGGCGGGGCCAAATCCAAAGTTGAGCCCCTGGGAGCTGTGAGAACAAAGAAGAGAAAGGGAAATCTCTCCCAGCAGTCTCAGAAGCAGCGGATTAAAGCTCCACAATCAACTTGATGTCTGTGGAATACACGAATACACAACGAATCATCCCAAATTGAGGAGGTGGACTTTGAGAGCAAGATTTATGCTGGATAGCTTTGCTTCCACCATTTGTCCTAGAGTTCTATCCGTCCGTTTAAAAAATTTTTTCTTAATAATTATTTTTTTATTTTAATAACTTTATTATATTTTATCTTACTTTATTTTATTTTACTTTATATTTCTTTCTTTTTTCCTTTCTTCCCTCCTTCCTTCCTCCCTCTCTCCCTCCCTCCCTGCTTTCTTTCTTTCTTTCCTTCTACTTCTACTAATTCTTTCTTTCTTCTTTTTCTCCCTTTTATTCTGAGCCGTGTGGATGAAACGCTCTTGGTGCTGCAACCAAGAGTCAGTGCTGTGCCTCTGAGGTGGGAGAGCCAACTTCAGGACACTGGTCCACAAGAGACCTCCCAGCTCCACATAATATAAAACGGCGAAAATCTCCCAGAGATCTCCACCTCAACACCAGAACCCAGCTTCACTCAACGACCAGCAAGCTACAGTGCTGGACATCCTATGCCAAACAACTAGGAAGACAGGAACACAACCCCACCCATTAGCAGAGAGGCTGCCTAAAATCATAATAAGTCCACAGACACCCCAAAACACACAACCAGACGTGGACCTGCCCACCAGATAGACAAGATCCAGGCTCATCCACCAGAACACAGACACTAGTCCCCCCCACCAGGAAGCCTACACAACCCACTGAACCAACCTTAGCCACTGGGTACAGACACCAAAAACAACGGGAACTACGAACCTGCAGCCTTCAAAAAGGGGACCCCAAACACAGTAAGATAAGCAAAATGAGAAGACATAAAAACACACAGTAGATGAAGGAGCAAGATAAAAACCCACCAGACATAACAAATGAAGAGGAAATAGGCAGTCTACCTGAAAAAGAATTCAGAATAATGATAGTAAAGATGATCTAAAATCTTGGAAATAGAATGGACAAAATGCAAGAAACATTTAACAAGGACCTAGAAGAACTAAAGATGAAACAAACAACAATGAACAACACAATAAATGAAATTTATAATACTCTAGATGGGATCAATAGCAGAATAACTGAGGCAGAAGAACGGATAAGTGACCTGGAAGATAAAATAGTGAAAATAACTACTGCAGAGCAGAATAAAGAAAAAAGAATGAAAAAAACTGAGGACAGTCTCAGAGACCTCTCGGACAATATTAGATGCACCAACGTTCGAATTATAGGGGTTCCAGAAGAAGAAGAGAAAAAGAAAGGGACTGAGAAAATATTTGAAGAGACTATAGTTGAAAACTTCCCTAATATGGAAAAGGAAATAGTTAATCGAGTCCAGGAAGCACAGAGAGTCCCATACAGGATAAATCCAAGGAGAAATACGCCAAGACACATACTAATCAAACTGTCAAAAATTAAATACCAAGGAAACATATTAAAAGCAGCAAGGGAAAAACAACAAATAACACACAGGGGAATCCCCATAAGGTTAACAGCTGACCTTTCAACAGAAACTCTGCAAGCCAGAAGGGACTGGCAGGACATATTTAAAGTGATAAAGGAGAAAATCCTGCAACCAAGATTACTCTACCCAGCAAGGATCTCATTCAGACTTGATGGAGAAATTAAAACCTTTACAGACAAGCAAAAGCTGAGAGAGTTCAGCACCACCAAACCAGCTTTACAACAACTGCTAAAGGAACTTCTCTAGGCAAGAAACACAAGAGAAGGAAAAGACCTACAATAACGAACCCCAAACAATTAAGAAAATGGGAATAGGAACATACATATCGATAACTACCTTAAATGTAAATGGACTAAATGCTCCCACCAAAAGACACAGATTGGCTGAATGGATACAAAAACAAGACCCATATATTTGCTGTCTGCAAGAGACCCACTTCAGACCTAGGGACACATACAGACTGAAAGTGAGGGGATGGAAAAAGATATTCCATGCAAATGAAAATCAAAAGAAAGCTGGAGTAGCAATTCTCATATCAGACAAAATAGACTGTAAAATAAAGATTATTACAAGAGACAAAGAAGGACACTACATAGTGATCAAGGGATCAATCCAAGAAGAAGTATAACAATTGTAAATATTTACACACCCAACATAGGAGCACCTCAATACATAAGGCAAATACTAACAGCCATAAAAGGAGAAATCAACAGTAACACATTCATAGTAGGGGACTTTAACACCCCACTTTCACCAATGGACAGATGATCCAAAATGAAAATAAATAAGGAAACACAAGCTTTAAATGATACATTAAACAAGATGAACTTCATTGATATTTATAGGACATTCCATCCAAAAACAACAGAATACACATTTTTCTCAAGTGCTCATGGAACATTCTCCAGGATAGATCATATCTTGGGTCACAAGTGAAGGCTTAGTAAATTTAAGAAAATTGAAATTGTTTCAAGTATCTTGTCGGACCACAGTGCTATGAGACTAGATATCAATTACAGGAAAAGATCTGTTAAAAAATACAAACAAATGGAAGCTAAACAATACCCTACTTAATAACGAAGTGATCACTGAAGAAATCAAAGAGGAAATAAAAAAATACCTAGAAACAAATGACAATGGAGACACGACGACCCAAAATCTATGGGATGCAGCAAAAGCAGTTTTAAGATGGAAGTTTATAGCAATACAATCCTACCTTAAGAAACAGGAAACATCTCGAATAAACAACCTAACCTTGCACCTAAAGCAATTAGAGAAAGAAGAACAAAAAACCCCAAAGTTAGCAGAAGGAAAGAAATCATAAAAATCAGATCAGAAATAAATGAAAAAGAAATGAAGGAAATGATAGCAAAGATCAATAAAACTAAAAGCTTGTTCTTTGAGAAGATAAACAAAATTGATAAACCATTAGCTGGACTCATCAAGAAAAAAAGGGAGAAGACTCAAATCAATAGAATTAGAAATGAAAAAGGAGAAGTAACAACTGACACTGCAGAAATACAAAAGATCATGAGAGATTACTACAAGCAATTCTATGCCAATAAAATGGACAACCTGGAAGAAATGGACACATTCTTAAAAATGCACAACCTGCAAAGAGTGAATCAGGAAGAAATAGAAAATATGAACAGACCAATCACAAGCACTGAAATTGTAACTGTGATTAAAAATCTTCCAACAAACAAAGGCCAGGACCAGATGGCTTCACAGGTGAATTCTATCAAACATTTAGAGAAGAGCTAACACTGATCCTTCTCAAACTCTTCCAAAATATAGCAGAGGGAGGAACACTCCCAAATTCCTTCTACGAGGCCACCATCACCTTGATACCAAAACCAGACAAGGATGTCACAAAGAAAGAAAACTACAGGCCAATATCACTGGTGAACATAGATGCAAAAATCCTCAACAAAATACTAGCAAACAGAATCTACCAGCACATTGAAAGGATCATACACCATGATCAAATGGGGTTTATTCCAGGAATGCAAGGATTCTTCAATATATGCAAAACAATCAATGTGATAAACCATATTAGCAAATTGAAGGAGAAAAACCATATGATCATCTCAATAGATGCAGAGAAAGCTTTTGACAAAATTCAACACCCATTTATGATAAAAACCCTCCAGAAAGTAGGCATAGAGGGAACTTTCCTCAACATAATAAAGGCCATATATGACAAGCCCACAGCAAACATCATCCTCAATGGTGAAAAACTGAAAGCATTTCCACTAAGATCAGGAACAAGACAAGGTTGCCCACTCTCACCACTCTTATTCAACATAGTTTTGGAAGCTTTAGCCACAGCAATCAGAGAAGAAAAGGAAATAAAAGGAATCCAAATGGGAAAAGAAGAAATAAAGCTGTCAGTTTGCAGATGACATGATACTATACATAGAGAATCCTAAAGATGCTACCAGAAAACTACTAGAGCTAATCAATGAATTTGGTAAAGTAGCAGGATGCAAAATTAATGCACAGAAATCTCTGGCATTCCTATACACTAATGATGAAAAATCTGAAAGTGAAATCAAGAAAACACTCCCATTTACCATTGCAACAAAAAGAATAAAATATCTAGGAATAAACCTACCTAAGGAGAAAAAAGATCTGTATGCAGAAAATTATAGAACACTGATGAAAGAAGTTAAAGATGTTACAAATAGATGGAGAGATATACCATGTTCTTGGATTGGAAGATTCAACATTGTGAAAATGACTATACTCCCCAAAGCAATCTACAGATTCAATGCAATCCCTATCAAACTACCACTGGTATTTTTCACATGACTAGAACAAAAAAATTTCACAATTTGTATGGAAACACAAAAGACCCCGAATAGCCAAAGCAATCTTGAGAAAGAAAAACGGAGCTGGAGGAATCAGGCTCCCTGACTTCAGACTATACTACAAAGCTACAGTAATCAGTGGTACTGGCACAAAAACAGAAATATAGATCAATGGAACAGGATAGAAAGCCCAGAGATAAACCCACGCACAAATGGTCACCTTATCTTTGATAAAGGAGGCAGGAATGTACAGTGGGGAAAGGACAGCCTCTTCAATAAGTGGTGCTGGGAAAACTGGACAGGTACATGTAAAAGTATGAGATTAGATCACTCCCTAACACCATACACAAAAATAAGCTCAAAATGGATTAAAGACCTAAATGTAAGGCCAGAAACTATCAAACTTTTAGAGGAAAACATAGGCAGAACACTCTATGACATACATCACAGCAAGATCCTTTTTGACCCACCTCCTAGAGAAATGGAAATAAAAACAAAAATAAACAAATGGGACCTAATGAAACTTCAAAGCTTTTGCACAGCAAAGGAAACCATAAACAAGACCAAAAGACAGCCCTCAGAATGGGAGAAAATATTTGCAAATGAAGCAACTGACAAAGGATTAATCACCAAAATTTATAAGCAGCTCATGCAGCTCAATAACAAAAAAACAAACAACCCAATCCAAAAATGGACAGAAGACCTAAATAGACATTTCTCCAAAGAACATATACAGACTGCCAACAAACACATGAAAGAATGCTCAACTTCATTAATCATTAGAGAAATGCAAATCAAAAGTACAATGAGATATCATCTCACACCAGTCAGAATGGCTATCATCAAAAAATTTAGAAACAATAAATGGTGGAGAGGGTGTGGGAAAATAAAGGGAACCCTCTTGCACTGTTGGTGGGAATGTAAATTGATACAGCCACTGTGGAGAACAGTACGGAGGTTCCTTAAAAAACTACAAATAGAACTACCATATGACCCAGCAATCCCACTACTGGTCATATACCTTGAGAAAACCATAATTCAAAAACAGTCATGTACCAAAATATTCATTGCAGCTCTATTTACAATAGCCCGGAGGTGGAAACAACCTGAGTGTCCATCATCGGATGAATGGATAAAGAAGATGTGGCACATATACACAATGGAATATTACTCAGCCTTAAAAAGAAATGAAATTGAGCTATTTGTAATGAGATGGATAGACCTAGAGTCTGTCATACAGAGTGAAGTAAGTCAGAAAGAAAAAGACAAATACCGTATGCTAACACATATATATGGAATTTAAGGGAAAAAAAATGTCATGAAGAACCTAGGGGTAAGACAGGAATAAAGACGCAGACCTACTGGAGAATGGACTTGAGGATATGGGGAGGGGGAAGGGTGAGTTTTGACAGGGCGAGAGAGAGTCATGGACATATACACACTAACAAACGTAGTAAGGTAGATAGCTAGGGGGAAGCAGCCGCAAGGCACAGGGATATTAGCTCGGTGCTCTGTGACAGCCTGGAGGGGTGGGATGGGGAGAGTGGGAGGGAGGGAGACGCAAGAGGGAAGACATATGGGAACATATGTATATGTATAGCTGATTCACTTTGTTATAAAGCAGAAACTAACACGCCATTGTAAAGCAATTATACCCCAATAAAGATGTTTAAAAAAAAAAAAAAGAAGATGTGGCACATATATACAATGGAATATTACTCAGCCATAAAAAGAAATGAAATTGAGCTATTTGTAATGAGGTGGGTAGTCTGTCATACAGAGTGAAGTAAGTCAGAAAGAGAAAGACAAATACCGTATGCTAACATATATATATGGAATTTAAGAAAAAAAAATGTCATGAAGAACCTAGGGGTAAGACAGGAATAAAGACACAGACCTACTAGAGAATGGACTTGAGGATATGGGGAGGGGGAAGGGTAAGCTGTGACAAAGTGAGAGAGAGGCATGGATATATATACACTACCAAACGTAAGGTATATAGCTAGTGGGAAGCAGCCGCATAGCACAGGGAGATCAGCTCGGTGCTTTGTGACCACCTGGAGGGGTGCGAGGGAGGGAGATGCAAGAGGGAAGAGATATGGGAACATATGTATATGTATAACTGATTCACTTTGTTATAAAGCAGAAACTAACACACCATTGTAAAGCAATTATACTCCAATAAAGATGTAAAAAAAAAAAGATTTCAACCCATTTCTTAAGAAAAGCATTAACTAAAACGATACCCCTATCTATCAAAATAGAATGAATGTTTCTAAATATATATTCAATTTTGGTGATGGTCTGGTGCGATGGATGCATACATATTGGTGGGGTTAATAAACTGGTGCAGACTTTCTGGAGAGCCCTTAAGTTTTTTTTTTCTAAGAACCTCAAAGAAGTTCATGCCTTAGACCTCATAATTCTCTTTCTAGGAATATATTCTGTGGTTTTAGTAAAAATTTCAAACAAAGGTACACACACACAAAGATTTTTACTTCAATATTTTAGGAAAATTTTTTTTACCGAAAATGTTATACCAATATGAAAGTAGAGAAAATATTACAACGAATCTCTATGTACCATTATCCAGCTTCAACTATTAGTAATATTTTCCTAGTCTTGTTTCATCTGTTTCTGCTCTCTCTGTCTGTCCCTGTCTCTTTCTCTTTCTCCAAGAGTATTTTAAAGCAAATCCAAGGCACCTTATTTGCTCTGTAAATACTTCAGTATGATAAAAGCTTTAAGAAATATCCAAAGGCTGTTATTAAGTCTAAGAAAATTGAATGGGTTTATATTCAAATTTCTTCATTCTCTCAAGAATGTTTTTCTCATAATTGTTTTGTTCACATTGGAATCCAAAAGAGGTCTGCACAATGCATATGTTGATATTATGTCTTTTAAGTTTCTTCTAATGTATAACAGTTCCCCCCTTCCTCTTTCCCCTTTATTTATTTGAGAAATAAACTAGGTCATCTGTCCTGTAGAATGTCCCACGTTCTAGATTTAGCTGATGTTTGCTTCATGGTTTCATTCATTTTTTTTTTCTAGCCCTCTTATTTCCTGTAAACCTGTACTTAGGGTGAGGCTGAGTAGAGTCAGGCTCATTTTTATTTTTTGGCAAGAGTACTGTATGTGTGGTGTTTTGTACTTCCTGCTGTATCATGCGCAAAATTTCTGGTTGCCCCACTTTTACTGATGCTAAGATCAATTTGTAGTTTCTGGTGAGCCTTTTATCAAGTTCCCTTTTGACTTTTTACATAATTGCTAGTTATAACATTCATTAATGATAATTGCCTACATTCATTATTTCATTAGATTTTTTTAAATTGATGTATAGTTGATTTACAATATTAGTTTCAGGTAGACAGCATAGTAATTCAGTATTTTGCAGATTATACGCTATTAAAAATTAATATAAGATAATGGCTATAATTCCCTGCTATACAATATATCCTTGTTGCTTGTCTATTTTATACATAGTAGTTTGTGTCTTAATCCCATATCACTAGTTTTTCCCTCCCCCTTCCCTCTCCCCTTTGGTAACCACTAGTTTGTTTTGTAAAGGTACACGCACCCCAATGTTCTTTAGAATTTACAAAATGGTATTTTTCTAATTCTGCTAATTCTTTTGCATTAATTAAACTGGAAATTTTCTATAAAGGAAAACATTTCCTCTTCAACAATTTGGTTACCCTAAAATAATTCATGCAGGAAAGGCATGATACGTGCTTGATTCTTTCCCTTATCAATTTTCAGAGTAATGTGTTAATGCTCTTGCTACCTCTATTCATTGATTTATAATGGTGCAATCTGGAAACAACATAAATGTCCAGTGGTAGAAGATACCCTGTGGTATATTTGTGTTATAAATATTGTGCAGCCTTTAAATTTAAAATAATGTTTAATAACATAGAAAAATATTTCAGATAAAATATTAAGTGAAAAAAGACACAGAAATGTGCATATGGTGGGATCCAAATACTATCTGCAATACACGCATTGTAAAGTGCTGTCTCAGCCTCAGACATGATTACCATAGGACAGTGAGTTTTAGGGTCTTTAAATTTCTATATTTATTTTCCATAGACCTTCCTATGAAATACATTTCTTTTGTCACTAAAAGAAAATGTAAATTTATTTAAAGGAAACGTCTCTGGATAAGTCATACTCAAAGAGAACTATGGATGGTGATCTTAGTTCCAGCTTTGACTTCTATTGTAACTCTGCATCTTCTCTCCTACGTCTAAATGAGTCTTTATGGTGCTAACCAAACAATTGTAGAGATTCTAAATGTGCTCAGTTCTGTAGACTTGGAGACTTCTTTTTCTATTAAACATAACACTCTCTGTTGACTCACATAATAGAATGAGGTCTATTAAACTGTCATGCTCAACTCAACTTGATCAGTTCAGAAGATGGCCAAACTGAATTTCTTGTTTTTGTTTCTTTCACATGATGTGTGTGTGTGTGTGTGCATATGTGTGTGTGTTTTATCAACTCGTCCATTAGCCCATATCAGATGAACAAATGGACCACAATCTCAAGATTGCATTCCTTGTCAAGGCCTGTTTAACGTACAAAATTTTTTTGTTGCTTAGTTTCAAGATGAGTGAAAGGGAACAAACACACTAGCTTTGATTTTGACAAGTTCTCAGTGATCTCCAAGAAAGTATTTGATTCTACAGGGGCCTCCCTGAGGCCTAGGTTCTACCTCTGTAAAATGGGGATCAGATGGTTTGACTCATAGGGTTCTTTCCAGCACAATGTATGTAAAACTCTTGGCACAATCCTCAGCGATTAGCAGGTACTCAACAATGCTAGTTTGCTCTTCTCTCTTCCCAAAGAGAAAGGGAAGCAGTCATTTCCCTTTTTACTATATTCTAATATTAGGAGTAGATTCAGGGGTCAGGCTATCTAGATTCAAGTCCAGCTCCACTCCTGGCTTTGGGCAAGTGATATAAATGAAAGTTTTGTGCCTCAGTTTACTTACCTGAAAATATGGATAATAATAGATCCTATTTATAGGCTGCTCTGCATATCAAATGAGTTAGTAAATGCAGAGTGCTTAGAACTTTTTCTGCCACAGACTAGGAACTAGATGGTGTAAACTAGTATCTTTATTATCTGCCTAAAGGAATGGAATTTCCAAGCCCACAGTTCAAGGCATTTCCCCCTTGGATGATGCATGAGATACACTGACCACTTCTTACTTTTAACTTCTCTTTTTCTAGGTCTTATATAGTTCTTCTTCCTTCTGTTGATATATTTAATACAGCCGCACAATCCAGATTTTACTTAATTAGGTCAAGGTTTCCTCCTGTGATTATAATTGATTAGAATTATGTGAGGTTTATCCCCTTTTCCTTGTCCCTTTTCCTCATCATTGTTGTGATGGTAGTGGTGGTGGTGGTCAGTGTCCTGTGTGTGCGTGTCTGTGTGTTGTGGCCCTGAGGTATTGTGTTACAACCACCCTGATGGACTTTTATATAGCTGCAACTTTCCACACGTTCATTTTAGGACTAATCTTTTGTTGGGAAATTTCTACAGATTTTTGCTTTGTTACGGGACATTTTATTAGTATCTGTCTCAGAGGGTAAACACTGTACTATGCTTGGTGAGGGGTGGGAATGGAATAACCTAAGTTCTTCCAAACGTGTTGACAATAGAAGATTATTAGACAGGTTTAGGACAGGGTGTTATATAACTCAGACATAGGGAAAAACCACATGGCCAAATTATTCAGGAATAGGATGACCTAAGCAGAACACAGGGAGCACTAGATCCCAAATGGGAACATTCTTCTCAGATCACAGGGACTGTATCAGGAAACATTTTCCATTCAAACTGAAGAACATTAACAATAGATCCAAAGTAAATGTACTATACCCTCTGTGGCAGTAACCTAAGAGATAATTTTTTAATGTGTTGCTAATGAGACCAAGATGTCTTTTCTATTTATTTATAGGTACCAGGGTGTTTTTCAAATCGCATCAAAGTGATCAGGGTGTGTACCCTAGGAAAACAGGACCGTAAGTATTGCATCACACTTACGGGCATGTTGTACTGTAGAAACAGATCATGTTATGGAAAGGGAGTTTGGAGAAATGAGCACCAATGGCTAAAACCTTCTCACTAGGCAGCCAGGAGTTCTCAGCGCAGAAAGTAATCTGATTTGGCGTGTAGGCCCCAGTTGTCTGGGCAGAAGTATCAGGTAAGGAATAGAACAATCCACTTAGATACTCTATTCCCAGCTCTTTTAATTCTGTGTTCACAAGGGAACAGACTGAGGCATCCTCTTTTCCACTGACTGTTCAAGCCCAAGAGTAGGAAGTGATTTGTGTAAATGCTTGATGCCGGTAACCTTGTGAGATGAACCTTCTGTCTGGGGCAGAAAACACAGGGCCTTGTGGGGGTTGGGAAGCCATTTGTGGGTTTTAAACAAGGAAGTGAGAGAAAATGTGGTGCTATTTATAGATTTATAAAATATGAAATCAGAAGAATTCCTCTACTTTAGCTATTTGAGTTAAAAAGAGTCACTTGTTTTCCATTCATTAAAACTTTGGAGACACACCAAGATAGTATATTAGTCAGGGTTCTCCAGAGAAACAGACCAATAGGATATATCTAAATAATATATATTTCATATTAGGATTTTGTATATATATAATTTATATATTTAAATTTATATCTATTTAATTAAATATTTATATATTTAAATTTATATATGAATGGATTGGCTCTTATGGTCGTGAGGGGCAAGCCAGCAGGTTGGAAACTGAGATAAGAGTTGATGTAACATCCTTGAGTCTGAATTCCACAGAGTAGCAGTCTGGAGATTCAGGCAGGGTTTCTATGTTGCTGTCTCCAGAAGTCCTTTCTGTTCAGGAAACCTCAGTCCTTGCTCTTAAGGCCCTCAGCTGATTGGATGAAACTCACTCACATTAGGAGGGTAATCTGCTTTACTCAAGGTCTACTGATTAAACGTTAATCACACCTAAAAAAGCAGCTTCACAGCAACATTTAGACCGGTGTTTGGCCAAAAAGGTGGGCCAGGCTGACACATAAAATTAACCATTGCAGATAGTAAAGACTTACAATGTTACCCTTAGTTTAGAGGTGAATTTATTAGCCCAGGGAAGTCAGTTGGCCATTTTGCTTTAGGCCTACAATCAGTAAGAGAGAGGAACACTCTCCTTATCTGCTTCACACTTGGAAGGGGAGGCATAAGGTAGCAGGAGCATTTTATAGCCCCCTAGAAATCCAAGGTGATAAGTACCACTATTTGAACACTTCCCTTTTTGTCCTAATATCACACAATCCTTTTATTGACAACTTTGTGATAAGGGCTAATGCCCTTTAGCTTCATTATTGACATTGTGGAAACCTAATTGATGTTTTATTAGTTAACTGGAATTTTCCACCTTAAAATGAATGTCTCTACTTCTAATGAACAATATTTTCTTCTTAGGAGGAAATATTTACAAAATCCCAATGATTATGTTTGCAGAAGATGAAAAAGGATGTTGGGATGGGTTCTGGAAGTTTTTTAACAATTTTGTTTGATGACATTAAAGGGAGAATTTCCTTCCTACTTTCTTGGTTTAAAAGTCTTTCCCTGTACATTTTGGAGCCATGGTGATAAATACACCAACAACAGAGAAACATAGATATAGTCCCAAGCTCATTACATATCACCTACAGTTGACCACAAAGTTCTAGTTTCTTAGAAAAATCGACTCATTACTTAGTTACATAAAATTTAAAGGTCACTTTGTGATTAATTATTTGAAATAAAAATAGTCATAACAATTTCTAATAATCTTCCATAAATTTTCTTTTAAACTCTGACTCTAAAACTTATTTACATCAGGTTTTAACAAAACAAATATCACCAAGGGTGTTATCAGTTGCTAGTGTCCAATGCTAATAAACATGAGTTTGAGTCCCATGTGAGCCATGGGGGTTTTAAAGCCCAGGTTTTAGAGTACATCCCAAGGTTTTAGACTGTATCTCTGAGCCTTTGAAATATATCCTAAGGGAACCTGGCAAGAGGAATGGGTAAACTGATATACACACATGCTCCTGTGAGAAAACAATTCCGAGTTGCAGGTTGTTGGAGTGTGGTGTTGGATAAATTATGTTATTGCCCTGTCAGGGATGGATGTGAAGGGCCAGGATCTTTCTGTCTGCATCTTATCTGTTTTTTAAATGAGATTTTGACTTTTTTTTAAAAACCAACTAGCCAGGAATAAAGTTATCGCTGCACATATCAAAGTAGACAATAAAGGTTATTACTATTGTTTACTAGAATTTTAAGATCTTTTCCCCTCCCTCACCTACATTACTCACAAATTCTAAAGGCTGAAAACTGAACTTTAACTAATTTGATTCATCATCTAATCCTGACTTTTATATGCAGGATTCATGTAAATGAATATTCTTCCTTTGTTAATGAGACCTAACCCATAATGGTCCCGTTGCAACACTATTGTGCGGTGAAATGGAAACTTTTTGTGAGTCTAAGGTCTGCAGGAGAACCCCCTATGTGACAAGTACTGAGGACAAATATTCAAAGCAATCCCTTACCCTCAAGGAGTTCACAATGTCATGGGGGACTGAGATAAAGGAACACTTGTAAAGCATTTTGATCAATGGTATAAAAGAGATTTGCCCAGAATTGTGTTTCCTCCTACACTTTTTCTCCCATCACCCACATATAATTTGTCATGGACCCTGTTGTTTTTGCCAACTCAGACTTCCTTACTCCTTCTCTTACAGGAACCCAACTTTCCCTGGTGAATCATGCCTCCCAATTATTACCTGTCATTTGAGGTATACAAGACTGTCATGCAAGGTGACTGGACTCTTTTAACCAAGGGGGCCAGTAGTAACACAAGATAGGTTAACTGACACTGTCTCTTAGGATTTTGAATCTTTGAGAGTGTCTTAAGGAAAGAAAATGGTTGGAGACCTCATTCCCATGGTCATGTCTTGAAGAGATTATCCAGCCTGCCTCGATGACAGGTCATAGCTTCCCTGCCTTCTTTATCCTGCAAGAAGTTAGTTATCAAGTTTCTTTTGATTTTGTGAGCTACTTCATTCCATATCTTGCCAATAAACTCCTTTAAAATTGTGGTTTATGTTGTTTAAAACCAAAGAATTCCTGATATGGTATCATTTAATATGAACAGCTTTCTCTGGCCCTCGTTATTCTGCCCATACCTTTATCCTTTCCTCATATAAATTTCACTCTGTCATTCTCTACATTTTCCTCTAGGGCATAGTGATTGCCATTTGAGGGAGATTCTTGGCCCAGTTGAGGCAGACCTGGATTTTCCCTTATTACATTAATCACAGTGGGTAGGAATTTGAAGAGCTATCATTTATTAAGAATCTACTGTACATATGTTACCTCATTTAATTATTACAGCAAGCCTATGTAATAGGTACTATAGTTCCTTATATTGATAGTTAAAGAAGCAGAGTTCAGACAAGGTAAGGAACTGGTCCAAGGTTACACAGCAGGAATATATCAGAGCTCCAGTTTGAACCCACATCTACCTGACTTCAAAACTCAGTCTTTCCTTGAGGCTTCTCTGCTACCCTCCTCTAAGACCACAACTTTGATAACTTGCACACATTACTTTAGCTTTGTGAATCTTGGTTTCCTTATCTATAAAATAGGAATATGAATACTGTGTTCCATAGTTGTGATTACTAAATGGGATAATGCACAAAAAGCCTTTAGCTTTTATAAGTGGTCAAAAACTGTGAGTGCTTTGTAGTTCAATTTCCAAATTTGATAGGTAAATCTGGATCTCAGAGACTATGGGAATTCAAAATCTCAGTTGAATCTGTCATTTCCAATTACCCCTTAACGAACTTCTCACCAGGGTGTAGCTGTGGAAAAATTTTGAATTCTATTCTCTCCTTTCTTCTCTATCCTCACACCTTTCCAAACTCCTGGAAGAAATGCTAACGAGCAATGAAATGCCTATACTATGACATCAATGGCAAGGACCCGTTCATGAATTCAAGCTCTGAGAAGTGGGCTGTAGTCTTCTACACATTTGCCTCTAAGATTACATATTTGCCTATTTGTGTTTCACATGTCATTTGTCAGTTTAATAAATATATTTTTTGATATAACACTTTAGAGTACATCTAAATTTGTATGTCTAAGGTTTTGTAATTTTAGAGGTAATTTTTAGTTTGGCAGTTGAAAATAACAGCTCCTCTACCTCATAGTGTTGCTGTGAGGATTAAATAAAATAATACATGACAATTGTTGTGCCTAGAACAGAGTAAGTAGTCAAGGACTGTTAGCTATGATTATTATGACACATTTACATTTCCAGTATTTTGAACATAACTGATGCCTAGCAAATGTTTACTGAATTGAACAGAGTCATTAGGCCACAAGGAGAACACACTTCATGGTAGAGTGAGTAGCTGAAAAGTATTTTAAGTTACACAGTGTTTGAATGCAAACTGGGGGAAAAAATAAAATTCAAATTAAACTTTAAAAAAAAATCTGATCAACTTTTCTAGTGTGCTTTTGGTTATGACCATGTTAGAAATTATTGACTCAAATGAAACTTTTGGTTTTAGCTTTAGGTTTAAGTTTTACTCATTTTCCTTATTACCAAGAAGCAATATCTGAACTTAGTGGGTAAGAGGAAAGTCATACTTTGGAAATGCACTAAATTCTAAAGGTGCTTCATTGCCCCCACAACTGTAAATGAAGCCCATATCCTTTCCTTCTGCCCAAGGTGATGGTAAAAACACCGCAGAAAATACATATTATCAGCATTTATTTTATAAGTCTTTGTCAAAGTGGCGTTATTGTGTGAATCACTTGTTTAGAGCTGGTAGATGAGATATCACAACTCTGTAGCCTTGGGAGCATTAGATACCCATGTTGATCTCTATTGGGTTGTGGTTAGAGTGGCTGGGGGAGGGCCTGAAAGTAGGGAGGCTAGAAAGACTCAGGGTGGTGGTGGTGTAGGATTTATTGGAACAAGGTGAAGGCAGAGGGGAATAACTGAAAGCATGATAAATCAAGGTCTGTTGGGGGAAATTGAAACTACAAACAGTAGGGAGGGAATTTATAAATGTCAAGGCCTAGGGAGGTACAGGGAAGGATAGAGAAGTCTGGGTCATAGAGTCAAGACTTCAGAGCTGAGTAAGAATCACAAGGATGTGGAAAAATCAAACAAGCCTGATGGCCTCAAATCCCATTGTATTTGCAGATCATGCATGGCAAGTCCACCACTAAAGCAGACTAATTAACTTAAGACTGACTCCAGGACAAGGCAGACTACTAACCGAAACGAGGCTTGCCATATGTAAGCAGAAATCTCATTATCACTTTGGAAGTGATGAGAGATTTTCCTGAGCAAGAGGTTTCATCTTTTATAATAATATATTTCTATGCTGCCTCCTGTCTCAAATCTATGGTGGAAGAAAAGACAAAAATTGAAATAACACAAGAGAAGTATCATCCCATTCCATCTGAATGGTTCTCTCAAACTTTGTCCCCAACTCTGGCAACAAGAAACATATTACAGGAAATAGCATGGTAGAAGCAGTTTTCGGATGGTACTTTTTTGCATACTGACATTGACTGTTGTATGAATGAATTTTTATTTCTATCTATAACTGATGGGAATATCGACTTCTTTCATAAAGAATATAACTTTCAAAATAAATCTATAAAAATTTAATAAATACATATGTTTATATTACATAAAATATGCTTTTAATATCTAAATGTTATATACTTTGAAAATATATAATATAAAATATATACATACATTTATATATTTATATGTAAAAGTCTAAAAATATGATAAGCAGCAATAAGATTTATTGAGATTTAAAAAATTATTTTCACCATGGTTCTTGACCCACTTCTAGTACTCATGTAACAGAGTACTAATAATACACACTGTTACTAAAAAGGAAAATAATGTGTGAGGGCTCCAAAGGAAGGGAGATAACTAAAAAGCTAGAGATATTTTACATTTTAAGAAGATAAACAGTACTGAGAAAAAACTCTGCTGCCTTAGAAGGTGTCATTCTTTTCTTTTTTTTTTTTTTATAAATTTATTTATTTATTTTTGGCTGTGTTGGGTCTTCGTTTCTGTGCGAGGGCTTTCTCTAGTTGCGGTGAGCGGGGGCTTCTTCATCGAGGTGTGCGGGCCTCTCACTATCGCAGCCTCTCTTGTTGTGGAGCACAGGCTCCAGACACGCAGGCTCAGTAGTTGTGGCTCACGGGCCCAGTTGCTCCGTGGCATGTGGGATCTTCCCAGACCAAGGCTCGAACCCGTGTCCCCTGCATTAGCAGGCAGATTCTCAACCACTGCGCCACCAGGGAAGCCCCGAAGGTGTCATTCTGTATGATTTCTCTAGGACAGTGTTTTTCTCTCTGTAAAACATATTTATTAGTAGCTGCTAAAACCATTCTACTGACATTAAAAAATTTTTTTTATTGTGGAAAATCTAAAGCATGCACAAAAGAAGAGAAAAAGTGTAATAAATTCTCATGAACCTATTATGCAGCTTCAAGAATTATCAATATTTTTCCAATCTTGTTTCATTTAGACCCTCACTTTTTTGGGGGGAGGGGTGAGAGTATTTAAGCAAATTCCAGACATTGTCTCATTTCATCCATAAATATTCATTATGCATTGCTAATTGAACGAGTATGTTTTATGTACCAACCATGTCATTATCCCAACTTACAAAATTAACAATAATTTTTAATATTCAATCCATATTCAAATTTACTTCTCTCATATATTTTTAAACAACATATCTCACTTATTATAATTAAGCAAAAATGTGAGAAATTATTGGAAAATATGAAAGACTTGAAGAAACATGTATACTAATGATAATATTTTGATAATGATGATGGTGATGAGGACAGACTTGTGATCTATTATAGTAAAAATAATTATTGTCTCTGGGATTGTTGCAAAATGTTTAGTTTTAATTGCATATTGTTTTAGAAGGTCAATTTAAAAGTTCTGCTTTTTAATTTTTATAAAATTTATTTAATTCGATTTCCTAAAATAGGATTACTGTTTTAGGAAATAGTGTTCCTAAATAGTGTTCAAGAAATAGTGTTCAAGAGTATGAATGTTTGTAAGGTTTTTAGAATCTGTTACCCAGTTATCCCCCAGAAATTGTTTTCCAATTCAATTTCCAGAAAATGAGTACTTATTTTAATTCAACTTCATTAGTATAAAAAATTAACATGTAACTTTTAAAATAAAATGTCTGAAATATTGCATCTTTCCTTTAACTTTTTGTGAGAATGAATTATTTTTCAATGTTTTTTTGAAAATTCTTTTTCAAATGTTTCTATCTATAATTGTAATTCTTTGCCTATCATGATGTTGGACGAACTTTCTATTTCAGGGTTCATCTTATTGATTTGTAAAAACTTTGTCTATAGTAAAAATATAACCTTTTTGTGTACCTTATGTTAAATATTTTTGTTTTTTTCTTCTAATTTCATCTGTTTTTTCCAGTGAAGTTTTACACTTTTACAGTCAAGCTTATCAATACTTTTCATTGTTGTTTCTTTCAAAGATTTTACTTAGAAAGTCCTTCCCATTTTTAGATAATAAATATATACTTAAATTTGCTTTGTTTTGATTTACGATTTTTAAAAATGTTTAATTCCTTATTCCTTCTGAATTAATTTTAGGAGTATGGTGTAACGGGAGGCACTGACAGGACTTGTTTCATCTCTATAGCATATAAAAAATAACTTTTCCTTTCCTTACTGATTTTCTGATAGTAACTTTATCACATACTAACTTTTATGTCCACTTTGGCACATAATGGTGCACTGATTTACAAGTGAATGGGCTGTCTAGTACTATCTTTCCCTAGCAAACTGTTAGAAGACCCTTTTGTAGTCTTATTTTTTATCCCTTACATTGTTTTGAACACGGTAGTCAATAAAAATTTGTTGTATGAAATAAACGATTAATGAGTCATTAATATACCTGGGAAAGTATTAACTCTAAGATAAACGAATGTTTGTTTTGACTGGTTTAAATATTTGACTTTTGGAAAAAAGAGCACTGGGCCTGACAGGTTCTTTAACTGATCCCTCCAGTTGAAGATTCTTTCATGTAACTTAACTAATGCAGACACAGTCACTTCCCAAGTTAGAACATCCCATCAGCTCATGGTCCCTAGGATGAGGATTAACATTCGGATACAAGGCATTTGAAATCATTCTTCCGGAACAGCTGTGAGGCAGTTGAGCTGTTATTTCTCAAACCCTAATAAATGTACAGACACTTCTTACAAAACACCTTTGAAGACTGTACTGCGTCTTGTCAATCCAGCAGGATTTCTATATACACCAGCCAGTTCTGGGACATCTCAGCAACATTCTCCCAAGCATTTACTTCTGAGGACACACACCACACACACACACACACACACACACACATCCTAACTCCACTATAAACTCCATCCCCTCAGGGACCAGTTCTTCCATTGTTTTTGCAACCTCCTGCAGTATTGCATTCACTCTACAGATGCTTGCTCCACGAATGAGCCCTCACCTTGCTGCGCTCCTCCCATCCGAGCCACGGAGCGGATCTCGGGCCTAGAGGCCACCTCCGCATCTCCTGGAGGCCGCGGAGTTCCGCGGCGTCGCCGGTCTCTGCCGCTCGGTGGTTGCGTGTCTACGCCAGGCTCGGGCCAGTGTTCGCCGGCCTCGGTCAGTGGCTGAACGCCCCGCCAAGGGCTGGGCCCCGGGCGGGGGGCGCGGGGATGGACCCCTTCCCCGACTTCCTCCCCTTTCTCGTCCTTCCCTGGCCTCCCTTTGCAGCATAGTAATAATGGATTGAGAAAGTCTTTTTATTTCGTTACTTCATTAAGTAAACGTCTTTGCTTCTTACTGAGCGACCCTAGTGTCTGGCCTTCGGTTCCCTTTAAGTAAAACAAGGGGACCGAAATGGATGGGGGTTTTCAAACTGTGATTGAGTTCCTAGGAATGAAAAGGTGTTTCAGGGGCCGCTGTTTAAAAACAATCTAAATAAACAAAGCAAAACATAACAATAGAACACTTCTCTCCTCCACTCTCCCCTCAAAAAACTAACCTCAAAAAACCCAACAACAAAAAACCCATTGTAAAATCTCTGAGGCAGATAACCCTCCACTGTTCTCTCAACGCTAACATGCGATGCTTTGAATTTTTTTCATTTTCTTTACAACACATAATTTTTTCATCTGTAATGATTTTCATCAATTGGGAATTTTACTTCAACAATTTCTTTATATACATTTCAAAACTTGTGTGCATTATTTCCATTAGCTGATTAAAGCAGCTTATGTAAAAAATCATCACCACACAAATTCCATTTCAGAGAAAATTCTAGAATCTAGACCAAAGATTAGGGTTTTAGGCCTAGGTGTGCCACTGTTTTGTCTTGAGCAATTCATTTGAGCAACCTCACTTTTGATCTCTGAAGAATGAACTAGGACCTGAATGATATCCATGTCTCTTTCCTGTTTTGAGTTCTTGTTGAACTGTTGGCAAGCTGATTATAGTCAGACCCTAGGCTGCATATAAGTTTAACTGCCTAGGATGGTGCCTTGGCTCCCAAATGGAGGGTTTTGTTTTTCCGTCTTGTGGCTTTGGCCACTCCTTTCTTCATTGACCTTATCAATAGGAAGCAGGTTGAGTCTATTTGCTGATGGGTTAGTGGGGGTTCACAGGGTTCCTTGCTGATACCATCTGAACCTAGGTCCCAGGAAGGAACCCATGGCCACACCTCATTACAAGAAGATCAGGCTAAGACCATATTCTTGTTTCCTTTATAAGAAGCCACTCATCAAAACGTACTGGTCTACTAAGGCTGCTAACTATTTTTGACAAAGAAAACTGTAAGTCTGGTGCCAAAAACTTAAGTGAGATAGGATACAAAACAGGAGGTTGCCTGGGGTGAACAAAGGGTGTACAACTGGAACCTCCTTATAGGGTCAACTTTCTTGGATTAAAAAAAATGTTCACCTAGTTTTCTCAAGGAGGTCAGGAAAAGCATTAATGACAAACCTCTGATTTAACCGACAGATCTGAGATCTTCCTGAATAACTTCTACCTACTCTAGGAAAAGTCTGTCGAAGCAAAAGATAGATGTGTTTTCCACATTAAGACTACTCAATTTACAAGTTAATTTCCTAGATAGTTTCTTGGGTGACATAGATATAGACAGGGTAGTATTTCTCTAAGCATATTGAAATTGCTGTTATCCCCAAACCCAGTAAATTCATATCAAAAGCTCATTTCTTTTTTGAATTATGAAATAGGGTTCTTTAAATATTTTAACAAGTTATTTGCCAAAGTGCTCTAGGAATTTTATTTGATTTAAAAATATTAAAAGTTGAGGGTCCTTATATACTGTTCAAAAGAATGTAGCATTTGGAGATTTTTAATCATTAATAATAACTGTTCATTTTTTAAACGTTAATTAAAAAGTTTTAGTTTGAGCAGCTGAGTATAGTCTGGTGTCAAGGAAACTAGAATTCCTGGTTTTCTTTAGTGGGGAATGGTGTTAGAGACTAACATCTGGGCCCTGGAGGTGTTCATTGCTACTATGATAACTTTGCCTTTAAGCCTTTCTGTGAACATGACTAAGACATATATGCAAATATATAGACATATATGCCCATGCTATATGTATATGTATATACACATACATAAATATGTATACAGACACATATACATGCATATACAAGTATATATATTAGAAATCTTAAGTCCATGTTGATACTACCAATTCAGATCCATTCTCACAGGGTTTTGCCTTCTCTATTCTATGTTAGTTTGTCCCTTTTTCAACAGTGAGAAAACCATGGCTCCCAACAACCTTGATATATTTCTTTACTTGCTATAAGTCCTATAACATATATAAAATAATTTCAGAATTTCTTTGCCCATACCATTAAAAACAAACCTATTAAAAAGAGTTCACTTTGCTGTACACCTGAAACTAACACAACATTGTAAATCAACTAAACTCCAAAAAGTTTTTTAAAAAAAGAGTTCAAAAATGTGTTTACTTTTCTCCATCCTTTGCTTTATGCCTTGTCTAAGACTGAGGGTCAAACACTGTGATCATAACTTACTTGGAGTAGTTCTTTCCTTGCCATCCCATCCCTATAATGTTATGTTTTTCTTTTGAAATAAGATTGAGTTCATTTGTTCCAGTTTACTTTCAGTTTTAGTTTTTTTCTCCTTATCCTTTAAAAAATATGTATGTTCATTCTTTGAGTATGTAGAACATTAACATAATTTCAGGTCAAAACTAAAAACATAGAAATTCACAGGGAAATGTCACTGCCTTGCATGTCCCTTCCATTCTGTTCCCCTCACCCCTTGTAGGTAACCAACTTCATTATTTTCAGGTTTCTCCTTTCTTGTTTCTTTTTGTAAAGATACGCAGGTATATGTACAATTTCTTACTTCCTTGTCTTTCGTTACACAAAAAGTAGCATACTATATATGCTCTTACGCATTGTACTGTTAGTCACTTCACAATATCTTTAGGAAATTGCTTCACATGAATTCATAGAGATCTTTCTTATTCTTTTTTATGGCTTCATGGAATCTAGAGAGCAGCAATGAGACAGAGATTTAGAGAGAGAGAGAGAGAGAGAGAGAGAGAGAGGGAGGGAGAGAGAGAGGGCTACTGCTGTATGATGTGGGGATCTGGGGGAGAGAGATGTGTAAAAAACATTTTTGGAAGTTTTTCTCTGGGTTGTGAGGCATCACTGTATTTCTCTATCCCCTAAGAAAACTTTCAGAAAAGGCCACTTTTCTGTTGTACTGGATATGTCATTTTGCCGAAATAGGTTTGAAAGTGTAACAAGAGAGTTGATTTTATTTGAGTTTCAGGAGAGGACCAATGATATTATACAGGGGGTCACTTAAAAGTCCTGTTTCAACTATGGCTAATGGTATAGATCCTTCTAGATCTGGTTGGGCTATATGAGAAGAGGCAGTGGATATTCAAATCCCTGTCCTCTGGGAATTTGAAGGCTCATCCTAGGCAGGATTAGCTGTGTGAGCAGGGTTACAGAGTCAGAATGGCATGACATAAAAATTTCAGTGACAGCCTGGGATCCAGAGGGTTAGATGCTGACGTCAGAGCTGGGTTGTTGTGCCAGAATCTGAGAACTGGAGATGAAAGGAGGCCCAAACATTTCAAGAGTAAACAGGGAGGGACTCAGGATGATCTTCCAGCTAGAACAAGTGCTGCTGTTCATAGCTTCTTTTGAAGTTCTGGTTGGGGTGTGGTGGGTCAGTTGAGTTTAATGAACCTGAGACACAGAGAGAACTCCAAGGACTAAGATAGAATGCCACAGAAAAGGTCCAGAGAGGGAGTTGAAGTGGGTAAAATATCAGTGTGAAGAGGAAATATTTGAATTTATTTCTGTATTTTATGAAGGATCTAAGATGGAATGAGATAAAGCAGCCTTGTCAAATTATAGAATACCCAAACTCAGACTCCTGTGTAGAAACATCTGAAAACGAAATTATATTTTAAATGTTAGGTAGTAAATACAAATAATTTATTCCTCAAGAGGTTGAAAATATATATGCTTAATTTCCAGTATAAATTCTTAGTTGAGTGATTTGAAAATAACTAAGAGAAAGTAGAGACATTCAAATATTCTTTTTTCTTTTTCAGTAAGATAGGAGGTAAGAGCATATAGCTTGATAAATTGCAAAACAAATCTTTCACTTCTTCTTTCTTCACTCCTTTCCTCTTTCACTATTAAAATTGTGACAAACATTTACATTAAAACTTGGAAGCCAGGGGACTTCCGTGGTGGCACAGTGGTTGAGAATCTGCCTGCCAATGCAGAGGACACGGGTTCGAGCCCTGGTCCGGGAAGATCCCACATGCCGCAGAGTAGCTAAGCCCGCGAGCCACAGCTACTGAAGCCTGCGCACCTAGAGCCCATGCCCCGCAACAAAAGAAGCCACCTCAATGAGAAGCCCGTGCACCGCAAGGAAGAGTAGCCCCCGCTCAACGCAACTAGAGAAAGCCTGCATGCAGCAACAAGGACCCAATGCAGCCAAAAATAATAAATAAATAAATTAAAAGAAAAAAACCTGAAAGCCAAAACAAAAATATACTTAGTAAAATTTGTCAAAGGGCTATATTTAAGGGCCAATTTTAGAGTTAAAAAATACAAAGGGAGCTCATTTTAATTTAAATTTGCAGATGGTCATAACATTTTTTCCCTGAGTTTGTTTTTGCCGTATTTTTCTAACCTTGCTTGTGCCACTGGCACCTTTGGCTGTCAGATGAAGCCTAGGGACTTCTCTAAATAATGAATTTTTTAAACAGATAGGATAAAACACAAACGACTACAAAAAGAAGCCAATTATATTAAAATATAGTTATCAAAAAATATAAACATTGTGATATAGTAATATATACACTCTTTAAAATTAATGCACTAAGTAACAGGGAAGTATATAGGTCTATTACAATGAGTAATATGATTCTGATGAGATGACTATAAACAATATTTTGTGATATCTGCAATAATTATTGTGTGACATAAACATATCTGAGATTTATATTGGTAAAAAGTCAAAGTTATTATTATCACTACCATGGTTTGTTGTTTACACTCAAAATTGAAAGCAATGCTAGATCCCAGTTAATGAAAATAAATATGTAAATTTTTCCTATTCAAGTTCATAGACTCCCTGAATTCTATGAGTTATGGACCCCACTTAAGAACCCCTGCTCTAAGGAATCATTATATTTTATAACTCAATGGAAAAAGTATGGAGCACAGTTCCGTGTTCACTTCAGCATTATTCAGAATAGCCAAGATATGGAAACAACCAACGTTGTCTATCAACAGATAAATCAATAAAGAAAATATGGTAAATACATACAATAGATATTATTCAGTCTTAAAAAAGGAGAAACCTTGCCATCTGTGACAACATGGATGAATCTGGAGGACATTATGCTGACTGAAGTCAGCTAGTCACAGAAGGACAAATATTACATGATTCCACTTATATGAGGAATCTAATAGTCAAACTCTTAGAAGCAGAAAATACAATAGTGGTTTCCAGGGACTTGGGGTGGGGAAAATGGGCAGTTACTGTTCAATGTGTAGCAAGTTTCAGTTATGAAAGACGTATAAGTTCTAAAGATCTGTGGTACAACATAGCACCTATAATTAACAACACAGTAGTATTGTGCCCTTCAAAATTTGTTAAGAGGGTAGATCTCATATTAAGAGTTCTCACCACAGAAGAAAAAAGAGGAGTATAAAAGCACAGAAGAAAATTTTAGGAGGTGTTGGATATGTCTATTCCCTTGATTGTGGTGATGATGTCATGGGTGTTGCATATCTCCAAACTCATCAAATTGTATAACATTAAACATGTGCAGTTCTTTGTATATCAATTACACCTTACTAAAGCTGTTAAAAAAAGCATGGATCAATGATACAAGCCTACAGAAATAAACATGCCCCCATGTGTTGCCTGGACACTTCCCCCAGTGCATTTCTAATTTCGATGATTAGATTTTTCATTTCCAGGAATTTTATTTTTTTAAAATCTGCCTGGTAATTTAAGTCTCATTTCCTTTTATATATTTTTGTATTTTATTTCTTTAAAATGTTTATCACACATTTAATATTTTGACTACTTGTTAAAATTTATTATTTCTACTGACCTTCATTTATAGTGTCTGGTTTTATTGTGTGTAAACACCATGTGCCTTGACATCTTATTTGTGGGAATTCTTTGAGGACTGAGTTTAATGTGCTTTCCTCTAGAAAGAATTTATATTTACTTCTGTCCGGTGTGGGTAGAGGGGGAGGACTGAGGAGAGGTAGCACCAATCCAGGAATTTTGTAAATTAAATCATCAGCTTTATTTTTGTTTTTAAGGTCCAAATGGTATTGTGACCAGAAGGTCCTAAATCTGTGTGAGCGCAGGATTATGGCTAGTAACTTTCTGGGTAGATATACATTTTTTCACCCAGAATTAAGGGTAAGACAGGAAATATCTAATGCCCCTTTGAAGGTGTGTTCTTCTGAGAATCCTGGATTTAGGTTTTTTCCCCCACCTTACTGGTTCTCTGATTGGGGGTCCACTGTGGGTTGGCAGATGCCCACAAGACAAATGCTGTCTCAAGCACCTGCTTCCCTCTCTGCATATGTGTTTTATCATTGTTTCTGGCCTCTGAGGATTTCCCTGACTTTTCCCCATACTCAGCAATGCGTTAGTTTTTAAAAAATTACTTTATAAGGCTGTGTGCACACGTGTGTGTGCGTGTGTGTATGTGTGTGTGAGATATTCTCTACTGAGAGGATTTCTTTGGACACCTAGAATACTGTATTGTCAGATCCGGTTCTGACTGGCTTTTTGTCTCGTTTAATCTTTACAATAATACTATGAGATAGCTCTTATGTTCCCTTTCGTTATAAATGTAGAAAAGAGAATCAGAGAGAGAGGCTAAACTGCTACATTAATACAGCAAGTCAGTGGCAGAACTGAGATTTAAAACTGTATCTGCCAGGCCACCAAGTTCATGTTCTTTCCTTTTTGCTGCCCTGGATTTTATCCTGTGTCTTGACGTAGCATTATATTATGTGCATTATACTAGAATGTTAGGTTCAGTATGGAAGAGATGTTTAGCTGTTTTGCCCTTTCATGTACACCCAGTATCTGAAGCAGAGCCAGCACATAGAATAAGGTCAATAAATATTCATCAGAAGAACAAATAGATGAATTTTTATGTTACCATATAAAATTCATAATGATAATTTTTGAGGCTGTGTAACGTACTAATGAGCTGACTGATTGGGGCAGTGTATTTTAAAATTTATACTAAGATATTGTACTATCTGTCTTCAAAGTGCAAAAATTCTCAGAAACTGGCCAATTATTTTCTTTTCTTGTACTATCTCTGTCCCATATTGGCCAAATCCTTTTCAGTGTTTTTGTTTTGTTTTCTTTCTTTTTCTCAGCAAGTCACATCACGACATCCCTGCATTGTGACTCTCCACATCGGGCTGGTGGGCTCCCTGCTTCTGATTTTGAGGGCTTTGGAGGTGGTTTCCCTTTCATCTCCTGCACTATTCTTTGTAGAGATTAGTCACAACAGCAATGTGATCTCAGGCATTCCTTCTGCTGTGCAGCTGACCATGAAGCAAAGTAAAAGGGCAAACTATTTATAAGTCAAGCAGTTACAGGTGCAGAGGACAGATAAGAGTTTAGCTTTGTCCAGGTTGGACACAGAATTGAGCTTCGTACGCTGGTTTTTAGATTTAAGATGTTAATACACACAGAAATGATGCCAAAGTGCTTATATTTATGGAATGAATGTTGATTAGTCACAGGTTTTATTATTTTTTTTGCTTCTTTTTTCAGTTCCTTTCTTGCTCTCTTGCAACCCTGTATTAATTCATTTTTATTTCTGTAACAAAAAAACCCCAAAATATGTATTTATGTTCCTAGCACTTTGCAGGCACAGAGTGTACACAAACTAATAAGACAGGGAATCTACATGGAAGATGGGAGGACATACTGTTCGAAATATCAAGAATCAAGAGCTGGTTCTATGCTATTTTTGTCCAATACATATTTCATGACAGGTTTGACTCTTTCTTTGATGTCTGTGAACCACCTATTACTTCAGGAGAATTTTGTTACTGATTAAGATTTTTGCCCTGGAGCCTTAAGCTGCTATGACAGATGTGTTGAATTTTTTATAAAGCTTGAATAAGTAAGACACAGTACCTGTATTGAAGCTGCATGCAGTGCATTTGAGAAAATTGTTTTTTCTGTAAGGAAACAACCCCCTATCACCCTGACCCTAGGCAATGAGTCTTCAGATATGTTTAGGAAATGTGGTAATGGTTGCTGCCTGTTATCTCTAAGTGTGACTAAATTGAATTGAATAAATATTTATTGAGAGACCAAAAAGAAGAGCCTCCCAGCGTCTGCATTAGGTTTGATACAAAGGCTGACTGTAATGGGGGAGGAGAGCCATCAGAAGAGACAGGAGTAATTTCATGGTGGCAAGAGAATTCAGGAGTCTGTGGTAGCTATGATCATACACATATTTCAGGGTATAGTGGAGAAGCAAGTTGGTGCACCATTTCTGAAAGGGCTTGGAATACTTGGCTGCAAGTGGCAAGTTACATATGACCAACACTATTAGGCCTTGGCATTTCATCCAATAATGAGTCAGTGTCATGTGAGGTTCTGACGCAGCAGGAGTGCTGTGCCAGCAAACATGTGCAACCCTGAAGAATAGTCTCCATCTGATCTTTGGCTATGACGTGATCAGAAAAAGTAGTCTGAATTGTGGGGCTCCTTAAAGTTTCTAAGCAAAGTTCTGTTCAGCAAGTTTTCTCCTGAAAGGTGTGAGTAGCTGTGAGGGGCCACACTGGTCCAAACCCCCATCCAATTCCCAAATCACAAAACATTCCCATTCATTTCTTATGGTGCTTCAAGAGACACATGGAGTACCAAGGCCATGTGGATATTTCTTCTCTCAATTTTGGAAATGATGTCTATTGAGTGTAGGAAGTATGATTTCTAAGGTCCTTTGACCACTTGGTTTCAATTAGGGGTTGAAATCACTTGCAGAACTTCCAGACAATGCAAAGGTACTCTATTACTTGAAAAACAAATGATGAGTTGGGGAGACGTTCTTTATCTATACCACTGTCATCATTTTAACCTTTATATTAAGGAGCTAGCAATTATAGACATTTGACTCTTGGAGGCCATCAATGGCTGGGCCAAGATCTGTGATTTTCAAATTAGGTACTAATTGGGTGGGAGTAGGGAGACAGTGGTGTCATTTAGGGACTGGACACAATAAATCCTAAAATCCTTAATTTGTATCTTATTTATTATTTAAACAAATATGTCTTAAGCACCTACTGCGTGGGGTGGGGATGTTGCTAATTTGCATCAAGAGAATCTATAATATTTATAATAAGGTAGTCTCTGTTTATTACCCCCATTTTATAGATGGCAACTCAGAGGTTGAGAAACTTACTGTAGCTGGTCAGGTGGCAGAGCCTGGACTGGAAAGGGGAGTCTGGTGCTCTTCCCATTGCACAAAACTTCTTCCACAAATGCCAAGGGCAGCTGGATGTTGGCATTCTTTTCAAACTCCAGTTAAAGTGACTCTTCAGCAATTGGGGTTGTTGTTTGAAATAGTTTTGTTTGTTTTGTATCCTTCCTCTGTAGGAAAAGGGAAATATGACTCATCAACGTGGTTGAAGAAGACAGGTAGCTTGACCTGAAAAGACATCTGCAAATATTCTGATCACCTTGTAAATTCTATCAAATAAATGTTTAATTTTTTTTTAAAGTTTGGGTTGCTTTTCTGGATTTTTTTTTTTTTTTTTTTGGTACGCGGGCCTCTCACTTTTGTGGCCTCTCCCATTGCGGAGCACAGGCTCCAGATGTGCAGGCTCAGTGACCATGGCTCACGAGCCCAGCCGCTCCGCGGCATGTGGGATCTTCCCAGACCGGGGCACGAACCCACGTCCCCTGCATCGGCAGGCGGACTCGCAACCACTGCGCCACCAGGGAAGCCCCTGGATCTAGTTTTTAAATGTCATTGTTGACATTTATTTTACTTAACATTTTTTTTGGAAGAACCAGAACTTCCCAATTTGGGGGTGGTAGTATTTGTTGATTAGTTATTATGTGCCAGGCACTGCTACATGTATTCTTTTTAAGCTGTCACAACAACCCTGTGAGAAAAATACTATTATTATCTTAATATTAAGATAAGAATATTAATTAATGGATAAGAATATTGAAGCACAGGAAAGCGACCTGCCCAAGGTGATGCAGGTAGAAGGTAGGAAAACTGGGACTTGAACTTGGGCTGACTGGCTCCAGAGAATGTTTTTAACTACAGTAGTAAAATACTTTGTCCTGGCACTGTACTGATGAGTGTGTGACCCTTCTTAGGTCACTTAATGGCTGTGGTCTTCAGATTCATTATTAGCACTGGATAATTTATTTACTTAGCAGTACCCTTTATTTACATACATGCCTTTGTTTAATCCTCGCCCTACAACATAGAGTCCTAAACATAGATAACATTATTATTGTCCTCACTTTACATACAGGGAAATTAGGACTTAGAGAGGTCAAGTAACTGCTAAAGGTGGCATAGCTGGTGAAAGAACTGAGATTCAAACCCTTTGTAAGGGCTTATACAGCCTTAAATGTCCATACATTGAATCCTTTTTTTAAAAATTTTTAAAAATTTCAAAGTTATAGTGATAACATGTTTGTTCCATAAAGCTATTCTTCGAAGATGTGACCTTAATCTACAAATGGTTGCAAATGTTTGGGAACCATTGACAAGATAACAGCAGTCTTAACAATGAAACTGTGCTATTAATATTATATTATTATTTTTTTGAGGAGTCACATGTAGCAAACAGGATGTAGCTGGACATGTTAGGCAGGCTGTTACTAACCCAGAAGACTAAAAGGGATTAAATTCTCATTATTACTCATAGTTAGTCCCCAAATATCTCTGTATGTTCAGTTTCTCAGCTTCTTCAGTTTGGCAGGAAGTTTTAAAGAACCAAACAGCATGCCCTTCCGCCCCTGGCATATTCATAAGCTATTTTGGGGTGAGTCATCGGAATTCTGTGGTTTGTATATCCTGAAGGGAGAGAAGAGACACTGTATGGTTAGCATTTATTTGAAACAGCTAGTTGGGAAAAAAATTCTTTGATAAAAGTTCAACATTAGGTAAGAAATACTTGTGGAAGGATCTTTCTTCTGTTGTTATAAAGATTCAGCTCATAGTCGTCTCTGGGAATATCACACAAATCTAATTCTCTAGCCTGTGCATGTTCACAGCTTGACCTAGTGCTTGCAGTAGCCCTGATCTCGTATTTAGTTGGGGGTAACTCACAGAGAATAAACAACTGGTTGAATGACTCTTCTGTCCTTGGAGTCTCTGCTCCCTAATGTGAGTGAAAGTAATGCTCTAAGTTGGGTAGAATTGTAGCCATAAGAAAACAGAAAGCAAGCCAAATCTCTGAGGTCTGTTGGATAATATCACCAATATAATGATTGTGGATTATGATTCAATAATTACAACAGTAAAAAAATAAGTGGGAAAGAATTAGTTTTTCTCCTTGTAGCTACAAGGGAGCCTAAGGGGGAATTTCAGTCATTAAACACATTTTTTTTCCATCAGGAGAAGAAACTGATTATTAATGGAAGAAGGAAAGAAATACAAGTTAGTTGGTTACTTATGGTATGCCAGATGCTGCAATAGCACTCCAAAGTCTCATAAATACTATTTACATCTGGGGAAAATATTATTTTCAGAAGCTGAAGTGAGCCTATGGTTCTCAGTATTAGTGGTCCGTAAGGCAGGTACAAGGAAAGGAAGTGGTGATATTTGACACCCATGCTTAATCACAGTTACCCATTTGATTATGAGACTACTGTTTGGTCCTTAAAATGGTTTTAGATGGAACATGAATAGGGCATTACATAGCATTGAAATACATAATGAATAATGCCTTCTTTTTAATTTCCTCTCACTTTTCTAATTATGTCAAATAGGAAATTTCTGTTTGACATAAGTGAGATTTGAAATCTTCTCAGAGCAGGCAACCACGTCTCCCTAGACTTGCATAACTACCTATTCCTAGCACTTCTTCATACAGTTACATTTTATTGATGGCAAGTGAAATTGGTTTTCCATTTACATGGAGTAGACATTTAAAAATATATCCATATGGAAGAGTGAGTTGATTTTTAAAATATTAATTAAATAATAATACAAGTGATGAACTGAATGGGCAACTGACCTGAAGAGGTTACTCAGCATATAAAACTTTATAACTTTGGTAGAAGGCAGATGGTTTCACAAATGAATACAGAAAACATAGCTTGTTCAACTCCTACCTGCTGGTCCAGAGCAGTCCTTCTCAAAGTGTAGTCCGTAGTCCAGCAATTGTCTGAGAATTTTTTGCCCACCTGGAAGGAGATAAGTACAGAAATTGCAAGTAATCATTTAGAAACTGTTATAGCTTATTGACATTATGTTGACATCTAACCTCATGAAATATTTTTCTAGTAACTTATTTTTATTGTATTTTTTCTGTATTTTACAAAAGAATTAGTCTGGAATGGATTAGAAAAGAAACCCTCACATCAACATGTTGTATACCTTAAATTTACACAGTGTTATATATCAAATATATTTCAATTAAAAAGTATTTTTTGAATAAATAAATGAACATTAAAAAAAAGAAAAGAAACCCGGTAGTTTGAGAAGCACTGATATAGAGCATATGTTTAGACCAAGTAAGAGGCAGCCTAAGCAGTTTTGATAAAGTACTATGTGTTGGTGAAAAGTACATGATCTTCATGGAGTCTAGAATGGGAGTAAAGAGGCTAAGATAATAAGTACATCTGTAAGGTCTGGGACTGTCTCAATATTTTCATGGTTGTATCCGCAGGATCCAGAACAGTGTCTGGTATACAGTAAGCACTCTGTATATTTGCTAAGTGAATGACTGAATGAATGAACTGTGGTGTTTGGCAGGCAGGTCTAATGCAATCACCAAAGAGTATGGTCTATTACAGCGCTGTCATAGTTCATTGTGCTTTTCCAGGCATCTCACAACACTCTCTAGTCCCCTTTGTTCTGATTATAGAAACACCAAGACAGCTTCTGAGTATTAGTTGGGTAGTCAATATACGTTGAATCCAGCAAAGTGTGCCTTAATTTAAAATAATTTTTAATTCTGGGCTATATACCACAACAGATAGGATAGGTTGGGTTATGCTTCTGTAATAAACGACCCCAATATCTCGGGGCTTAACCCAGCAATTATTTTTTCTCACACATGTGCCCAACAAAGGTTGTCATGGGGCATGGTTATTGCAGTCATCAAAACCTGTACATACATAATAACCAAAAAGCGGAAGTGGCAAATCACACCCTGCCACTTAGAGCTTCAGCCTGAAAGTGACACATTTCACTTCTATTCATATTATTTTTTGACTAAAATAATGAGCATGTCTAACATCAATGGGGCGGGGGAGAAACACAGTCCTACCATGTACCAGAAAAGTGGGGAACCAGGAATATTTTGTGAAGGGTGCTAATAACCAGCATATACACCTATCTATTATGAATTACATTAGCAAGAGTTATTCTTTCTTTGATATTCTGTGATTGTACCATCTGCATTGAGTTTCAGTACTCTCAGGTCTGCAGACTGAATCTTGCATATGATGACTCTGTAAATGTAGAGCAAGCTGACGGCTGCCTCAGCCGTCAGCTTGCTTATTTTAGCAGCTCTGTTTTCTGTTCTTTCTATACTAACAATAGTGACCTCTGCTAGAGAATACCAACTCCTTATGTTCAAATTCTCTCTCTACCAACCAAACTATACTGTTGAATACATCTTCTGCATCTTTCCATAAGAAGGCATGCTGTTGGCCTTAGATCTTGATCAAGGAGATTTCTTCTAGGGAAATTTTTAAATGACTTTGAATATAAAATTTTTATAAATATCCTTGTGTGAGATTGTTAGACTGAGTCAGCTTCCAGGAGGCTCATCAATCCTGAGAAAATCAAGCATATCAAGTTTCTAGACCTGCAAACCTGAGCAGTAGGCCCTAAGTCTTAGTGATCTATAGATTCCTTCCTTTCCACCCCTCCCTCCTTTCCTTCCATCCATTATCTATCTATCTATCTATCTATCTATCTATCTATCTATCTATCATCTAATTATCAATCATCCTCCAAGGCAGGACACACCTACATATCTAGATTGGGCTAGAAAGGATACTTCTGAAGTATACAAAAACTTTTACTTTCTAATAGAATATAAAACACTTTTGCCACTTAGAAATATTTTCATATAATCTGCTTGTAAATTTACCAGGAAAGAAAGGATTTGCTTTAAAAAGATGACCAGCGCTTCTCTGGTGGCACAAGTGGTTGAGAGTCTGCCTGCCAACACAGGGGACACGGGTTCGTGCCCCGGTCCGGGAACCCGCGGCTGGGCCCATGAGCCATGGCCGCTGAGCCTGCGCGTCCGGAGCCTGTGCTCCGCAATGGGAGAGGCCACAACAGTGAGAGGCATGCATACCACAAAAAAACAAAAACAAAATAAAAAACAACCATTTTGCAGCTATTGTTAGCATTACCTGGACTTCCAAAATTAGTGCTATCTGAAGCAAGATGGGTAAAATTTGACAGCATATTTGAAAAGCCCATGATTATTGAAATTATAAATAAAAATCAAAATATCAATATCTGTCTCTGTCTGCAGACAGATGGTAGAGAGAGGCAGAGGTTTGAGACTTCTAAGTGTGATCAGTATAAGTAGTCAAATCAGTTTACTGAGCTTCTCCAAAGCCACTTCCAAGAGGCTTTTCTCCCAGCTGTCTGTATTGAACACGGTAGCAGCTTGATTTCCAGATCTTTACAGGATTGTGCCAGTGGACACAGACTAATCACCAGCTGAATGGTAAGAGGGGAGGGATCTTTTATTACTCCTCAGTCAGCTGTTGCACATCTAGACATGTAGCTAATCATTTATTAGCCTCTAATTTTGGATGCTGGCTCTAGATGATAAGCCTCATAAAAAGCTAACAAGGAGATGCCTTTGATAAGGTGGTAAATCATTAAATAGAGAAATGACCAGTTGATTTATGGCTTACTGGACTACTTTAAACTGTGAAAGATAAACCTTAATTTCTGTTTTGCAAGTGATATCCCTGCTGTTCCATAAAAAAATTAAATTACACAACGCAAAAAAGAGCACATTTTCAACCAGTTTCAGAGATTCTGGTTGAGTGGCAGAGTTCAAATCCTAAGATCTCTTCCAATTTACAGAGACTACTATTAAGTTCTTTCAGAGTCTGCATCTCTAATCAGCCTGGTATTGGCATAGCAGGTGTCCTGTGACAATCTTTTGGTTGTGTGCATCAATCCTGGGTTAAAAATGTAAGATTATATAGACAAAATATTACTAAAAACAGAAAGGATTAAGTCCCCTAAAAAAAAAAAATCTAACACATCCTTCATTACTCTGGTTTCAGGATCTCTGCACTTATCATTCCTTCCATCTGGAACCCTTTCTCTGAGATATTGCTGAGGCTTGGCTTGTTCCTTCACTTCTTTCAGGCCTCTGTTCAAAGTCACTACCTTAGAGATACCTTACTCTGCCACCTTATCTATAGTATCACTCTCTTCACTGTAGCTCTGTTGTTATTTTCTTCATAAAAGTGGATACTACTTACACATTCATTTACCTATTTATTGTTTGTCTTTGCTGTTAAAATGTAAACCCCATGGGATGGGGTGGTGGTGTGAGAAGGACTTCATATTGTTTATATCTCTGTTTCTCTAGTACCTAGCTGTGGGCCTACATCCTACCCAGTGAGTGCTTAATACATACACTTAAGAATGAGGGAATGGGTAAATGAATGATGAGTCAATTAATTCTTAAGACTGGAAAATTACTATGGCTTCCAGGAGCATGATTTTTTTTCCTCAAAAGTTAGTTGATCATAGTAAAATCAGCGGTTGAAATAGCTTCTTGTGATCTATCTTTCTATAATAGTCATATGATATAGTCGTCTCCTGTTACTAAGACAACTATTTAAAAGTTTTTTTCTTCTCACTATGTTGTAACCATATATGTACTAAAATGGATTAGAAAAAGCATTTGATTTGGGGAACATAAGGATCTTGCAATAATGAAGTAAATTCAAGTACCAAATGTTACCTCCTGTCAGCTTATAGTGAGAAAATGTTAATTTCTTCTTTTCTTAATTTTGCAGTCCGTATTAGTTCATTATTTTAAAATCAAGTCACATTTTATCTGCAGTGTTTATCATTAGAAAATTGAGTCAACTTTATTTTAAAGTCTTTTTTTTTTTTTTCAGTACGCGGGCCTCTCACTGTTGTGGCCTCTCCCGTTGCGGAGCGCAGGCTCCAGACGCGCAGGCTCAGCGGCCATGGCTCATGGGCCCAGCCGCTCCGCGGCATGTGGGATCTTCCCGGACAGGGGCATGAACCCGTGTCCCCTGCATCGGCAGGCGGACTCTCAACCACTGCGCCACCAGGGAAGCCCTAAAGTCATTTTTAGATTAATGAGACACATTTAAAACAATCAAATACTGTTGATAGGTGAAATAATAATCTCAAAGTTAAATTTTTTGAAGCATGCAACCCTAGAGGAAAACAAAACAAAACTTTAAGAAACTAAGGCTGACTCATGATCAGTGTGGATCCTAGTAAAATGTACAGACATGACTGTTTTAGAGTTTAGTTGGATCCCATAAAATAATTTCAAAGCATCACTATGCAGGACTTAGTGTTTGTGCTGCAGGCTGCAAATACTGACTAATGTCCCCAGCTAGAAAATGTTAATTTCTTAAAGAAGAAAGATGGGGACTTCTAGACATAGCTAATTGGTGATAGCTAAAAGTTCTCAAAGTAAAACTCTAAAATTTAGATTTTTTTGCAGGTAAATAGATTTTAGAAACTTATGAAAAAAGGTATATTTCAAAAATAATGTGAAAATTTGAAAATGAAATCACTTTTCCAATCCTAAAAGAATTTTTCTAATATGCTGAAAGCTGAGACTCTCAAAATGCAGCACCTCTCCTGCTCCTTTGAAAATTTCTTTTCCATAAACAAATGGACTCCTAAACAGTCTTTCTGAACTCCAACTGCATGTTCACAGAGGCACTTCTAAACTGGGCAGGAGAGCAGGACAGATGGTTTTGAACCTGAGCTTGGGAGAAATGCTGAATGTATGTTGTGTGTCATATCTCACAGGGAAAAAATTTGGAAAAACACTAGTCAATCAGGTGCCTAGGACTTTAGAAATACTCAGAATAAATGCTCATTACCCAGTTCTGGTGTCCTATTTCCTCTCTTGACCACATAGTTAGGCAGTTCAGAAATATTTGCCCCAATATTTCCTTGAAAGCAGATAAAAATGGTAGAAATTATGAATAAGTACACAGGAGCAATATCATTTTGTGATAAAATACAACTTATAGCAGTGTTTAGCTGAGAATTTTTTAGGAAAATGTACAATTTTATTATAATTTAATTAGGTGTACATAAAAAGAAATTCCTGTAAATTACTATAATTGTTATTTACACTCTCAGATCAAGTTCTTCAGGGCCTACTTGGAGAAAGCTGTGTGCAGGGGCAGATTATGATGTGTGAAAACAGGAATCATGTGGAAGACAGGCTGTGTTTTCCACATGATTGGAAATTATGGACTCAGGAAATTAGTGGAATCAGGAAATGGTTCCTTCCCCTTAAGTAGACCTAATATCCTGGGAAAGAAAATTACTCTCTCTGGTCCTCATTTGTCTTAGGTGTAGAGTGAGGATTTGACTGAATATAACATTTCCTTGCCACTGAAAGTGCTATGACATGGGAATTCCCTGGTGATCCAGTGGTTAGGACTCCATGCTTCTACTGCAGGGGGCATGGGTTAGATCCCTGGTCAGGGAACTAAGATTCCACATGCTGTGCAGCACGCCAAAAAAAAAAAAAAAAAAAAAAATTGCTATGACATATGATTCACCTTCTGAAGTTTTATTCAGCTGAAAAAGAGTTGCTTCTCATTTTTACTTCATTTTGTAAGGTTTATTTGAGAAGAATTCACTGTGTTGAATGCAATAAGAAAAAGAGCTGAAAAAGAGATAAAACTAGAGGAAAGAAATGGAAGATAAAATGATCAGTTGTTGATAACATGATATTATGCCCAAAATAATATATGAAAAATTCTTAGAATTAGTAAAAGTTTAAATTGAATTGATACAAAATAAATATTCACAAAATGATTCCTTTCTTCCTCTATATCAATAATTAGAAAATAAAAGGTTATGGGGAGACCTCATATACCATAGCAACTATAAAAATAAAGCATCCTAAAATTAGCTTATCAATAAATATGCAGAAACTATACAAAAACTGTAAGATTTTAATACGCTTCATAAAAGACAAGAAAATAGACATATGTTCATGAGTGAGAAGACTCAATGTCCTAAAGATGTGTTTCTTTAACGTATATATTAAGAGTAATGTCAATCAAAATCTCAACAGGACTTTTTGGAAAATGTGCCCAAATAATTCTGATGCTCATCTGGGAAAATAAATGGAAATAATTTATCCTACCTCTCCTCCTGGGGAGGTGAAGGTCTGGGCTGAGTGACAGGGTATGGATGGTAGGAAGGTGAGGAGGCAGGCTGGGGACAGAGGACTGCAATCACCTGGGTCCTGTGATTCATTCTCAAAGTGGTCCAGAGCAACTCTTGGACAAGACTTGAGGTGTTTCCCACTGGGAAACGAGTGTATTTCAATCATTCAACAAAGATTCACTGAACATCAGGAATTAGGGATAGAGCAGTGAACAAAACAAAGTCTCATCCCTGGGGAACTTAGGTTCAAGTTGGAGAGGCAGACAGTAAGTTTAGGTTTTGCTGAATGATTCTTAAGCCTTATAAGGGAGACCTGGAGACACCTACCAAGATCCTAGTGAAATAAATTAATGCTTCTTAAACTGTTTATCTTGAAGGACCAATTGTTTTTATTTCTAATCCATGGCAGACAGATATTTTTGAACATATAGAATCTTTTGCTTGGATGATGTGGTGCTACCAAATTTTTGTTCTTTTCTCATTCACAGGTCCTTGGAGCACACTGAGTAGCACTAAAGTTAATAACCTCAGGCAACGTGTTGCAAATGGGATATAGTACTACAGACAAGCTGGTTTCTAATGAAAGTCGGCTATTTGAGTGAATTTTCCTCCATTCCTTTGTCATTTCAGTTGTTCCCCTTCATTCACATAAGAGCACTCAGATTTTTTTTTTTTTTTTTTTTTTTTTTGCGGTACGCGGGCCTCTCACTGTTGCGGCCTCTCCCGTTGCGGAGCACAGGCTCCAGACGCGCAGGCTCAGCGGCCATGGCTCACGGGCCCAGCCGCTCCGCGGCACGTGGGATCTTCCCAGACCGGGGCACGAATCCGTGTCCCCTGCATCGGCAGGCGGACTCTCAACCACTGTGCCACCAGGGAAGCCCAGCCCTCAGATTTTTAAAAGTTTCAGTCCTCTACACTTTAAACTTGGTCTCAAGTGTTAGTGGCATGAGGGGAACTAACAAGGTAAGTCAGCTGAGCAGAGTCAGAGTCCATGCTCTGAACTGTATCTCCCTGGGTTCAAATCCTGGGCCTTTACCCGCTAGCTCTGTACCCTTGGGTGCTTTGAGTGGGGAATGGAGTCTACTGGCAAAAAATATGGATAATCTTCTAACAAAGATAAAGACAAGACCAAGGTACGGTCAGAGAGTATGTTTCCCTCCTTTGTATATTGAGAAATATCAGTTTCATTTTTGAAGATCTCAAAATTAATAAATGGCCTAATTTCCCATCTAAATTCTTATACAGTTTGTCCTAATTCCCAAGTTCCTCGGGCTCTCAGGCAGTATGAGGGCCGCAGTCAAATTATGTCAGAGGAAATTGCTGTTCACTTCAAAAGTTGTTTCAAACCTCTCTGAGCAAGTTTTCCTGTCGATGGATATAATAATGATATATAATGGTAATCATATTGCAATATATAAATGTATATATTTATGTTGTACACCATAAATTTATACAATGTTATATGTCAATTATGTCTCAATTTAAAAAGTGATATACACCTTGTAGGGCTGTTGAGAGCATTAAGTTATTTAATGTTTGTAGCGCTCCTAGCACAGTCAGGAATATTTTAAGTGCTTGATTAACGTTAGCTGTTATCTTAGAAACAAGAGTTAAACAGGTAGTTATTTGTTTGTATGTACGGTTTACTTCTACCTCCAGGGTTTCTAAATTCAGGACTCCTGAATTTCAGAAAAGTATTTTCTTGATTCCTTTCCCTTTCTGATTCTTACACGAAAGGAAGAGGCGTGCTGGCATATAGTTGTTTATATGGATTTAGTTAACATTTAGGTTTTGAATTAGACTCTGTGGACCCCACTTTCTCTTTCCCTTATGGCTTGCTTTCAGAAAGACTTTAGTCATACAGATCATCTCAGTTAGCCTTGAGGGAAACAGAGAAGAAGATGTGTCCCTGAGAGGCAAAGTGGGGTCAGTGAGGTGCATGAGGAGAGGGATGGTCTGTGGAGCCAGGGAGCTGGCTTCTGCCAGCAGACAGGGTGCGCCCACCATAGTCACCTCCGTTCTATCTGGCCCCAAATAAGGTCACCTTTGACTCATTTTTATTTCCCTCTCCAGGCAGAAGCAAGCTTTAGTCCATGACAGTTTATCAGTTGATTTGGAAATTGTTTTTGACCATCAGATGCAACTATGTCTGAAATCAAGATTAAGGCCTGTGATTCTTTGGTGAACAAAATGGAAATAAATGCTGAAAATTCCCCTACCCACTTTGAAAGGCTAACATGGAGAGATTGTTTTCTAGGTTAGTTTTATCTTTCCAGGTGTTTTGCAGAAGCCTAAACAGTCAGTCATTGGGTATGAGTCACCCGGCTGTGGTCAGATTAGAAATTCCTAAAACATGATACAGGAGTCCAGCATCTGAAGCAGGGAAAACGAAGGGAGGCAGCCCTCTATGGCTTCTATCACCACCCCCCAGCCCTTGGAAGCCTAATTCTCCTTCTTAAGTTTTGGACAGGTACATATAGAGATACTTGTTTTCTAGTCTTCTTTTCCTTCCTTCCTCTTGTGTGTGTGTGTGTGTGCGTGTGTGTGTGTGTGTTTTTCCTGACTTTTAAAACCAGATACTTATTCATGCTGAATGTAGAAAAGATTATCAGGAAATTGATTTTTTTTGTGTAAAAATGGTTAAAAGAGGGAGAAGATGGAAGAGGAGAAACAGAAGAGGTGGAGATGGGAAAAAGAACTGGGCAGGAGAAGGGGCAGGAGGGAAGGAGAGGAGGAAGGGGACGGTGAGCCTGCAGAGACCAATGGTGAGAAGGGAAGTCTGTGTTCCTTTAAAAGACGGGCTGAGGACAGACATACTTTGCTAAAGTGTTCTTTTTGCCCATGCCAGAACTAAAGAAAACAAAGGCTACTGCAGCCGCTGCTTTAGGAAAAAGCAATTGCTGCAATTCACCTAATTTAAATTTTAAGCTGTTTCGACCTTAAAAATCTTCCAGAGCAGTTTCTGTAGTCTTGAAATTGCTCAGTAGCTCAGAGCCAATGATAAGCTGGTCCCCAGGTGTTTTCTATTCTGCGGAGCTCTCCAGGAGACTGGTAGGTTTGGGCAAGAACAGTGTTTCCACTGCCCACTTGACGTTTCCTTGACCTGCCTTTCTGAAGCAGAGTAATACAAGCCCTAATTAGAAATGAAAGTCAGCAGCTGAAATGTCCTTTTCTTTACAGAACTCCATGTCATTAACAGCAGTCAGATGTTCCTGTTTAAATTAACTACTAAATGCCTCTCTATCCCTTAACGCCGAGGAGTCAAAGAACCCGGACAAGTAAGTCTTGTGCGTTCTTAAAGGTGCCCAGGTACTTTTGAAGCCGTGATTATTTTTACTTTGAGGACACCTAGTGGCAGTTTATTGCCTGTGTTCTTTAAAGGCGAACTGAAAGGAACTACAGGATGTAGTAACCGCAGGGGAGCCTGTTATTCTCAATGTCTTCCCACCTGCAGGCGGGACTTGCCTTCAGCCTGAAAGCAACCGTGCTCTGGCCCTGGGAGATAAGACTAGCCCTTGCCAGGTTCTGCAGCCATATCCCCAGCCCCACCTTTCACGGTGGTTCTCAAACAAAATCCCCTGGGCCCAACTGTTTCACAGGTGTTTTTTTTTTGTTTGTTTGTTTTTTTGCGATACGCGAGCCTCTCACTGTTGTGGCCTCTCCCGTTGCGGAGCACAGGCTCCAGACGCGCAGGCTCAGCCGCCATGGCTCACGGGCCCAGCCGCTCCGCGGCATGTGGGATCTTCCCGGACCGGGGCACGAACCCTTGTCCCCTGCATCGGCAGGCGGACTCTCAACCACTGCGCCGCCAGGGAAGCCCCACAAGTGGTTTTTAATGAGCTCATTGTTTATTGGCCACCACAATCTGGTCAATTTATAAACTAATGACGACATACGGACCTTCCGCTTTAGGCAGACATTTTGAGGGGGGTTAGAAAGATAAGACAAAGATCTAGGTGAAAGGGAATTTTTTTTTAACCTTTTACTTCTGGTGGTGAAGTGCTCCTTCCCAGCTGTGTCCTCAGAGTCGACAACCTCATCCCTGTTTCCTTTTCCTCATCTGTAAAATGGAGGCGAGCATACTGGGTCCTAGACTGGTTGTGAAGATTACGTGAAATCTCGAGATAACTCGCACAGCGCCTCGTGTCCGTTAGATACTAAATAACTGTTCAGATCCTTCCCCCTCTATTCTTCTCACCTTACCCCGGACCTGGGGCATGGCCCTTGCTCTAGTTGTCTTGTCTTCTGGACAGAAGTGTTCACAGCTCCACTCTGATCCATCCCCATCTCAGTCCCGGGAGCTAAACACATCTCACCACTTTCATTCTCGCTTGCAGATCTACTGGCTTGCCCTTGATCCCTCTTACAACCCTGTTCTGTTAGATGGAGATAAATTACACAAAGTTAAATCTCTATAGGTAGAGTTTCCTGTTAGTTATGCTATCCAGCATAAACACTGGCTGTTTTTAACAGTAAATTCCCTGACATTCAAGAAGAGATGACGTGATTAGCTCTTTGCTAGGAAGCTGCTGATGCCCCCATGCTTTTTTTGGTGTGAGTTTAGACAAGATGGTTTCTACAATCCTCACTGCATTTGGTATAAAGTCCAAACATTTTAATATGGCCTTCAAGGAGCCACAAAGCTGTCTCTACCTACCCCTCCAGCTTCATCATTAGCCACTCTTGGCCTTGCTTATTATGTTCCTACTCATTAATTTTAGAAAATCTTCCATAAACCAAGTGAGCTCTCTTTTGCCTTGTGAAATTAGCACGTGAGTGTTCTTTTTGGACCTCTCATTCTCCTACTCTTTATCTGGCTAACTCCTTCCTACTCATTCTTATAGGATTCAGCATAAATGTTGCTTCCCTGGAGAGTTCTTTCCTGACCCTCATCTAAATTTGGTCTCTTCCTTACACTTCTCTTCCTAGCACCTGTCATAATTTCTAACTCTGTGTTTATGTTTGTATTTGTTTATTTTCTGTGTTCCCAATAGAAATGTATATTCAGTGAAAATAGGGACATGACGGTTTTATTTCCTGTGCCTAGCAAGATGTTGGCTTATGCAGAGCACTCATTATTGAATGAATGAAACCAACCCTATTAATGCAGGTCCGTGGATCATTTCCACACACTAACCTGCCCTGCATTTCCATTGAGAAAGCATTTGTTTGTCCAGCAGCCTTCTGGGGAATCCTCTTTGCCTCAGAAGTTATTTTCAGTTGTTGATAGTTTTAAATGAACAAAAATTGGTTCCTAAGAAGGCTTCCTAAGAATAATCTTTATCTTTTTTACCATTCAGAAGATACTTTCCCCTGCTTAAAACAAGCAATTTAATTAATACCCCTGTGTAAACTTATAATAGGTCAAATTCCGTTGGGACAAATCCCCATCACAGTAGATAGCTTTGTGTAATGAAAAGATTTCTTATTCCCTGAGTTTGTGGGTTGAGAACTAATCCAAAAATCCAAGTCAGTTCTTTAGTCAGTGAGTGATGTACAATTCCATAGTTCTTACTCTTTACATGTGGCTAAGCCTTACCTACTAGTGAACTATTATGGGAGGTATTAAGGTATTTCTAAAATTTGGTGTTATAAGCACTAGTGCATTAATGAAGTTCGTCAAAGATTTGAATTTCTTCTTCTTTGAACATATTTGGCTGACACATTGTCTTGGCAATTACAAAGCTCCCAAGTAACTGGAATTTCCAGAAGTACATATTGTTAGTTATCATAGTATGGTTTTGACACTGGTTTTACATTTCATTTCCTGTTAATATTGCTTTTTTAAAATTAGAAATTGTTGTTTATCTAGCTTAATAATTCTCAATTTCACTTGTGAATTGTTTGGGTAACCCTATAGTATGAAGAGAGGTATATTCAGATCACCAGAATTTTCAGCTTACAATTTTTCAAAAACTAACTAGACCTTAAGACTTGCACACTTTAAAATATGAATCATCTTGTTTTGTTTTGGCTTCCCAGAAAGCAGAGCCTGAAATAGTCTTCTGTGCAAGTATTGGGCTGGCCAAAAAGTTCGTTCGGATTTTTCCTTAAGATGTTATGGAAAAACCCGAATGAACTTTTTTGGCCAACCCAATAGTTTATTTGGGAAGTGATTTCAAGATTAAGACAAGGGGCTCCCCTGGTGGCGCAGTGGTTGAGAGTCCGCCTGCCGATGCAGGGGACACGGGTTCGTGCCCTGGTCCGGGAAGATCCCACATGCCACGGAGCAGCTGGGCCCGTGAACCATGGCCGCCGAGCCTGCGCGTCTGGAGCCTGTGCTCCGCAACGGGAGAGGCCACGACAGTTAGAGGCCCGCGTACCGCAAAAAAAAAAAAAAAAAAAAAAAAAAGATTAAGACAGGGAAGGAGGGAAATCCAATATGAGGGCATGTTATCGAAGTTGCTGCTGTGATCAGTGGGGGCCTAGATTCCCCTGAAAACTCTTGAGAACCTGCAAGTTTCACCTTAGGCAACCCTTCAGGTGATGCCTTTCTACCCTCCTCGAATTCCTAGATCACCCAGTATACGACCCTTTCTTATATGAGGATTGACCCCAGGGGCTCAGGGGCACTTCTGGGCTGCACAGCCCAGCGTCAGTGAAGGTTCTGAGGCAGAAAGTAGGAAGATGCACAAGGATATAGGTGAGTTGAATCTGAGCTTGTGTGGAGCTGTCCCCTGCTGCTTGGCTGATATCAGAGGTAGTCCAAGGGGTCATGCTGCAGGACTCCAAAGGCTTTAAAGATATTTGTGTAATATTAAGGGGAAACCCCTTAAATCTTTTGTCTTTCTAAAAAAATGGGCTATAAAAACATCTCTGATTCACGTTGTCGGACATCTAAATATTGCTTTTCTATCTAAGAAAGTCTACCTATAAAAACATCAATGACTCAAGTTGCTAGGTGTCTACAGACAGCATTTCTTTTATAAATTTTAAATCAAAATAGTGACTCAGGCTCTTTGAACAGAGTGAGAAATGAGAAAATATGTAGATAACGCACTAGATGAGTCAAATTAAATTTAGAGTGAGAAACCAATTTTGAAAGCCTGCCTAGTCATTGCCTTCCTGGGATCTCCCTGATAGTGTGTAGCAGTGCCTGCAAAACAAAGGTATCTTGATATGTGTTTGGTTGACTTAAGAGCGTGATCTTGCATATTGCAAAATGGATGTTTTGCATTGATTACATTACAATGATTTTTGTAAAGCTTATTGTTTCTACATAATACTTCTTGATACTTATTTCCATTTCCCTTTTTCTATTTTTATAGCTTAACTTTGGCGAGATCTGAAATGCTCTTATAATACAAATCTCTATTTCTATTAGTAGAAAAAGTAATATAGAGAGATTCTTAAGGTCAAGTACAAAATTCTTAGTGTAAAAATCATTCTCTTGAATTTTGACCTATTCTCCTTCTCTTTCCTTCCAAATTTGATTCTTTACCCTCACATAATTCTGACCTTTTGGTCCTTACAGGAAACAATTGTGCATGTTAAGAGAGGTCTTGAATTCTTGTAGTGGGGGGAGGGAGGGAAAACTTTGTATTCTATAGTAAAGTTGAGGCTTATAAGGCAATTCCCAGGAGAAGTAACACATGAACTTCATTGCATATGAAGTTGTAAATGGCTGATAAATGTATATTTGATAGTGGAGGGCGGTTCTGATCTTAAGGGTGTTCATTGTCTGAGGATAATGAAGATAAGGTCTTATATTCCAGCCCAAATAGTTACAGCCAATAAGTAATAAATAAATAAGGTGTGGGGTTCTCAAGAAAAAAGGAGATTTCTTTATTTTTTATTCAGGAATAATTCAAATTAACAATCCATTCAAAAGTCAGATATTTCTGGGAGGATTAAGTGTTGGGGGGTGTGCACCTGCATGAGCGTGTTATGATGTATACTGCTGGGAGAGAATTAGAACTCTTCTTTTTCTTAATGTCAATTTAATCACACATGAATACACACATATAATACATGCATATATATATATAGTTTTTATTACCTAGGTATTTTGAAAGAATAACTATTTAGACCAGGGTCTGGGTGGGGAGGAGGAGAGAGACATTTGGAGCATGGAACACCTCATGAAGAAGGCAAGCCTAGTCAGCCCATTAGGCTGACGGCCTTCAGAAAGCGTAAGGGTGCATGGAGGACTGTAAGTATGGTGGCTTAGACATGTTAGAGTCCCAGCTTCACCACATACCGGCTGTGTGAGTTTGGGTAAATTATTTAATCACCCTGGGTCTTAGTTTGTTTTCTCATTTGTAAGATGTGAATAATAATAGTACCATCTCATTGGATGTTGTGCTAATTAAATGAGATTAATATCAATACATAGCAGATGCTTAGGATATAAGCAGTCAATAAATATTAGTCTCTGTCCTCCTCCTCTTCTTCCTCCTTCTTCTTTTACCTCTTCTTTTCTCCTCTTCCTTCTTTTCCTCCATGGTCCCTTGGTGGGTAGAAAACAAGAATGTACCAAGAGATGCGAGACACATAAGAAGAAGGCAGACAGATATGAGATAGTGCCGGTGAGCCATGATCTTTCTCTTACATTCTCTGTCCACCCTGTCAATCATCCTCTGTCCTGACATGGAGGAGGCTTCAGGGAGCACAAATTTCTCTACTCTGAGACTCTTAGTCTCATGTAACCACTGAACCACTGAGCCCCTGGTAACTTTAAGGGCTGTAGGGAGGTGCTGGGAGCATTTTCCTTCATACTAGGGCTGAAAGGTGAAAGTGATCACCTCTGAGGTAGCTGGTTCTCTAGACTTCCCCATGGTGTCCTTAGAGAAAGGAAGGAAGTGTCTGCTTGTGAGCATCCCTGGGCTGGTTCCTCTACAGAACATGTGTGGAGGGAGAAAGAGTCTCAGCTCCCATTTGTGCATCATTTGGTGACTGCCTCCCTTTCCAGTCCATAAGTACTTATACTCCAGCCAGAATAGTTACAGCCAATAAGTGTTGAGCACTTGCTATGTGCCAGGTGCTCTTCTAAGTGCATTCTGTGTGTTAACTCCTTTCATCCTCAACAATTACCCTGTGTGAGAGATATGGTTACTATCCCAGTTTGATGAATGTGAAAACCAAGACACAGGAGGGTAAAGTAGGAGAATCAAGATTAAACCAGGCCATTCTGGCTTCAGAGTCTACTTTTTCACCTTGTGCCTCTCAGAGCCTCCTGCTATAATCAGTTCCCTGAAAGCCTTCCAGTCTGTGCTTACAAGCTATCACAAGGCTGTTAATTCTTCAGGCCTTGCCTTTTTCCCTTGAGTCTTCACTTGGATACCTCCTGTCATTCTTAAAAGTCAATTCAGGCGATAAACCCCTATTACACTCTCTTGTATTTGATTCCTTGTTTCTCTTCTCTACCAGACTGTTAGGTCTTGGTTTCCATCCTAGACCATTGTACAATGCCCAATACAAAGAAAGCACTCAATAAGGCCTGTGGAATGAAAGAATGAATTGTCTATTGGGCTGAATTTCTTTCAGGATATGAGTGTGTAGATATATCCAGGCATCTATGGTTGTCATAAACGTTGAGGTTTGCAAGGAGCTAAAACACTTCACAGTTTCTATTTGTGGAGAAGAGGTTAATAGTTCCCCAGGTTGCTTTTCTAAGGAAAAGAAGAAAGTGGCAGTGTATGCTATGAATTCCAAGTCATGTTTATTGTGTAATTTTTGATTGCTTGGCACTAGGTGGAGCCAGGGAGCCTTGGAGGGAAGCTCAAAAGAAACATGAACTACTGTTACCAACCCTTAGATTGTGCTCAAAATAATTTTAAAGGTTATTATTTTTTACGATTTGCAAACTGGTGCATTATTTGAGCCAGATATTTAATTATATTCATTCTCCAATTTATTTTTTGCTCCACTGGTTATCTTATTTTTTAAATGGAAAGGTCTTAGACTTTATTTCTTCCAGTTTCCCAATACTTAGAGTCGATTTTCATATTTAGGTGAAGGCTCTTTTCGGTAATTGAGACCCAACATCCCAGATCTTTCTCTGCCCCACCCCCAAGCCCCCCTGTTTTTCAGTGCAAAGTGGTTGCAGACACCAAAGGTCTGGCATATTGTGAAAAAAAGGCCTGGGCTAGCAGTGGGGAGTTTTTCTTTTCTTTTTTTTCTTCCTCTCCCTTTGCCTTCCTCCTCTCCCTCCTTCTTCTTTTAACATTTTTTTAGGTCAAATAAATACCAGCAATTGCAATTGGTTCAGCCTCATAGTTCTGACTCTGCCTTTGACATGCCTTGTGACCTTGGTAAGTCACCTATTATCTTTGGGCCTTACTATTTTCATCTGTAAAATGGCAGGAATGGGTATCTATTTGAAGGACCATTTATATGTTAATTTTCCATAATTTTGCCACCTAAATTCTCCTGTGCTATGTCCTTGACTGGTTCTCCATGTCTTTGCCTAGCATGTGTTCCTGACTTACAGCTTAGATATTGGTTAATTATGGGTATTATTAAACATTCATTAGTTATGGACTGCTAGAGACCTGAAATGTGCCTCCTACATTCTCCCAGGTCATTGTTACTTTCCTGGAATAAGTTCTTTACAGGGTACAAAGCTACTGTTCAGCCTATTTAGTACAATTAAAGGAATATAATAATAGAAATTCATATTTCATTATATTGTCACCTTAGGTTTTTCCCTTTATAATTAGTTTAGTGAGGCAGCTGATGTGGCCTCTAATTATTTCTGTAGAATATGTGATGATCTCCTTGCAGAGAAACATTTTGCTCTGGAACTTTTAATCCTTCATAGTAAGATTATTACATGGAAAAGTAGAACCAAACCTCAGTTTTCCATAGTATCATTCGCCCTGGGTGGGAGGTTGCACCAAATAGGTTCTAATATCTTTCCCAAATTTCAGTGTTCATAGCAATTCATAGTTGGTTTTTTATACCATTTCTATCTGATACTATATTTAATTGGTAAAAACCAGACGATGATCCTGTAATGGGTAACATTGTAGGTATTTGCAAATAAGAATAATACCATCTGTGAGACCAATAATTCCCCCAATAAGTTCCTTGACACACGAATCCTGAGAACACTCCTGAAGAAAATTGATGATTAAATAGCTTAGGAAGAGGTGGAGTCAAGATGGCGGTGTGGGAAGACGCAGTTAGCATCTCCCCACAACTAGGGTGCCTACCGGCCACTGGTGGGGGACTCTGACACCCAAGGAGATAGGAGGAACTCCAAAATGAACTGGTAGGACGTAGGGGAACTGAGCGGGGAGGAGAAGTGGAGGCCAGACAGGATTGGCAACCCTGAGGCTGGGGAGATCAGGAGAGGCAGGTGGGAGGAGCCATCTGGGAGGAGAGGGAGGGGAGCAGAGGGTGATTGCCCTGCCCACTTGGGCCTAGGGAGCCTGCTGAGCTCCCAGGCTGGTCCCCTGCCCTCAAAGCCCCTTCCAGGCCACGGAGGTCCTTGGAGGCATAGGAGGCAGGCCGGGGAGATCAGGAGAGGCAGGCGGGAGGGGCCCTCCCAGACAACAGACTAGAGGAGCAGGAGAGGAAAGGAGGGCGTTTGCCCCACCCACATGAGCCCAGGAAGCCTGCTGGGCTCCCAGGTGAGGTCCCCTGCCCTCTGAGACCAGGGATGGGGGGCACACCTGGGCCCCTTCTGTTCCTTGAGCCTAAGCGCCACCCCCCACAGCCCCCAGGGCCTTTTCCAGCCACTTTTCCAGTGGGTCCTGAGCATAGGGCCTGCCCATCACCCAAACCTCACCCTTGCTTATGCCCGGCTCTCCACAGCCAAGGCCTTCCTGCCCGTCCCCCCTTTTTTTTCCTTTTCCCTCCTTCTCTTTTTTACTATTGTGGTACTGATGTACCTTCCACTTGTTGATTCATCTATATTTTTATGTTTATATTCTTCCTAACATATCTGTTAGTTTCCTAGTCTAATTTTAGTTTTTACTTTGTTACTGTTTTCTTTTTTTTTCCTCCCTGGGCAGCTTGCGGGATCTTGGTTCATGAGCCTGGGATCAGGCCTGAGCTCCTGCAGTGGGAGCTCCAAATCTTAACCACTGGACTAACAGAGAACCTCAGACCCCAGGGAATATTCATTGGAGTGAGGTCTCACAGAGTTCCTCATCTCAGAACTAACATCCAGCTCTACCTAATAGCCTACAAACTCCAGTGTTGGAAGCCTCAGGCCAAACAATCAGTAAGACAGGAACAAAATCCCACTCATTAAAAAAAAAAAAAAAAAGAGAGATGGAAAAAAAATACATCACAGATGAAGGAGCATTGTAAAAACGTACAAGACGAAATAAATGAAGAGGAAATAGGCAATCTACCTAAAAAGAATTCAGAGTAATGATAATAAAAATGATCCAGAATCTTGGAAATAGAATGGAGTCATGGATTGAGAAAATGCAAGAAATGTTTAACAAAGATCTAGAAGAACTAAAGAACAAACAAACAGAGATGAACAACACAGTAACTGAAATGAAAAATACACTAGAAGGAATCAATAACAGAATAACTGAGGCAGAAGAACGAATAAGTGAGCTGGAAGACAAGATGGTGGAAATAACTGCCGAGGAGCAGAATAAAGAATGAAAAGACTTGAAGACAATCTCAGAGACGTCTGGGACAACACTAAACACACCAACATTTGAATTATAGGGGTCCCAGAAGAAGAAGAGTAAAAGAAAGCATCTGAGAATATATTTGAAGAGATTATAGTTGAAAACTTCCCTAACATGGAAGAGGAAATAGTCACCCAAGTCCAGGAAGCACAGAGAGTCCCATACAGGATAAACCCTAGGAAAAACACACCAAGACACATATTAATCAAACTAACAAAAATTAAAATCAAAGAAAAAATATTAAAAGCAGCAAGGGAAAAACAAAAAATAACATACAAAGGAATCCCCATAAGGTTATCAGCTGATTTTTCAGCAGAAACTCTGCAGACCAGAAGGGATTGGCAGGATATACTTAAAGTGATGAAATAGAAAAACCTACAACCAAGATTACTCTACCCAGCAATGATCTCATTCAGTTTCCATGGAGAAATCAAAAGATTTACCGACAAGCAAAAGCTAAGAGAATTCAGCACCACCAAACCAGCTTTACAACAAATGCTAAAGAAACTTCTATAAGCAAGAAACACAAGAGAAGAAAAAGACCCACTAAAACAAACCCAAAACAATTAAGACAGTGGAAATAGGGACATACATATAGATAATAACCTTGAAAGTAAATGGATTAAATACTCCAACCAAAAGACATAGACTGGCTGAATGGATACAAAAACAAGACCCATGTACATGCTGTCTACAAGAGACCGACTTCAGACCTAGGGACACATACAGACTGGAAGTGAAGGGACGGAAAAAGATATTCCATGCAAATGGAAATCAAAAGAAAGCTGGAGTAGCAATACCTGTATCTGATAGAATAGACTTTAAAGTAAAGACTGTTAAAGAGATCAGGAGGGACACTACATAATGATCAATGGATCAATCCAAGAAGAAGATATAACAATTATAAATGTTTATTGCACCCAACATAGAAGCACCTCAATACATAAGGCAAATGCTAACAACCATGAAAGGAGAAATCAACAGTAACACAATAAGAGTAGGGGACTTTTAACACCCCAATTATACCAATGGACAGATCATCCAAACGGAAAATAAGTAAGGAAACACAAGCTTTAAATGACACAATAGACCAGGTTGATCTAGTTGATATTTATAAAACATTGTATCCACAAGTGGCAGAATACACTTTCTTCTCAAGTGCACATGGAACATTCTGCAGGATAGGTCACATGTTGGGTCACAAATCAAGCCTCAGAAAATTAAAAAAAACTGAAATGGTATCAAGCATCTTTTCTGACCATGCTATGAGATTGGAGATCAATTACAGGAAAAAAAAAACTGTAAAAAACACAAATACATGGAGGCTAAACAGTGCGTTACTAAATAACCAAGAGATCACTGAAGAAATCAAAGAAGAAATTAAAAAATACGTAGAAACAAATGACAATGTAAACACGACAACCCAAAACCTATGGGATGCAACCTAAGCAGTTCTAAGAGGGAAAGTTATAGCAATACAATCTCACCTCAAAAAACAAGAACACTCTCAAATAAACAATCTAACCCCTACACTTAAAACAACTAGAGAAAGAAGAACAAAGAAAACCCAAAGTCAGTAGAAGGAAAGAAATGAAATAGAAATGAAGAAAACAATAGCAAAGATCAATAAAACTAAAAGCTGGTTCTTTGAGACGATAAACAAAATTGATAAACCCTTAGCCAGACTCATCAAGAAAAAAGGGAGAGGATGCAAATCAATAAAATTAGAAATGAAAAAGGAGAAATCACAACTGACACTGAAGAAATACAAAGGATTGTAAGAGACTATTACAAACAACTATATGCTGATAAAATGGACAACCATGAACAAATGGACAAATTCTTGGAAAGGTACAATTTTCCAAGACTGAACCAGGAAGAATTAGAAAATATAAACAGACCTATCACAAGTAATGAAATTGAAACTATAATTAAAAATCTTCCAACAAACAAAAGTCCAGGACCAGATGGCTTCACAGGCAAATTCTATCAATCATTTAGAGAAGAGCTAACACTGATCCTTCTCAAACTCTTCCAAAAAATTGCAGAGGGAGAAACACTCCCAAATTCATTCTATGAAGCCACCATCACCCTGATACCAAAACCAGAGAAAGATATCACAAAAAAAGAAAATTATAGACCAATACCAGTGTTGAACATAGATGCAAAAATCCTGAACAAAATACTAGAAAACAGAATCCAATAGCACATTAAAAGGATCATACACCATGATCAAGTGGGATTTATCCCAGGGATGCAAGGATTCTTCAATATACGCAAATTAGTCAATGTGATACACCACATTAACAAAGTAAGGAATAAAAACCATATGATCACCTCAATAAATGCAGAAAAAGCTTTTGACAAAAGTCAACACTGATTTATGATAACTCTCCAGAAAATGGGCATAGAGGGAACCTACCTCAACATAATAAAGGCCATATATGACAAACGCATAGCAATCATCATATTCAATGATGAAAAACTGAAAGCATTTCTACTAAGGTCAGGAACAACATAAGGATGTCCACTCTCACCACTCTTATTCAACATAGTTTTGGAAGTCCTAGCCACAGCAATCAGAGAAGAAAAAGAAATAAAAAGAATACAAATTGGAAAAGAAGAAGGAAAACTGTCACTGTTTGCCAATGACATGATACTATACACAGAAAATCCTAAAAATGCCACCAGAAAACTACTAGAACTAATAAATGAATTTGGTAATGTTGCAAGATACAAAATTAATGCACAGAAATCTCTGGTATTCCTATACACCAACAATGAAAAATCAGAAAGAGAAATTAAGGAAACACTCCCATTTACCATTGCAACAAAAAGAATAAAATACCTAGGAATAAACCTGCCAAAGGAGGTGAAAGATTTGTACTCAGAAAACTATAAAACACTGATGAAAGAAATCAAAGATGACATGAACAGATGGAGTAATATACCCTGTTCTTGGACTGGAAGAATCAATACTGTGAAAATGACTGTACTGCTCAAAGCAATCTACAGATTCAGTGAAATCCCTATCAAACTACCAATGGCATTCTTCACAGAATTAGAATAAAAAATTTTACAATTCGTGTGGAAACACAAGAGATTCCAAATAGCCAAAGCAACCTTGAGAAGGAAAAATGGAGTTGGAGGAATCAGGCTCCCTGACTTCAAACTATACCACAAAGCTTCAGTAATCAAGACACAAAAACAGATATTTAGATCAATGGTACAGGATAGAATGCCCAGAGATAAACCTATGCACATGTGGGCACCTAATTTATGGCAGAGAAGGCAAGAACAATGAAGAAAAGACAACCTATTCAATAAATGGTGCTGGGAAAACTGGACAGCTACATGTAAAAGAATGAAATTAGAACACTACCTAACACCATACACAAAAATAACCTCCAAATGGTTTAAAGACTTAAATGTAAGACCAGATACTATAAAACTCTTAGGGGAAAACATAGGAAAAACACTCTGACATAAACCACAGCAAGATCTTTTTTGACCTATGCCCTAGAGTAACAGAAATAAAAGCAAAAATAAACAAATGGGACTTAATTAAACTTAAAAGCTTTTGCACGCAAAGGAAAGTATAAACAAGACAAAAAGACCACCCTCAGAATGGGAGAAAATATTTTCAAATGAAACAACAAAGGATTAACCTCTAAAATATACTAATAGATCTTGGAGCTCAATATCAAAAAAACAAACAATGCAGTTAAAAAAATGGGTGGAAGACCTAAATAGACATTTTACCAAGGAAGACATACAAATAGCCAAGAGGCATATGAAAAGATGCTCAACATCACTAATTATTAGAGAAATGCAAATCAAAACTACAGTGAGGTATCACCTCACCCTTGTCAGATTGGCCATTACCAAAGAATCTAGAAACAATAAATGCTGGAAAGTGTGTGGTGAAAAGGGAACCCTCCTGCACTGTTGGTGGGGATGTAAATTGATACAATCTCTATGGAAAACAGTATGGAGTTTCCTTAAAAAGCTAAAAATAGAACTACCATATGACGCAGCAATCCCTCTACTGGGCATATACCCTGAGAAAACCATAATTCAAAAAGAGTCATGTACCACAATGTCCACTGCAGCACTATTTACAATAGCCAAGACATGGAAGCAATTTAAGTGGTCATCGACAGATGAATGGATAAAGAAGATGTGGCACATATATACAATGGAATATTACTCAGCCATAAAAAGAAACGAAATTGGGTTATTTGTAGTGAGGTGGATGGACCTAGAGTCTGTCATACAGAGTGAAGTAAGTCAGAAAGAGAAAAACAAATACCATATACTAATGAGCATATATGGAATCTAAAAAAAAATTGGTACTGATGAACCTAGTTGCAGGGCAGGAATAAAGAGGTAGACATAGAAAATGGACTTGAGGACATAGGGTGGGAGGGCAAAGCTGGGGTGAAGTGAGAGTAGCATCGACATATATACACTACCGAATGTAAAATAGTTGGCTGGTGGGAAGCAGCAGCATAGCACAGGGACATGGGCTTGGTGCTTTGCGATGACCTAGAGGGGTGGGATAGGGAGGATGGGAGGGAGGCTCAGGAGGGAGGGGATATGGGGACATGTGTATGCCTACGGCTGATTCTCTTTGTTGTGCAACAGAAACTAACACAGTATTGTGAAGCAATTATATTCCAATAAAGATCTATTAAAAAATAAATAGCTTAGGAAACACTGCATATTATGTATGGGGTTTCACAATGAATAACATATTAAAGGCTCTGAGAAGGTTGGCAGTATCCATTCTTGTTTGACTTTCATGTACATTCCCAAATTTCTGTGACTTTTTATTCCTATAGTACGGTGCAAAGCTTGGAATCCATGGAACATATTTTACACTGATTCTCTCTTATTAATATTTTCTTCAAGGCACGTGTTTATATTAATTTCCTGTAATAGCCAGTATCAATATTTAACCTCAGGACCAAGAAAGAATACTCAGCATTTAAACACTCTTTGGATTTATTTACTTAGTAGTAAAATAAAGTTGAAATTATAGTTGGAAATTGTATTTTGAAATCGTAGTTTCTTTTATTTTGAGAGGGATTTTCATGTCCAAAATTCTTGGCTGCTATCAGTGGACCATGTAGATGCATTTTCTACTCTAAACATGATGGAGGGAGGCAATTGTGGACCAAATCCATGATAAATTTACCTCTGTTTCTCATTCCCCTGATGCTAAAACCTTTTTTTTAATATTTAATTGAGATGGCTCCTATTGGCATCTAATCCATGTCTAAATTAAAATCCTGACTCCCTGCTGTGTACCTTTTTACAAGTTAACTAACCTCTCTGTGCCTCATTTTCCTCATCTGTAAAGGATGTAATATTAGTATCTCTGTTATGAGGTTGTTGTGAGGATCAGGTAAGTGAATGCAAAAAAGTGCAAAACACTTGGAGCACTGCCTGGAAAACCTTCCATCATGTGAGTTATTATGATTAACGTTCATGATGCTGTGCTTAGGTGGTGACAGAGAAATGATGTATCACCCTCTCCTCAATACCCTCATCATTAAGATGCAACATTTTTAAAGAAATAAGTAAATCATAGGCTCTATATAACCAAGGCAAGGATTTCCAGGTCATATTTTGTTTTTTGGTCAAAATTCTATTTTCTTTTATTTTCTGTACTTTTAAAATCAATTAATTATTTACTTATTCATCCATATTAATAGTAATTGAGTGGCTACTGTTTTCTAGGCACTACGCTAATTGTTGTAGATACAGTGTTGAACAAGTTATATATGGTTCCTCTCCTTGTGGGCATCCGAATTAAAGAGGGACAAGCAAAGAGCATCCTGGGTGCTATGAGAGGGGAAGTGATGAGAACCGACAGGAGTTATCCAACTTAGGGTGGGGTGTGTATGCAGGCTTTCATGGAGGAGGTGACAGCAAAGTTGAGATCTTAAAGGTTAATCAGAGCTACTCGTTGGGTGAGGTGACTGAAGAACAGCCTGAGAGATGATGAGAGGGAGCAAGCCACCTTCAAAGAATTCATAGAAATTCCACAAGGTCTAAGGATGGAATGCAAGGTTAGAGAGGAGGTGTGTGTGGTGAGAGATGAGGCTAGATGCACATTATTTAGGGCTTTTGTGAATTGTAAGGTAGAGTGATAGTCTGACCAGCTGTTACCTATTCATAGCCAGGCAAGAGATTCTCCTTGGAAAACCTTCCTGGTGGCAGGAGGTTTCAAGGCAACAATTCTTTTTTTTTTAAAGTTTTTTTTTGATGTGGACCATTTTTAGTCTTCATTGAATTTGTTACAATATCGCTTCTGTTTTATGTTTTTTTGGTCTTTTGGCCATGAGGCATGTGGGATCTTATCTCCCCAACCAGGGACTGAACCCGAGTCCCTGCATTGGAAGGCGAAGACTTTAACCACTGTATTGCCAGGGAAGTCCCCAAGGCAACAATTCTTTATAGAGTGTTTAATAACCGTGTTGCTGTCTACCATTTATAATATTTATTTGTGATTTGGGGGCTGGCTTGGAAGCCAATGTACATAAACAAATAACCTTTGTTATTGTGGTTGCAGACCCCAAAGATATGGCATGTTGTGCGGGAATAAAAGCCTTAGAATCAGTGGGTAGTTTTTCTTTTTTCTCTCCCTTTTTTAACAGTTTTTTCAATAACCTTGCGACTCTATAACTGGGGTTCAGCAAAGCTGGCCACAGGGCGGAGTCATTTGTGGTGGTTAGCTGGAACAGAGCAGCTGGCCCAGCTTATCTCTGTGCCTAGAGTCAGGAAATGGCAAAACTCTTTAGACTGTGCTTCTATAAAGGAATTGATCAGAAAGCTTTGCTCTCTTAGGTGCCTTAGTAGCTATAGAGTATCACAAAATTATACACGATCTCCAATGGCATTTTCGTTAAAGAGATGATTTCCTTTGTTATTAACCTGAGACAGGAATTGAAAATTGTTTCAGAGTCTGAGTCCTGAGCCATATTTACAGACAAATACACAAACCCTAATTTTAGTCACTTGCAGCAAATATGCTTACTCCACTCCCTAGTGTTTTGAACTGTAGTTATGAAAGATCAACTCATAATGAAACCCAAGTTTCTCCAGACTGTGATGTATGATCATGCCATGGGGAATATAGTCACAATGAAAGTAACAGGCTTTCTCACTTTTTCCACAACAGAATTGTATATCCTCTTCTCTCTTATAATGTTGATGTTTCATCCTGAAATGTTCTTGCTTGTATCGTCCAACTTAACTCCTCGCAGAAAATTCTGCAATAGTACTACATTCACCTTAAGGACTGAGTCTTTATTGTTTGTATCACAAAATGGGACTTACATTTCCTGAATATGTCTTGCAAAACATCTGAAAATTCTCCTGATTGACTTAAAATGCCTTTGGTTTGTTCAAACAAACCACTTGCTGACTTGGTTATTTCACTGAAGTCTTTTTAAAGTCTCCTTTAGTCTGGAATAGTGGCTTTTCCTCACTCCCCTCTTCATGGTTATGTTGGTCAGTCATCCTATAGATTATTTTACTGTAGCAGATGCTGTTAGTGCCCTGCTCATATTCCTTTGGCACTCATTGTTCTCATGCACCCTGACCCAATAGCCTCCAAAAGAAAGCAGCTAACTGTGACACTGCCTTTGGGCTTCCTTGTCTCTTCCCACCATCAGCCATGCACCCTCCTCCTGTTACCCAAAGTGGGGGCCTGGCTGCTCGCCACTCAAAAGCCGATAAAGAGGCAAGTTGGTGGAAAGGAAAGGCTGCTTTATTTAGGAGGCTGGCAGGGAGGTGGGCGAGGGTGGACTCCTGTCTAAAGGCCAACTTCCCCACTGACAATCAGTGGGCAAGAGCTTTTATAGATGGAGGGAGGGGGCTACATGCAGAAACAGCACAGTCAGCTCTGATAGTCATCTTGAAATTGGTCATGCAGTGGTCTGATCAGCATCATCTTGATTGTTTTAAGTACGGTTAGTCTTTAGTTCCAGGGGCGGTTTGTTCCCATTTCTTTGAGGCCAGTTCTCAGAATTATGGCAGCTTATGTCATGATTACAGTCTTGTCATGATGTAGTTAACTTCTTCCACCTATTGGGGGTTTCAGTATCTATAAGACAGCTCACAGGATATGGCTCAGAATATTATCTATAGCCCTTGAGGAGGAACTAAAAGTCCTTGACTTTACTTAATGACTAAACTCTTATTATTTGGTTTTGTTTGACTGTTTTCCTTTGTTTCTGCATTTTCTCACTTCTCTGATTAAATTTATTCTTTGGCTAAAGTTTTTCTACAGACAAAAGGCAGGCTGAGGACAAGGTGGGCAAGGACCATAGGGTCCTGTTCCATTTCACTCCCACTCCACCACCCCAAGCGGCCTTCAACCAAAGAACTGAAGAGAGTGGATAAAGGATCTAGCTTCCTAAACTTGGGATAACTCTGAGATAGGTTCTACTCTGTCTTTCAGAGTTCCTTAGTGGGATTGAACCCCAGTTACCTGCAGCAGTAACCTGCTCAGTTATACTCCTATTAGTGGCTTCCTTCTCTTCCCTTGCTTGTTTTGCTTCCTCATTTCTCTGCCAATGACATTCCACAAATAAACCATAAACTTAGTCTCAAGGTCTTCTTTGGGGGGGAACCCAAGCTATCTACTCTCTAAATTTAGTTAAATAATTTTCATGATGTCATTTAAAATTTATTAGTCTATTTCTATAGGCTGGAAGTTAGGAGTAAAGTTTTTTTTTTAGATTTAGTGTTTCTTGTGGGGGGAATCAAGAATTCTTCATAGACAGTGCTGAGGACCTCATATCACATCACATCTGGGATCAAATAATGTCTGGTTGTCTCACTTTTAGTATATTAGTAAACTGAGATGGTGAAAGTGTGTTATACCCCATCAATCTTATGCTTAATGGTTTTAATATCCATTGATGACCATTGCCTGAATCAATTATTTCATTACGGATTATAAAATGATGGTTTTCTTAATTCTATTATTTGGAGAAGAAAGTTCTAGGCAGACGGATCAGTATGTGCAAAGACACAGAGATGAGGTCAAATATAATATAATCAGGGAAATAAAGTATGCTTAGTTCGCAAGGTGTGTTAGGAAAGAGTGGGAGATGGATTTGGAAAGGTAGGCAAAACTTTATAATGTTAAAGACAAGATTTTGTTCTAAAATTCGTGGGGGTGACACTGAGGGATTTTAAATGCGTCCATTGTCATGAATATATTTTTTTGAATGATCACTCTTTTAATATTGTGAAACATAGATAGGCAATTGGTCAGAGTAGGTAGGTAGATGTTGCCATGGTCAAAGATAGTGGGGAGGGGAAAGATAAGTTATATACTTACGACAATAGACTCAACGGGACTGAATGACTGATTAAATGTGGGATGAGGTAGAGGAGGGGTCCAGGATCCTTTCCTACTGGGACAAATGGTTCGATAGTTGGTGTGCTTCACAAAGATTGGGAATGTGGCAAGAGTAGAAAGTCTGATGAGGAAAATAACTGAGTTTGGCTTTGGACATATTGAGCTTGATTGTGGAACAGATGAAAGTGTCTAATTTATAGCTGGCAGTTGTGTAGGAATTCAGGAGGAAGGTTAGGGATGAAGACAAAGATTTGGGAGTCATCAAAAGAGAGTGGTTGACATAAGGAGGGGAAGGGTTTTAGTGAAAATATCAACACTCTCCCCATCGTAGGCACGTGACACGTACTCACACCTACAAGGGAAGCATGGGAACAAACAAGCTGTCTCCTCACCTCCCCACCCCTCATCCCCCCACCCTGGCTCTACAGACCATCTGAGACTCAGAGGTTCATACTTCTACTTGCTGTTGTTAGGGATCCCTAAAATCCCTTAAATTCTTTGTTGTGCAGAGGAGAAAACTGAAATCTATTAAGGTAAGAGCTACATAGCTGGGGTCACTGCTCAGCTCAAGACTCCGTTTTCCGGTCCCCCCAGTTGAAAGCTCATCCCGCCCCCCATCCAGGGCTTGAAGGCTCAAGCAGTGAGAATTGAGACCAACAGGAAATCCAAATTCTAAAACTCCCAGTGGGTAGCAGAGAAGAATAGAAAAGCTACCTCACCTCACAGGTCAGGACACAAGATCAGGCCCAGAGGTCTTACAAAAGAGGCAGCTAATTCACAAGGCCACGCTTTTTTAAAACTTTGCTGAAATGGGACCTGATTCCAGGGTGGCTACCCTGTATTTTGCAGATGGTGACGCATAATTGTGACCACACGTATGAGGTGGTCCTCCTATAAAGCAACAAGAAATATCAGCTTCCAGAAAATATAAATGACTTAGAAAATTGTCCTTTCATGAGACCCAGTGGATCCTGCATGAAATCCAGGAGGACAAGGATGTGTCTGATGCAACCTTTATGCCCAGCCCCTAGCTTGGTGCCCACCATAGAGTAAACAGTCAGTAAACATGTGTTGAGTGAAAGAAGCAAGGAGCAGTCATGACTATTCTGGTAGGTGAGCATACCAAATGTATGCAACTGGTTAACCAGTTCTCAATATGTGTTTGTTTAACTAATGACTCAATTGACTCAATTCTTTTATTTCCTCTGAATTCCTCATGCATGTATATTCATGTATGTTGTATAAGCTACGCTAGCTCATATTGACTTAAAGATCGCTTGAATTATTTTGGACTCATTTTATTTTTAATTTTTTAAATTGGTTCTACCAAAAATAAGACATTCTTAGTGATAGAAAGGAATTTGGCAATTGTTTTGTGTATCCCCAGTAGGAAACTGCAGTAGTGGAGTTGACCCTCATCAGATTATATGATTCATCCATTTGGTTTTGTCTCTGCAGAGCTGAGGTACATCAATTCAGAGACGTATTCTCAGTGCTTAAAAGAGTGCTGAGCACTTAGTAGGCACTCGATAAATATTAATGTACATGTGATTATGCCAGGTCTTTATAATTTAGCACCACTCATGAAAAACTTTCTAGTAGGCATTCTGTCTTCATACAAAGATCCCCCTTAAGAGGAACTTTATAGTGTAAATTGGGAACACACATGGCAAACTTCCAGTGATTATACAACAGACCACTCCTCTTCAGACACATACACAAAATTTTAATTAAGGAATGCATAGAAACAACTCCATGAATTTTGGTGTCATTTGCTGAGACGAGGAAAATTAGGGGAGGGGCAGATTTGAGGGAGAACCAAGTGCTCTATTGTAGACATTTTAAGTTTGTCACATAAGAACAGTCAAGAGACAGTTGGATATATGGACATTTTTGTTTTAGAAATTGATTTAAAATTTGAAAACTATTCTGCAAAATATCAAATGTCTACATACAGCATGACCCAGTTGGGGATCAAAGGCAGATTTTTTAATCAGTCTTAAGTGTGCAAAATTCTCTTACATATGCTATTATTAAAACTGTTTGGACGTATGGTCCCAGAAGGAGACATCATTTTTCTTCACCCACACATTCACGTGTGCATGCACTCACTTACACACACACACACACACACACACACACACACACGCAACTACCCAGGTGTCAAAGTAATAAGCCCTTTGTAATATCCACATCCACATAACCTAAAATACTAACATCTGTAATTCCAATAACACATCTTAACTTTATGAGCCTTCCCTTCTCAAGTGAAATTGGCTTTAGAGAAAATATTAATTCAGCCTTCTTAGAAAACCTTAACAACATCTAATAAAGGCAAGTTTGAAAAACCAACTATCTGTTCACCTTTCACAGAATTATATACATGCAGGAATATTTTGTTGTATTTTGTACCACATTGATTTTTCCCAAATACACAGTATCAAAAATATATACCTTCTCTATATTATGCATAAACCATACATGTACCATCTGCATGAAAGAATCCCAGAGACTTCATGCTGAATTTGAAATCTTTCTAGTCCCTTTTTTGAAATACACCTACTTTATGGTTACCTTTCACTAAATAAGGATTCTTATTTATTTTACCATTAGCATAAGAAATGGGAACCAAATATCTAGCTATCCATATAAGTCTGATAAATACATGTTTTTTACAGAGCATTTACAATTAATTTTGTCCTAATTTCTGAGTTTTCTTTCCTGCTTGAGTAAAATTATTGATGTAATAACCAATCTATGTGTACTTTGTGATAATAAAAAATATATACTTAGTTTTCTATTGATCTCATGTAAGAGATACCCATGTAGTCATATTTACAATTTCTCACATGCTTCTATTTGAATATTCTGACTGCAGTTTCTGGATGTGTTTGCTTTAAATTCTGAAATAAACTGTATCCAAAAAAAAAAAAGATAGTGGTTGAAAACATCAGAATAGATAAGATTACTCAATAAAGTTTATAGAGAAGAGAAGAGATCAATGAGAAGAGAAAAGTTCTAAGGGTATATTCCTGATTTATGTAAACATTTAAAGGAAAAGAGTAATGAGGGAATCTCAAACAAGATGCAAAGGTAGCAATCAGAAGTTAATAACGATGGTAATACATAAGTCAAATGTTGGAAATGTTAGGAAGGTTTCTGTGAGATGTTGCAGACTGAAAAGTTCCCAAGAATTTACCCCTCCCCCTCCTCCTCCTCCTCCCCCTTCCGCATTCAAATGAGAACTTTCAAATGAGAAAGTTTTCTGAGGATGTATGATCACAACACAAGGGGAATCTATTTCTTCCTTTCTGTAATATAGGATAACATTAATATCACATTCTTATGGTCAATGTAAAGTAGACATAAAATTTTGGAAAAAGATTTTCCCACAGGAAAATCCTATATCAATATTAGTCATTGCTACCGTGGCTATAGCAGTCTGTCATTCTAAAGAGAAACATTAAATTGTAGAGCTACTTTTCCTTATATTTAATTTTAAAATATTTTCCTCTAAAAACTCATAGGTTTGAGTTATTATAATGATTTTCAGGTTCTATGAAACTTCATGTACAGGCAAAGAAGGAAATGCCTTTGAAAGGCAGAGAAATATTTTTCTTAATCCAAAATGACTTCATCTGCTGAAGTTCCAGAGAATTTTATTTTAACTTTAGTTCAAAGATGCTTTAACAGTGTTAATCTGAAGCAATGGTGACAGCTTTAATTGGAATCTTTCATTATAGTCATGATTTCTTTGCTAGGGGAGTAAGTGGCTTATATTTTTAAAATTTCAATAAAATGCCAGTAAGCATCAATCATAGAAATCATTTCAAAAATCTTTTAATCTTAAAATTAGGTTTAAAAGGACCTTCACACTCACTTCTTGCAGCCAACAAGGGCTGAGAAAACCAATGTCTTGAGTTAGAGCCCAGATTGTATATACTGGCTGAAGAACTGCTGACTGATTCAGTTTAGTGCACAATTTTTTAGCATCACTTGAAATTAAAGAGTTAACCCAAAGTTTTAAAAAATATTTACATAAGGGAAGAGCAGCAGCTTATACAGATTGTTTACCAAGTTGTACTTTACAGGATAAAAGGCATATAAAATGCAGTTTTTATAGGAGGTTTTTTTTTTTAACATCTTTATTGGTGTATAATTGCTTTACAATGGTGTGTTAGTTTCTGCTTTATAAAAAAGTGAATCAGTTATACGTATATATGTCCCCATATCTCTTCCCACTTGCGTCTGCCTCCCTCCCACCCTCCCTATCCCACCCCTCTAGGTGGTCACAAGCACCGAGCTGATCTACCTGTGCTATGTGGCTGCTTTGCACTAGCTATCTATTTTACATTTGGTAGTGTATATATGTCCATGCCACTCTCTCACTCTGTCCCAGCTTACCATTCCCCATCCCTGTGTCCTCAAGTCCATTCTCTAATAGGTCTGTGTCTTTGTTCCCATCTTGCCTCGAGGTTCCTCATGACCATTTTTTTTTTTTTAGATTCCATATATATGTGTTAGCATATGGTATTTGTTTTTCTCTTTCTGACTTACTTCACTCTGTATGACAGAATCTAGGTCCATCCACCTCACTACAAATAACCCCATTTCGTTTCTTTTTATGGCTGAGTAATATTCCATTGTATATATGTCCCACATCTTCTTTAGCCATTCATCTGTCGATGACCACTTAGGTTGCTTCCACGTCCTGGCTATTGTAAATAGAGCTGCAATGAACATTTTGGTACATGAGTCTTTTTGAATTATGGTTTTCTCAGGGTATATGCCCAGTAGTGGGATTGCTGGGTCATATGGTAGTTCTAATTTTAGTTTTTTAAGGAACCTCCATCCTCTTCTCCATAGTGGCTATGTCAAATTACATTCACACCAACAGTGCAAGAGGGTTCCCTTTTCTCCACACCCTCTCCAGCATTTATTGTTTCTAGATTTTTTGATGATGGCCATTCTGACTGGTGTGAGATGATATCTCATTGTAGTTTTGATTTGCATTTCTCTAATGATTAATGATGCTGAGCATTCTTTCATGTGTTTGTTGGCAATCTGTATATCTTCTTTGGAGAAATGTCTATTTAGGTCTTCTGTCCATTTTCGGTTGTTTGTTTTTTCGTTATTGAGCTGCATGAGCTGCTTGTAAATTTTGGAGATTAATCCTTTGTCAGTTGCTTCATTTGCAAGTATTTTCTCCCATTCTGAGGGTTGTCTTTTTGCCTTATTTATGGTTTCCTTTGCTTTGCAAAAGCTTTTAAGTTTCATTAGGCCTCATTTCTTTATTTTTGTTTTTATTTCCATTTCTCTATGAGGTGGGTCAAAAAGGATCTGCTATGATTTATGTCATAGAGTGTTCTGCCTATGTTTTCCTCTAAGAGTTTTATAGTGTCTGGCCTTACATTTAGGTTTTTAATCCATTTTGAGTTTATTTTTGTGTATGGTGTTAGGGAGTGTTCTACTTTCATTCTTTTACATGTAACTGTCCATTTTCCCAGCACCACTTATTGAAGAGGCTGTCTTTCCTCCACTGTATATTCTTTTCTCCTTTATCAAAGATAAGGTGACCATATGTGTGTAGGTTTATCTGTGGCCTTTCTATCCTGTTCCACTGATCTACATTTCTGTTTTTGTGCCAGTACGATACTGTCTTGATTACTGTAGCTTTGTAGTATACTCTGAAGTCAGGGAGCCTGATTCCTCCAGCTCCGTTTTTCTTTCTCAAGATTGCTTTGGCTATTCAGGGTTTTTTGTGTTTCCATACAAATTGTGAAATTTTTTTGTTCTAGTCCTGTGAAAAATACCAGTGGTAGTTTGATAGGGATTGCATTGAATCTGTAGATTGCTTTGGGTAGTAGAGTCATTTTCACAATGTTGATTCTTCCAATCCAAGAACATGGTATATCTCTCCATCTATTTGTATCATCTTTAATTATTTTCATCAGTGCCTTATAGTTTTCTGCACACAGGTCTTTTTTCTCCTTAGGTAGGTTTATTCCTAGGTATTTTATTTTTTTGTTGCAATGGTAAATGGGAGTGTTTTCTTAATTTCATTTTCAGATTTTTCATCATTAATGTATAGGAATGCAAGAGTTTCTGTGCATTAGTTTTGTATCCTGCTACACTACCAAATTCATTGATTAGCTCTAGTAGTTTTCTGGTAGCATCTTTAGGATTCTCTATGTACAGTATCATGTCATCTGCAAACAGTGACAGCTTTACTTCTTTTCCGATTTGGATTCCTTTTATTTATTTATTTTCTCTGATTGCTGTGGCTAAAACTTCCAAAACTATATTGAATGATCGTGGTAAGAGTGGGCAATCTTGTCTTGTTCCTGATCTTAGTAGAAATGGTTTCAGTTTCTCACCATTGAGGCCGATGTTTGCTGTGGGTTTGTCATATATGGCCTTTATTATGTTGAGGAAAGTTCCCTCTATGCCTACTTTCTGGAGGGTTTTTAACAAAATGGTGTTGAATTTTGCGAAAGCTTTATCTGCATCTATTGAGATGATCATATGGTTTTTTCTCCTTCAATTTGTTAATATGGTGTATCACATTGATTGATTTGCGTATATTGAAGAATCCTTGCGTGCCTGGGATACACCCCACTTGATCATGGTGTATGATCCTTTTAATGTGCTGTTGGATTCTGCTTGCTAGTATTTTTTTGAGGATTTTTGCATCTATGTTCATCAGTGATATTGGCCTGTAGTTTTCTTTCTTTGTGACATCTTTTTCTGGTTTTGGTATCAGGGTGATGGTGGTCTTGTAGAATGAGTTTGGGAGTGTTCCTCCCTCTGCTATATTTTAGAAGAGTTTGAGAAGGATAGATGTTAGCTCTTCTCTAAATGTTTGATTAAATTAGCCTGTGAAGCCATCTGGTCCTGGGCTTTTGTTTGTTGGAAGATTTTTAATCACAGTTTCAATTTCAGTGCTTGTGATTGGTCTGTTCATATTTTCTGTTTCTTCTTGGTTCAGTCTCAGAACGTTGTGCATTTCTTAGTATTTGTCCATTTCTTCCAGGTTGTCCATTTTAATGGCGTATAGTTGCTTGTAGTAATCTCTCATTATCCTTTTTATTTCTCCAGTGTCAGTTGTTACTTCTATTTTTTCATTTCTAATTCTATTATTTGAGTCTTCTCTCTTTTTTCTTGATGAGTCTGGCTAATGGTTTATGAATTTCTTTTATCTTCTCAAATAACGAGCTTTAAGTTTTATTGATCTTTGCTATCATTTCCTTCATTTCTTTTCCATTTATTTCTGATCTGATCTTTATGATTTCTTTCCTTCTGCTAACTTTGGGGTTTTTTGTTCTTCTTTCTCTAATTGCTTTAGGTGTAAGGTTAGGTTGTTTATTTGAGATGTTTCTTCTTTGTTAAGGTAGGATTGTATTCCTATTAACTTCCCTCTTAGAGCTCCTTTTGCTGCATCCCTTAGGTTTTGTTTCATTGTGTTTTCATTGTCATTTGTTTCTAGGTATTTTTTTATTTCCTCTTTGATTTCTTCTGTGATCTCTTGGTTATTTAGTAGTGTATTGTTAGCCTCCATGTGTTTGTATTTTTTACAGATTTTTTCCTGTAATTTATATCTAGTTTCATAGCGTTGTGGTTGGAAAAGATACTTGATACCATTTCAGTTTTCTTAATTTTACCAAGGCTTGATTTGTGACCCAAGATATGATCTATCCTGGAGAATATTCCATAAGCACTTGAGAAGAATGTGTATTCTGTTGTTTTTGGATGGAATGTCCTATAAATATCAATGAAGTCCATCTTGTTTAATGTATCATTTAAAGCTTGTGTTTCCTTATTTATTTTCATTTTGGATGATCTTTCCATTGGTGAAAGTGGGGTGTTAAAGTCCCCTAATATGGTTGTGTTACTGTCTATTTCCCCTTTTATGGCGGTTAATATTTGCCTTATGTATTGAGGTGCTCCTATGTTGGGTGCTTTAATATTTACAAGTGTTATATCTTCTTGGATTGATCCCTTGATCACTATATAGTATCCTTCTTTGTCTCTTGTATAGTCTTTATTTTAGAGTCTATTTTGTCTGATATTAGAATTGCTACTCCAGCTTTCTTTGGATTTCCATTTGCATGGAATATCTTTTTCCATCCCCTCACTTTCAGTCTGTATGTGTCCCTAGGTCTGAAGTGGGTTTCTTGTAGACAGCATATATATGGGCCTTGTTTAGTATCCATTCAGCCAGTCTATGTCTTTTGGTTGGAGCATTTAATCCATTTACATTTATGGTAATTATCGATATGTATGGTCCTATTACCATTTTCTTTATTGTTTTGGATTTTATTTTGTAGGTCTTTTCCTTCTCTTGTGTTTCCTGCCTAGAGAAGTTCCTTTAGCATTTGTTGTAAAGCTGGTTTGGTGGTGCTGAATTCTCTTAGCTTTTGCTTGTCTATAAAGGTTTTAATTTCTCTGTCAAATCTGAATGAGATCCTTGCTGGGTAGAGTAATCTTGGTTGTAGGTTTTTCTCCTTCATCACTTTAAATATGTCCTGCCACACCCTTCTGGCTTGCAGAGTTTCTGCTGAAAGTTCAGCTGTTAACCTTATGGGGATTCCCTTGTGTGTTATTTGTTGTTTTTCCCTTGCTGCTTTTTTTTGTGTGTGTGTGGTACATGGGCCTCTCACTGTTGTGGCCTCTGCTGTTATGGAGCACAGGCTCCGGACACGCAGGCTCAGCGGCCATGGCTCACGGGCCCAGCCATTCCGCGGCATGTGGGATCTTCCCGGACCGGGGCATGAACCCGTGTCTCCTGCATCGGCAGGTGGACTCGTAACCACTGCGTCTCCAGGGAAGCCCTCCCTTGCTGCTTTTAAAATTTTTTCTTTGTATTCAATTTTTGATAGTTTATTAATTTGTGTCTTGGCATGTTTCTCATTGGATTTATCCTATATGGGACTCTCTGTGCTTCCTGGACTTGATTGACTATTTCCTTTCCCATATTAGGGAAGTTTTCAACTATAATCTCTTCAAATATTTTCTCAGTCCCTTTCTTTTTCTCTTATTCTCTGTGACCCCTATAATTCGAATGTTGGTGCGTGTAATGTAGTCCCAGAGGTCTCTGAGACTGTTCTCAATTCTTTTCATTCTTTTTTCTTTATTCTGCTCTGCAGCAGTTATTTCCACTATTTTATCTTCCAGGTCACTCATCCGTTCTTCTGCCTCAGTTATTCTTCTATTGATCCCTTCTAGAGAATTTTAAATTTCATTTATTGTGTTGTTCATCACTGTTTATTTGCTCTTTAGTTCTTCTAGGTCCTTAAACGTTTCTTGTATTTTCTCCATTCTATCTATTTCCAAGATTTTGGAGCATCTTTCCTATGATTATTCTGAATTCTTTTTCAGGTAGACTGCCTGTTTCCTCTTCATTTGTTAGGTCTGGTGGGTTTTTGTCTTGCTCCTTCAGCTGCTGTGAGTTTCTGTGTCTTCTCATTTTGCTTAACTTACTGTGTTTGGGGTCTCCTTTTCACAGGCTGCAGGTTCATAGTTCCCATTGTTTTTGGTGTCTGTCCCCAGTGGCTAAGGTTGGTTCAGTGGGTTTGTAGGCTTGCTGGTGGATGAGACTAGTGCCTGTGTTCTGGTGGATGAGGCTGGACGTTGTCTTTCTGGTGGGCAGGTCCAGATCTGGTGGTGTGTTTTGGGTTGTCTGTGGTCTCATTATGATTTTAGGCAGCCTCTCTGCTAGTGGATGGGGTTGTGTTCCTGTCTTGCTAGTTGTTTGGCATAGGGTATCCAGCACTGTTGCTTGCTCATCATTGAGTGTAGCTGGGTCTTGGCACTGAGAAGGAGATCTCTGTGAGATTTTTGCCGTTTGATATTATGTGGAGCTGGGAGGTCTCTTGTGGACCAGTGTCCAGAACTTCACTCTCACACCTCAGAGGCAAAGCCCTGACGCCTGGCTGGAGCACCAAGAGCCTGTCATCCACAAAGCTCAGAATAAAAGGGAGAAAAGAAAGAAAGAAGAAGATAAAATAAAATAAAGTTATTAAAATAAAAAATAGTTATTAAAAAATTGTTTTAAGTAATAAAAAAGAAAGAAAGAAAGAGAAACCAAACCAGAAAACAAATCCACCAATGATAACAAGTGCTAAAAACTATACTAACAAAACAAAACAAAGCAAAACAAAAATGGACAGACAGAACCCAAGGACAAATGGTAAAAACAAATCTCTACAGACAAAATGACACACAGGAGCATACACATACACACTCACAAAAAGAGAAAAACGGAAATATATATATATATATATATATGTATATATATATATATATATATATATATATATCTTGTTGCTCCCAAAGTCCACCTCCTCAATTTGGGATGATTGTTGTCTATTCAGGTATTCCACAGATGCAGGGTACATCAAGTTCACTGTGGAGATTTAATCCGCTACTCCTGAGGCTGCTGGGAGAGATTTCCCTTTCCTCTTCTTTGTTCGCAGAGCTCCTGGGGTTCAGCTTTGGATTTGGCCCCGCCTCTGCATGTAGGTAGACTGAGGGCGTCTGTTCCTGCTCAGACAGGACGGGGTAAAGGAGCAGCTGATTTGGGGGCTCTGGCTCACTCAGGCTGGGGGGATGGAGGGGTATGGAATGCTCGGCGAGCCTGCGGTGGCAGAGGCCAGTGTGACCTTGCACCAGCCTGAGGTGTGCTGTGCGCCCTCTTGGGAAAGTTGTCCCTGGATCACGGGACCATGGCAGTGGCGGGCCGCACAGGCTCCCAGGAGGGAAGGTGTGGATAGTGACCTGTGCTTGCACACAGGCTTCTTGGTGGCGGCAGCAGCAGCCTTAGTGTCTCATGTCCGTCTCTGGGGTCCGTGCTGACAGCCGCGACTTGCACCCGTCTCTGGAGCTTGTTTAAGCTGCACTCTGAATCCCCTCTCCTCGCACACCAGGAAACAAAGAGGCAAGAAAAAGTCTCTTGTCTCTTCGGCAGCTCCTGACTTTTTCCCGGACTCCATACTGGCTAGCTCTGGTGAACTAGCCCCCTTCAGGCTGTGTTCACACCACCAACCCCAGTCCTCTCCCTGGGATCCAACCGAAGCCTGAGCCTCAGCTCCCAGCCCCCGTCCGCCCCAGCGGTTGAGCAGAAGAGCATCTCTGGCTGGTGAGTGCTGGTTGGCACCGATCCTCTGTGCGGGAATCTCTCCGCTTTTCCCTCTGCACCCTGTGGCTGTGCTCTCCTCCGTGGCTCCGAAGCTTCCCCCCTCTGCCCCCAGCAGTCTCTTCTGCGAAGGGGCTTCCTAGTGTGTGGAAACGTTTCCTCCTTCACAGCTCCCTCCCACTGGTGCAGGTCCCGTCCCTATCCTTTTGTCTCTGTTTATTCTTTTTTCTTTTGCCCTACCCAGGTAAATGGGGAGTTTCTTGCCTTTTCGGAGGTCTGAGGTCTTCTGCCAGCATTCAGTAGGTGTTCTGTAGGTGTTGTTCCACATGTAGATGTATTTCTGGTGTATTTGTGGGGAGGAAGGTGATCTCGACGTCTTAACTCTTCTGCCATCTTGAAGCTTCTCTATAGGAGTTTTGGCACACTTAAAATCATCACTCTTGTTTAAACTAAGGTGGTAGTTCTTACCTTTTTTGTGTGTCTTAGATCATCCTGAGGGCCTAATGACAGAAACAGATCATCTCCCCAGAAAAATGCTCATATTTACAAATATTTTACAGGTTATTTTGAAGCATTCTTGGCACACTTCCTCCCCCAAAGTCCATAGATTTTAGGTAATGAACTGCTTGTTTAGGTGTTCAGAGATAGTCATTGAAAAGACAATTCAAATTTTAATCTTGAGTTTGAGCCCTGATATCACATAAAGCTATGTTACAGTTTGGTTTGAAAGGGATCTGAATTTCAAGGGATGGTGTGATCAATACATTGGCTTTCGCAGTGGGATATATCCATTCATACTTACCTTACCTAGTCATTCAGAGAAAACAAAGCAGTCTTTCAATTCAAAATAATGAGGAAAAAAAGACTCTCTAGGGAGTTGGATATAGGCATTAGAATGCAGTTCAAAAAGCATACAGCCATGGAATATATTTCAATGAATGTCCTTCTAGGTCCAGCTGGATAATGAATACCTGAACCCTCCACCTGAAGAGTAACATGAAGCGTTTGGATTAGAGAAGTAGTGTTTGTTCTCTGGCATCCATTTTCTGTTTCTAAGCACATGTTCTCTAATCAGGAATTGTTTCTACTTTTTGCCTCAAAATAGGTCTGGACAGTTAATGTCTTGATTTTATTTTTAAAATTCGCCACATTTCTTTCTTCGTCAGACACAGTCAGCACCATCTGAAGTTTGGTTCAGCAGAACTAAGGATGAGTACGTTCCTAAGAGGACTTATATGTCTGGGAACTTTGTACTGTTTCAAATAAATACATGTAGTTTTATAAGAAGACACCCCTAATGACAGCCAGTTTACCTCCCCACATTTGTAAGGCATTTATAATTCACAAAAGGCTTTCATATTAATGACCTATGTTGTGAATAAAGGGCAGGTATTACTATGTCAAACTCATGGGTGAGGAAATGGAGGCTCACAAATATTTGAGGCATACTATTAGTAAATGAGAGCTGAGATTGCACCCTGGGCTCCCTGGCCTTTATTTCGATGCTTAAGTTCTCAAATGTACTTTAAACTCCATTTTGTTCCTTTATACTTATGTTGGTAAATTGAATTTATTTAATAATATTTATCAGTGTGATTAAATATCACCTTGGGCCCATTTCTGGATGTCTTTCCATCCTGTTAGTCCTTGCATGGATTGGGTGGATTTTAAGCCAGAACTAGTCTGAATTCTGCTTCTGAATCAGTTTGTCTCATGAAGAAAGTAGTTCTTTTGTTTTTTATTATCTCTATATGAATTACTGCTTCTGTTTGATGTCACTTTTTAGAAGAAAAACTCATCCATGAAAGGTCATTTCACATCAGTCTTACAAAAGAATAACCTTAATTTTGTATGAACTAGTCGTATAAAGGTTTGTAGTTATAATAAAAACCCATTGCCGAGAACACCAGAGAGAAAGCCTCTTGCTCATACATCGTGTCATTTCTACATTCCTAGTACCTCACAGAGTGCATGGCGCTGGGCGAATGTCTGTTTAATTGAATATTTCAAAATGTCTCCACATAGGTCTTGTGGAAGTAAAATTTGAATTTAGCCATTTCCTAAAGTTCCTAAATTTTACAGAAATCTTGGCCTCGTAAAGGAGAAAAGTCCTAAAAGTGTTAAAACTATAGAGCTCCAAAACGCACTTCATCCTAGTATCACACATGAAACAGGACTAGGAAAAAGCAAAAGGAAGCTCACCGAGCACATAAATGTGCTATGCACTCAACTTGACTTCTTAATGAACAGGAAAATCAAAGCCTCTCTTTTCCTATTTGTGCACCTTTGCTTCTGAATGTTGACTGATTGCCTTTAGGTAAATATGTGTTTGTTGCTATACATTAAAAAATAACTACAAAACCCCTGTAATGCTGACAGTGGGAAATGCATGCCTCTGTGGTCTGAGCAGCTCAAACAGTACCTTTCTTTCAGTTTTATGTAGAGTAGAGCTGCACCCTTCTTCTGTCATTAAGCACTAATTGCCCAATTACAGTGCTTTGGGACACTGTTAAAATTGTGCCTGAGGCTTTTCAGCAAATTCAGCTTTAAAGCAAATGATCCCAGTAGTCAAAATTATTTACTAAACACTGTACAGAATTTCTTCTAAAAGATTATTTAAGGCCTATTACACTTGCTAGATCCTTATATTACAAAGTACTGGAGTACTTAGTGAGGCTGTTGCCTCTTCTCATGAAGACTTTTTTTTTTTCAGCACCAAACTTTAAGGAACATTATGTATTTGAGAAGAGGAGACTCATGCAGATATTCTTAATCTGAAAGCAGTTTCCTTAATTTTAAGCCATTTTTGAAGAGGGATAATGAGTTGTTCTGTATCGGGGCATTATTTATAAATACAGAGTTAAAAGGTTTATCTTAAAATAATACTCTCTTTGTGTTAAAATATATATAGTCATGCAAGCTGTAAGGGATTTGAATGTGTCGTAAATCACTGCATTATTTGAACATATTCCTTTTTAAATCTCTGTGTGGAAAATTTTATGAAACATTTTACATTATTGACAGTATATAATAGCGATTGAAGACTGTGAGGCATTTTCTCATACATTTCTTTTTAGTTTTTCTCAATAGCTCTCAGCTAGCTTTCTCCAGCTCCATTTTACAGAAGAGGAAATTGAGGTTTTGGTTGGACAAATATCCTTTTAAGGTCACACTGCTGGTAAGGGGCAGGAGAGTGAGTATTATGAATAGGTTAATCTCTAAAGTTCTTGGACTCAATTCCAATATGTGTGTGTGTGTGTGTGTGTGTGCGTGCACGTGCATGCGCGTGCGTGTGTGTGTGTTTGTGAGTGGGGGTGGGATGCTGGGGGTTTCCCCACAAATTACCAAGGAATTCTTGGACACCAGCAGGGTGTCCAAGAATCTCAATTCAATTCAATTCTGACTCTACCTAAAGATAACATCAGGTTCCACAGGTTAAGGGTTCAGTCCTACAAGACTGTCCTCCAGCCCCCCACTTCAGACACCAGTTGCAAGTCCAGGTTATTACCTATACTTCTGACAACTGGCTAGGAATCAGAGGTTCCCACCACCTCCTCCTTGGGTTTTTGCTAGAAAATTTGCTAGAGCAGCTCACAGAACTCAGGGAAACATTTTGCTTACTAGATCCCGTTTATTACAAAAGGATATAAATCAGGAACAGCCAGATGGAAGACATGCATAGGGAAAATTATGGGAAAGGGCTCAGAGATTTTATGCCCTCTCAGAGTGCACCATTCTCCCCAAACCTCCATTGTTCACCAACCTGGAAGCTCTCCAAACCCTGTCCTTTTGGAATTTTACAGAGGCTTCATTACATAGGCATGATTGATGAAATCATTGGCCGTTGATGACTGATTCAGCTTCCAGCCCCTCTCCCCTCCTAGGTGGTCACGGCATGGGACTGAAAATTTCAACCTCTAATCACATGGTTGGTTCTCCTGGTAATCAGCACCCATTCTTAAGTGGGGGTCCCAAAGTCACCTTATTAACATAACATAAGACATTATTGCTCTCATCACTTAGAAAATTCTGAGCTCTGTGCCAGAAAAGGGGATAAAGACCGAATATATATTTCTTAGTAGAAATCACAATGTCATAGTTAAAAAAGGAAAACAGTGATGAAATTTATACAGAAGATAGGGATAGAAGGGGAGATTTTATTTTTATATTTTTAAATTTTTAAAAACATCTTTATTGGAGTATTGTTGCTTTACAATGGTGTGTTAGTTTCTGCTTTATAACAAAGTGAATCAGCTATACATATAGACATATCCCCATATCCTCCCTCTTGGGTCTCCCTCACACCCTCCCTATCCCACTCCTCTACGTGGTCACAAAGCACTGAGTTGATATCCCTGTACTATGCAGCTGCTTCCCACTAGCTATCTATTTTACATTTGGTAGTATATATAAGTCCATGCCACTCTTTCACTCTGTCCCAGCTTACCCTTCCCCCTCCCCATGTCCTCAAGTCCATTCTCTATGTCTGTGTCTTTATTCCTGTCCTGCCGCTAGGTTCTTCATGGTTTTTTTTTTTTTTTAGATTCCATATATATGTGTTAGCATACAGTATTTGTTTTTCTCTTTCTGACTTACTTCACTCTGTATGACAGTCTCTAGGTCCATCCACCTAACTACAAATAACTCAATTTTGTTTCTTTTTATGGCTGAGTAATATTCCATCATATATATGTGCCACATCTTCTTTATCCATTCATCTGTCGATGGACACTTAGGTTGCTTCCATGTCTTGGCTATTGTAAATAGAGCTGCAATGAACATTGTGGTACAACACTCTTTTTGAATTATGGTTTTCTCAGGGTATATGCCCAGTAGTGGGATTGCTGGGTCATGTGGTAGCTCTATTTTTAGTTATATAAGGAACCTCTTTACTGTTCTCCATAGTGGCTGTATCAATTTACATTCCCACCAACAGTGCAAGAGGGTTCCCTTTTCTCCACACCCTCTCCAGCATTTATTGTTTGTAGATTTTATGATGATAGACATTCTGACTGATGTGAGATGATAACTCATTGCAGTTTTGATTTGCATTTCTCTAATGATTAGTGACGTTGAGCACTCTTTCATGTGTTTGTTGGCAATCTGTATATCTTCTTTGGAGAAAAGTCTATTTAGGTCTTCTGCCCATTCTTGGATTGGATTGTTTGTTTTTTTGATATTGAGGTGCTTGTGAATTTTGGAGATTAATCTTTTGTCAGTTGCTTCATTGCAAATATTTTCTCCTATTCTGAGGGTTGTCTTTTCATCTTGTTTATGGTTTTCTTTGCTGTGCAAAAGCTTTTAAATTTCATTAGGTCCTAGTTGTTTATTTTTGCTTTTATTTCCCTTTCTCTAGGAGGTGGATCAAAAAGGATCTTGCTTTGATTTATGTCATAGAGTGTTCTGCCTATGTTTTCCTCTAAGAGTTTTATAGTGTCTGGCCTTACATTTAGGTCTTTAATCCATTTTGGTTTATTTTTATGTATGGTGTTAGGGAGTGTTCTAATTTCATTCTTTACATGTAGCTGTCTGGTTTTCCCAGCACCAGTTATTGAAGAGGCTGTCTTTTCTCCATTGTGTATTCTTGCCTCCTTTATCAATGATAAGGTGACCATATATGTGCGTGGGTTTATCTCTGAGCTTTCTATCCTGTTCCTCTGATCTACATTTCTGTTTCTGTTCCAGTACCATACTGTCTTGATTAATGTAGCTTTGTAGTATAGTCTGAAGTCAGGGAGCCTGATTCCTCCAGCTCCGTTTTTCATTCTCAAGATGGCTTTGGCTATTCAGGGTCTTTTGTGTTTCCATACAAATTGTGAAATTCTTTGTTCTAGTTCTGTGAAAAATGCCAGTGGTAGTTTGATAGGGATTGCATTGAATCTGTAGATTGCTTTGGGTAGTAGAGTCATTTTCACAATGTTAGTTCTTCCAATCCAAGAACATGGTATATCTCTCCATCTATTTGTATCATCTTTAATTTCTTTCATCATGTCGTTAGTTTTCTGAGTACAGGTCTTTTACCTCCTTATGTAGGTTTATTCCTAGGTATTTTATTCTTTTTGTTGCAATGGTAAATGGGAGTGTTTCCTTAATTTCTCTTTCAGATTTTTCATTGTTAGTGTATAGGAATGCAAGAGATTTCTGTGCATTAATTTTGTATCCTGCTACTTTACCAAATTCATTGATTAGCTCTAGTAGTTTTCTGGTAGCATCTTTAGGATTCTCTATGTATAGTATCATGTCATCTGCAAACAGTGACAGCTTTACTTCTTCTTTTCCCATTTGGATTCCTTTTATTTATTTTTCTTCTCTGATTGCTGTGGCTAAAACTTCCAAAACTATGTTGAGTAATAGGGGTGAGAGTGGGAAACCTTGTCTTCTTCCTGATCTTAGTGGAAATGGTTTCTGTTTTTCACCATTGAGGATGATGTTGGCTGTGGGTTTGTCATATATGACCTTTATTATGTTGAGGAAAGTTCCCTCTATGCCTAATTTCTGGAGGGTTTTTATCATAAATGGGTGTTGAATTTTGTCAAAAGTTTTATATGAATCTATTGAGATGATCATATGGTTTTCTCCTTCAATTTTTAAATATGGTATATCACATTGATTGATTTGCATATACTGAAGAATCCTTGCACTCCTGGGATAAACCCCACTTGATCATTGTGTATGATCATTTTAATGTGCTGTTGGATTCTGTGTGCTAGTATTTTGTTGAAGATTTTTGCATCTATGTTCATCAGTGATATTGGCCTGTAGTTTTATTTCTTTGTGACGTCTTTGTTTGGTTTTAGTATCAGGGTGTTGGTGGCCTCGTAGAACGAGTTCGGGAGTGTTCCTCCCTCTGCTATATTTTGGAAGAGTTTGAGAAGGATAGGTGTTAGCTGTTCTCTAAATGTTTGATTAAATTTGCCTGTGAAGCCATCTGGTCCTGGGCTTTTGTTTGTTGGAAGAGTTTTAATCACAGTCTCAATTTCAGTGCTTATGATTGGTCTGTTTATATTTTCTATTTCTTTCTGGTTCAGTCTTGGGAGGTTGTGCGTTTCTTAGTATTTGTCCATTTCTTCAGGTTGTCCATTTTATTGGCATATAGTTGCTTATAGTAATCTCTCATGATCCTTTGTATTTCTACAGTGTCAGTTGTTACTTCTTTTTCATTTCTAATTCTATTGATTTGACTCTTCTCCCTTTTTTTCTTGATGAGTCTGGCTAATGGTTTATCAATTTTGTTTATCTTCTCAAAGAACCAGCTTTTAGTTTTATTGATCTTTGCTATTGTTTCCTTCATTTCTTTTTCATTTATTTCTGATCTGATCTTTATGATTTCTTTCCTTGTACTAACTTTGGGTTTTGTTTGTCCTCCTTTCTCTAGTTGTTTTAGGCGTAAGGTTAGGTTGTTTATTTGAGATTTTTCTTGTTGCTGGAGGTAAGATTTTATTGCTATAAACGTCCCTCTTCGAACTTCTTTTGCTGGGTCGCATATGTTTTGGATCATCATGATTTTGTATCAGTTTGTCTCTAGGTATTTTTTGATTTCCTCTTTGAATTCTTCAGTGATCCATTGGTTGTTTAGTAGCACACTGCTTAGCCTCCACATGTTTGTGTTTTTTACAGTTTTTTTTCTTGTAGTTGTAGATACAGATACAAAAAAGATAAAGGAATCCAAACACAACAGTAAAGATAGTCAAATCACAAGAGAAGAGAACAAAAGAAGAGAAGAAAAAAACCTGCAAAAACAAATCCAAAACAATTAACAAAATGGCAGTAAGAACATACATATCAATAATTACCTTAAATGTAAATGGTTTAAGTGCTCCAACCAAAAGACATAGATTGGCTGAATGCATACAAAAACCAGACCCATATATATTCTGTCTACAAGAGATCCACTTCAGACATAGGGACACGTACAGACTGAAAGTGAGGGGATGGAAAAAGGTATTCTATGCAAATGGAAATCAGAAGAAAGCTGGAGTAGCAATATTTATATCAGACAAAATAGACTTCAAAATAAAGACTACTACAAGAGACAAAGAAGGACACTACATAATGATCAAGCATCAACCCAAGAAAAAGATATAACAATTGTAAATATATATGCACCCAACATAGGAGCACCTCAACATATAAGGCAGATGCTAACAGCCGTAAAAGGGGAAATTGACAGTAACACAATAATAGTGGGGGACTTTAGCATCCTACTTCCACCAATGGAGAGATCATCCAGAGAGAAAATCAATAAGGAAACAGGCCTTAAATGACACATTAGGGCTTCCCTGGTGGCGCAGTGGTTGAGAGCCTGCCTGCCTATGCAGGGGACACGGGTTCGTGCCCCGGTCCGGGAAGATCCCGCATGCCACAGAGCGGCTGGGCCCGTGAGCCATGGCTGCTGAGACTGCGCGTCCAGAGCCTGTGCCCCACAATGGGAGAGGCCACAACAGTGAGAGGCCCACGTACCGCAAAAATATAAAAAATAAAGTTTGGATTAGCCCTACCCATTAAAAAAAAAAAATGACACATTAGATGAGATGAACTTAACTGTTATTTATAGAACATTCCATCTGAAAGCAGCAGAATTCATATTCTTTTCAAGTGCACATGGAACATTCTCCAGGATAGATCACATGCTGGGCCACAAAGCAAGCCTTGGTAAATTTAAGAAAATTGAAATAATATCAAGTATCTTTTCCAACCACAACACTATGAGATTAGAAATCACATTTTGTGTTTTTAATGTCATATTTTATATATTCATGATTATGCCTTAACTGCTTATTGTAGTTATAGTTGATTTTTGTCTTTTAACCTTTGTACTAGCTTATTTAAGTGGTTGATCTATTGCCTTTACTATATATTTGCCTTTACTAGTGGGAATTTCCCTTTCCTATATTTTCTTGTTCCTTATTATAGCCTTTTTTTTTTCACTTAAAGAAGATCCTTCCTTTAACATTTCTTTTAAGGTTGGTTAAGTACTGAACTCTTTTAGTTTTTGCTTGTCTGAGAAGTTCTTTATCTCTCCTTCAATTCTGAATGATAACCTTGATGGGTAGAGTATCCTAGCTTATAGTTTTTTCCTCTCAGCACTCTAACTATATCATGCCACCCTCTTCTGGTCTATGATGTTTCTGCTGAAAAATCAGCTGATAGACTTTTGGGGTTCCCGTGTATGTGATTCTTTGTTTTTCTCTTGCTGCCTTAAAATTTTTCTTTATCTTTAAGTGTTGCCATTTTTATTATAATGTGTCTTGGTATGGGTCTCTTTATGTTCATCTTGCTTGGGACTATCTGTGCTTCCTATACCTGGATATCAGTTTCCTTCTGCAGATTAGGGAAATTTTCAGCCATAATTTCATCAAATACATTTTCTACCCATTTCTCTCTCTGTGTCTTTTTTGAGGGGACTCATATAATATGACTATTAGTATGCTTTATGTTGTCACAGAGGTCTCTTAAATTATCTTCATTAAAAAATTATTTTTTCTTTTTGCTGTTCTGATTGAGTGATTTCCACTATTCTATCTCCCAGATCACCTATATATTCTTCTGTATCACCTGATCTGATGTTAATTCCTTCCAGTGTATTTTTTTAGGTTAATATAATTTGATGTAATTTAATTAATTAATTAATTTAGTATTCTTATATCTGAAAAGTGTTGCTTCTAGTGTATTTTTCATTTCAGTTATTGTATTCTTCAGCTTTGGCTGGTTCTTTCTTTTTTTTATTTTTAACATTTTCTAGTTCTTTGCCGAAGTCCTCACTGTGTTTGTCTATTTTTTCCCAAGTTCAGTTACCATTTTTCTTACTATTTCTTTGAACTCTTTATCAGGTAAGTTATTTACCTCTCTTTAATTAGGGTTTTTTTTCTGGGTTTTTATCTTGTTCCTTCATTTGAAACATGTTCCTCTGTCTTCTCATTTTGTTTAGCTTTCTCTTTTTGTCTCTATGAAATTAGTTGAAATAGTTACCTATCCTGGTCTTGAAGGCATGTCTTTGTGTGGGAGCATTCCTATGCAGTCTGTGTATTCCCAGGTGTTTTGGTGGTAGAGCTGGATCTGAAGTGAGCACAAAGCATGTCTTCTCTGGGGGTGTGCTGGCAGCTGGTGCCTTGGTGAGAGGTATGGCTAGAGATGGATGGGCTTGAGCTAGAGCCAGGTATGAGCCAGGGATTCTCCTGGGCTCAGTAAAAATCTCCACTTTGGTTGGGGGCATGGCCAGGGCCCAAGGGCTTGGAGCTGCTCTACTGAACTGGTTTTTCTCCTTCTTTTGTGCATGTGTTCACACCAGCAATGGCAGTTTCTGTCCTGACTAGGCAGCAGGGCTGGGGTCCAAGCTGGTTCCACTCCTTCTCTGATGCATGCACACACATTGGCTATGGCAGCCTCCTCCTTAGTGGGAAGCAGTTCTGGAGCAGGAGGGGCTGAAGCAGGAGGCCAGTGTGGGCTGGAGGGCGTGTGGGGCTGTCCTGGCAGGACGGCCAGAGCATGAGGCAGTTTTCAATCTGCTGCCTCTCTGCTGAGACTGGGAGCAAGCAAGTCTGTGCATGCGTTCATTGAGAGAGGAGTCTTGGTTTTTCACAGCCTTCTGTTAAGCCCCATTGGTATTCAAATCAGCTAAGGTGATTTGTCTTCCTGGTGTTAGACCCCATAGCTGGGTTGCCTAATATGTTGCTGGAAGCCACCCCTCCCCAGGGAGGATCCCCAAGCCTGTGATATCCCCCTCCTCTTGTGAGTCACCTGCTAGGGTGGGTCCCAATTAGATCACCTGTGGGTCCCGACTAGATCACCTCTCCTCCCTCCCTACCATACTCCATGTTGTTCTTTCTTTACAGCTTGGTTGTAGGAGAGCCATTCTGCTAGTCTTCAGGTCATTCTCAGAGAACTTTACTCTATACGTATTTGTTTTTTTTTTTTTTTTTTTTTTTTTGGCGGTACGCAGACCTCTCACTGTTGTGGCCTCTCCCGTTGCAGAGCACAGGCTCCGGACACGCAGGCTCAGTGGCTATGGCTCACGGGCCCAGCCGCTCAGCAGCATGTGGGATCTTCCCGGACCGGGGCACAAACCCGTGTCCCCTGCATTGGCAGGCAGACTCCCAACCACTGCGCCACCAGGGAAGCCCCCGTACTTGTAGTTTTGCTGTGTTTGTGGTGGGGAGGTGAGCTCAGAATCTTCCTACTCCATTATCTTTATCCCATCAGTCCCACATTCATTTTAAAATCTTAAAATCACTCTCCATCCTTTATGTTAGTCTGAGTTTTCATGTATCAGATTTGCACAAAGTGGATCCACCTGAATCATTTAGAACTATATCAATATAACACTTGAAAAGTGAGTTATCCTTTAACATGTATAATTCATTCCTTTCACCTCTCTAGGTCTTTATAGTTAATAGAGATTTTGTTGTCCTTTATTTTATTGATAATATATAATGATGTTTATATCAAATATCACCTATATAGGTGATGTATAAAGTCCTTTTATGCCTTCCTCTGATCTATTTGAATTTATAGTCAAGCTGTATACATAATTATGTACTTCAGATGTAACATAGAAATATTAATGACTTTCATCATCAACTGTTTCTCTTTTGGTGTATTTTTAAAGACTATTATTTGTTTTAGTTTAGACTGTGAGAAAATCCAGAAGTAGGTAAATTTACTCAGAAGAATCACCTTACAAGTTAGTGTCTATGTATATTTGATTCACAACACCAAATCAAAACAACAAATAAACAAAAACAATGAAAAAAATTCTCAAGAGAAAATCTCAAGGGAAAACTTACTTTGGTAGACTTGCCTTGTACACAGTAGGCATACAAAAATATTTGTTAAACTGAATTGAATGCCTTTGTTAAGGGCATTTCTTTGTTGTAATTCTGACACTGATGTTATGATTTGACACTGCTGCGAGTTGGATTTTCTGGAGAGCATATTCAGATAGCAATTGGTATATAGGAAGTTTACTAGGGAGTATTCTCAGGGAAAGAGCTAGGAATGGGCAGAGGGAGAAGTCGGTCCCCAATGCAGTCTCAAGCAACACTTTAGCCAACCCCTTAGGGAGCTTTGAAGATGGGTTGGCCCTTCTGATTTGTGTCTTATTCTGGCAAGAGAGACCAGACTTTTATAATCTGGCATTGCCCAGTCTTTGAACATGGGCTTCCCTGCTCCCTCCTTAGTAATATATCCTGACCTTGGCCAGGGCAGCTGACTCTAGCTAAGGGCAAATTCTGCAGAGGTTGACTGCAGAGATAGCAGTACTTCTAGTGGCTGGAGTAATAGGAATAAATCCTGGTACTTTGTAGGGGGATCTGAGAGGTACAGCACTAGATTCTGTATTGACACAATGGCCAGTGAGCTAAATTAAACCAAAATGGAAAAAAGCAGTATTTTGACTTCATCGTTCCTTCTCCACATCCCATCTTTCAATCTCTAATTCTATTAAAGGACAGGCATTTTTTGTTTGTTTCTTTACTTTCAATTCACAGGTAGACTTGCAAGATCTGACTTGGCTAATTATGCTGACAATTTCCTATTCATTATCTCACATAGCAGGGATCCTCTTTGGACCATCAAGCCTGTAAATTTACGATTGCACATGAATCGGTGGAATATAATTGCTAGCTGCTGCCTCTAGGTTTGGGGTTCACTGTACATGCCAGGATGCATACAGTTAGCCCCAAGATTTGCTCAGGAGCACTCGGCCATCCAACAAGAAAAGGAGAATTACAGTAACTGAGAAAATGAACACTTTGGGTCATTATCTTGCTTGTAGCAGCCCTGCTTGGTTTCTCACTAACTGTCCAAAGCATTACTAGGCAAGAAGCTATTTGGCACACATGGAATTTTAGATTGTTTGGGGGTGAGGAATGTGAACTACAAGAAGAGGAAATGTTAAGTTCTAGTACAGTACAGATTCAGGGCTTGGACTTTTATATTTTTTATATTTTTTCATTACATGGGTGAGATGGTAGAACTCAACCTGGGAGTTCTGAAAATCTAAAAGTCTATATACAATTTAGCTATATATACAAAAATGTACATATGTACATTTTTCTTTGCTTTTTTTCCTGAGTGTAGAGTATATAGCTGTCATTAGATGCTTCAAGTGACATATGATACTAAAAAGCTTAGGAGTCTTTACACTAAACATAAAACAGGATAAGGCAGAAAACCCCTCATTCATTCTCTGATTTTAAGGTCTTATCTCTACATCATGCTTAAGCTCGTTTTGTTCACTCCACAAGTACCTTCTTCAACTTTTCTACAACTCATTCATCACAAGCAAGCCCTAACACTGTTTTCTCTATTTCTCTTAATAATACCACAGTCATTTAATCCTTCAGTTTAGAAATCTAGGCATTAGTTCCTTCTCTTTTCCTTTGTCCCCCACTTCTGAGATCCATATCATGACATGGTTGAAAGACAAAGTATCTGCTTTCCTAGAAATCTCACTTATCTTGGTGGACTCTTAGTGCACTGTTTCTCATAGTGGTTCATGAAGCCTTGTTCAATGAGAAATAGTTCTGGGACAGGGTAGTTATAAGGAAGGAGTAGAAAATGTTTCTTTATTATCAAGACAGAAAGAGCCAATGAAGTCTAGTTTGTGGGGAAAATGACTAGATAGCCTTTTGCTTTGTGGTGGATGGATTAGGAGAGGACCTTTCACAGATCAGTCTGAACCTTGCTACCTTAGCTCAGTGATTTTATAGGGGAAGGTACGTGAGCTGGAATCAACCCCAGGTAGGCTGGGTTTGGGAGGTCAATAATCTTTTTTTTTTTTACTTTTACTTTTTACTTTTTTTTTGGCCACACCCGCAGCTTGTGGGATCTCAGTTCCCTGATCAGGGATTGAACCTGGGCCCTTGGCAGTGAAAGCATGGAGTCGTAACCACTGGACCACCAGGGAATTCCTGGTCAATAATCTTTGAGAAGACTTGCTGTGAACTCTGCTCAGTAGCAATGCTTCATACCTAGAGGGGCAAAAGGACCCATTTGAATTCACCATCTGGGGGAAATACAAATGCCTGTTAAGCAAAGAAAAGTCAGGTCACTCAAGCAAAGGTTTTTTTCCCTAGCAAAGTCAGGCAGATTTTCCTGGTGTCTTATGAAGTTTGCCGCACATTCCTGAGCAGGAAATTGCTCTTCTAAGACCTCCCTTTCTATTTCCTATGTATCCTTACAATGAATTCATCCTTGGAAGCAATTTGCATATCTCTTCCTTGAAACTCTTAAGAATCTGACCTGATGGACTAGTAAAACCTCTCTAGCTGAGAGGAAACATATTTCCCTGCCAATGGCCTTACAGGTGTTTACTGATGCCAGAGATTCTAGTTATAAGGTATTAAAGCCTTTTATTCCACAGGAAGGATGAGGAATAAGGGAGGAAAAGAAGGAAGTCAATTAATATTTATTGGGCATCTATCATGGGACAGGCTCTGTACTAAGCCCTTTATTCATATTATCTATTTGTACACATGATCCTACCATCCAAGGTAGAAGTAATTGTCCCGGAAGAGGAAACTAATGCCAGTGAATTTATGCAACTTGCCTTTCCCTTAGGGGAATTTGTCATGACTATGACAACCAACATTGTGACCTAGGGCAAGTCACTTAATGTTTGGTGCTTAAGGAAGGCTATAATGACATTTACTTCTATTGTTTTGGTTATATTTAGACCAGTAGGGTAGAGACTAGAGCCTGGAGCTAGCTATGGAGGAGAGAAGTCTGCTGTAAGGCTGGCTATTTAATTGTTCTCTCTCAGCTCCAAGTCAACTCTCCTATGACTTCTTTGCTAAGGTGGTTCTCTTTTAGGATCTGCCAATAGGGGCATGACAGAGAGACTGGAAAGTGGGAGGAGGAGGGAGAGGACTTCTCTCCCTTTTTACCTATTTCTACAGTGTGAAGTACAATAGTAGGAGGCCCTAGCAGCAAACGTTTGTTCCAACCTCTAATTACTTTCAGCACCCTAAGAACATGTGTCTTCATACCCACTCAGGGGTACCAGCCATAGCAAATGGTGCACCCCCTCTTTAGAGGCCTGAGCACCAACACCAAAGGCTCCTGGTCCAAGCTCATAGGTTCTTGTAAACGCCTCTCTTCCTTGTCTTCTTCCAGTGTCGTAACTGCTTCCTGCCTGGGCTAACTCAGAGCTCCCCCTTTCCTCTTTTAGTCATCCAACACCTGTTGTAAACAATTCCCTGTATTAAGCCCTTTGTATTTGTTTGCTTATTTTGTTTTTTTGGCCACACTGCGTGGCTTGTGGGATCTTAGTTGCCTGACCAGGGATTGAACCTGGGCCGCTGCAGTGAGAGTGCCAAGTCCTAACCACTGGACCGCCAGGGAATTCCCAAGTCCTTTGTATTTTGAAATGTCACAGCAGTTTCTGTTTTCCTGACCAGATTGATTGTGTGTGTTTGTGAGTCTAACTGTGGAGTGGATACACAGGCAACTGGGAGTACCAAAGGCTGGAGAAAAATAGAACAATCTCTGATCTGGTCCAGCAAACTGCTGGCTGCATCAGAGCATTGTTAGAAGAGGCATCATCTTGACTGAGAAGCTCTTGGAAGAAAATGTCTGAATTTCATGTTATCCACAGTAAGAATATCCCTTAATGCATGGAAGTGTGAACTTCAGAGAGACGCTTTAGATGATATGTCTCTTTTTTTAAATTAACATCTTTATTGGAGTATAATTGCTTTACAATGGTGTGTTAGTTTCTGCTTTATAACAAAGTGAATCAGCCATACATAAAGTAAATGCAAAAGGCCACATAGAGGAATCAGATTTTCATACTGTGGCCTCTTTTCACTGTCAGGCGGTAAAAGAGAATCATTTGCAATTTGATCCCTTTCACTGACGACACCAGAATAGTCTGCCTTCATGTGTCCAATCTCTCTCTTGCCTTCAGAGAGCTTGGGGTGAGATGCTGTGTAAGATTTGATCCTCTCCCTCCCACCACAAATTACCCAGTTTTTCTTTTTGCTCAAAAGTCATTGAATGCTTTCAACTGCTTTCTAAGGGAACAAATTATGTATTTATTGACATGAGTTAACTGTAGCTTGCTGACAAACAGTATTTCATTTTCAGGAGCAGCTGTCAGACTTTTAAAACATTAAAAGCCCATCAAAAACATTTTAGAAAGTACAGCCAAAACCTTAAAAGTGACTTTCTGAAATCTGTTCTGCTCAGATGTATTCGAGATAATTAACTGGCGTAGTAGTTTTTATATTCTGGGTAGAGGTTTTTCCTTTCTGTTTTTTGTTTTTTTGTTAGTGTGTTTTAGAAGTTTTCATGAAAAAAAAAAGTTTTCATGGACATATACTCTTTAAGTTCAACAAACATACATCACGTGAAACAATGAAGATAAAAATGACCATATTACGTCGGAAACCTACAAGCTGTAAAAAGGCAATGAAACCTTCTTCCACATTATGGTGGTGGGGATCACCCTTACTTATCCCTCTCCTTTGCTTAGCATTCTCCTTCACCCTGTCCTCCAACTTTGTTTTCGTGTAGAGCTCTTTGGGAGCTCACCAGATGGAATGATCAAAGGACCCCTAAATGCTAAGCAGTTTGGCATAGAAAAAAAGTCTGGAATTCCAGCTGGATCCCCATTTTCTGAAATGTATTTCATGTAATCTTGTCCTATAGTTACTCCATGAAAATAACATTTCTACAGCCACACACATTGGGGGAGTTAGACATACTATGACCCTCCCTTGGAGATTTAGCACATAAATCACATGTCAAAGATTCTGAGAAGTCTTGCAGTAAAGAAACCCATCTAACTTTGCAGAAGGAAGTAATTTCCACATTTCTGTGACCATGGAGCCTCTCTTTCCTTTTACATTTTGTATGGCACAGTAACCCAAACTAATTTTCCTTGGGACACATTTTTGGGCTACTGTGTATAAATGAAAGAAGGAAGATGAAGACGTTTAAAGGTCCTTCAGTAACTGAAGCCTGAAGAAAGATTAGATTTAGTCATATATACTTTCTGAAAAATAGAAGACATCTTAGGTCAGTAAGGACTATCTGTTGAAAGAGCTAGGAGAACAGTTTCAAAGAGGTTTAAAGCAAAAAAGAGAATTTAATATTTCATAATGCTGAAAAATCCAGGGTAGATGTGGCTTCAGACACTGCTAAAATCAGGGATCAAGCAGTTTTCCTCCACCTCCCGTGCCACCTTTATGCTCAGCATTCTTGTACAGTCTCTGGAAGCTCATTCTGTCTAATTGCTGGGGCACGAAATCTGCAGAACCTCCATCCTTTCCTGTTTTCAGGATAGAGCCCCCTTCTTTGGTGGAACTAGTAATGAAGACCCTTTCAGGACAAATTAATTGAGAGGGGAGGCAGTGTGGACTCTTAAAAGGAAACAGAAAATTGCTTCTATAAGAAGAGGAAATGGATGCTGGGGGAGGCACACAATCAAAATGTCAAAATAGTAATCTAGTGCATCTCCCTGGCCTGTTTTTTGCTGTTCTAACAGGAAAAACAGAACAAAACAAAAAAAACACCGCAGAATGTGTGCTAAAGATATGTGTGCTTATGTGAGTGACAGGAGAAGGGGGGAAGCCTGGAGTGTTGACCAGATTCCCATACTGCGCTGGAACAGATTGGAAAGAGATCCTGGTTAGAAGCAATCACTGGTAGAGCAGAAAGGGAAGCAGAAGCACTTAGGAGAAAAGAATGTGTTTAACCATTAAAATCCCCTCGACTGGAAATGTGGTCCTAGTAGTTTGCACTAGCAGGAGCCCCCAGAGTCAAGGAAAGAAGAAGCTAAAGAAGACAGAGAAGGAAAAAGGAATCCCACGATTGGCCCTTATAGAATATTATTCCTTTGGTTGCCATCCTCACCCCAGTGTCTATTCCCTTACAATTTTTCATCACATAGAGGGTTACCCCAGCTCTTCACTTTGCCAGTCCTTCTCTCCCTTCTGTATCACCAAGAATCTGTCTCTACAAATGATCACATAGCCCCTGACCTCGTGGCTTGCTTCTAGGAGTGTCCTTACTTCTGGTGCCTGGTGAGAAGTGGGTTGTAAATTTTTATTTATTGTAAATAAGGAAGATACTTTCCTTGCAATTCAAGGTGGGATTCTGAGTGAGCTCTCTCTCTCTACTCACATCAGTACTTTGTACGTATTGAAGTTCAATGTGTGTGTGTGTGAGTGAATTTTGATGCTTTTATGAAGTGTTGCCCACAACCCCTCAGAGACTATCTCCTCCCACCCTTCCAGCTTCCTTTCTCACCAGTCCAAACTTACACTTTATGCTCTGTCAATGCAACCTCCCAAATTTCTCCAGGCATTCCTCTGCTGTGTACCACTGTCTTGGGTTAGGTTCCCTGGAAACAGCCTGAGATGGGGATTCTTGTGTCGGTGTTTGACTGAGGAACTGCTTTCAGGAGAAACCTGGAATGGAGTGAGGGAAGCAGAATAGGACAGGGAAAGAAGTCAGGCCAAAATGTGGGTTCAGCTGATCCTATGGGGAGCTCTTGGAGCATGAATTATACCACAAAGTTTTTCTACGTTGAGGTGAGCAGCCTAGCCTCTTATATCTCCATATCAGTGTATCATTGGCAGTGGGCCACTTTTGGAAAGGGCAGTAACTCCCAGCCATTCCCAGGTGAGCTCCTTCCTAAAGGTTGTGAGACCAATTCTCAGAAGAATGCAACTGGAAGCTCTTAACGATCCATCCTCAGAGCAGCTGAGAGATCTACTACAATGACTCCAAGTGTTCACTTACACAATTCACTCCATGAAAAATCATCAGCCCCTCCTCCTGTATTACTGCCTGAAAACTTGCCTTAATACAGTGGTTTTCAAACCTTACGGTGCATCAGAATCACCATCTTAAAACCCAGATGGCTGACTCCCACCCTCAGGAATTCTGATTCAGCTCTGGGGTGGAGCCCTGTAATGAGTAATTCTAACAAGTTCTCAGATAACGTTGATGCTGTTGGTATGAAGCCCATATATTTTGAAGATCAGTAGCTTAATAAATTCTTTACATCCTTCACGACTCAACTGAGCTATCATGTCCTTTAGGAAACCTTCCTCTTCATTCATATCCTCATCACCCCTCCCCATCTTGATCAGTACCCTTTTTGCTTCACTAACACTCTGTGCACTTATCACACTGCACTGGAATTTTATTTGGGAGAGTCTTTGCTCCAGGTGGTAGGCGGAGGGATATGAGGAGTCCATGAATAGAGTGAAGGATGATACATGCTTAGACTTCCAAGGAAGAGCTTTGAATGGATTTCCCATAAAAATAAATTCTGTCTTGTTACCTTGCAAATCCTTGAGGACAGCACTCTGTCTTATTCATCTTAATATACCTGGCTCTTAGAACCTCACCTGATGCCTTGTAGGAGTTCCAGTACAGGTTTGTTGAATTAAACAATATCAATCTTGTTTAGGGTTGATTTCATGGGAAAATATGTTGAACTTACATAAGTCAAATACTACATAAATTAAAATATGTTTAAATTACCTATGGGAAAATATGTCAACCTAGAATAAACTTTTTGAAACTAATTTATGTTTTAGTTGAGGGTTGCCATCTCTAGTATGCTGTGTCTATCCCTAAATGTACAGAAAAAGGCATTAACCTGACTTTTCATACACACACAAATGAGTCACTTCCAAAAACAAGCACCATGTCTTGACCAACATTTACTTAATTCATGAACCTGTAATTTGCTTTTGGAAAAATCATCTCATAAAATGATGATGACTTGAGGTTTAAGAAATCTGGTGCAGAGTTAGAAAAAAAGTAAACTTTGTGGCAACACTGTAAAGAACAAACTGTAAACTGCATTTAGTGTCAGTAGCTGTTAAATGCAAGCATTTACTGTAGCAGACAGTCTTCCTTTAGAAAACACGGAAGGGTAAGCTGTGACAAAGTGAGAGAGTGGCATGGACATATATACACTACCAAACGTAAAATAGATAGCTAGTGGGAAGCAGCCGCATAGCACAGGGAAATCAGCTCGGTGCTTTGTGACAACCTAGAGGGGTGGGATAGGGAGGGTGGGAGGGAGGGAGATGCAAGAGGGAAGAGATATGGGAACATATGTATATGTATAACTGATTCACTTTGTTATAAAGCAGAAACTAACACACCATTGTAAAGCAATTATACTCCAATAAAGATGTTAAAAAAAAGAAAACACAGGCCAATGACAGAAGATAACAAATAGGCGCCATTCTCAGTGAAAGTATGAGAGTTCTCTCCAAGAAGAAACATAATAATTGGGGGGAAAATTAGCAAAAGGTGACTTTGGAAGAGTGGCTAGAGAGTATATAATGTAACGACTGTTCAGGTGTATATTCATCAAAGATGTTGACATAGTTCTCTAATTAGCTAATATGTAAAACATTGTTTTAAGGAAGTGGTGCATCTGAAAAGTACCAGAGGCAAGAGGGTATGGAGTGGTTGCCATTAAACCTCTTTGCTAATTGGACACGCCAGCTACTCCTATAACATTAATCTGCAGCCTTACCTGACAGGCTAAACAGCCTGGGCTAACCAAACATTTAGAATTAATGTGTTTACTTTAAGAAACACAAAGTCTGATACAATTAGCATCCAAAATCATGGAGGCTCCAGAATTTAATGTTGGAGGTTTTTCTTTCTTTCTTTTTCTAATTTATACTCCAGTGTTTACAGAACCTAAATTAATGATGAAGAGATGTAATTTTTTTTTTTTGTCTTGGAGGCTGAAAACAAAAAATTGGGTTAAAATTATGAAGCTACTCTGACATGATATATTAAGCACTCTGAATGATGCCTAGGGATGAGTAGAGAAGAAAAACACTTGAGTAAGTAAACAGAGTTTATGAGACTTGTTTATGCCAGGAAAGCAGGATGAATATTCCTGACTAAAAGTTAATTAACTATTTTGACTCAGCGAGCCAATTTGTCGTCTTAAACTTTGATTCATTAACTGCAAACTGAGACGTTTGCTTGTTCCTTGGTGTACTCGTAGACTGAGTTTGTGTTAAATGGTGCTGTGAGATATTGTCTGTTCTTTCCAATTGAAACTAACCGAAAAGGCTATTATACCGAAAGTAAGACTTTTTAAGTGGCAGTAAGTAGATGAGTACTCTTTCAGAGCAATGCCTAAAAACTGTATGGCTTAATTGCAAAGCTAATCAACCCTTATTAAGTAAAACAAGGGTATATTCAGGATTTTTCAGTCTGCACATTGAATGGGGCATAGAAGTTGCCCAGTTGGTGATTCTAGAGTCTTAAGACTTGTGAACTTACCAGCAATGCCTCTTCAGGTTTTGCCACTTGGAGACTGTAATTTAGAAAAAAATCTGTTGTGATGAGAAAATAAATCTCCATTTGTTAAGATATTGGCTTCGTTTCTAATTATGACATGTTTTGTGAAAGCCTGTTTGCTGTGTATGGAGTATCTTTGAGCTCATGAACGGGCAAATGAAAAGAGAAGCACTTAGGATAAAAGAATCCCTACCATACTCCTAGGATAATGATCTTTAAAGTTGTAATCACAGCTGCAGAAGATGTTTGAGAAGTCAGAGTATGTGTTTATAAAATGGAAAGTTTGGACACAACCATACACACATGCATGACTAACTCTGTATCATAGGACATATTTGAGAATATTTGTGAAAATTCATGTAACTTAGGTAAATTGGGTCTGTAAACCTTAATCCAAATAGAAATAAAGGAAATGTTATTCTTCTTCCACAGTGAAGCATATGGACTTTGTCTTGCACTGGCTCTCTGTCCCTAGTGTGAAAGACAGAAAGCATTCTGCCCCTCTCTGTGAGAAGCCTTTTCATGTGTGAGGATTTTAAAGCCCCTTGAACATGGACTAGACCATAAGTTCATGAAAGTAGGGTCTTTGTATGTACATAACTGTACATCCAGTACCTGGAATAATGCTTATGGAATGAATGAGTGAACTAATAAATGAATGAAGGCCTCGGGGCATTTTAAATATACTGAGGAGATTATAGTGTTGTTTTGGTAAAATTAATAATGAGTTAATCTGGGTTTCTCCAGGGATTTAGATATTGTGTGCATGGGCAGTAAAGAAGTAACTAAGCATAGAGTGTGTGGTCAGATGGGTCAAAATCTTTGCTGTTACTTACTGTGTAACTTTGGGCAAGCTACTTAATCTCTCTAAATCTTAATTTTATCATTTATAACTTAAGGTTTATAATGATAATATCTGTCTCATAGACTCATTGAGGAATTTTTTCATTGAGAAATAAAAAAGGTAATGTTTGTAAAGTGCCTTGCAGAGTACCTGCTTCTTAGCTGTACTTTATGAAGAATTGATGAAGCTGCCATGTGGTTATTAATCCAAAAATGGAAATTGTCCCAAAAGAGAGTCAGAAAATATCAGTATTTACAGCTGAGGCTCTATAAAGACAGGAAAATTCAGCTAGTAGAAATTTACAAAATGAATTTTGCATTTCCAAAGATTCCAACTTGTGATTTATACTGATAATGTGTTAAATTCATGCCTGCTGTCTTGACTCAAGAAGAAACATGAAAGTTGGGTAAATTGAATGTCTCATTACATAAAATGAATATAAGCATGTCTGACATTAGAACGAATATCAAGAAAATCACCAAAAATGGGCAGAGCCATTATTCAGATTAACTGTCCCAAAGTTATAGTTATCAGCAAGATAGTCACAATGGTGAAATAGAATTTTTTTCAAAGTTCCTGAGATGTTAAACTTTATCATAGGATAGAGTGGTTGTGCGTGTGCACACGCGCATGTGCAAGCATATGCGCGAGTGAGGGGGTGGGGGGAGAGGAGGAGAAAGAAGGGTGAGAGAGAAGTGGGGGAGAGGGAGACAGAGAGAGACAAAGAAAGGCTTTGGGTGGATGAATGCCTAAAATTTTCCATTGGCCATAGTAGAAAGTTTGGAGGCTAGACCCTGATGGAGAATATAGTACAAGACAGGAATACTCTACCATTCACATGTTATCATAAGTAATGAGGGCTGCAACCTTATATAGGGCATACTTTTAATCCTTGTAACTTGGCATCAGGCTATCTATCTTTGGTCCAGAGTGGGTACCTGTAAGTTCTCTGCGGAAGGAGAAAAGGGAGGATTGTCCTTCATTTCTTCCAGCTGGGTTATCTCCACAGGTGATTCTCTTGCCGCTTCATCACCTAATTAAAGGTATCATGACAGGTTGCTATTGCTTGGGATAGTTGTGGTGGCTGACCACTGTGATTTACTCACTACTGTCAGCCAAAAGAAACACAGACACACACACACAAACACACACACACACAGAATGCTAGAAGAAGATTTAAGTGGCTGTTTTAAAAAAAAATTGTGGTGAAAAACGTATAACATAAAATTTACCATTTTAACCTTTTTTTTAACTTTTGAATTTTATTTTTTTATATAGCAGGTTCCTATCAGTCATCAGTTTTATATACATCAGTGTATACATGTTAATCCCAATTGCCCAATTCATCACACCACAAACCCCACCCCCCATGGCTTTCCCCCCTTGGTTTCCATACATTTGTTCTCCACATCTGTGTCTCAACTTCTTCCCTGCAAACCGGTTCATCTGTACCATTTTTCTAGGCTCCTCAATATGCGTTAATATATGATATTTGTTTTTCTCTTTCTAACTTACTTCACTCGGTATGACAGTCTCTAGATCTATCCACGTCTCAACAAATGACCCAATTTCGTTCCTTTTTAGGGCTGAGTAATATTCCATTGTATATATGTACCACAACTTCTTTATCCATTGCTTTGTCGATGGGCATTTAGGTTGCTTCCATGACCTGGCTATTGTAAATAGTGCTGCAATGAACATTGGGGTGCATGTGTCTTTTTGAATTATGATTTTCTCTGGGTATATGCCCAGTAGTGAGATTGCTGGGTCATATGGTAATTCTATTTTTAGTTTTTTAAGGAACCTCCATACTTTTCTCCATAGTGGCTGTATCAATTTACACTCCCACCAACAGTGCAAGAGGGTTCCCTTTTCTCCACACCCTCTCCAGCCTTTGTTGCTAGTAGATTTTCTGATGATGCCCATTCTAACTGGTGTTAGAGGTGATAACTCATTGTAGTTTTGATTTGCATTTCTCTAAAAATTAGTGATGTTGAGCAGCTTTTCATGTGCTTCTTGGCCATCAGTATGTCTTCTTTGGAGAAATGTCTATTTAGGTCTTCTGCCCATTTTTGGATTGGGTTGTTTGTTTCTTTAATATTGACCTGCATGAGCTGTTTATATATTTTGGAGATTAATCCTTTGCCCGTTGATTTGTTTGCAAATATTTTCTGCCATTCTGAGGGTTGTCTTTTCGTCTTGTTTATGGTTTCCTTTGCTGTGCAAAAGCTTTTAAGTTTCACTAGGTCCCATTTGCTTATTTTTGTTTTTATTTCCATTTCTCTAGGAGGTGGGTCAAAAAGGATCTTGCTGTGATTTATGTCATAGAGTGTTCTGCCTATGTTTTCCTCTAAGAGTTTTATAGTGTCCGATCCTACATTTAGGTCTCGAATCCATTTTGAGTTTATTTTTGTGTATGGTGTTAGGGAGTGTTCTAATTTCATTCTTTTACATGTAGCTGTCCAGTTTTCCAAGCACCACTTATTGAAGAGACTGTCTTTTCTCCATTGTATATCCTTGCCTCCTTTGTCATAGATTAGTTGACCATAGGTGCATGGGTTTATATCGGGGCTTTCTATCTTGTTCCACTGATCTATGTTTCTGTTTTTGTGCCAGTACCATATTGTCTTGATTACTGTAGCTTTGTAGTATAGTCTGAAGTCAGGGAGTCTGATTCCTCCAGCTCCATTTTTTCCCCTCAAGACTGCTTTGGCTATTCGGGGTCTTCTGTGTCTCCATACAAATTTTAAGATTTTTTGTTCTAGTTCCGTAAGAAATGCCATTGGTAATTTAATAGGGATTGCATAGAATCTGTAGATTGCTTTGGCTAGTATAGTCATTTTCACAATATTGATTTTCCAATCCAAGAACATGGTATATCTCTCCATCTGTTGTTGTCATCTTTAATTTCTTTTATCAGTGTCTTATACTTTTCTGCCTACAGGTCTTTTGTCTCCCTAGGTAAGTTTATTCCTAGGTATTCTATTCCTTTTGTTGCAATGGTAAATGGGAGTGTCTCCTTAATTTCTCCTTCAGATTTTTCATCATTAGTGTATAGGAATGCAGGAGATTTCTGCGCATTAATTTTGTATTCTGCAACTTTACCAAATTCATTGATTAGCTCTAGTAGTTTTCTGGTGGCATTTTTAGTATTCTCTATGTATAGTATCATGTCATCTGCAAACAGTGACAGTTTTACTTCTTCTTTTTCAATTTGGATTCCTTTTATTTCTTTATCTTCTCTGATTGCCATGGCCAGGACTTCCAAAACAATGTTGAATAATAGTGGTGAGAGTGGACATCCTTTTCTTGTTCCTGATCTTGTGGACATGCTTTCAGTTTTTCACCATTGAGGATGATGTTTGCTGTGGGTTTGTTGTATATGGTCTTTGTTATGTTGAGGTAGGTTCCATCTATGCCCACTTTCTGGAGAGTTTTCTTCATAAATGGGTGTTGAATTTTGTCAAAAGCTTTTTCTGCATCTATTGAGATGGTCATATGGTTTTTATTCTTCAGTTTGTTAATATGGTGTATCACATTGATTGATTTACCTATATTGAAGAATCCTTGCATCCCTGGGATAAATCCCACTTGATCATGGTGTATGATCCTTTTAATGTGTTGTTGGATTCTGTTTGCTAGTATTTTTTTGAGGATTTTTGCATCTATATTCATCAGTGTTATTGGTCTGTAATTTTCTTTTTTTGTAGTATCTTTGTCTGGTTTTGGTATCCGGGTGATGGTGGCCACATAGAATGAGTTTGGGAGTGTTCCTTCCTCTGCAATTTTTTGGAAGAGTTTGAGAAGGATGGGTGTTAGCTCTTCTCTAAATGTTTGATAGAATTCACCTGTGAAGCCATCTGGTCCTGGACTTTTGTTTGTTGGAAGGTTTTTAATCACAGTTTCAATTTCATTACTTGTGATTGGTCTGTTCATATTTTCTGTTTCTTCATGGTTTAGTCTTGGAAGGTTATAACTTTCTGAGAATTTGTCCATTTCTTCTAGGTTGTCCAATTTATTGGCATAGAGTTGCTGGTAGTAGTCTCTTAGGATGCTTTGTATTTCCGTGGTGTCTGTTGTAACTTCTCCTTTTTCATTTCTAATTTTATTGATTTGAGTCCTCTCCCTCTTTTTCTTGATGAGTCTGGGTAATGTTTTATCAATTTTGTTTATCTTCTCAAAGAAGCAGCTTTTAGTTTTATTGATCTTTGCTATTGTTTTCTTTGTTTCTATTTCATTTATTTCTGCTCTGATCTTTATGATTTCTTTCCTTCTGCTAACTTTGGGTTTTGTTTGTTCTTCTTTCTCTAGTTCCTTTAGGTGTAAGGTTAGATTGTTTATTTGTTTATTGTTTCTTGAGGTAGGCTTGTATAGCTATAAACTATAGCTTCCCTCTTAGAACTGCATTTGCTGCATCCCACAGGTTCTGGATCGTCGTGTTTTCATTGTCATTTGTCTCTAGGTTTTTTTTTTTTTCCTCTTTGATTTCTTCAGTGATCGCTTGGTTATTTAGTAATGTATTGTTTAGCCTCCATGTGTTTGTGTTTTTTACATTTTTTTCCCTGTAATTGATTTCTAATCTCATAGCATTGTGGTCAGAAAAGATGCTTGATATGATTTCAATTTTCTTAACCTTACTGAGGCTTGATTTGTGACCCAAGATGTGATCTATCCTGGAGAATGTTCCGTGTGCACTTGAGAAGAAAGTGTAATCTGCTGTTTTTGGATGGAATGTCCTAAAAATATCAATTAAATCTATCTGGTTTATTGTGTCATTTAAAGCTTCTGTTTTCTTATTTATTTTCATTTTGGATAATCTGTCCATTGATGTAAGTGAGGCGTTAAAGTCCCCCACTCTTATTGTGTTACTGTCGATTTCCTCTTTTAGAGCTGTTAGCAGTTGCTTTATGTATTGAAGTAGTCCTATGTTGCGTGCATATATATTTATAATTGTTATATCTTCTTCTTGGATTGATCCCTTGATCATTATGTAGTGTCCTTCCTTGTCTCTTGTAACATTCTTTATTTTAATGTCTATTTTATCTGATATGAGTATTGCTACTCCAGCTTTCTTTTGATTTCCATTCGCATGGAATATCTCTTTCCATCCCCTCACTTTCAGTCTGTATGTGTCCCTAGATCTGAAGTCAGTCTCTTGTAGACAGCATATGTATGGGTCTTGTTTTTGTATCCATTCAGCAAGCCTGTGTCTTTTGGTGGGAGCATTTAATACATTCACATTTAAGGTAATTATCGATATGTATGTTTATATGACCATTTTCTTAATTGTTGTGGGTTTGTTTTTGTAGGTCCTTTTCTTCTTTTGTGTTTCTCACTTAGAGGAGTTCCTTTAGCATTTATTTTAGAGCTTGTTTGGTGGTGCTGAATTCTTTTAGCTTTTGCTTGTTTGTAAAGCTTTTGATTTCTTCATTGAATCTGAATGAGATCCTTGCTGGGTAAAGTAATCTTGGTTGTAGGTTCTTCCCTTTCATCACTTTAAGTATATCATGCCACTCCCTTCTGGCTTGTAGAGTTTCTGCTGAGAAATCAGCTGTTAACCTTATGGGAGTTCTTTGTATGTTATTTGTTGTTTTTCCCTTGCTGCTTTCAATAATTTTTCTTTGTCTTTAATTTTTGCCAATTTGATTACTAGGTGTCTCGGTGTGTTTCTCCTTGGGTTTATCCTGTATGAGCCTTGCTGCTCTTCCTGGACTTGGGTGGCTATTTCCTTTTCCATGTTAGGGAAGTTTTTGACTATAATCTCTGCAAATATTTTCTCAGGTCCTTTCTCTCTCTTTTCCTTCTGGGACCCCTAAAATGCGAATGTTGTTGCATTTAATGTTGTCCCTGAGGTCTCTTAGGCTGTCTTCATTTCTTTTCATTCTTTTTTCTTTATCATGTTCTGCAGCAGTGAATTCCACCATTCTGTCTTCCAGGTCACTTATCCGTTCTTCTGCCTCAGTTATTCTGCTATTGATTCCTTCTAGGGTAGTTTTCATTTCAGTTATTGTATTGTTCATATCTGTTTGTTTATTTTTTAATTCTTCTAAGTCTTTGTTAAACATTTCTTGCATCCTCTCGATCTTTGCCTCCATTCTTTTTCTGAGGTCCTGGATCATCTTCACTATCATTATTCTGAATTCTTTTTCTGGAAGGTTGCCTATCTCCTCTTCATTTAGTTGTTTTTCTGGGGTTTTATCTTGTTCCTTCATCTGGTACATAGCCCTCTGCCTTTTCATCTTGTCTGTCTTTCTGTGAATGTGGTTTTTGTTCCACAGGCTGCAGGATTGTAGTTCTTCTTGCTTCTGCTGTCTGCCCTCCAGTGGATGATGCTATCTAAGAGGCTTGTGTAAGATTCCTGATGGGAGGGACTGGTGGTGGGTAGAGCTGACTGTTGCTCTAGTGGGCAGAGCTCGGTAAAACTTTAATCCACTTCTCTGCTTTGGGTGTGGCTGAGTTCCCTCCTTGTTGGTTGTTTGGCCTGAGGCAACCCAACCCTGGAGCCTACCTGGGCTCTTTGGTGGGTCTAATGACAGACTCTGGGAGGGCTCACACCAAGGAGTACTTCCCAGAACTTCTGCTGCCCGCGTCTTTGTCCCCATGGTGAGCCACAGCCACCCCCCACCTCTGCAGGAGACCCTCCAACTGTAGCATGTAGGTCTGGTTCAGTCTCCCCTGGGGTCACTGCTTCTTCCCCTGGGTCCCGATGTGCACACTACTTTGTGTGTGCCCTCCAAGAGTGGAGTCTCTGTTTCCCCCAGTCCTGTCGAAGTTCTGCAATCAAATCCCACTAGGCTTCCAAGTCTGATTCTCTAGGATTTCCTCCTCCCGTTGCCAGACCCCCAGGTTGGGAAGCCTGACATGGAGCTCAGAACCTTCATTCCAGTGGGTGGTGTTCTGTGGTATAAGTGTTCTCCAGTCTGTGAGTCACCCACCCAGCAGTTATGGGATTTGATTTTACTGTGATTGCGCCCTTCCTACCGTCTCATTGTGGCTTCTCCTTTGTCTTTGGATGTGGGGTATCATTTTTTTTTTTTTTTTTTTTTCAGTACATGGGCCTCTCACTCTTGTGGCCTCTCCCGTTGCGGAGCACAGGCTCCGGATGCGCTGGCTCAGAGGCCATGGCTCAGAGCCCTGCCTCTCCGTGGCATGTGGGATCTTCCCAGACTGGGGCATGAACCCGTGTCCCTTGCATCGGCAGGCGGACTCTCAACCACTGCACCACCAGGGAAGCCCGTGGGGTATCTTTTATGGTGAGTTCCAGTGTCTCCCTTTTGATGATTGTCCAGCAGTTAGTTGTGATTCTGGTGTTCTCACAAGAGGGAGTGAGAGCACGTCCTTCTACTCCACCATCTTGGTTCCTCTACCCCATTTTAACCATTTTTAAATGGTTAAGAACTTTAAAACAGTTTAGTCATGTTAAATAATCACATTGTTGTGCAGGATATTTCCAGAATTTGTTTATCTGTAAAGGTGAAACTCTATAACTCTTGAACAACAACTCCCCATTACCCTCTCCCCCAGCCCCTGGAAGTAATTTATATTTCTGTTTCTATGAGTTTGACTACTTCAGATACCTCATATAAGTGGAATCATACAACATTTGGCTTATTTTACTTTGCATAAAGTCCTCAAGGTTAATCCAGGATTTCTGTCTTTTTTAGGGCTGAATAATATTTCATTATATGTATGTACCATGTGTTCTTTATCCATTCATTGATCAATGGACATTTAGGTTACTTCCACCTGTTGGCTCTTGTGAATAATGCTGCGATGAACGTGGGTGTAAAAATATCTTGGTGATCCTGCCCAAGCAGCTATTTAGTCAAGGTTCCTGGGGATTAAAGCCAAACCAGGTAGAATGGAGATACTAACATGAGAAAGTAGTCATTGCTTGCTTTAATCTAGCAAATTCTTTCCTATTTATTAAAAAGTATGTAGGGCCTCATTGTGCCAATCTGTATTATCCCTAAATGGCTGTTTTTTTATGCAGAAATGCAGCCTCTTTGCTTCTCACAGCACCCACCCCCATTTTCTCGCATCTTGGCTCTTATTACTTTGATGCTTCTGAAGTTTCTGCTTTGTGTTCCCCCTTTTCCTAGGGTTTTATCTTTCCTTCTGTATCAGACAAGTCCACAGCATCCTCTTGCATTTGTGAAATTTTTCCCTTTTCCCATGTGTATCTGAGTGCTAGGCATTCACTCCTGTATCTGTTTGTGCTGTTTTGACCTGCAAGTGTGGAGATAAGGAGGAAGAAAGTAGGGATGATCATCACTCTGATTGCAGTAGGCTCTTTAGTCTTCAGTTGTACTTAAATAGATAAATAATGAATAAAGGACTCAGTGAATGGTTACATGACACCTTGTGTTGTTGGGTTTCTGTTGAGCTGATTTGTAAATTGGTTGGTCAGTTTGAGCAGTACTTGAAAAGGGCTGTTTATTAAGCAGAGACTTGGGATTCAAGCTGGTGCCCATATCCTTGTCCTGATTTCATATAGGAGCAGCATAAGTTTATACATGTGCAGTGAGGATTAGGAGCTTCAGCTATACTGGAGAGGATTGGCAGCCAGTGATCAAGGCAATGGAAGCCAGCTTGGCAGAGAGGTTCAGTGGGGGGATTTGTGCCATCATTCCTTAGGGTGAAAGTACATAAGAAAAGGCAACAGAGATCAAGAACAAAGAGTTAGAGACCAGGGCAAATGGATGTGTGCAGAGAGAGGTCAAAACTAGGCAAGCTGTTTGGACATTAGGAATGGGACCAAAGCAGCAAGAACTGAGGCATTTACAGAGCTCATGGATTAATAGTATTAACAGAACTAGTAAGAGTTACTTTTTTTGCCTACTTAATCTGTGCCAGATACTGTTAAGTATTTTTATACATTGTGTCATTTAATCCTTCCTACAACCCTATGAGGTAGCTTCTATTATTACCTTCATTTTACAAATGAGGAAACTAAATCTCAGAGAGATTAAGATTAAGGATACAATTAGTAAATGGAAGAGTTAGTTTTCAGACTCAACACTGCTTTCTGGCTGTAGGCAGGCATGAACTGGACTGAGGGAATAAGGGGTAAGTACAATGTCACTTATCTCTCTGTAATGAGTCTTGTAATACATTTTATGGTGTGTTGCAGGCATCATTTATCATTTGATTACAATTCAGTCAATGGCTTTGTTTGGATAAATGATATTTCAACTTAGTTTCCTTCAAATTCAATAGTTATTTCTGTATAATCAAACAAAAAAAGGATGTAGGACTGGAAACCTTAAGTTTTGAATTTTTGAGAGACTCTGTTTCCAAATACTTCATCCTCAAATGCAGTCCCATACTTACCAAAATTATCTTAAATTCCTGTTCAAAAGTATTGTCACTGTGGAGAGAGGTATTAGCATTAACTGATGAATATATATATATATATATATATATATATATATATATATATATATTTTGTGGTACGCGGGCCTCTCACTGTTGTGGCCTCTCCCGTTGCGGAGCACAGGCTCTGGACGCGCAGGCTCAGCGGCCATGGCTCACGGGCCTAGCCACTCCGCGGCATGTGGGATCTTCCCGGACCGGGGCACGAACCCGTGTCCCCTGCATCGGCAGGCGGACTCTCGACCACTGCGCCACCAGGGAAGCCCCTAACTGATGAGTATTTTAAGAGTTAGAAACATCTGGCTTCCCAGCCAGATTTTTTGTTTTAATTTTTCAATCATATATCTGGCATGAAAGTTTCAAAGAAAGAGATATTGGAACACTGATCTGAGACTTTGAAACTTGAGAAAGAATCTCTCCTTGGAAGGAGGAATGGCAAGACTGCAAATGTGGAAGGGCAGGGACTGGGTGGGATGGAAAGAATGTTAGATTTTGTGCCAAAAGATTTAGGTTTGTGTTTGTGCCCTGTTGACTCCAAACCTGAAACTGAGAATGGTAATGTCACATTTTCAGAGTTATTGTGCAGTTCAAATGAAATAATGTTATATGAGTGTACTTTATAAAATGTAAATTTAGTAAAGCAAATAGTAGGCATGCATTGTCACAACCAAGTTTCTAAAACTTTTTTTTTATGCACAACTATAATTCTAGGATTTATTCAAAGAGTCAAGAGAAGTTCCCAGAGCAACTAAGCATAGCTTGAAATGGGGATAGTTCATTTGGTAAGATATTTGGTGAGGATGGGTCAAGACACTAGACCATCTCTTGGAGACAAAGACAATTTCAAATTCACCTATGTTCAATTTGAGCAGCTGGAGCTTCAAGTGACTTCCAAGACCCACGAGAGGGAGCTAATGCACTTCTTAGGCACTGCTGGTTAGCTTTCCAATATCTCATTCAAAACAGGCAGTAGTTTGGGAGGTGAGGTGTGATGGAGAAAATGGATCATGAGGAATGAACTCCTTCAAGAAAAATCGTTGAGAGATGCAAACTTAAGTTCTTTACTGTGTTTGAAAGCTCTTGAGAAAATTCTGGCCAGAATCCTTTAAAGGAGAAAGAACTGCTGCTACCATTTTAGATGAATCTTTCTGGCTTAACACCCATTGCAAATATTCTCTTCCTGAAGAAGAGCACTGAGAAATGATGATCCAGTAGAAATGATGTCCAACTCCACTTAGCCCAGGCAGCTTTGCAAGGCAACCAGGAATATCACAGTTTTGGCATTTGTGATCACAGCCTGTTTCAGTTAAACATTCAGGGAGCAAGGAGTCCATGCCCACACATTTAAACAAATGTTGATTGCCTTAAGTGTGTGTGTGTGTGTGTGTGTGTGTGAGATGGGGGGATAGGATTGGAAGGCAGCATGGAACAGTGGCAGTGGAGAAGTCCTCAGTTTTTATATTTTTCAATTTATGATGTGGCACATTTCTAAGGGCTACAAAACATGACCAAAGGAGAGATGTCTAAAAAGCACTAACCCTTCTGCTTGTGAAGCAACACAGTCAATGGAAGAGATGAGTTTTTGGCTCACCCATACCTTGTTATAAATATATTACAATAGAAAAGTAGATTCAATTATAAATTCAGTCAATGTATTGTTGATATAAGCATTAATCATTTTATGGAATGCTTATTTTCCAGATGAACTTTGTGTAAACTGCATTGTTATATATGAAATGGAATTTTATCCTTTAATCTTATAATAAAATTGGAAATGTATTTTGCTATACACATTTTTGGCCCAATACCTAATAAAATTACTAAGGCAGTAAATTTTTAAAAATCAAACAATTAAAGGAAAATAATGCTTGTTTTGACCAATAATTAACAAGAAAATATTTTACTATCTATTAGTAAATCAGTAATGAAACAACCACAAAATGCCAATTCATAGGGTTAAAGTTTAAATTGAGATGCAATGAGGTCAAGTTGTTACCAGGAAAGGCCACTGGCTGTCTCCCAAAGGATCTACACAGGGGGTAGCCATTGTCTGCAAAATCAGAAACTGGCTTGGATAACCCTTTCGAAGTGAATCCATTTTGCAAGGATTACCTAATGCTTGAATTTTAAAAAAATGAGAAATGTAACTTGCATTTTCAAATCAACATGACTAGAGAATTATTTTCTAATAGGAAAAACTCCAAGGGAAGTTACATTTAAACAGAAGGTTGATTTGTGTGAGATCAAAATAGAAGGGCTGATTTAAATCATTTGAGGGTTTTTCCCAGGTAAGCTGTTTTGAGTCACTGTTCCTTCTTGCAGGGATAGTTTTTCCAACGGGATAAAAATATTCATTCCCCGGGGGCCAACATCCTCTTCTCTAAACTCTTTTGGGATGGTGACTAAGGCATAGCTTTTGCCCTCATGGGATTTCCAGTCGAGTGGGGGAGTAGACAGTAAACAGGTAGTGAATTAAATATTATGATGAGGGTGCTATGAGATGACATAAGAAAAGGGTATTTCACCCAGCCAGAGGTTAGGGAAGGGTCAAGGAATACTTCAGAGGAAAACAACATGAGCTAAGTCCTTGATTTATCTGGAGAACTGCATGGAGTTAATAGACACCTGTCTTTAAGGATGTCTCAAATCCAGTTGGCAACAACTTTTACCTTCCATGTGATTTAGGATGTAAGCAATTATTCAGCATGCCAGGGCAGGGTCAGCTTATTTGAAATCCACTTCAGGGGCAGTTGTTGAGCCACAGCCTCCTGAAGATTGGATGTGGTTCATATTTCGACTTGAGCTTTTGCCTTTTGTTGATGTAGTGATCAACTTACTCCACGGTCTCTATGGCATTTTCCCTTGTTGAGCTTGGTGTTGACAGGCATTAGTAGTTTTGGTTAATGGTTCACAAAGGGAATCCATTCATCAAGAGACTAAGGCTTATTAAAGAACATATGACTGATAACATAAAATGAAATTTTGGATTATGTAGGAAACTTTTCTTCAAGGGCCAAAGCAAACATATATGGCCAAATGGAATTACCAATATATTAGTCTGCAAATATGCTCCACCAAGGGCATCATCATCGTCTATTCAATTGCTCAGGTCAAAATCCTAGGAGTTATTCCTGATTCTTCTCTTTCCCGTATAATCTACACCTGATCTCTCAGCAAATCCTATTGGCTGTACCTCCAGAATTATCTCAAATCCTGCTCTTCTTATGATCTGTGTTGCTAAAACTCTAGTCCAGGCCACCATCAGTTCTCACCTGGAGCTTTTCAACCAGTTGATATCTTTTTCACCCATCTCCCCTCACTCCTCCTCTGCTGTCCTAATCTATCTTCTAAATATTATACTCAGAATGATCTTTAAAAATGTAAACTGCAGAATGTCATCCCAGTCCATCTAGAATAAAATTCAATCCCTACCAAGGACTAAAAGACCTCACCCAGACCTATGTCCTGCTATTTCCCAGACCACACTTCCCGCCATTCACAACAGCCACACTCATCTTTCTGACTTGAGAGGTCTTAGATCTTGTCTTCATCTCAGAATCTCTGTACTAGCTATTGCTTTGACTTGCGACAGTTCTTCCCAGATTTTGGCTGACTGCCTTTTCTCAACATTTTGCTCATACTGTATTTCCAAGATAGGTCTTCCTTGGCTATCCTAGCTGAGTTAGGCCTTCTGCTCTTCCCCAGTAAATCTGGCATGTATCCTTTTTTCCTCTTCTTTATACCATTTATTAGTGACTGTAGCTTGGCAAGGTTTTCAACTTTTAAAGACTTGTGTGATTAGATTGGGTTCTTTACCTTAATCACATATGCAAATTCCCCTTCTCCCTTAAGCTAACATATTTACAGGTTCCAGATTTTAGGATCATCATTGCGGGGAGGGGTGTCATTAGTGTGCCTCCATCCCTGTGGAGGTGGGGGGCTCTGATTCTCTACCCCAAGTAGCTGAGAAATGTACTTCTTCCATGAAAGGAAGACTGTTAATTTGGTTACATTTTGGTAAAATTAATATATAAAATTTTATACTTCTACAGACAAGTATAATATAAATAAAGTGCCCAAAATATAAATTAATATATCAGTGACTTACTAAAATATGTTTCTAATAACACTTAAATCAGAACATTTCCATCATCCAGAAGTCCCATCATAACCCCTCTAATCACTAATACCTTCCTTTTGCCAAAGGAATCCAATGTCACCAAAGATAAGTTTTGCTAGTTTCTGAAAATTACATAGAGTCATAGAGCAGTAATTATTTTCTTCTGTCTTCTTTGACTTAACATTGTGTGTGTTAGGTTTATTGATATTGTTGCATGTAGTTGTAGTTCATTTGTTTTCATTGCTGCATAGTATTCCACTCTATGAATATACCAAAAAAGTGTTTAGGCTAGTATACTGAAGATCAGAAGTCAGTAGAATTCTTCTGTAAATGGCCAGATAGTAAGTGTTTTAGGCTGTGTGGACTACATGTTTTTGTTGGAACTATTCAACTTTGATCTTATATCATTAAAGCAGTCATAGACAATGTGTAAATAATAGATGTGGTTGTGTTCCAATAATTTACAAAATGGCTGACAGGCTGGATTTGGCTTGTGGATCACCCTTGAATATTTGGATTGTTTTCAGTTTGGTGTTACCATGAATAAACCTGTGTATTTTCTTATATATGTCTTTTGGTATTCTTACATATGTGATTCCCTTAGATACCCAGCAAGGAATGAATTACTTTTTTCAGCTTTAGTAGATGCTGCCACTTTTCCAAAGTAATTTTCAAAACTGTGTAGTTTCTCCATGTTTTTGTTGACATGTGGAATTTTCATTTGTTGAAATTTTGGCCCTTTTGATGTGTTATGTGGTGGCATTTCCCTAACATAAGCCTTTTCTGATATGTCAACAGAGAAAACCAGTGGGCAAATTCTGTCATATGAATATATAAATTCCACTGATTGTTCTATGGGTTTGTTTTGTTTTTATGCAAAAAATTATCTGAAATAAAATAAAAATCAGAAAATTTAAATGTTGCAGTTAAAAAAAAAAGCCCACTGAAATTTGGCTTGGCATTGAGAACAATGGTGTTTAAAATTAAACAGAAGAATGAAGAGCCTTTGAACTGCTTTTACCTGAGAAATTTTTAGGCTTTCAGAGCAGAGAGTTTAAGATTTAGAATTAGTTCTAGATTTATAACAGTTAGTATCGAATAGGTTATGATGGTTACAAACTATATGAGCTTGAATAAGTCACTTTGATAGTATTGTTATATAGTAGAATTAATAATATCTCTACCATCATTTCCACATGAATTTTTTGAATATAAAATGTGATTATATTTGTGATAATGTAAAATATTCAGAGAGAATTAAACTTCATTAAGGATGCTTTATCCACTCAGGATAACAAAATCTTAACTGTCAAGAATCTCCTAAGGTCCACTCAGTTCACATCCATCTGTAAAAATAGTTGAAGAAATTCTTTAACTCAAAACCCTCTGAAGATAACAAAAGGGTCAATTAGACTAAGAAAAGTATGATATTGTGATCTATAATAAGAAATATATATTTGGTTTCATCCCCTTTTCTGGCACAGAGCTCCTAGAATCCTTGGAATTTCCTAAGTGAGAAGAGCAATAAATGTATCTTTTGTTATGTTAATAAGGTGACTTTGGGACCCCGTATAAGGGTGCTAGGAGATTGCCAGGAGAACCAACCATATGATTAGATGATTGGAACTTTCAGGCCCACCTCCTACATCTGGGAGGGGAGAGGGGCTGGAGGCTGAATCAATCACCAATGGCCAATGAGTTAATCAGTCATGCCTATATAATGAAGCCTCCATAAAAAACCAAACGTGGAAGATTTGGAGAGCTTCTCAGTTGGTGAAACATGGAAATTATGTGAGATTGGCAAAGCTTGGAGAGGGCATGGAATCTCCTTGCCCTTTCTCTATACTCGCCCTATGCTTTTCTTCCATCTGGCTGTTCCTGAGTTATATCCTTTTATAATAAACTTGTGATACTGTGTAAATGGGTTTCCTAAGTTCTGTGAGCTACTCTAGCAAATTCATCAAACCCAAAGAGGATGTCATGGGCACCTCTGATCTAGAGCCAATTGGTCAGAAGTACAGATAATAACCTGGACTTGCAATTGGCATTTGAAGTTCAAGTATAGTAGATGGAATCCACAATCTATAACCAGTTGGTCAGAAACACAGTTAATAACCTGGGCTTGTGATTGACATCTGAAGTGTTGGGCAGGGGGCATTCTTACAGGACTGAACTCTTTAACATGTCAAATCTGACATTATCTCAGGATAGATAGTGTCAGAATCGAGTTGAATTGTAGGATCCCTAGCTGGTGTCAGAGAACTGCTTGTATTGGTGTGGGAATCCCACCGCCCCCACCCCCCAGACACACATACTTAGAAATTGGTCTCAGAACAACAAAAAAGAAAACCACACTGCATAACGGGAACTACATATATGACACAACTAGCTTATGCATAGATACATTATCCTACTGTGAAGTGGAGTTTTGGCATTTTCTAGCTCTTTTTCACAAAGAAAGAAAGTTGGAGAGAAGGTTCAGTAATTGAGGCTAAGGAAGTGTTTCTCTTTTGGTTTGGGTTCATTGTTTCCTAGGTGCTAATAATTCTTTTCTGTTTTCTAATTTCATTGGAATTTGATAGCTCTTTTCTTCATTGGATCATAGTATTCTTTGCAGATTATTCTCAGATTCTGCTAATGTTATTGTCCGAAGTTCAAATCTTTATCAGTTAGTTTTGATGAAGGTGTGTTTTTTCCATTAAGTTCTGCATATTGACTGACTATGCTTTTTAACAAGGAATGGCATTCTTTCCCCTAATTTTCTTGTTTTTGCTGGCTGTCCCACTGCAGTAGTTGGAAAGTCTACATATCTTATCTCTTTCAGCAAGAAAAATAGCATCTTGTTTAGGAACCAACCTGATAATTAATTTATCTCCCATCAGGGGAAAATGTCATACTATTTTGCAAAAAAATTATTAAACATCCACAGCTCAGAGTTTTGGTTTTTTTTTGACCATTTCACTCCCGATATTAGCTATCCTCCAAAAGTAGTTTTTAAGATGTAAAGTGCTATACAAATATCTATATATAATATTATTATTTGTACTGAACCTTGAAAGACACATTTTTTTTCTCTTGCTCCTTGAAATGCTTTGTTCTTCCTGCAAAAGCAAGGGAGAAAGTCATGAGGATGAATCCTAGACAAACAGGAAGAAAGAAAAATTTCTTGTCTATTTCTATTATTTCCAGATTTTCCAAAATTAGTACTATAAAATAAACCTGTCTTCTAAAGTTTCTTTTTCCTAACAGCTTTATTGAGAAATACTTGATATACAAAAAACTAGACATATTTTATGCATACAATTTGATGGGTTTGAAGATATGCATACACCTGTGAAACCATAACCACAATCTTACTTTCCTTGTACCAAGAAGCCCGAGCTGTAAGGTTTCTGATCTTGTTCTTGCTCTTAATCTCACTTTTGGTGAAGCATTCTAAATTTTTACACAGAGGCTAAGGGCTCCAAAAGCTCTGGACATAAAGTCTAACTCCGTCTCAATATGTAAAATTTTCTTTTCCCCCTCTATACCTTGTGAAATTCACACTCAGGGTATGCTCTAATTAGTTTCACTTTTAAGAGTCTAACATGTGATCATCAAAGTAACCGGTCTCAACTGCACAACTTGACATCTCATTAACACTTGCATTACAGCATATGGTGCTTAGGTGATTTGAGTTAATGTGGGTGTCAGGGAGGTGGTGGAGGTGGGGTAGAGTCAGATTTTCCTGGCATTTGACATGTTATTTTAAGGAAAATATTAGTTACATTTTCTGAGCACAGTAGATGATCATGAATGTAATAGAATCTTTAGGTCCAGCAATTTAAATGAGTTACTATGTGTATGCTTCTGATATTTAAGTTAAAACATGCCTGACACCAATATAATAGAGCACAATATAATTTGACGGAGAGTTGCCATGTTTTGGCATATTTATTACAAAGGTAACTGTGATCTAATCAAGTTAATTACTTGAAGATATAGTGTTTATAGTTATAATTCTGTTTTCCTATAGATTCTGTAAAAAACTCAAGTTCTTTCTTCATGTCTTAGATTTGGGTATTTTGACAAATTGCCACCTACTGTTTAAACAAGTTTACTGAAAAGACTATATGTTTATTTAATATGAGATATGCCTTATTTTGTAGAAGAGAAGAAGAGTGGGAAATCCTGGTATAGCTAGTTCTAAAAATTAGGCTTATGCTATTTAAAAATCTAAAGTTTAAGTGCCTTTACTTTAGCTATTCATAAATACTTTACAGTTAGTCTACATGGTAAGTACTTCATTGAACACTATAAGCCTGAGGTGACCAGATGGTAGAATTATAGGATTTGGAGCTCAGAGAGACTCAGGGGTCATTTAATCCAACATCTTAACTTTACAGAGGTGAAAACTAAGCCTCAGAGCTGCGGCTTATATTTTTTAAACAGCAATTTCTTCCTTTACAAATTAAAAGAACTTTAAACAGACAAATGAGTCTATGATGAATAGATGCAGACAACCGATTCACTTATGACATTGTATTTAACATTCTAAACAAATGAAAGTAGAACCTGTGGGAAGAGTTATGGTACAGAATGCATTAAGGCCTGATGTCACACGTCATGCAATGACATCGCTGTAGGTAGTGATTCTCAATTCCCAGAGTAAGAAGTTATCATTTTTTAAGCAACTATAATCGGTTTTCAAACCGAGACCTAGGATTTCAAGGTATATGTTCTGTACAGTTGTATATACCACCATGGATAAACATCACCATGCTTTCTCATCTGTTTCACTACCTTACCCGTTTAAAACAATATAACCTATTCTCTTAATGTTTTGTAGCTTTTGCTTTTTAGCATCTTTTTTTTTTTGATACAGCATTGTTTCCTTAAGAATACATAATAGAATTTCAAAGTAGTCCTTTAAATTCCAGTGATGCTTAACTTGATCAGAATGTTGTTTTATTTATTTATTGTACAAAAATTACTCTTATGGATAGTTTATGACATAGGTTATGGGAGAAAGAAAAACATAAATGCCACATGATGCTCTGAATTCTTTAAGGCTGATTCACATAGTGTTTGAAAATATGGAAACAAAGAGGAAAATCAGCATATATGACAGTTCTAGGAGATTGTTTTCACTAAGATAATGTTAAAAAAGTGTAAGAGTATTTATTTGCTTTTCTGTTTTTCTTTTAATTCCTTTAAATATGCAGTTATTTTTTCTTTTCCTAATGTTGTAGACAACATCTTTTCTTTGTAAGAAAGTTTTGAGAGTACATATAATTGAATGTATTTCTTCCGTTAGAAATATAAAGAATAAAATATTATGTAATAATATGTCTTGAATATGATGAAAACTTTGACATGTAATGATTTCATTCCTTCCTTCTTTACCCTCAATTTTTTTATGTTGGCTGGGATTTAGGTCCAACTTAGTATTATTTCTTTCAAGATAAAACTTTTAGATATCATTTTGCTATTTACTTTGAAGTTTAAGGACTTATTAATAATTATATTCTAATTATAAGATTAACCATATTTATAAATACAGAGAGTATTGGATTGGGTTATTTTATCACTATCAGTTCTTTTATTATGAAATTTCCATAGTTGGTTTCTTTATGTGAATTCATCCCTTAGTTAGAGTATGTTTTTGAGCAATTTCTCAGGAAGAGAATATAGCTGTCACACTCTCTTCCTTATTTGTCTAAAATAACTTTTATTTACTCTTGAACCTGCAAGACCAATTGACTGGACATGGAATTCTTATTTTAGAATCATTTCCTCCTCAAGCCATTGATACCTGGTATATTTTGTGCTGTAGAAGAGAATTCTGATTCCAAACTGATTCCTTTTTTGCCCCTATTTAGGTAATACTTTCTTTTCTTTGCTGTGGTGATTGTGGAATAGATCTCTTAAAATACAAGACTTTAAAAAATACAAGATGAAAAAATTTGTTCCCATTCTGTGTGCGTCTAGAGTTTGACATTTTGCTAGGTAAGAAGTACTCTTACTTGGTAAAAACCTTTTTATCTAGAGTCATGTCTTGCTTCATTCCAGAATTTTTCCATTATTCTTTAACTATTGCTCAGTATCTATGTGCTCTGCTGTTTCCAGTACACACAGATATCTTCAAATCTCTTTACTTTTTATTTTATGTACCTGTTAATTATTTTTGAGTTCTGGAAAAATTTCCACAGTTTGTCTTATAGTTTTTAATTGCACTGCCTGCATTTTTATGTATGTTGCTTATTATCGTCATTGTATTTGGTAAATTTACAACTGAGTTTCTAGTTTCCATGCTATTTTCTCTGATCTCAGAAAGCAACCTGTTTTTGTGACTGCTTACTTTATTTAATATTATTGAGAACGTTAATCCAAAGTTTCCTTGCATTTTTCTCTTGTTTCTTGATACTCACTGACTTGGATTCTTAAAGTCATTCTCCTTCTTTAGAATACAGTTCTTCATACATCTTATGACTTTTCCCTACTCTTTTTTTTTCATCTTGATAGAATGACTTTGATCTGCCATTCTAGCCCTCTTGCCTCCTGGCCATTGACTCCGAAGGAAACTCCATCCTACTGGCCTTGGCCTGATGTATTCTAACTCCTCATAGTCCAGGGGTATAGAGTGGGATTCAGTTACAGTTTCCTCTATTTCCTCACCATTGTATTCTCTCTCGTTTGTTCCACATTGTACCTAGTAGAAACTCCTTATACTTCTGACAGGGTAAAATTCTAGTTTTCATGGCTGATAAAAGTTATTGCTTATTTTTCATATTCTGTGGCTCCCATATTTATCTATGGAGATCTAGCAAAATGCCTTTGTTATTTCAAAATATTACCCAGAAGTACCCAGGATTTTCTATAGATCAATTAATTTTTGCTTTTTACATGTGAGTAAATTAAACAGTCATCTGGCTTCTGACTCTATGACCTGTCAGCTTTCCATATACTGTAATCCATGTACTTTATTTTCCAGCCATGTAGAACTACCTTCTGTTTCCCCTCAAACAACTACACTATCATATCTCTGCCTTAAATGCCTGGCACATTCCTGAAAATGCATCCATCAATTTTCAGATCAAAGACTTTCTGCCTTCTTCTAGCCAGATCTATTCTCCATTATAAAACTTATTCTATTGTTTAGTTGTTATTTGTATACAGACATGTCTTCCCGCTAGGATATAAATTTTATGAAGGCAGGTAATATGATTTATTCAGTCTTGTATCCCTAACTCCTAGCAAAGTGCCTGATACATAGAAGGTACTTGAATGATTGGATGGGTGGATGATTGAGTGGAGCAAACCCATTACAAGCGCTTCGGATAAGCAAGTCAATAGAACTTGTGTAACTGCTGAGTATGGAATGATATACTTTGGTCAACAGGTTACACAGGAAAACATCTCAATAAACAAATCCAACAATTGCAACCAGTTATTGACCTACTCTTTAACAGACTAATGCTGGAGATGTAAAGACTTAGCAGGCAGCTTACAGCCTCCCATTTTTCCTACATCTTTCGTTGGCCTCAGAGCTCTCATAGAACACATCTGTGTGGAGTTTTAATTTCAGTGAGTAGTAATTTTGAAAAAAAAATTTATGCTGGAGAGGCATGTTGGACTAAAGACTCTAAAAGACCTTTCATTCAAATCCCACATCCAGCATTTACTGGTTGCATGGCAATATTTGAAGCTCTTTGATCATTAATTTTCATTTTGTTTTTAAATATATAAATGCAAATAAACATGATAGATATATGGTACCGATTTGAAGTCTCCCTTCCCCTTAAACTTATATTAAGAATGTAGGAGGGCTTCCCTGGTGGCGCAGTGGTTGAGAGTCCGCCTGCCGATGCAGGGGACATGGGTTCGTGCCCCGGTCCGGGAGGATCCCACGTGCCGTGGAGCGGCTGGGCCCGTGAGCCATGGCCGCTGGGCCTGTGCGTCCGGAGCCTGTGCTGCGCGGCGGGAGAGGCCACAGCGGTGAGAGGCCCGCGTACCGCAAAAAAAAAAAAAAAAAAAAAAAAAAAAAAAAAAGAATGTAGGAAAGTATAGTCTTTCTTCATGTTAATTATGTGAGGAATTTATATTTGAAAATAAATTGGTGGCATAAATATCACAGTTAATATTAATATCTTTCTAAGTTAGAAAGATAATTCTCAGTAAAATCTTAAAATTTGACTTATACATTTATGACTAGTGGGAAGAATCATCTATATATCCCCTTATGGTTATGGTTTGTACCCAGTATTTAAAGTTTATAAATCACTAAATATTTATCGGTGAGGTTTCAAAGGCCTGCCCACTTCGTGTAGCATTTGATACTAATAATGGAAACAGCAGCTACCCTGTTTCATAACTTTATAGTTTTCAAAGCTCTTTCTTACACATTTCATCCTTTGATGCCAGCTGGTAATGAAATGTTTTCTAATTATTATCCATCATCTGGCAGGGTGAGCCTGAAGGCCAAAAGCATTTAACAGGTATTAATTATAATATTTACTTTCCTCTGAACTTTAATTGACATTCCCACAGGTTAAAATCCTTAAATATTCTATACACTTGCTTCCTCAGCCTCTCCTCTATTCATTTGTCTTTAAACTATACTGAGTATTGACCACCTGATAAATTTTTGTGGCTCAATCTAGGTTGTTTCCTACTGCAGGTGATTTAATGCACGTTTCTGAGATTTCTTTGTTTTCTACTGAGCATATAGTAATTTTTGCTGGAAACATAGTGAATAAATTCCAAAAAGTGGTTATTGAAACTGAAAACAGTTAAGAAAGACTCTTTTTACACAGCCAAGTTACATAGATATAGTGTAGTTGGCCAACACCATATTGATTTTTGTTGTTCTTGTTTTGTTTTTAATATCTTTATTGGAGTATAATTGTTTACAATATTGTGTTAGTGTCTGCTGTATAACAAAGTAAATCACCTATATGTATACACATATCCTCATATCCCCTCCCTCTTGCGTCTCCCTCACACCCTCCCTATCCCACCCCTCTACGTGGTCACAAAGCACCAAGCTGATCTCCCTGTGCTATGCAGCTGCTTCCCACTAGCTATCTATTTTATATTTGGTAGTGTATATATGTCCATGCCACTCTCTCACTTCGACCCAGCTTAAACTTCCCCCTCCCCGTGTCCTGAAGTCCGTTCTCTACGTATGCGTCTGTATTCCTCTCCTGCCCTTAGGTTCCTCAGAACCAGTTTTGTTTTGTTTTTTTAGATTCTATATATATGTGTTAGCATACAGTATTTGTTTTTCTGACTTACTTCACTCTGTATGACAGTCTCTAAGTCCATCCACCTCATTACAAAAAACTCAATTTTGTTTCTCTTTATGGCTGAGTAATATTCCATTGTATATATGTGTCACATCTTCTTTATCCATTCATCTGTCGATGGACACTTAGGTTGCTTCCATGTCCTGGCTATTGTAAATAGAGCTGCAATGAACATTGTGGTACATGACTCATTTTGAATTATGGTTTTCTCAAGGTATATGCCCAATAGAGGGATTGCTGGGTCATATGGTAGTTCTATTTTTAGTTTTTTAAGGAACCTCCATACTGTTCTCCATAGTGGCTGTATCAATTTACTTTCTCACCAACAATTCAAGAGGGTTCCCTTTTCTCCACACCCTTACCAGCATTTACTGTTTGTAGATTTTTTGCTGATGGTCACTCTGACTGGTGTGAAGTGATACCTCATTGTAGTTTTGATTTCCATTTCTCTAATGATTAGTGATGTTGAGCATCCTTTCGTGTGTTTGTTGGCAATCTGTATGTCTTCTTTGGAGAAATGTCTATTTATGTCTCTGCCCATTTTTGGATTGGGTTGTTTGGTTTTTAGATATTGAGCTGCATGAGCTGCTTGTAAATTTTGGAGATTAATCCTTTTTCAGTTGCTTTGTTTGCAAATATTTTCTCCCATTCTGAGGGTTGTCTTTTCGTCTTGTTTATGGTTTCGTTTACTGTGCAAAAGCTTTTAAGTTTCATTAGGTCCCATTTGCTTATTTTTGTTTTTATTTCCATTTCTCTAGGAGGTGGGTCAAAAAGGATCTTGCTGTGATTTATGTCATAGAGTGTTCTGCCTATGTTTTCCTCTAAGAGTTTTATAGTGTCTGGCCTTACATTTAGGTCTTTAATCCACTTTGAGTTTATTTTTGTGTATGGTGTTAGGGAGTGTTCTAACTTCATTCTTTTACATGCAGCTGTCTGGTTTTCCCAGCACCACTTACTGAAAAGGCTGTCTTTTCTCCATTGTATATTCTTGCCTCCTTTATCAAAGGTAAGGTGACCATATGTGTGTGGGTGTATCTCTGGGCTTTCTATCCTGTTCCATTGATCTATATTTCTGTTTTTGTGCGAGTACCATATTGTCTTGATTACTGTAGCTTTGTAGTACAGTCTGAAGTCTGGGAGCCTGATTTCTCCAGCTCTGCTTTTCTTTTTCAGGATTGCTTTGGCTCTTCAGGGCCTTTTGTGTTTCCATACAAATTGTGAAATTTTTTCTTTTAGTTCTGTGAAAAATGTAAGTGGTAGTTTGATATGGATTGCATTGAATCTGTAGATTGCTTTGGGTAATAAAGTCATTTTCACAATGTTGATTCTTCCAATCCAAGAACATGGTATATCTCTCCATCTTTTTGTGTCATCTTTAATATCTTTCATTCATGTCTTATAGTTTTCTGCATACAGGTCTTTTGTCTCCTTAAGTAGGTTTATTCCTAGGTATTTTATTCTTTTTGTTGCAATGGCTAATGGGAGTGTCTTCTTAATTTCTGTTTCAGGTTTTTCATCATTAGTGTATAGGAATGCATGAGATTTCTGTGCATTAATCTTGTATCCTGCTACTTTACCAAATTCATTGATTAGCTCTAGTAGTTTTCTGGTAGCATGTTTAGGATTCTGTATGTATAGTATCATGTCATCTGCAAACAGTGACAGCTTTACTTCTTCTTTTCCCATTTGGATTCCTTTTATTTCTTTTCCTTCTCTGATTGCTGTGACTAAAACTTCCAAAACTATGTTGAATAATAGTGATGGGAGTGGGCAACTTTGTCTTCTTCCTGATCTTAGTGGAAATGGTTTCAGTTTTTCACCATTGAGGACGATGTTGGCTGTGGGTTTGTCATATATGGCCTTTATTATGTTGAGGAAAGTTCCCTCTATGCCTACTTTCTGAGGGTTTTTATCATAAATGGGTGTTGAATTTTGTCAAAAGCTTTCTTTGCATCTATTGAGATGATCATATGGTTTTTCTCCTTCAGTTTGTTAATATGGTGTATCATATTGATTGATTTGCGTATATTGAAGAATCCTTGCATTCCTCGGATAAACCCCACTTAATCATGGTGTATGATCCTTTTAATGTGCTGTTGGATTCTGTTTGCTAGTATTTTGTTGAGGATGTTTGCATCTATGTTCATCAGTTATATTGGCCAGTAGTTATCTTTTTTGTGACATCTTTGTCTGGTTTTGGTATCAGGGTGATTGTGGCCTTGTAGAATGAGTTTGGGAGTATTCCTCCCTCTGTTATATTCCTTTCGGAAGGTAGGTGTTAGCTCTTCTGTAAATGTTTAATAGAATTCACCTGTGAAGCCATCTGGTCCTGGGCTTGTTTGTTGGAAGCTTATTAATCACAGTTTCAAAATCAGTGCTTGTGCTGATCTGTTTACATTTTCTATTTCTTCCTGGTTCAGTATTGGGAGGTTGTACTTTTCTAAGAATTTGTCCATTTCTTCCAGGTTGTCCATTTTATTGGCATATAGTTGCTTGTAGTAATCTCTCATGACACTTTGTATTTCTGCAGTGTCAGTTGTTACTTCTCCTTTTTCATTTCTAATTCTATTGATTTGTGTCTTCTCCCTTTTTTTCTTGATGAGTCTGGCTAATGGTTTATTAATTTTATTTTCTCAAGAACCAGCTTTTAGTTTTATTGATCTTTGCTATCGTTTCCTTCATTTCTTTTTCATTTATTTCTGATCTGATCTTTATGATTTCTTTCCTTCTGCTAACTTTGGGGTATTTTTGTTCTTCTTTCTCCAATTGCTTTAGGTGTAAGTTTAGGTTTTTTATTTGAGATATTTCTTGTTTCTTAAGGTAGGATTGTATTGCTATAAACTTTCCTCTTAGAACTGCTTTTGCTGCATCCCATAAGTTTTGGGTTGTCATGTTTTCATTGTCATTAATTTCTAAGTATTTTTAAATTTCCTCTTTGGTTTCTTCAGTGATCTTTTGGTTATTCAGTAGTGTATTGTTTAGTCTCCATGTGTATGTATTTTTTACAGAATTTTTCCAGTAATTGATATCTAGTCTTATAGCATTGTGGTTGGAAAAGATACTTGAAAATTGATTTTTATTTTCTTAAGTTTACCAAGTATTGATTTGTGACCTAGATATGATCTATCCTGTAGAATGTTCCATGACCACTTGAGAAGAAAATGTATTCTGTTGTTTTTGGATGGAATTTCCTATAAATTCCAATTAAGTCCATCTTGTTTAATGTATCATTTAAACCTTGTGTTTCCTTATTTATTTCATTTTGCATGATCTGTCTATTGGTGAAAGTGGGGTATTAAATTCCCCTAATATGATTGTGTTACTGTTCATTTCCCCTTTTATGGCTTTTAGCATTGGCCTTATGTATTGAGGTGCTCCTATGTTGGGTACATAAATATTTACAATTGTTATATCTTCTTCTTGGATTGATCCCTTGATCATTATGTAGTGTCCTTCTTTGTCTCTTATAATAGTTTTTATTTTAAAGTCTAGTTTCTCTGATATGAGAATTGCTACTCCACCTTTCTTTTGATTGCCATTTGCATGGAATATCATTTTCCATCCCCTCACTTTCAGTCTGTATGTGTCCCTAGGTCTGAAGTGGGTCTCTTGTAGACAGCATATACATGGGTATTATTTTTTTACCCATTCAGCCAGTCTATGTCTTTTGGTTGGTGCATTTAATCCATTTACATTTAAGGTAATTATCAATATATATGTTCCTATTACCATTTTCTTAATTGTTTTGGGTTTGTTTTTGTAGGTTTTTTCCTTCTCTTGTGTTTCCTGCCTAGAGAAGTTCCTTTAGCATTTGTTGTAAAGCTGGTTTGATGGTGCTGAATTCACTTAGCTTTTGCTTGTCTGTAAAGGTTTTAATTTCTCCGTCAAGTCTGAATGAGATCCTTGCAGGGGAGAGTAATCTTGGTTGTAGGCTTTTCCCTTTCATCACTTTAAATATGTCCTGCCACTTCCTTCTGGCTTGCAGAGTTTCTGCTGAAAGATCAGCTGTTAACCTTATGGAGATTCCTTTGTGTGTTATTTTCCCCTTTCTGCTTTTAATATTTTTTCTTTGTTTTTAATTTTTGATAGTTTGATTACTATGTGTCTTGGCATGTTTCTCCTTGCATTTATCATTATGGGACTCTCTATGCTTCCTGGACTTGATTAACTATTTCCTTTCCCATATTAGGGAAGTTTTCAACTATAATCTCTTCAAATATTTTCTCAGTCCCTTTCTTTTTCTCTTCTTCTTCTGGGACCCCTATAATTCGAATGTTGGTGCATTTAGTATTGTCCCAGAGGTCTCTGAGGGTGTCCTGAATTCTTTTCATTTTTTTTTTTTCTTTATTCTACTCTGCAGTAGTTATTTCCACTATTTTATCTTCCAGGTTAGTTATCCGTTCTTCTGCCTCAGTTATTCTGCTATTGATTCCTTCTAGAGAATTTTTAACTTCATTTATTGTGTTGTTCTTCATTGTGTGTTTGCTCTTTAGTTCTTCTAGATCCTTGTTAAACGTTTCTTGTATTTTCTTCATTCTATTTCCAAGATTTTGGATCATCTTTACTATCATTATTCTGAATTCTTTTTCAGGTAGACTGCCTATTTCCTCTTCATTTGTTAGGTCTGGTGGGTTTTTATCTTGCTCCTTCATCTGCTGTGTGTTTTTCTGTCTTCTCATTTTGCTTATCTTACTGTGTTTGGAGTCTCCTTTTTGCAGGCTGCCGGTTCGTAGTTCCCGTTGTTTTTGTTGTCTGCCCCCAGTGGGTAAGGTTGGTTCAGTGGGTTGTGTAGGCTTCCTAGTGGAGGGGACTAGTGTCTGTGTTCTGGTGGATGAGGCTGGATCTTGTCTTTCTGTTGGGCACGTCCACGTCTGGTGGTGTGTTTTGGGGTGTCTGTGACCTTATTATGATTTTAGGCAGCCTCTCTGCTAATGGGTGGGGTTGTGTTCCTGTCTTGCTAGTTGTTTGGCATAGGGTGTCCAACTCTGTAGCTTGCTGGTAGTTGAGTGGAGCTGGGTTTTGCCTTTGAGATGGAGATCTCTTGGAGACTTTTGCCGTTTGATATTACGTGCAGCTGGGAGGTCTGTGGTGGACCAATGTCCTGAACTTGGCTCTCTCATCTCAGAGCCACAGGCCTGGCGCCCAGCCAGAGCACCAAGACCCTGTCATCCACACGGCTCAGAATAAAAGTGAGAAAGAAAGGAAGAAAGAAAGGGAGAAAGAAAGGGAGAAAGAAAGGAAGGAAGGAAGGAATGAAGAAAGAAAGAAAGGAGAAAAGAAAGTTATTAAAATTAAAAATAATTATTAAAAATTTAAGTAATAAAAAACAAGAGAGAAGAGTGTAACCAAACCAAAAAACAATCCACCAGTGATAACAAGTGCTAAAAACTATACTGAAAAACAAAACAAAACAAAACCCAAAACAGACAGAATCCTCAGACAAATTGTAAAAACAATGCTATACAGACAAAATCATACACAGAAGCATATACATACACACTCACAAAAAGAGAAAAAGGAAAAATATATATATATGTTGTTGCTCCCAAAGTCCACCACTTCAATTTGGGGCGATTTGTTGTCTATTCAGTGTTCCACAGATTCAGGGTACAGCAAGTTGATTGTGGAGATTTAATCCACTGCTCCTGAGGCTACTGGGAGAGATTTCCCTTTTTCTTCTTTGTTCACACGGCTCCGGAGTCTCAGCTTTGGATTTGGTCCCGCCTCTGAGTGTAGGTCGCCTGAGGGCTTCTGTTCCCGCTCAGACAGGATGGGGTTAAAGGAGCAGCTGATTCGGGGGCTCTGGCTCACTCTGGCCGGGGGGAAGGAGGGGTACGGAGTGCCGGGAGAGCCTGTGGCGGCAGAGGCCACCATGACGTTGCACCAGTCTGAGGCGCACCATGTGTTCTCCGGAGGAAGTTGTCCCTGGATCACGGGACCCTGGCTGTGGCAGGCTGCACAGGTTCTCAGGAGGGGAGGTGTGGATAGTGACCTGTGCTTGCACACAGGCTTCTTGGTGGCAGCAGCAGCAGCCTTAGCGTCTCATAACCATCTCTGGGGTCCGTGCTGATAGCCGTGGCTGGCGCCCGTCTCTGGAGCTCGATTAGGGGGCAGTCTTGATCCCCTCTCCTCGTGCATGGCGAAACAAAGAGGCAAGAAAAAGTCTCTTGTCTCTTCGGCAGCTCCAGACCTTTTCCCAGACTCCCTCCAGGCTAGCTGTGGCGCACTAGCCCCCTTCAGGCTGTGGTCACGCGGCCAACCCTAGTCCTCTCCCTGCTCTCCAAGCCTGAGCCTCAGCTCCCAGCCCCGCCCACCCTGGCGGGTGAGCAGACAAGCCTCTCGGGCTGGTGAGTGCCTGTCGGCACCGATCCTCTGTGCGGGAATCTCTCCGCTTTGCCTTCCGTGCCCCTGTTGCTGCGTTCTCCTCCGTGGCTCCAAAGCTTCCCTCTCCGCCACCCGCAGTCTCCGCCGGCGAAGTGTCTTCTAGTGTGTGAAAACTCCTTCACAACTCCCTCCCACCGGTGCAGGTCCCATCCCTATCCTTTTGTCTCTGTTTTTTCTTTTTTCTTTTGCCCTACCGAGGTATGTGGGGAGTTCCCTGCCTTTTGGGAGGTCTGAGGTCTTCTGCCAGCGTTCAGTAGGTGTTCTGTAGGAGTTGTTCCACATGTAGATGTATTTCTGATGTATTTGTGGGGAGGAAGGTGATCTCCACGTCTTACTCTTCCACCATCTTGAAGCTCCTCCCCTATAGCCGTAATATAAATGCAAAATGCTCCCACTTCTGCCTTCTATAAACAAACCTGTTCTTGCCTCTGGCCCATTCATTGAAGCTTCCAAAGACCAACATCCAGTAAATAGTACTGAAATGAGTTTTATCCTTTACAAGGAGCTCAAAAATCTAAACGCAAAAAGAAATAATTTGACAAATTCTATTTAAGCTCCCACACATCTCCTAATTCCAGACATTATATGAGCATTGTGGAGATCCTTAAAGCTAATACACACAAACAAAAGGAGGATTTTATGGCTTCTGATTAGAATTAAAGGAAAATCTTTCTTGAAAAGATTTTATAATGGAAGGGAATGCTGTTCTCTGTTTTGTTCCCAGTTATTATTTAACATTGAGTACTGATGCTGAAGTGATATAAGAATTTATTTTCAACTATTTTTAGTTCTGAAGACTTACAACAAATAAAGAGACGACTCCATCTTTAATTTTTTAAAAGAAAACTGTGAGACTACACCATTTTAAACATTATTTTATAATCCTGGTGAATAAATTATCTACAGAAAAATGCCTAAGGCATCAGCTAGCTATATATTAGACTATGTTGGGAAATCTTGCCAAGTATGAACATGATGTTTTTCCCAGCCAAAATAGAAAGTTTACAGTAATTATTTTTGTTATTCATTTGGTCTCAAATATCCAAATAACTGAAGTAAAACTAGAATTTTTATCCATGGAGTGAATGCTAAAACGATTTAAGGTCTAGTAAAAAGTTGTGATAAAATGCGAAAAGAGGCAGTTTCATGGCTACATTTTTAGTCTTTTTCTTTTTTAAACCTCCAGACCAATGTTTTCTGTTTTTTAATATATATTTTTACTCTCTTGGTTTTGAAAGTAAAAAAAAGTGATTTCATGTAATTAAATTACTAGTTGAACTGCAAATGATATGTGTTAAACAAAATTGCAAATGATATGTGTTAAACAAAGTTGTTCATCACCTAGATTTCATCTAGGTGTTGTAAAAAGATTGTAATTTTTGAATGAAAAATTTTAATGAAATTTCTGTAAGGTATAGGGAGGAAGAAATTCTTTTGCTAGGTGAAGCCTATAAAATTAGAGAATTTTTTTTAGCTGATATTCAAAGGCTTACTTTGGGTCTGTAGGATAAAGTTTATGTACCTTAGCTTGTAATTGCCCACAGAGAGATGATATTTAAAATTTTGCTGTATAGCTTATAAAAGATATTTCCCTTCTCAAATTCAGCCACTTCTCTTCCACCAAAACGTTAGTTCAAAATAATCCACTATTTTTGCATTTACACACACAGACTCACATACATACATTGGAAAAATGTAAATGAGATCTTATCACACACATTTTGAGATATGATTACTGTTTTAAGAGTTTATCTTGGTGACTCTAATGTCAGTCTATATAGATAGACATCATTATTTACTAAGTACAACGTATTCCATAGAACTGACAAGGCATGATTTATTTAGTTACTCTCTGACAGAAATTAGATAGATTTGATTTATTTGCTTTAAAAAATACAGCAATGAGGGGCTTCCCCTTCCCCGGTGGTGCAGTGGTTGAGAGTCTGCCTGCTGATGCAGGGGACACGGGTTCGTGCCCCGGTCTGGGAGGATCCTGCGTGCCGCGGAGTGGCTGGGCCTGTGAGCCATGGCTGCTGAGCCTGCGTGTCCGGAGCCTGTGCTCTACAACGGGAGAGGCCGCAGCAGTGAGAGGCCCGCGTACCAAAAAAAAAAAAAATACAGCAATGAATTTATACATGTATCTTTGAGCAAATATGAATTTCCATAGGCTAAATATATAGAAGTAAAATTCATGCGTATGGTTTACAGAAATGTTAAATTTTGATAGTGACCAAAGTACCCTCTAAAAATGGTTTATGACTTCAAACTTCCACCAATGGCTTATGAAAGTAACTGTTTCTTCATACCCTCCCCCAAATGGGCATTATCAAATTTTTTTTTTTTTTTTTTGCGGTACGCGGGCCTCTCACCGTTGTGGCCTCTCCCGTTGCAGAGCACAGGCTCCGCACGCGCAGGCTCAGCGGCCATGGCTCACGGGTCCAGTCGCTCGGCGGCACGTGGGATCCTCCCGGACCAGGGCACGAACCCATGTCCCCCGCATCGGCAGGCATGCTCTCAACCACTGCGCCACCAGGGAAGCCCGGCACTATCAAATTTTAAAAGTGTTTATAACCTGAGTAAAAATTACATAGTGATATTGTTTTAGTTTCAATTTTTCTGATAGCTATGAAGGTTTAGCATAATTATATATATATATATGTAGTGTACAGTGTTTTTTCCTATGAATTCTTTCCTTGTATCTTTTATCCAACATCTTATAAGAGGATTGCTTCTTCTTAATAGCATGGGAACTCTTTATATACAATGATAATTACTACTTGTTTCTTAAACGTTTTGCAAATATTTTCTCTCAGTATTGTCTTTTATTTTTATTATTGTGTTGTTGTTGTTTTTGTTCATAATGATCTTTGCCACCAAGAAGTTTTAAGATTTTTATACAGTTGATCCGTTAATCATTTTCATTAGTGTGAGGCCTTCTCATTCCTTAAGATTAAAAGTCATTATTCTATTTTAAAATTTTAATAGTTTTATTTACATTACCACTTTAATTATTCTATAATTTGTTTTGTGTATAGTGTTCCAATTTAATCTAAATTTAAAGGGCTAATTGCACTTTTTTAAAGACGTTTTATCAAGTCAGCTTTCTTTAATTGTGCATGCAAAAATCAGTTTTGGAACGTCAAAAAGTTCCATCCTGGCCATTTTGGGGTTAGACAAGTACTTGCAAGTATTAGCTCCATACCAATTGTAGAAGCCAGCTAGAGTTCCTGTGGGTGGCTGCCTCTCTGGGAGCTGGTAGGCTTTAGAAGCGCCGTTTCCCACTTTCTTCTAGCTTTGTTTTATTAAAAAGTACACGTCAGATTGAGGCTAGGGGGCTCAAAGGGCCTATGCTTGATCCCGAACACAAGTCCAAGGTAGATCCCAGGTGACCTCAGGTGGGTTTTTCTGAAATCCTGCCAACTATGCCAAGTAATGTTGGTGAAAATAATCAATAAACAATAGCGACCTCTGAGTCCAGTGCAGTTTCCGGCTGTAGCTCCGGCCTCCTCTCCCGGTCTTTCCCCTTGGGAGCCTCAGGCACTTTCTAAAATCTCGCTATTTAAATAATACAACCTTTCTCTGCTAATTTAAATTTCCATTTTCTCTTATACATTATTACACATACACACATGTTCACTCACCCACACTTCTGGACTCTCCATTTTGTTCTGTTGATCTACCTGTCTATTCCTGTGCTAATATACTGCTTGCATTTTCAGAGTTTTAAAGTATGTTGTGATATCTGTTATGGCAGGTCATCTCAATTGTCCCACATAGACTTGTCTAGTTCCATGAAAATCCTGTTATGAAATTGGTTGGGATCATATTGAATTTATAATTATTTTATGGAAAATTATTGTCTCTACAATGTTGAGCTTAGTGCCTCCTAGTTATACAATCATCCTTATGTTTAAAATTCCCCCTTCACCTGTCTATGGACAATATTTCTATTTAGGTTGCTTACAGACCATGGGAAATGTGTGCAACATGCTGCTGGGTTGGCCACTAGCTTTCTTCTGGGCATGAAGCTACCTGGAGTAATGCCCTGCCTCTTTCATCTCAGTGCTCATAATCCTGGATTTAACTTGCATGCAAATGCCACTGTCCTCTTTAGTTCTCCCAACACTCACCTGCTGCTTTCTCCAGGGCCAAATGTGACATTCTGCACCTATTGATTCTGGCTCTGAAGATCTTTCAACCACTCCTAGCTCCACAGCAGTTTTCACCTCTGTGTTTAAAATTGTGCTTTCCTCTGGTTTTGATTTTCTGATGTAATCCCATTGACTTTTTATTATTCAGGAATTCCTTCCATTTCTTGTTTCTCAACAATGTTTTGAATTAAAAAATATTCTTCCACAGTTTTGATAATTTTCAGTGGAATGGTGGTTACCTTTCTTGCACATTCTCAGTAAGTTATTTAAAATATTTTCTGGAAGAAAGCAATTAACAGGGCCCCTCGTGAGATTCAGTTTCTGTATTTGTAAAGCAAGGATGATGATAACCTCTTTTATGGGGCTATTTTGGGGATTAAGTGAGACACACATGTATCTTAAACTCTTACCATAAAATACATTCAATATATATCAAAGAATCTCATTTTTCTTTAATCTTTTTTTTTTTTTCTTTAATCTTAACAAAAACTCAACCTCATGAAAAAAATTCTGACTGAAGGGTTGTGAAAGGTGCAAAATAGGTCATCTTTTGAAAGCATCTGCAGCAACTGAAACTTCTTGGTAAAATCTGCTAATAGAAACACCACAGGCAGAATAATGGGAAACTGAAATTTGCTAAGTTTTCCAAATGTGTTTGGCTCCATAGCTATAATGTATTAGCAGCAAGAAAATTTCATGAGAAAAATGATATTGGGATATTCCCAAGAAATGATAGTGACACTGTACTGTCAAGCTTCTTTTCTGTTGTGTAACTACTGTAGTAGCAATTCATTACCTTAATGACATCTCAGTGAAGGTAGGTTCCAAAACAGCAGCAGTGAAAGCATCATCATAGAAAAAGCCATGAAACATCAAAGTCACCTCAATATGATAATATCATAGTGGCACCTTTTAAAGCACTGATGGTTGGTTGTTCTAATTAACATCTAGTTTGAAAAAGTAATCATCTGTCCTATTTGTAATCATAAGCAGTTATTGCATGAGCTCTGTCAAAAGTCAAAATGAAAAGTTTACAAGTACAGGTAGCTTTTTGCTTATTTATCAGTTTTTAATTCAAATCTGAATGCATGTAAAAAGTAGAGGCTTATATCAGGTAATAATATGGCCATTGCCAATGAGAAATAGAAAAGGTGAGTGATGGCCCCTGAATAGTGTGGCAAGTCAGGGTAAAGCACAGATCTCTGATGAATTTTTCTGGTGTTTAGACTAGCATTTTCCTCTTTTCCTTTTTTGATGTACATGAAGGGCATTTGCTCTGATGCTAAATTTTGTACATTCTTTCATAATGTAGTTGGCATCCAAATCAAAACATAAATAAATAAAGCAAAAAAAGAGAAGTACTGTATGTATCTGGAAATGTCTACAGTGAATTTGAAATTTCAAGGACAACATGGAGGTACCAGTGATTCATGAAACAGAAATGTTAGCCAACCCTGATGTAATATTTTATATGAAGGGCTTTTCACTTACAAAGGTCTTAGTATTTAACAAAATTAAATATCCAAAGACATCCATTTCACCCTGCACAGACTAATGATGTGCAAATCGGATTGGATGGCTCTGAGAAGTCATTCAACATACAGCAAGTGTTTATAGCAACTGAGCTAAGCGGATAAAAAAGACCCTGTTCTTTTGTGACTACAGGGGAAGGCTCTACACAGGTGGCCACAGGCGTCCAGCTAAGTTGACTCTGTCTAGGACTCCAGGCTGTGGGGACGTGACCATGGCCAGCTATATTTGCTAACTACACATTAAAAGTTATGAAATGTTTATTTTTGGCTTCTCAGGCTGGGGAAAGTTAAAGATCATATCTGTAACTAAATAGGCTTCTGAGCCCTCTGTACTTCAGGCCTTCTCTGTAACCTTAGTCTGTACAAACAAACTTAGATTTACCCCTTTTATAAGAGAGAAGAGATTATCATTCCTTATCAGTAGGCTACCACAAGTACTGAATTATATACAGCTGCTAACATCAGAATTATTTTTAGCCTTATGCTTTGTGAGACTAATGTTGTAGAGGACCAGCACTACCATCTGTCTGCCTCTTAGAGACCAAAATCTTACTTGCTTCTGTTGGAAGAGTTCTTTTGCCTTGAGAAAAGAGCTTACTAGTACTATACAAGAAACTACTGATGTCAAGTCTTTAAATTTTGTTAAGGAGCCCACTCCGTACAACCCATTCCATGTCCCTATAATGTGGAGCACCGGCAAGCTATGCAGATATACAACTTTGGTCATATAGGTTCATCTGGTCCTAAAAAGAGACATTTTGAATTAACACTTTCTTCCCCAAAGTATTTAACACATTGGTTTTTAGAGTTTTTAGTTCTGTTCTGGACTCTATTCCCAAGGCCAGATTAAATTAGACTATACATATGAAAAAAATCTCATTAGCCTGAATTTATGGAAAAGAGAAGAATAACACACTGAGAAGTATGGATTATTTTAAGTGAAATGCAATTTTAATGCATTCAGGTACATCTGGCAAGGAGAAGTAGGCTAACAATGTTTACCTATGCACACTTTCATGAATGAATAAGAATGCACTGTAATTTCCGCATAATTCTGTGTTTTTGACATTCCTGCAAAAGTTATGGTAGAGCACAAAATTTTCTGACAGCTAAAACAAAAAATGAAAACCATTTGAATATGTAGTGCTATTTGTCAGATAAGAGAAATACACAATTTTCTGAACAGGGACAGCATTTTTACTGACATTGAACTGAAGGTCAAGTTATTGCTCTTTATATATTTACTAGACCAAATTAGTTAATTAATTAATTATCTTCTTTTATTGAGCACCTACTACATGGTCAGGCACTGTGCTAGGTATTGAGGTTTATAGACAAATAAGACAATGTCCATGTACTCCAGGAGCTAACAGTCTACACATAGAAGATGGTGCATAAACATTTTATAAAAGTGCAACTTTATTCAAGTGGTTGTATTTTCCTTATAAATATGGGGACATAATATTAAATCTTAATTGATGTATGTTATTCCTTGGATACTTGAGACAGTACTTTCAGGACCACACATTTAATCCAGAGCATAGAGAATTGAGAGCAACAAAAGCTTAACAGGTCTACTGCATTGTCTTTCTCAAATATCAGATATATGAAATGAGCTTTTGGCCAATTTTAACTTTCTTGTGAAACTTTTAAGAGTGTAATTGGAGTTTTGTTTGTTGTTTTTTTTTTTCCCAAGACATGTGGCCACTCACCATTTGCTCTTCCTGGAAATCCAGGGGGCTAGCAGAAAGAGCTGATATTTTCCTCCCATAAGATCTCTGAATCTGTTTGAACTCTTTGGCGTGCACTTGGTTGGCCATAGAGCACAGAGAAGGTGATTTGGGATAACTCAGTGACATATATGTTTGTTGATGTCAAGAAGCCACAGCTTATTCACAATATATTCCTATCACATAATACACTGCCTAACTTTTTGGCCAACCCAATAAATGGAATCAAATCATTTTTTAAGTTAGCAGCCATTCATTCTTTTTCATTGCTGGGTAGTGTTCCATTGTATGAGTATATATTTTTTATTGTACTATTTATAGACATTTGGGCCATTTCCGGGTTTTAGCTGTTAGGAACACAGCTGCTAAAAACAATTTTGTACCTGTCTTTTCAAGGGCATAAAGATTCATTTCTTGGCTAAAAAACTAGAAGTTAACCTCATCTTCATATAGATATAGATATATAGATATACACACATAATTCTTAATTCCATGTGGTCCTTAGCACATTCTAGATGATCATTAAATGACTGAAGATAAATTATTAACTAATCATGTACTGTGAGATTATCTCAAACTTATTAAAAATATTGGAGAACAAAAAATAAAAATATACTGCCTGGTACACAGTGTTTAATCAATGTTTGTTGAACTAAAATAAAATCAGAAGTAGAAGTTAGCACAGTATAGGAATTCCACATTGAAAGTTCAAATAACTCAATTGTTTTAGTACTAGGATACAAAGATTAATACTCAGAAATCCTACTCACAAGAAATTTGCAACACTTTTTGGGAGATGGACATTAGTCACTACAGTTGGGTATGTACTGAGGACCAGAGAAGCACAGAAGAAATTATAATTATAATTGATTTTGCTTTAGTAGGTTGGGGAAGGCTTTATACTCTTAAACGAGGTAACATTTGGTTTGTATCTTTAAGAATGAGAAGACGTTAATCAGGCAGAGGAAAATGGAAACGTAATTAGTGCTGTTTCAGGTATACTATTGCTGTATAACAAAACACACTGAAAGTTAGCTTAAAACAATGATAATCATTTATTTTGCTTATGAATCTGCAATATGAGCAGGGCTTGAGAGGGACAGCTTATTTCTATTCAATGTGGCTTCAACTGGGTGGCTTGTCAATTTGGTGACTGGTTGTTGATTGGCAGATCAACAAGAGCCACCAGCTGGAGTCTTCTCTACAAAACTGCTTGGGCTTTCTCACAGCATGGCAGCTGGGATTCAAGAGCAAACATTCTAAGAGATAGGAAGTGGAAATCTCTTAAGTCCTGGGCCCACAAACTGGTACAGCTTCCTTTTACTGCCTGCCAAAAATCAAGGAGTGGGAAATAGACTCCCAGAAGTTTTGTAGTCATCCTTAATCCACCACATCTGCAGATAAAATGCTATCATCAATATCCTACCAAATGCACAATTTGGTTAGAGAAGGTAGTGAAAGCAGTTGTGACAAGTGGAAGAGTAAGAAGGTGATAATGGGAAGATGATTGCGGGGGGGACACATTTAAGCAGATTGTGAAGAGCCTTTCATGCTGTATTCTGAGCTTTACAACCTTTTACGCCCAGAATTGTCCTGATCATTTCTGTGTTTTGAAAGATCAATTGGGTAGCTGTGTGCAGGACTGATTAGAGGAAAGTGGAATTGCAAACAGCATAAATGGGCAGGAGCTCTTTAATAGTTTAGGAGAAAAGTGATAAACTTGAGCATAAATGAGAATAGGGGACTAGGAAAAAAGATGGAGTCCAGTGAAATTTCAGATATAGATATAAAAGAAACTGGTTTCTAAATGGATGTTTAATTAAGAGACAAAGAGAATCAGGGTGGCACTAAAGTTTCCACCTTGAAAAGTGGGAGAAAATACAGAAAGGGATAAAGAGGTATAAACTTCCAGTTATAAGACAAATAAGCCGTGGAGATGTAATATACACATAGGGAATATAGTCAATAATATTGTATCACCTTTATATAGTGATGGGTGGTAACTGGTCTTATTGGGGTGATCATTTCATAATGTATAAAAATATCAAATCACTCTATTGTACATCTGAAACTAATGTAATATTGTATGCTAATTATAACTCAGAAAAGAAAAAGAATGAACAAAATATATAGGAGAGAAGGTAAAATATTTTAATGATCAATAAATGCTGTATAAGAATTCAGAACACCAAAAGAGAATCACGTTTGGGAAAAGAGAGACAAGATGATCAGTTTAATTTAAGACATGCTTGACTTAAGATACACCTAGCATTATTAGGCTAAAAAGTTTAATAAGCCAGTGGTTGTATGAGTAAAGAAATCAAAAGAATAATTAGGTGTGAAACATCTAAATTTGTAGTTATCAAGCTTTGAGTGCTAGTTGAAACTAGAAGAATACATGAGATCAACAAGAAAGAAAATATTTTTTGAGAAAAAAGAAACTTAAAAAATATATATTTATTTATTTATTTTTGGCTGTGTTGGGTCGTTGGGTCTTCACTGCTGTGCGCGGGCTTTCTCTAGTTGCCGAGAGCCGAGGCCACTCTTTGTTGCGGTGTGTGGGCTTCTCTTGCTGCGGAGCACGAGCTCTAGGTGAGTGGGCTTCAGTAGTTGTAACGTGTGGGCTCAGCAGTTGTGGTTCACGGGCTCTAGAGTGCAGGCTCAGTAGTTGTGGCACACGGGCTTAGTTGCTCTGCCCCATGTGGGATCTTCCTGGACCAGGGCTCGAACCCGTGTCCCCTGCATTGGCAGGCAGATTCTTAACCACTGCACCACCAAGGAAGTCCCCCAAAAAAAGAAATTTGAAAGCAGAATCTGGGCAACAGAAAGACTTAAGCATAATAAGACTGAAAGAAATGGAAAAGGCAGTAGAGGTAGGGTAAATGCCTTCCTTATTGATCCCATGAATCAGAAATACCAAACGTAATCATATCGGGGTCACAAAGCTGTTGGGTTAACAATATAGTTTTACTCAAACTAATTTTTATGATCCATATATTTGTTCAGGGTTATACAAATGAGAAGGTAGGAATATAATTTGAATATAATGTTTCCCAACATCATACATTTGCAGAAATTTTAAAGAAGGTGGTGCTCAATGGTTGCAAATGCAGGAACTTTAAAAAAATTCTAAAGTTATAATAGCTTTCAAAAAGATTGGAAAATAGAGTCTAAAGTTTCTTTGTATAGTATATGTGTAGAATAGCCCTCTTCCTTAAAACCATCCTTTCATCTTTAGCTATCAGGATCACTTATTTGGCTATGAAGTCACTGACTCATCCAATACCTAGGATCCTAGCACAGCAGGGTAAGTACAATGTGCCCAGCCAAAAATTCAGGAAAGAATATTACTTAAGTTGGTTAGGGGCTTTCTCTAAACTGTACCATAATTCTTAGATTATAAACTTACATTTGAATAGTATTTGCTTTGAATATTAATAATGAAGGCATCTCAAGATCTCCTTTAGTTTTTCTTTGCATATCTCTTGTGGCGAAATTTGGAAAACACAATTTACACTTTGTCCCCTGTGAGCCATAGAAAGAAAAGTCGGCTGGTAAACTCCCAAGAAAAATGTGAATGACTTTTGTCAGAACCTCTTGGTCCTATACTACAACCACTGGAAGCTTCCTTTACTATGCATAGAACTCATCTGAATCAGTGTCAGTGGGTCTATGCCCTGCTATGGGCAATGGCTGGAAGTGGCTGGGCATCAGTGTAATTCTCAAAAGATGGTGTTACACAGACACATTTCCCTGACCCAACATTAGGAAGCTGTGTAGCAACAACTAGGAGAATCAGCAGGGGGCATTGCTGCAAGCAACTCTTTAAAAGTGAGAAAAGGACATATATGGAACTGATGGCTTGAGTGACATGAATAGTTAAAGGAAGTAAGGAATACTGCACCTTTGAAGTCTAAGAACTGCTGTTGGCTTGGGTGAGCGTTAGCAGCAGTGAAGAGAATGCCAGACTTCAAGGTTTCTATCCATTTATAGTTCCATTCCAAGGAAGTACATTATCAACTCTTAAAATGAATACTTATTAAAAGTTATACCTTAGTTCTAGTAGGCACTCATCAATATATTACTTCCTATCAGTTTTACAGTTTTTCTGTGATGATATTCATTGTCTTTCTCATTTTATCAATGAGGAATCTAAGACTCTTTGAAGTTAATTAATTTGCCCAAGACTACCAAATTGGGACAAGGTTTAAGCCAAATCTCTTTCACTCCAGGGTCTATGTTCTTCCACTATACAATGATGTCTCTCTAAAATCTTTTATCCTATACTCCTAACAGAAAGGGATAACATTTTTTGAGATATAATTTACATACCATAGAAATCACCCATTTTGGGTGTGCAGTTCAATGATTTGTTAAAAGTGTATTTACAGAGTTGTGTAACCATCATCATAGTCTATTTGGTGCATTTAGTGCAAGAAAATATTTAGAATTCTTTGTGCTTTGCATATGGTAAATACTTAATGGCTAATTTTGAGTAAGTAAATGAAAGATAGGGTAGGGAGGCAGACTTCAAATGGGACCAGCTTCAGATGTTTTGAATCAGGACCTCATATTTTCTTGAGGGGGAGTCATCTGGGATAAGGTTACACTAGCATATATATGTAAAGTCACAGTCTTCTGCTTTATTTGACCTAAACTTTCATTGCCCCTTGAATCATGTATTTAATCACTCTTTGGAGATGAATAAGGTTGAAAATATCTCATATTTTGCTTCTGCATTTCCTCAAATTATTATTTTTCTGACAGCCTGAAGAACTATATATAAGACAGTAAACATTGAAGAACATGGATTTAACAACTAACTAGAAACTTCAGAGCAATAATGCCCTCATTCCACCAGATCTTTAAATGCCTGTTTAAAGAAACTGATTTATTTTCTCTGAGCCACTTTTTTTTCTCATCCATAAAGTGCTGTTGTAACAGTTTACCACATGGAGACATTGTGTTCATACAGGGTTTTTCCTTTAGATGTGGTCTATTTTTCCAAAGGAGACAGTGCAACGTGGTAGATGGAACATGGTACTAGTTGTGTGACTTTGGGATAGATAATCAACTTTCTAAGCTTCTGTTTTGCATAAATAAAATGAATGTCATTCTGAGGCTTAAGGAGTTAATGTAGGTGACCCACCTGCTTTGGTACTTGGCAGATAGTAAGTCCTCAATAAATATTCCTGAATGAATGATTGGATGAATGGATAACTAAGTGAGGAATTTCTCTGACTCAATGAGTTCTCGTAATTATCTTCCTGCACATGACAACAAGGGATTGTGCTACTGAGAGAGGACTGATAGCCTAGCGGAGGAAGCAAAATGGCTTAGTAGAATTGGATTGGTTAGAGAGGGAGGTCAGTAAGTGGAAAAGACAGAGCTGGAGAGACCTGGTTCCACATTCTGATTCTCTGTGAAATGTGAGGATTCATGCACTTTACTTAACCTTACAATATTTAGGCCTTAGTTTATTTCTTTTCAAAGTAGAGATGATACTCCCTATATGGTTGGGTTGGGGAGAAAAGTTTTTTCTTTTATGAATTTATTTAATTAATTTATTTATTTTTGGCTGTGTTGGGTCTTCTTTGCTGCGTGCAAGCTTTCTCCAGTTGCGGCGAGCTGGGGCCACTCTCTGTTGCGGTGTGCGGGCCTCTCATGGCGGTGGCTTCTCCTGTTGCGGAGCAAGGGCTCTAGGCACGTGGGCTTAAGTAGTTGCAGCACGTGGGCTCTAGAGCACAGGCTCAGCAGTTGTGGCGCACTGACCTAGTTGCTCCACGGCATGTGGGATCTTCCTGGACCAGGGATCGAACCTGTGTCCCCTGCATTGGCAGGTGGATTCTCAACCACTACACCACCAGGGAAGCACCAGGGGGAATATTAAATAAGGTAATAAATAGAAAACATCTACCACAAAGTTTAGCTAATTGTCGTATTCAGTAAGTGTGAGTTTCTTTTCTCTCTGCCCTCTCCTTTTTTCATGTACTAACACACATGATTTGTAGACGCTTTGTTACTTTAAAATTAGGAGAGAGGTATGTATGACTTTGTGATATGCAGGAAAGCATTTGGAGTTTGAAGGGTTTGTTACATTGTGGGTAAACATGGGGACAGGGGTGCGGCTGGGTGTTGAATTTGCAAACACTTGTGACTTCAGGTAAGTTACCCTCTCAGAGCATTAGTTTTCTCCTAAAATAGGAAAGTTAAGAGTATCCAGTTGATAAAGTTGTTGTGAGGATTAAATAAAATGCTGCATTGAAAATAATTTTACAGTCTTCTTGGAACTTAGTTAGGCCTTCAATAAATATTAACTATTAGCTGTTACTTCTGTTCCCCAAGTTGGATTCCCATTTTTGAACTGAACTCTCAGAGCTGGAAATGGCTGTATCAAGAATAAAGTGACATGGGACACAAACATTTAACCAGACTGGAAATAACCACTAAATTATAAATCAGTGGTGCATAATATTAAGGATCTTACTAGAAGTCTTTTAGTTAAGGCTGGGAAATCTAACTTATGAGTTGTAGTTAACTCGGGTTAGTTTTGACATTGTGTTCGAGACAGATGAATGTTGGTTCACACCCTGGTCCCTGGTACATAGAGGGTAAGGAGAGACAAAGAAAGAGGAAAACCACTCCAGATTGGTCGGTGGCACTTTTAATAAGCAAGGGAATTTACACATGAGGATTTTCTCGGGCCACAAGATGAGTAGATCTTTGCATCTGCCTGCCAGAATCTTAAAAGTTTATTATAGAGACCTTAACTGAGTTAAGTCACTTATATCATCCTGAAGGTCTCAACAACACACTACTCTCTTAAGGCTGTGTCCTCAAAAATAATTCCTACTGTGGGAACTGTGGGCAGAACGTAAGTTTCAAGGACAGGGGAGGGGGTGAGGAGCCTCTGATTGTTCGTGTCCAGCCTGGGGATTAAACAGCAGTCACATCCTCTTGATGACTTTCTTCAACAATGAAAGCAGCCAACATTTATGTATTTATTTAAATTTCTCTCCATTCTTCATAGTCAACAAAATTAATTATTCTTTCTTTTTCTTTTATTGTTCATTTATATTTTAACAGCTTTATTGTGATATAGTTAATATATAACTGCACATATTTAACGTGTCAATTTAATGAGTTTGGACATATGTGATACTATCACCATAATCAAGGTAATAGACATATCCAACACCTCTTAAAGTTTCTTTGTGTCCCTTTGTTCTTGTTTTTGTGTTAAGAACATTTAACCAGATCTACCCACTTGATAAATTTTGAAGGGCACAATACTGTATTGTTAACAATTGGCACCATGCTGTACAGCAGATCTTTAGAACTTATTCATCTTGCATAACTGAAACTTTATACCATTAAACAAGAACTCTCCATTTTTCCCACCTTCCACCCCTGGCAATCACTATTGTATTCTCTGCTTCTATGAGTTTGAGTATTTCAGATACTTCATATAAGTGGAATCATGCTGTATTTGTCCTTCTGTGACTGACTTATTTCTCTTACCATAATGTCCTACAGGTTCATCCATGTTGTTGCAAATGGCAGGATTTTCTACTTTTTTAAGGCAGAATAATATTCTACTGTGTGTATATACTATATTTTCTTTACCTATTCACCCAGACACTTGGGTTGTTCCCATATCTGGGCTGTTGTAAATAATGCTGTAATAAACATGGGAGTGAAGATATCTCTTTGAGATCCAGATTTCAATTCATTTGGATATATACCCAGAAATAGGATGACTGGGTCATATGGCAGTTCTATTTTTAGTTTTTTGAGGAATCTCCATACTGTTTTCCATAGAGGCTGCACCATTTTAATTTCCCACCATCTGTGTACAAGGGTTCATACCAGGTGTCAGGTTATATCTCACTGTAGTTTTGGCTTGCATTTCTCTGGTAATTAATAATGTTGAGCAACTTTTTTTTTTAATATAGCAGGTTTTTATTAGTTATCTATTTTATACATATTAGTGTATATATGTCAAAACTTTTCTTATACCTGTTAGATATTTGTATGTCTTCTTTGGAGAAATGTCTGTTCAAGTCCTCTGCCCATTTTTTAAAATTATGTATTTATTTATTTTTGGCTGCGTTGGGTCTTCGTTGCTGCATGCGGGCTTTCTCTAGTTGGCGGCGAGCGGGGACTACTCTTCCTTGCGGTGCACAGGCCTCTCATGGCAGTGGCTTCTCTTGTTGTGGAGCATGGGCTCTAGGTGCAAAGGCTCAGTAGTTTTGGTACACGGGCTTCAGTAGTTGCGGCACACAGGCTCAGTAGTTGTCTTGCACGGGCTTAGTTGCTCTGCGGCATGTGGGATCTTCCTGGACCAGGGCTCGAACATGTGTTCCCTGCATTGGCAGGCAGATTCTTAACCACTGCACCACCAGGAAAGCCCTGCCCATTTTTAAATTGGGTTATTTGTGGGGTTTTTTGTTTTTTGGGTTTTTTTGCTATTGAGTTGTGTGAGTTCCTGATATGTTTTGGAAATTAACCCCTTATCAGGTGTATTTTTCACAAATACTTTCTCCCATTTCAAAGGCTGCATTTTCATTCTGGTGATTGTTTTCTTTGCTGTGAAGAAGCTTTTTAGTTATTGTTCATTTATTGTGAGGAGTAATTTAGTTCCTGAACCAAGGGATTGCCCAATGCCATGGCACATTACCCTTGCATAATTTTAAGTGGCAGTGTTCAGAGATAGCATTTTCTCTTAAGTTGTGTTATCTAAGATACTGACTTTATATTGAAGGCATGGCAGTAACTAAATGATGGAAAGTCCAAAGCAGTGATGATCACATATCCATGCCCCATGTGAAAAGGCTTTGTTTTAAAAAAGGGGAAAGGGGTTAAATCTCTACAAAATGTAGGGAGATGTATTCTTTCCTCAGAGTATTTCCATACCGGCAAACCAGCACTCTGAAGTCCAAGTTGTCAAGAAGCCTATGTCTCTTGTAAAGTGGGAAGAAACCACTCCACAATCCTGCTATTCTCTAAGCTTAATGAAATGCTAGCAGGCTGCCCTGCTGTTCCCCGTATCTTATATTTCCAGGCCTTGCCACCTGTGCAACAAAAGCAAGCAATCTATTTAGAAGAGTGTTTTTCATTCTCTTAACTCTGAAGGTCTTTATTCTCAGCACGAGATTATTGCAACAACTTAACAAGCCGTGTTTTCTCCCCCTATTTTCCTTTCTTTTCTTTTTTGCACCTATGTCCTTTTAAGTCCATTCAGGCCTTAGGGAAACATTTAGTACTTAAGCTTTGGTTTTTCAAGCTCAATCGGGTAGAAAATCTAACACAGAATGTGTGCACAAATGATAGCTCTGCACAATAGAGACGAACAAATAGCACAAAGAGAAAAGAAGAATATGAGTGTTCAGGGAGCAGGACTGCACTTGAATTCAATTTCCCAACAGCAGACCTGATGCTTTCTCCCAAGATTCCCAGGTTTCAAATTGGTCATATATTGAGGGCCAGTTACCTGGACAATGGGGGGAAATGGCAGTCGATAATTATGATCTTGGTTTCTAGGTTGTTAGGAGACTAATATTAATCCTGAAATTGTATGAGGAATGTGTTCATCTGGCCATAATTGTAAAGTCTTGAAAGCATTTACTAGCAATGCTAATTTAACTCAAATCACCCCAGGGGAGTATTTCTGTGCTAGTGGGGTTGCCAATTTATTGGTTAACTCAGGACAGTTTCTCCAGAACAGAAATAGCCACAGGAAACTCACAAAAAGATACAGGTATATATTTTCATTTTCTATCAGGTGAACAATTCAGTATAAAGATTATCAGAGCACATTTTGTTCTTTGAAAAACGAAGTGCCTGTGTTGGCTGGCTGGCAATTGATTGCGAATGTTACTGAATTACACAGAATTAAAATCATTGTAAGGTATTAACACCAGGAGATAATAATGCTGTTTACAGAAAACACATTCAATTTGAATAAATGCATCAAAATGTCTTTCACAGTGAAATATCTGTGTAAAAGAATTTTCATCCTACTCTCTCAATTTCCCTCAAAATTAAAGCATAGATTATAGGTGCCTTGTTTGTGCTTGTTTTTGTTTGGTGAGAGAAAAGAAGATTGAAAATCCCAAGAAGATTCCAAAAGTGTTACATCTTTAGAAACAAGACAAAAGAACCATGAGCATTTGCTTACACTTGCCTTTTAGGATTATTTTGTTGTTCACGATGAAGATTATTCTTTTGTTCCTTCTTTTTTCTTCAATTGCTTACTTATTTCATCGTAGTTGTCTGATAGGAAAAGGCAAATTTCTGAACTTTTGGAAATAAAGTTCATAAATTTTATTTTTTAGACAACGTATTTTAAAGTTGTGTAGAGAATAGTATGAAACTAGGTAATTTCATTGATTCATGGGGCCAACTCTGTTGTACATATAATTGTGTATGGGAATAATGTTCCCATAAATTTTATAGCTCTTGGATTGGAAGGGAAGTGTAGAAATATTCTCAAAAAAGAGGCTTCTTTGTTACCACATCCAAGCTTATACCGCTCGCCACATTACATGCCAATAAATCAAGAGACCAGCTGTTGGGGCAAGGAATAGTGACTTTATTTGGAAGGCCAGCAGACTGCTAAGATGGTAGACTAGTGTCCCAAAGACAATTTTGCCTGGGTTTGGATGCTAGCTTCTTTTATAGAACAAACAGGGGGAGGTGAGGAGATAAAGTAAAAAAGGTGATAAATTGTTGCAAATATTTCCTGTTTCTGGCCATACTTCAGAGGGGGATGTGTTAATTTCTTCTTTCCTGCAGCCATTCACAGGTGGGCCTGGTCAGTTGTTTACTGTGAACTTAAACAAAGGTATTTTAGTTTAACATTCATTGAATGGGAGGCAGGGTTCCTGGAGATGGGCCATTATGTATACTTTAAGGTATAGGCAACAATCCATTTAGAGATTAACTTGTAGCAAAAGCAATAGAATATAAAGTTTAAAGTAAAAGAAACAGATCCAATATGTAGTCTGATTTGTTCTTCCCTATTACAGCTTTATCTATTGACAAGATTATAATATTGTTTGTCTCTACCACCGATGATAATGATTTGGCATCTTAACATTAAGCAAATACCAGGAATAATGGGGATAGAATGCAGTATTCATATAACCACTAAAATAAATGATCCAAAAAAAAGAACTCTTTCCCCACAGAGTGTTGTTTTAAACATGTATACACACACGCATGTACATACATAAATATAAACACAATGTATATTAATGTATATATGTAAATTTACATACATATATAAATATATATCTCTATGTTAACAAAGTTGTCAAATAATTTTTGTACGTTGAGAGCTGAATGGTTGTATAGCAGGTTTGCTTGAAGATTTCAATAGTTGTCCTGTTTATGGAATAAGTATTCATAAAAGTACCTGGGAAGATAGAATTGGCCCAATCTCTTAGATGTGGTTCATTCATGTTATAGCTGGATCCTACTCTGAACAAGTTGGTATTTCTAGAAGACTATGTAAGGAGTAGCTGTAATCACATGTGCCTTTGTTATTAAATAATTCATCACACTGCTTATGGTCAATACTCCAAGTTGTAAGTATAAGAAGCAATTAGGAGAGGTCGGCGGGAAGATGGCGGAAGAGTAAGACGTGGAGATCGCCTTCCTCCTCACGGATACACCAGAAATACATCTACACGTGTAACAACTCCTACAGAACACCTACTGAAGGCTGGCAGAAGACCTCAGAGCTCCCAAAAGGCAAGAAACTCCCCACGTACCTGGGTAGGGCAAAAGAAAAAAGAAAAAACAGAGACAAAAGAATAAGGACGGCACCTGCACCAGTGGGAGGGAGCTGTGAAGGAGGAAAAGTTTCCACACACTAGGAAGCCCCTCCGCGGGTGGAGACTGCGGGAGGCGGAGGGGGGAGCTTCGGGACCGCGGAGTGGTGCACAGCGACGGGTGTGGAGGGCAAAGCGGGGAGATTCCTGCACAGACGATCGGTGCCGACCGGCACTCACCAACCCGAGAGGCTTGTCTGCTCACCCGCCGGGGCGGGAGGGGCTGCGAGCTGAGGCTCGGGTTTCGGTTTTGGACGGAGCGCAGGGAGAGGACTGGGGTTGGCGGCTTGAGCATAGCCTGAAGGGGTTGGGGCGCCACGACTAGCCGGGAGGGAGTTCGGGGAAAAGCCTGCACCGGCCGAAGAGGCAAGAGACTTTTTCTTCCCTCTTTGTTTCCTGGTGCGCGAGGAGAGGGGTTTAAGAGCGCTGCTTAAAGGAACTCCAGAGACGGGCGCGAGCCGCGGCTGAGGGCGCGAGCCCCCGAGACGGGCGCGAGCAGCGGCGGGAAGCGCGAGCCCCAGAGACGGGTGCGAGCCGCGGCTGAAACCGCGGACCCCAGAGACGGGCGGGAGACGCTGGGGCTGCTGCTGCCGCCACCAGGGGGGCTGTGTGCGAGCACAGGTCACTCTCCGCGCCCTTCTTCCGCGGAGCCTGTGCAGGCCGCCACTGCCGGGTTCCCGGGATCCGGAGACAGCTTCCCCGGGAGTACGCACGGCGGGTCTCAGGCTGGTGCAGCGTCACGCCGGCCTCTGCCGCAGCGTCACGCCGCCTCTGCCGCCGCAGGCCCGCCCCGCACGCAGTGCCCCTCCTTCCCCCATCCCCCAACCCCCGGCCTGAGTGAGCCGGAGCTCCCGAATCAGCGGCTCCTTTAACCCCGTCCTGTCTGAGCAAAAAAACAGACGCCCTCCAGCGATCTGCGCGCAGGGGCAGGGCCGGGTACAAAGCTGAGCTCCTGTGAGCTGTGAGAGCAGGGAGGAGAGGGGGAGGTCTCTCCCGGCAGCCGCGGAGGCGGCGGATTGAAGCTCCACAATCAACTTGATGTGCCCTGCATTGTGGAATACCTGAATAGACAGGGAGTGATCCCAAATTGAAGAGGGGGAATTTAGGAGCGAGATCTGTGATTTTTTTCCCTTTTCCTCTTTTTGTGAATGTGTGCATGTATGCTTCTGTGTGAGATCTTGTCTGTATACTCTTGCTTCCACCATTTGTCCTAGGGCTCTATCCGTCCATGGTTTTTTTTTTAAAAAAAAAAAAAAATTTCTTTTTAATAATTAATTTTAATTGTAATAACTTTATTGAACTTTACCTTCGTTCTTTCTTTCTTTCTTTCCTTCCCTCCTTCCCTCCTTTAGACAGCGAATCACCCCAGGTTGAGGCAGTGGTCTCTGGGAGCAGGATTTATGATTTTTCCCCCTTTGCCTCTCTTTGTGAACGTGTATGTGTATGCTTCTGTGTAAGATTTTCTCTGTATAGCTTTGCTTCCAACATTTGTCCTAGGGCTCTATCCGTCCATGGTTTTTTTAAAAAAAAATTTTTTTTTCTTAATAATTAATTTTAATTGTAATAACTTTATTGTACTTTACCTTCGTTCTTTCTTTCTTTCTTTCCTTCCTTCCTTCCCTCCTTTAGACAGCGAATCACCCCAGGTTGAGGAGGTGGTCTCTAGGAGCAGGATTTATGATTTTTCCCCCTTTGCCTCTCTTTGTGAACGTGTATGTGTATGCTTCTGTGTAAGATTTTCTCTGTATAGCTTTGCTTCCAACATTTGTCCTAGGGCATTATCCGTCCATGGTTTTTTTTAAAAAAAAAATTTTTTTTTCTTAATAATTAATTTTAATTGTAATAACTTTATTGTACTTTACCTTCGTTCTTTCTTTCTTTCCTTCCTTCCTTCCCTCCTTTAGACAGCAAATCACCCCAGGTTGAGGAGGTGGTCTCTGGGAGCAGGATTTATGATTTTTCCCCCTTTGCCTCTCTTTGTGAACATGTATGTGTATGCTTCTGTGTAAGATTTTCTCTGTATAGCTTTGTTTCCAACATTTGTCCTAGGGTTCTATCTGTTCTTTTTTTTTTTTTTTTTCTTTCTTTCTAAATATTTTTTAGTACAATAACTATATTATACTTTATTTTATTTTTACTGTATCTTCTTTCTTTCTGTCTTTTTTCCTTCTTTCCCTCCTTCCTTCCTCCCTTCCTCCCTCCCTCCTTTCTTTCCTTCTTTGCTTCTTTCTTCCTTCCTTCCTTTCCTCCTTTCCTTCTCTCTTTCCTCAAACTTCTACTAATTCTCTCTACATTTTCTCCTTCTTTCCCTCCTTCTTTCCTTCCTCCCTCCCTCCCTCCCTCCCTCCCTCCTTTCTTTCCTTCTTTGCTTCTTTCTTCCTTCCTTCCTTTCCTCCTTTCCCTCTTTCTTTCCTCATACTTCTACTAATTCTCTCTACATTTTCTCCTTCTTTCCCTCCTTCTTTCCTTCCTTCCTCCCTCCCTCCCTCCCTCCCTCCCTCCTTTCTTTCCTTCTTTGCTTCTTTCTTCCTTCCTTCCTTTCCTCCTTTCCCTCTTTCTTTCCTCATACTTCTACTAATTCTCTCTACATTTTCTCCTTCTTTCCCTCCTTCCTTCCTCCCTTCCTCCCTCCCTCCTTTCTTTCCTTCTTTGCTTCTTTCTTCCTTCCTTCCTTTCCTCCTTTCCTTCTCTCTTTCCTCAAACTTCTACTAATTCTCTCTACATTTTCTCCTTCTTTCCCTCCTTCTTTCCTTCCTCCCTCCCTCCCTCCCTCCCTCCCTCCTTTCTTTCCTTCTTTGCTTCTTTCTTCCTTCCTTCCTTTCCTCCTTTCCCTCTTTCTTTCCTCATACTTCTACTAATTCTCTCTACATTTTCTCCTTCTTTCCCTCCTTCTTTCCTTCCTTCCTCCCTCCCTCCCTCCCTCCCTCCCTCCTTTCTTTCCTTCTTTGCTTCTTTCTTCCTTCCTTCCTTTCCTCCTTTCCCTCTTTCTTTCCTCATACTTCTACTAATTCTCTCTACATTTTCTCCTTCTTTCCCTCCTTCCTTCCTTCCTTCCTCCCTCCCTCCCTCCTTTCTTTCCTTCTTTGCTTCTTTCTTCCTTCCTTCCTTTCCTCATACTTCTAATAATTCTCTCTACTTTTCCTCCCTTTTATTCTGAGCCGTGTGGATGAAAGGCTCTTGGTGCTCCAGCCCAGGAGGCAGGGCTCTGCCTCTGAGGTAGGAGAGCCAACTTCAGGACACTGATCAACAAGAGACCTCCCAGCTCCACATAATATTAAACGGTGGAAATCTCCCAGAGACCTCCATCTTAACACCAGCACCCAGCTTCACTCAACGACCAGCAAGCCACAGTGCTGGACAACCTATGCCAAACAACTAGCAAAACAGGAACACAACCCCACCCATTAGCAGAGAGGCTGCCTAAAATCATAACAAGGCCACAGACACCCCAAAACACACCACCAGACGTGAACCTGCCCACTAGAGAGACAAGATCCAGCCTCATCCAGCACAACACAGGCACTAGTCCCCTCCACCAGGAAGCCTACACAACCCGCTGAAACAACCTTAGCCACTGGAGACAGACATCAAAAACAACGGGAACTACGAACGTGCAGCCTGCAAAAAGGAGACCCCAAACACAGTAAGATAAGCAAAATGAGAAGACAGAAAAACACACAGCAGATGAAGGAGCAAGATAAAAACCCACCAGACCTAACAAATGAAGAGGAAATAGGCAATCTACCTGAAAAAGAATTCAGAATAATGATAGTAAGGATGATCCGAAATCTTGGAAGTAGAATGGACAAAATGCAAGAAACAGTTAACAAGGACCTACAAGAACTAAAGATGAAACAAGCAATGTTGAACAATGCAATAAATGAAATTAAAAGACCTCTAGATAGGATCAATAGCAGAATAACTGAGGCAGAAGAACGGATAAGTGACCTGGAAGATAAAGTAGTGGAAATAACTACTGCAGAGCAGAATAAAGAAAAAAGAATGAAAAGAACTGAGGACAGTCTCAGAGAGCTCTGGGACAACATTAAACGCACCAACATTCGAATTATAGGGGTTCCAGAAGAAGAAGAAAAAAAGAAAGGGACTGAGAAAATATTTGAAGAGATTATAGTTGAAAACTTCCCTAATATGGGAAAGGAAATAGTTAATCAAGTCCAGGAAGCACAGAGAGTCCCATACAGGATAACTACAAGGAGAAATACGCCAAGACACATATTAATCAAACTATCAAAAATTAAATACAAAGAAAGCATATTAAAAGCAGCAAGGGAAAAACAACAAATAACACACAAGGGAATCCCCATAAGGTTAACAGCTGATCTCTCAGCAGAAACCCTACAAGCCAGAAGGGAGTGGCAGGACATACTGAAAGTGATGAAGGAGAAAAACCTGCAACCAAGACTACTCTACCCAGCAAGGATCTCATTCAGATTTGATGGAGAAATTAAAACGTTTACAGACAAGCAAAAGCTGAGAGAGTTCAGCACCACCAAACCAGCTTTACAACAAATGCTAAAGGAACTTCTCTAGATAAGAAATGCAAAAGAAGGAAACGACCTATAATAACGAACCCAAAACAATATAGAAAATGGGAATAGGAACATACATATCGATAATTACCTTAAATGTAAATGGACTAAATGCTCCCACCAAAAGACACAGATTGGCTGAATGGATACAAAAACAAGACCCTTATATATGCTGTCTACAAGAGACCCACCTCAGACCTAGAGACACATACAGACTGAAAGTAAGGGGATGGAAAAAGATATTCCATGCAAATGGAAACCAAAAGAAAGCTGGAGTAGCAATTCTCATATCAGACAAAATAGACTTTAAAATAAGGACTATTAAAAGGAATAAAGAAGGACACTACATAATGATCAAGGGATCAATCCAAGAAGAAGATATAACAATTGTAAATGTTTATGCACCCAACATAGGAGCACCTCAATACGTAAGGCAAATACTAACAGCCATAAAAGGGGAAATTGACAGTAACACATTCATAGTAGGGGACTTTAACACCCCACTTTCACCCATGGACAGATCATCCAAAATGAAAATAAATAAGGAAACACAAGCTTTAAATGATACATTAAACAAGATGGACTTAATTGATATTTATAGGACACTCCATCCAAAAACAACAGAATACACATTTTTCTCAAGTGCTCATGGAACATTCTCCAGGATAGATCATATCTTGGGTCACAAATCAAGCCTTGGTAAATTTAAGAAAATTGAAATTGTATCAAGTATCTTTTCTGACCACAACGCCATGAGACTAGATATCAATTACAGGAAAAGATCTGTAAAATATACAAACACATGGAGGCTAAACAATACACTACTTAATAATGAAGTGATCACTGAAGAAATCAAAGAGGAAATAAAAAAATACCTAGAAACAAATGACAATGGAGACACAACGACCCAAAACCTATGGGATGCAGCAAAAACAGTTCTAAGGGGGAAGTTTATAGCAATACAAGCCCACCTTAAGAAGCAGGAAACATCTCGAATAAACAACCTAACCTTGCACCTCAAGCAATTAGAGAAAGAAGAACAAAAAAGCCCCAAAGCTAGCAGAAGGAAAGAAATCATAAAAATCAGATCAGAAATAAATGAAAACGAAATGAAGGAAACGATAGCAAAGATCAATAAAACTAAAAGCTGGTTCTTTGAGAAGATAAACAAAATAGATAAACCACTAGCCAGACTCATCAAGAAAAAAAGGGAGAAGACTCAAATCAATAGAATTAGAAATGAGAAAGGAGAAATAACAACTGACACTGCAGAAATAAAAAAAATCATGAGAGATTACTACAAGCAACTCTATGCCAATAAAATGGACAATCTGGAAGAAATGGACAAATTCTTAGAAATGCACAACCTGCCAAGACTGAATCAGGAAGAAATAGAAAATATGAACAGACCCATCACAAGCACTGAAATTGAAACTGTGATTAAAAATCTTCCAACAAACAAAAGCCCAGGACCAGATGGCTTCACAGGTGAATTCTATCAAACGTTTAGAGAACAGCTAACACCTATCCTTCTCAAACTCTTCCAAAATATAGCAGAGGGAGGAACACTCCCAAATTCCTTCTACGAGGCCACCATCACCTTGATACCAAAACCAGACAAGGATGTCACAAAGAAAGAAAACTACTGGCCAATATCACTGATGAACATAGATGCAAAAATCCTCAACAAAATACTAGCAAACAGAATCCAACAGCACATTAAAAGGATCATACACCATGATCAAGTGGGGTTTATTCCAGGAATGCAAGGATTCTTCAATATACACAAATCTATCAATGTGATAAACCATATTAACAAATTGAAGGAGAAAAACCATATGATCATCTCAATAGATGCAGAGAAAGCTTTTGACAAAATTCAACACCCATTTATGATAAAAACCCTCCAGAAAGTAGGCATAGAGGGAACTTTCCTCAACATAATAAAGGCCATATATGACAAGCCCACAGCAAACATCATCCTCAATGGTGAAAAACTGAAAGCATTTCCACTAAGATCAGGAACAAGACAAGGTTGCCCACTCTCACCACTCTTATTCAACATAGTTTTGGAAGTTTTAGCCACAGCAATCAGAGAAGAAAAGGAAATAAAAGGAATCCACATTGGAAAAGAAGAAGTAAAGCTGTCACTGTTTGCAGATGACATGATACTATACATAGAGAATCCTAAAGATGCTACCAGAAAACTACTAGAGCTAATCAATGAATTTGGTAAAGTAGCAGGATACAAAATTAATGCACAGAAATCTCTGGCATTCCTATATACTAATGATGAAAAATCTGAAAGTGAAATCAAGAAAACACTCCCATTTACCATTGCAACAAAAAGAATAAAATATCTAGGAATAAACCTACCTAAGGATACGAAAGACCTGTATGCAGAAAATTATAAGACACTGATGAAAGAAATTAAAGATGATACAAATAGATGGAGAGATATACCATGTTCTTGGATGGGAAGAATCAACATTGTGAAAATGACTCTACTACCCAAAGCAATCTACAGATTCAATGCAATCCCTATCAAACTACCACTGGCATTTTTCACAGAACTAGAACAAAAAATTTCACAATTTGTATGGAAACACAAAAGACCCCGAATAGCCAAAGCAATCTTGAGAACGAAAAAAGGAGCTGGAGGAATCAGGCTCCCTGACTTCAGACTATACTACAAAGCAACAGTAATCAAGACAGTATGGTACTGGCACAAAAACAGAAAGATAGATCAATGGAACAGGATAGAAAGCCCAGAGATAAACCCACGCACATATGGACACCTTATCTTTGATAAAGGAGGCAGGAATGTACAGTGGAGAAAGGACAGCCTCTTCAATAAATGGTGCTGGGAAAACTGGACAGGTACATGTAAAAGTATGAGATTAGATCACTCCCTAACACCATACACAAAAATAAGCTCAAAATGGATTAAAGACCTAAATGTAAGGCCAGAAACTATCAAACTCTTAGAGGAAAACATAGGAAGAACACTCTATGACATAAATCACAGCAAGATCCTTTCTGACCCACCTCCTAGAGTAATGGAAATAAAAACAAAAATAAACAAATGGGACCTAATGAAACTTCAAAGCTTTTGCACAGCAAAGGAAACCATAATCAAGACCAAAAGACAACCCTCAGAATGGGAGAAAACATTTGCAAATGAAGCAACTGACAAAGGATTAATCTCCAAAATTTACAAGCAGCTCATGCAGCTCAATAACAAAAAAACTAACAACCCCATCCAAAAATGGGCAGAAGACCTAAACAGACATTTCTCCAAAGAAGATATACAGAATGCCAACAAACACATGAAAGAATGCTCAACATCATTAATCATTAGAGAAATGCAAATCAAAACTACAATGAGATATCATCTCACACCAGTCAGAATGGCCATCATCAAAAAATCTAGAAACAATAAATGCTGGAGAGGGTGTGGAGAAAAGGGGACACTCTTGCACTGCTGGTGGGAATGTGAATTGGTTCAGCCACTATGGAGAACAGTATGGAGGTTCCTTAAAAAACTACAAATAGAATTACCATATGACCCAGCAATCCCACTACTGGGCATATACCCTGAGAAAACCAAAATTCAAAAAGAGTCATGTACCAAAATGTTCATTGCAGCTCTATTTACAATAGCCCGGAGCTGGAAAGAACCTAAGCGCCCATCATCGGACGAATGGATAAAGAAGATGTGGCACATATACACAATGGAATATTACTCAGCCTTAAAGAGAAATGAAATTGAGATATTTGTAATGAGATGGATAGACCTAGAGTGTGTCATACAGAGTGAAGTAAGTCAGAAAGACAAAGACAAATACCGTATGCTAACACATATATATGGAATTTAAGGGGAAAAAATGTCATGAAGAACCTAGGGATAAGACAGGAATAGAGGCGCAGACCTACTGGAGAACGGACTTGAGGATATGGGGAGGGGGAAGGGTGAGTTTTGACAGGGCGAGAGAGAGTCATGGACATATACACACTAACAAACGTAGTAAGGTAGATAGCTAGGGGGAAGCAGCCGCAAGGCACAGGGATATTAGCTCGGGGCTTTGGGACAGCCTGGAGGGGTGGGATGGGGAGAGTGGGAGGGAGGGAGACGCAAGAGGGAAGACACATGGGAGCACATGTATATGTATAGCTGATTCACTTTGTTATAAATCAGAAACTAACACACCATTGTAAAGCAATTATACCCCAATAAAGATGTTAAAAAAAAAAAAAAAAAGAAGCAATTAGATATTCACTAAGATAATTGTTGTTTGCTATTGTGTTGTATATATTTTGGATATTAACCTCTTATCAGATATATAATTTGTAAATATTTTCTCCCATTCCTTAGGGTTGCCATAGGTTGCTTTTGCCCTCTGTTGATTGTTTATTTTGCTGTGCAGAAGCATTTTAGTTTTGTGTAGTCCCAGTTTTTTATTTTTGCCTTTTGTGCTTTTGGTGTCCAAGACCAATGTAAAGGATCATTTCCCCTTAAGTTTCTCCTAGGAGTTTTACAGTTTCAGTTTCAGATCTTACATTTAAGTCTTTAATCCATTTTTAGTTAACTTTTGTGAGTGGTGTAAGATAGGGGTCTAGTTTTATTCTTTTGCATGTGGATATCCAGTTATCCCAGCATGATTTATTGAAAGGACTCTCTTTTCTTGGCTCCCTTGTCAAATATTATTTAACCATATATGCATGAGTTTATTTCTGGCTCTTGATTCTGTTCCAATGGTCTACATGTCTATTTTTATGCCAGTATCATACTGCTTTGCTTATGATAGCTTTGTAGTATAGTTTGAAATCAGGACGTGTGATGCCTCTAGCTTTGTTCTTCTTTCTTAAGATTGCTTTGGGTATTTGGGGGCTTTGGTAGTTCCATACAAATTTTAAGGTTGCTTTTTCTATTTCTGTGAAAAATGCCATTGGAATTTTGATAAAGATTGCTTTGAATCTATAGATACCTTTGGGTAGTGTGGACATTTTAACGATATTATTTCTTGTGATTCATGAACATGGGATATTGTTCCATTTATTTGTGTCTTTTCTCAGTTTCTTTCTTTAGTGTCTTATAGTTTTCTTTGTACAGATCTTTCATTTCCTTGGATAAACTTATACCTAAGTATTTTATTGTATTTGATGCTGTTGTGAATGGTATTGTTTTCCTTATTTCTTTTTTTTTTTTGATAACTCATTAGTGTATAGAAACACAACTGATTTTTGTATGTTGATTTTGTATCCTTTACTGAATTCATTTGTTAGTTTTAACAGTTTTTTGTGGAGTCTTTAGGGTTTTCTGTATATAAGATTATGTCATCTGCAAACAGAGAAAATTTTACTTCTTCATTTTCGGTTCAGAGACCATTTATTTCTTTTCCTTGCCTAATTGCTCTGGTTAGGACTTCCAGTATTATGTTGAAGGTAAGGGGTGAAAGTGGACACCCTTGTCTTGATCATGTTCTTAAAGGAAAAGCTTTCAACTTACCATTGAATATGATGTCAGCTGTGGGTTTATCATATATGGACTTTACTGTGTTGAGGTATGTTCTCTCCATACCCAATTTGTTGATTTTTTATCATGAAAGAATGCTGTATTTTGTCAAATGCTCTTTCTGCATCTATTGAAATAATCATATGATTTTTATCCTTCATCTTGTTAATGTAGTATAACACATTTATTGATTCGTGTGTGTTGAACCATCCTTGCATCCTAGGAATAAATCCCATTTGATCAAGGTGTATGATCCTTTTAATGTGCTATTGAATTCAATTTGCTAGTATTTTCTTGAGAACTTTTGCATCTATATTCAGCAGGAATATTGGCCTGTAGTTTTCTTTTCTTTTAGTTTCCTTATATGGCTTTCATATCAGGGTAATGCTGGCCTTGTAAAATGAGTTTGGGAGTGTTCCCTAAGAGAGTTGATCTTAAGCATTCTCACCACATACAAAGGACATTTATAATGAAGTGAAGTGATGGATATGTTAGTTAGCTTGATTGTTATAATCATTTCATAGTGTATACATATAGCAAAACCACATTGTACACCTTAAATATATAGAATTGTTGTCAAGTATACTTCAATAGAGCTGGATATAAATAATAAATAATTGTTAAATAAAAATTCAACATTAAGCATAAAATAAATCATGTTTAAAAATGGAAAATACATTATCTTGAAATTTCCAGACATATTAAATTAAATAAATGGTATTTTTTTTTCTTAAAAAAATGGAGATAGCAGTTTGAATCTGCATCTAGGATAACATAAAAAGCTATCATAACAATTTTGTGTAATTATGACTCATGTGCCTCTTCCAAGCTTGCTTGAACTGTGTTTCACGTGTCAGTGTATGTTATTAGCTGGTCATAAACACTAGAAATCTAAGAATTATATTCAACTGATTACTGCTTATGTCTAAGTCACCACTCCAAGTTTGCCATCCAGTGCTCCTAATTTTAACTCAAAAAAATTTTCACATTCGTTCCTGGCCTTTTCTGTTCTTCACTCTCACTGTCTTAGTTCAGTGTGTTATCTCAATGCATTGGCCTTTTAATCAGTCTCCTTATCTCTACTCTATTAAACTCCATCTTACAGTCAACACTGCTCCTAGAATAGCCATTCTAAAATACAGAATTAATTTTTTTGATTATCAACTTTGATGACTTCCCGTTGTGCACAGAATCAGGTTGAAACCTGACTGAATACCAAGCTCCTGAATCCTGAAGGCTTGAGTACCAAGGCTTCCTTCCCATAGTCATCAACTACCAGGCCCTTCCATGGACATTACAATTCAGTTTTATTTCTCTGAACATAATTTTTAATTTCTTCTCTTTAGGCTTTGGATTTGCCTTTTATTTTTCCTGGATTGACTTTTCTTTTCTTCACTCAGAGAATTCAGACCCATCCTTCAAAACACTCTAAAACATTAACTCCATATAGATTGTCTTCATGATTCCCTTAGACAGAAGAACCAGTCAACTGGTTTCCTGGATTTAATTTATATGTCTTTATTTTAAGCTTTGTTTTTGAAAAAAATGTTTGCTACACCATAAGAATGAGCTCTTTGAGAGAAGGGACTAGGTTTTATTTTATTTATTTTTTTGCGGTACGTGGGCCTCTCACTGTTGTGGCCTCTCCCGTTGTGGAACACAGGCTCCGGACGCACAGGCTCAGCGGCCATGGCTCACGGGCCTAGCCACTCCACGGCATGTGGGATCTTTCTGGACCAGTGCATGAACCCGTGTCCCCTGCATCGGCAGGCAGACTCTCAACCACTGCACCACCAGGGAAGCCAGGTTTTATTTTTTAAAATGCCTCATTATGTAGCATAAAGCTTGACACGTGGTGAATGTTCAGTAAGCATTTGCTGGTTAGATGGGTGGGTGAATTAAAATCAATCAAAATTGTTAAGCACTAAATAAAGTTGTAAAGTAAACAGCAGGACTTACACCCCTCGCTAAGCACATAGGAATTTTATGCTGCTTTCTAACCAGTCTTGGTATCATCCAAGTCTCTCATTTTTGGTGGAGAACTCAAGAGTCCAGAACTTTGATAGTTCTTTGTTCTCTAAAATTTAATGTCCTTGTTATTTAATGTTCTTGTGCCTTAGTTCACTCATCTATAAAATGTTTAATTATAGAGCCCACCTCATAACATTTTGGTAAAGGTGAAATGAATTAATGCATGTGAAGCAACCAAAATGATTTCTGACATGACACTCAAATGCATTTTATTAGTTTTTAATTATTATAATGATATCTTATTGTTTCAATTACCTAGGGTTTGTTGATCAGTGACTTGTGGGTCTTCAAATGCACCTCTACTGAAGTCTTAATGATTGAGAATAATATGGGGTTCTTTATTTCTTCATGAAAATATATGAGTTTAAATAACTTTAATAGGACAATGTGAAAGAAATGGTTTATGTGTGAGAATTTTGAGCACTATGATGGCTTTTAGGTAAGATAACTGATTAGGTCTTTTTCCACCAAATCACAATTTCCAACTTTAAGTATTTATTAAAGAGTCTCTCTTCACCCTGTATGATGCTGCATACATACTGAGGGTTATGAGGGAAGAATGAAAGAAAAAGATAAGACTTTATTAACACGGTGGAAACAATTTTTAATCTAACAAATATAATGTATTTTGTGGAAGATTGGACTTTAAATACTATAGAAATTCAGAGAGAGCATATAGTGGGTTTGGGATAATCATTAAAAGGTTTTTGGAGAGAGAACCATGATTGATAGGTAGGTTAGGATGAGAAGATAAGAAACACAGAGAAAAGACAAGGCATAATATCAATTTGAGAGAACATTTGTCTGTCTATTAAATGACAAGAATGAGCACTGCTGCCAATGACATCTCCTAGGGTGCATTTGAATTCCTATTCCTTATCCAAAAGTCTCAAGATGTAATACTAGTTCTTACCAAGTATCAAATGTTGGTTACCGCAGTAGGACTACAGAAGGGGAAAACCTCATGTAAAGAATGTTATACAGAAGATAGATTCATGTTTTATTGGTGGTGGGCAGACTGGGTAGGAGGAAAGGGATGAAGATTTGATAATTTGTCTTCAGAGTCACCTTCAAACTCTGAAATGATGAGTTTTTGATAATGAAAGTTAGTTTTCAGTACTATGCATTGATTTTTCTGGACATATATTGCATTTTTACCTACAGTTCAAAAGAATCTTCATGTTTTCTTTGTTAGGACTTTTATCTTTTTTATTCCCTAAGGAAAATCTATCAGTACAAAATGACTCTGGAAATGAGCATTTATTTGTAAAGGATTACTCAGCAACTGAGGTGAATGGTCCCTTTTTATGTCTGTAGTTCTCGGAAAGTTTTTAATTATTAGGAAATGCCCTGGGTTTCCATAATTATTGTTGAAAAAAATTGTTTTTCCGGGTATATTAATGGGTGAAAAAATCATCTAAGTCTTCTATAACTTGACCACATATTCTGTGTATAGTGGGCACTTTCTCTCATCAATGTAAAGAATGTCTTTGATGATGTAATGGCAAAATCACATTGCATCATATTCTTCCTTTCAATTGACATTCTGATTTTCTTTTGAACATTCTTATTAGCTTAGGAATTAGCATAAATGGTAGTCTTATATCAGGCATCTGAAAAATCTACTGTATCATGACTATTATAGGTTAGATCAAGCAGGACATGGCATATGGCCCACGGTCAGAGAGAGGCCTGTCACTTTATAGAATCTTTATATTAAAAAAAAACTATAAATATAATGCTGCTCAGTTCTCTGCACTAGAACATGGGCTTTGAACTGTTTTTATAATTATATATTCAATAGAAGAGTGTTGAAGGGCACAGGTTTGCAAGTCTGGCAGCCCTGGGTTTGAGTCATATTTTCACTCATTCTGAGCTGCAGTCTCTCATCCTCCTCATCTGTAAAATAGGATTAAATAAGCCAATGTATATGAAATGCTTAGTAAATAGCATTAGTCTGGGTAGGGGGAATGACATACAGTGATCTCTGTCTACATATTCATAATTTATTTTGTGATTAATGAAAACCACTTATAAAATAAAATACTTTCCCCCAAACTCTTTTATTCATTTGATCCTCAGGGCCTGAACTCAATGAATAGAGTGGAAATACAACTGGCAAAACTCTAAAAGAAAGGCCTAATTGACGAATTCTGGTGTTCCCATTTGAGGCCTCTTCACCATGCCAACAGGAGAGAGACACCTTCATTGTTTGTACCACTGATGTACCCCTTTCACTCCTGTATACCATGTGGTCAAAAACCCCATGGAAATGGGTTTTTAGTTGTTAGAATTCAATGATTTTGGAACATGATTAATTTCTTCTCTATGTCCCTGTCAGTAAAATTGAAATAATAATATTTATACTACCTACAACAGCACGGGCATAAAGATAAAATGTAATTATATTAGTAATAGAAAGCACAGTTGGAATGCTTACTCTGTGCCAGCTATTGTTCTGAGTGCTCTGCATATATTAACCCATCTATTCTTCTAAAAACTTTTTAGAAGAAAGGTGAGCACTACTATACATCCCAATAGGGCAGTTGCAACATCTTCCTTTTTAAATTTTGTCCTATATGTTCCAATGAAGAATCTACACACTTAGCTGTTTATACACAAAAGTTATATAACTTAATGAGACAGCTGGAATATGGATTGAGGTAGTCTGGCTCTACACAATACCAACACCTCAGAGATTTTGACAGTATTTTGCACGCAATAAATAACAAAGGACTGGAATGATCACACATACTTTGGCTATCTAACTGTGGATAAGAGGAGTCTAAGTGGATTGGAGAGTCCCACTTGGAACCCAGCAAGGGAAGGAACCAAAAGCTGGTTTTACTTTGTAATAGGCATTTGAGGAAGTCTATGAAATGCAGTTGTTTTAAGAATAAGATGGGAGGAATGTGGAATTGACAACCAAGTTTTATATGCAGTAGAACTGGTTGAATAATGTTTCGATTTATTCATTTATTCACGAATTTCACTATCAGGCATTATGTTAACAGTTGGTAATATGCAGATGAAAAAGATGCAGTTTTGGGGACTTCCCTGGTGGCGCAGTGGTTAAGAATCTGCCTGCCAATGCAGGGGACATGGGTTCGATCCCTGGTCTGGAAAGATCCCACATCACGGAGTAACTAAGCCCGTGCGCCACAACCACTGAGCCTGTGCTCTAGAGCCTGCAAGCCACAACTACTGAGCCCTCGTGCCACAACTACTGAAGCCCACATGCCTAAAGCCCGTGCTGTGCAACAAGAGAAGCCACCGCAATGAGAAGCACGCCCACCGCAACAAAGAGTAAACCCCGCTCTCTGCAACTAGAGAAAGCCCGCATGCAGCAACAAAGACCCAACGCAACCAAAAATAAATAAATTAAATAAATAAATTTATTTAAAAAAAGAGAAAAGATGCAGTTTTTGTTTGTTTTAAAGTGTCCACTGTCATGTGGAAGACAACAGGTGTTGGTTGTCATTCTGCCATGTATTATTGGAATGAACTTGAGTCACTCAATTGCTATGATACTCTATTCCCTCATTTATAAATGAGGATAAATATCCTGCATTTCTGTGAATATTAGAGATGGGCTGTAATAAGTAGTCACTGAATAAATAGCTGTTAAAATGTTGTATGGGTGGAGCATGGAGGGAGTTGAAGTTATAGAACCAAATTGCACACCCTAGTAAGGGTCACAGGGAATCACTGAAGGATATTTAGCAGGGACATGGCATGATCAGGTTTTCATATTGAAAGGTTTCACCTTGGTAGCAGGAAGGAGGTTGAGCAGCACAGGGACTAACCTGATGGATAGGAAATTCATGAGGAAAGTATTGAAATAGAGGATGAGGGCTTACAAGGTAAAGAGAGGCTGTGAACTTGGAACAGAGAGAAGATAGAACAGATTTCTCTATATCTTAAATAGCGTTATTTAATGGGATTTAAAAATGGAATCTTAGGGAAAATAAAGCTTTAAGACAAGTTTGTTTTTTTTTTTTTTCGGTACGCGGGCCTCTCACTGTTGTGGCCTCTCCCGTTGTGGAGCACAGGCTCCGGACGCGCAGGCTCAGCGACCGTGGCTCACGGGCCCAGCCGCTCCGCGGCATGTGGGGTCTTCCTGGACCGGGGCACGAACCCGTGTCCCCTGCATCGGCAGGGGACTCTCAACCACTGCGCCACCAGGGAAGCCCTAAGACAAGTATTTTTTGCAGACAAATTCTGTTTAAAACATCTCTTGGTTTGGGGGCAGAAAAAAGATAGGTTTTCTGGATGTTAATTTTCTTCCTTTCAGCTCTCTCCATCTCCCCTTCCCAAGGGTCAGTAGGGATCACTTGCCTTTGCGCATTGGCACCCTTCCTCAACTCCTTTCTAGCACATATATCACCACACTGCACTTTAGATGGTCTCCCCGAATAAATGAAGAGCTCAAAGAATGAAGAGTGTATTTTTCTGAATGCCCAATACTTAGATAATGTCTGGCACAGAGCAGCTATTCAGTAAATGTTTGTTGAATAAATGAATGAGTAAACAAGTAAGAGCACAGTAGTTTAGCATAAGATCCCTGAAGTAGGCCTGATAACTTTTGAATCCTGATTCCACCACCAATTACTAGCAGGATAACAACCTTCTAAGCCTGTTTACTCATTGATTAAATGGAAATTCCAATATCATAGTGTTGCAGTGAAGTTAAATGGCACAAATATATGCAAAGTGCTTAACCTACTCCCTGACACACATTTATTTAATTAAACGAGAGCTGTCACTATTACTATCAATATTACTATCTTGAAGACAACTAGAATCTTAATTCCTAATAATTTTCCTCTATCCCTGTACTTTCTGCTGCTCAATATAACCCTGATTTTAAAAATTAAATTGATTGAACCGGATGATTCTATTAACTAAACATGCTAAACAGTAGGATAGATTGATTATTCTTTTCTGTCATTATTCCAGCTTACTCCCTCACTTTCTGCCCCATGCAATCAAAGCCCTAGCATATATCTATATCTATGTCTATATCTATGTCTATATGTCTATATCTCTATAGACCCACATATGAGATATATATATAATATACATACACACACATCTCCTATCTAACCTATTGTCCCATATATCATATAAAAGATATATATGTATATATACACATTGAGGATATATATATGTGTATATATACATTATATAACTTATATGTCCTATGTATCATATAACTCTATAGCTATAGATATTTCCATGCCATAGAGAAGTATTAAAGAAGGAAGATCAGATCATTGGGAGCCCAGAAACAGAAATAGCTTGACCTTTTTGGGGTAGTGAGGCAAGTAGTTGTCTGTGAAGAATTAGACCAATATAAACAGGAGTCACTGGGACAAATGGAAAGTAGATTTCACAGCTTTGTTTTCTTAACAACTGACCAAACATGAAAGGTGAAACTCAATATGTGGCAAGGGCTCCCCTTTATACACTTTCTCTAGCACCTTCCATGTTTCCAAATAATTTGTTTGAGAAGCATACTTTGTGCTTTTTATTAAACGCATGATTGGTCTGGATTTCTCTGTATTAGGAGACTTAATTTGCCAGTGAACTATTGCTTCAGGTTGGCCATCTGGAAAAATAAACTCCTCAACAGCCATGTAATTTGTCTTTTGTCTGGTTTCAGGCAGTGGATTTTGGGGGATTAGTATTGAGCAAATAGCAAGCAGACGCTTTCCTGGCTCCTTGAAGCCCTCTCCCTTCTCCAAAGGGGCATCTTGCTAAGTTACAATTTAACAAACGGTCCTTTTATACATTATAGGAGTAGCAAGTACTCCCATAATGCCTTTGTCAACACTGTGTATATATGAACCTAATTTAACAAAACAAAACAAAACAACTTTTCCTTTTTAACATGGGGAGGCAATGCTATGTGGACCAAAGCCTAAGGTCAGGAAAGCATATTGTCTGGAACACAGGCCAGCGCACCAGCTGTGCCCTTGCACCAGAAGGTGAGGCAGTGGCAGGAGGAGACCTTTCTCTCTCAGCTCAAATGCTAACCCCCCACACCCCAACCCACCAAGGTACTAGCCTGGTTCTTTGGGAAATGTCATAGGAGAAGATCCCCATGTTTGACCAAAACTAATTGTATTTTTTCACCCAAAGCTTAAATACCAGGTCACCTTTATTAGACCTCAGCATGTAAGAAGTAGGGCTTGGCAAGCCAATGTCAAAAAACTGTGTTCACTCAGAAAAACACCACAGTTCCTGATAGCTTGCACTTGTTACAGTTCCAGGTACAGTTACATAACCACTCTCCCCTTTCGTTTCCTCCATAAGAAAACAATTAGAGGGACACCCAAGTTGTGGTTAAACTATGGGCTAAGCATTCAGATAGACTTGTTTTCCTGGCCTGATTCTGTGACTTATTAGCTAAGTAACCTTTGCTGAATTACTTAACCTCCTAAGCCTCAGTTTTTCCTCACATATAATGGGGATAACATAATAGTCATAGACTTATGGTGATTCATGGGCTTATGGTGATTCCATGAGATAATGTAGACAAGTAAAGATGCTAACATAGGTCTGTCAAAAGTACTCAACACATTTAAAAAATAAAATTAATTAGGACAAATGTACACTTATTAGGCTCATACCACATACTTCCATACACTGTGTTAGGTTTTGAATATAATAATTATACTTACTTTTTATAGTTGCGTTCTGTGCCAAGAACTAGGTCAAGGACAGCTACCATTTCTATGGTATAGGAATTGTTGAAACTCAGAGGAGTTATCTAGTACTTCCAAGTTCTTTTGAGGAGTCAGGTTTTAAATTAGGATTCTCAGACTTTTTGTGTGTACCAAATTGCTAAAACCCTGATTATAGGGGGAAAATGTAAAACTTCATTCAATTGCCTTAGTGTTTAAGCAGTAACTTACTAATTTTATACTATTTCTCACAATCTTCATAGAACAGTGGCCACAAGTGGGAAGTGCCTTCGCCTAACACCATTTAACATGTATGCTTAATGGCTTTATCCAAGTCTAGTGCAAAAGAAACCAGTTCCTTCAGATATCCTGTCAAGAAGATTTACCATCAAAGTGAAAAGCTACTGTGTTCTCCAACTCTGTATTAGTTTGCTAGGGCTGCTATAATAAAGTACCACAAACTGATGGCTTAAACAGCAGAAGTTTATTGTTTTTCAGTTCTGGAGACTAGACATCTGAAATAGAGATGTTGGCAGGATTGGTTTCTTCTGAGGGAAGTAAGGGAAACATCTGTTGCAAGTCATTCTCTTAGGCTGTCTTCTCCCTATGTCTCTACATCCCTGTGTCTCTCCCCTTTATGTGTATGTCTGTGTCCATGTTTCCTCTTTTTCTAAAAACACCCATCTTATGGTATTAGGGCCCACCCTAATCACCTCACTTTATTTAACTTGATTACCTCTGTAAAGACTCTATCCTCCAAATAAGGTCAAATTCTGAGCTACTGGGGTAAGGTTAGGATTTCTACATCTGAATTTAGGGGTAGGGGTGGCACAGTTCAACCCATAACAGGCTCATTAGTGAGAGTATGCCTTGTCTGCTGCAGAGTTTAATAAGTATGTGTTGAATTAGAATGCACACCATCAGCCTCAATTTATAATCTCAGGGCCTTTTTTTTAAATTGTTTTCACTCTTTTTCTCTGTTACCTACCATCCCACCAAACACACCAAACTTTAGTCATTTCTATGCAAATTCCTTTTATTTGACACTTTTCATTTTCCTTTATATCTTTTTAAGGAAAGCCCTGGATGTGCTCTTAACAGAAAATATAATTCTGTAGTAGAAAATGTTGTTTGCTTACCCTGAAGTCATTCTCCCTGAAAGGTTCTTCCTTATTGTGACAACTTGCCCCCAAAATGCCAGATAAATGTTTCCCTTTCTTTTCATAGTTTTGTTTTGTTTTTTACAGCTAAAGGCAAAATTTCTCAACCTTAGCACTATTGAAATTTTGGGCCAGATAATTCTTTGTTGTCAAAGGCTGTCCTGTGTGTTTTAGGATGTTTAGCAGCATCCCTGGCCTCTGCTCAGATTCCAGTTTCACTAGCCTAGTTATGATAAAAGTGTATCCAGACATTGACAAATGTCCCTTGAAAGGAGAGCAGAATCATCCCTGTCTGAGAACCATTGAGCTAGAGTAGGCATATAAGGCAAAGTATGGCAGATGGTAGGCACTTAAGAAATGATATTTTCGTTTCCTAACATTTCCATAACTTTGGATATTCTCTAAGTCTGTTTCAGCCTTCTTTCTTTTCAATAAATGTTGGCCATTAAAAACGAATAACATCTTAAAGTTTCAGCTTCATCCAGGATGTGTCCCAAAGATGTCCTCTTAATCTCTCCAGGTCTTCTGAATGCCCTACTAGACATTTCTTTTAGATTGTCTAATCATCACCAAACAATAAGCATACCTAAATGACACTCACAATTTTACCCACTCAAAACACTTCCTTTCCTCATTTCACTATTTTAAATAATAGACTCACTTTTCCTAGCCACATAAACTTGTGAGGTGTAAGTGCATGCAGCCTCTTAAACACTGTTGCCTCTGGTGGACCTAAGTTCATATTCTGCCACTTATTATGGGCAAGTCATATAAACTCTGAACCCATTCACACATATATAAGTGTAGTTTTGAGGCATAGAAATGGTATGAAAATGACATAATTATTAGGGTCTTAATAAATGTCAGATAACATTGTTTTATTAGGAATAATGAGGTAAACAATTTTATACAGAATAGTTTCCTGCTTACCATCTAAAAGCTTATGTAATGAGTAAGTTACATTAAAAAAAATCAAAGTAGGTACATAAATGAAATGGGATCCTAGAGAAAGAATGAGAAACATTAACATTAAATATATGCATAATAACATGTACTGGTTATTTATCATGTATTTATCATATGTCAGGAATAATCTGAAATTTCAAGTATAGTATATTGAGGCCTTTCTGAGGAAGTAGAAATAGTACTAAATTGAGGAGCATCCCTAGCTCTCATACTTAGTAGTTATGCAACCTTAGGCTCATTATTTCTTTATATGTCTTAGCTCATTATCCACAAAAATTGGGTAATATCCCTACCTCATTGGGTTGTGGTTGTGATGAAAACACTGGAAGGACAAAGTGTTTTGCATGGAATCAGTGACAATCCTCTTTTAGTTAAATGGTATCCTGGCTGTGATTCAGAGATTTCCCCAAACCATTTGTGACAGAGGGCTCAAACACTTGATAATGCCTAATTCATCAGTAAGGTGGTCACTATATCATGTTAGCCTAGACTAGAGAATCTTAAAATATCAATGGAATGCAAAAAGATGCTGTGTTTCAGAGATTTCCCCAAACCATTTGTGACAGAGGGCTCAAACACTTGATAATGCCTAATTCATCAGTAAGGTGGTCACTATATCAGGTTAGCCTAGACTAGAGAATCTTAAAATATCAATGGAATGCAAAAAGATGCTTTTTTCAGAGTGGTTAATATTAGTTCTAGGGTGTTGTTGGAGGCAAATGTGCACTCAAGATAATTCATAGATTTTCTGGGAAAATTCTAAGTACTGTAAAAGCTGACTCTTCTTCCTAATAAAGTGAGCATAGGTCAGCTGAAGCCCAACTTCACACATTCTACACCTTTGTTATTCCTTGTCCTTCACTGGCATTAGTGCTAATTTGGGTGATGGAACACCTGATATTTCTTGCCATTGCACTTGTCTAGGATTTTGGTGCCATTAGATACTTCTAGTATGTAGTATGATAAGTTCCGTGTAGGTGGAAAAACTCTTCTCCTGTGAATTGTGTGTCAACTGTAAGGAAGGAAAAAGAATGTTCCCTCTACCTTTCTGAGTTCTTAGCTGAGACCCCTGTAATAAAAGACATATTAACAGGAGAAAAAACAGAAGTTTATTAATATGTATACCTCATCTGTATATGGGAACTATACAGGGAAAAATGAGTAAATCCCTGAGGTGGCTTAGAATTCAGGCTTAAATGTTATCTTAATAGATAAAAGGGGGGGGGGATGCAGGCCTCTTAGGGGAGAGTGAATGATTTGTAGAAAAGTTGAATGGGCCCTTAGAAGAATAGGTAGGAGGTACGATGGTTTGTGACAAAGTTTGTCTGGGTGTGATGTCAACTTCTAGTCTCCTCACTGGTGACAAGAGTCAATCTTCCCTGGTTGATGAAACTCCCTGGGAGGGGATTTATGATAACTGGGTTCCTTTTGGAGGATCTGTCTTTAGGCAGATAAGGTGAGTTCAGAGAAAGCCTCTCCCTGCATTTGCTGTTTTTCAAGTGCTTACACCTCAAAATGATCAATATGTCAAAGCAGAATATTTTGGGGTGGCATGTCCTGAACTCCTACAGTGATATTTTGGGGAGGCATATTCTGCCATCCTTCACAGTTTTCCCATGCTAAATTCAGAAACTAGGATGATTGGTGAGCTACTTGTCCTCTCTGAAACTATGTGTTCTCCAGGAAGCGAGGCTAATATCTGCAGTTCAGGAGCCCTAATAACCTAACTACAGAATCTGTACAACACACACCAGACACAATGCCTACTAACTTTTGTAAATCCAGGAGGCGGTATTGGCCTCTCACATATAGTGCTACAAAGGACCCTTAGAAGTCCCCATCTTTTGTTTGAAAAGCAAGAGAATGACGTGGTGTTATTGCACCACAAGCCCCTAGTGCCCTTGGAGTGAATCTTCAAAGGATTCTCCGGGAGGAAAACGTCATCCTGAGGTTCGAAAAAGAATTTCTAGAGGGAGTAAGATTTGTTTAAATCTGTATACTGATTGATTTCTCAAATGGCACTGGGAGTGGGGGGTTGATGGGTAGCAAGGAGTGGGGAGAATGAAAAGGCTGCCTTTCTTATTACATGCTAAAACCTGTCACTTAAGGGCACATGCCTTAATTTTTTCTCTTTCATGCATGGGTGCCCTGTTTGCTAAAGGGGTTGTGAAAAGTTGCCAAGAGATAAATTCAACTGTTTATGAGAATCATTACGTGGTTCTGTGTTTATTTTCCTGGCACTCTCCATGATCTACGATTTGGAGCTGAACAGCTGTTTTCTGGTGCTTGTGAATAAAAGTATTTAAATATGTCTTAAATGCATTGTTTAGAAAGTGTACCCAAAACAGGATGCCTTTCTACTATTAGGGAACCTATAAGAAGGAAAGGAAATGTTATCATTTGACTACTGCTAACATTTATTGTGCGACTGGGATAGTGTTACTGTCTCTTAGGGCTGGTTATAAAGATGGTATTTAAGTGGGTGGTTCCTACAGGCTTCCGACCAACTTAGAAGCATTTCTCTTTCTCAGGTTTCAGCTACTACCTCCCTTAAGTGGGAGGTGGAAAAGCCAAATAAGAAGACCTTTGAAGCCACACAATGTCTGGTCTGTTTTGGCTGTGTCGTAATATAACTGACATTATAGCAGAGTGCAGGATAATTCATGTCAGAACAATACAAGCCCTCATTTCCTTTATAACAGGGAACAGAATGTGCACTGCCACACTTCTGGGCAACCACTTGCTCCCTGACTAGAGAAGATGATGGCTGAGTCAACCGTTGACCTGAAAGTGCTACCAAAATGGCTATAGCACAGTAACAGTTTATCAAAACAACATTAAAAAGCTGATCCTTTTAATTCAAAAGGGTATACTCTGATGTTCCTCTTTTCCTTCACCCATGCTCCCAGAAGCCTATCTCATGGATCCTGAGGACATTCAGTCTGGTTCTCCAACATGTGTGTGACTGGAAAGCCAAAGCCTAGTAATCATTGTACTGGGTAAGCAGGACTATGACTTACCTATTAAGTACTCATCTGTGTTGAGTTGAGAAACCATTGCTCTCCCATAGTCTTTTTTTTTTTTTTTTTTTTTTTTTTGCGGTACGCGGGCCTCTCACTGTTGTGGTCTCTCCCGTTGCGGAGCACAGGCTCTGGACGCGCAGGCTCAGTGGCCATGGCTCACGGGCCCAGCCGCTCCGTGGCATGTGGGATCTTCCCGGACCGCGGCACGAACCCATGTCCCTTGCATCGGCAGGCGGACTCTCAACCACTGCACCACCAGGGAAGCCCTCCCATAATCTTTGAAAAAGAGCATCTCTATATCCCTCTGGTTACTTGGCAAAGGAAAGACAACAAAAGAAGTCAGGATTGCCACATTGTTGTATAAGGACAAAAATGATTGTTAGGGCATTCCTGTGAATTTGTGGAATAAAAGTGTACAGACTCGATGACCTCTCTAATAAACTTGCTTAAACTCCTGAGGTTGCCACAGGGCTCCCTTTCTTTTAAACCGAGGGTTTTGGCTTTGAATCATTTAGCTGGGGTGTAGCCTACTCTACATGGTTCAGTCTTGGAGATTCCTGATACATCCTGAAGGAATCAGATTACCTTACATCCAGAACTATTTGCCAAGATGTGAAGGAAAATTTGCTTAATGAAGGTAACCATTTGGGGGCCTCTGCATCCAGACTCATTTCAGACTTTTGTCTAAGACTGCAAAATGTCAAATGCTAGGCTGACCATGTATTGTGATAAGACCTGACTGAACCCTTTAATTCAAAAGGGTGAGCTGAAAAGAAAGAATCCAGGGGAAATCTTCACTTCCTCAAATCTGATTGAAGGTTGAGAGGGATCAAGGGAAATTTCAATAGCTTGGAAACTAGTCCCCAGGAAAACAATGAATAAAGCCTGGAAGAAAAGAAAGGAAGCCTTGATGATTAGCTCTCCCTGTGGAGAGAGTCTCTGCCACTTGGCTCCCTTTGATGAGATTACAGACTTCTGAAACTTGTTCCCACAAGGAAGGTAGACATGTTGAAAGAACATCCTTCTAAGTAGGCAGGGAACACATTCCTTGCTCTTGGGAAAGTATACTGTTTTGCTCTCTGGAATGACTTAATCATGTTTTTCAGCCCTGAGACCACAGCTTTGCTTCAAGAGGTTCTGAGCCAATCTAGTCTAAGTTGAAGCTCAGATTCATTTGAGGAAGTTGCAAGATTTTCAAATAGCCAAAGCATTGTGTTTTTATGTTTAAATATTCCTCAATAGGGTGGACAGACCTTAATGGTCCTCTTACATTCCTTGTCCTTAAGATTGCTCCAATTGCATTTCTCCATGGTCCACCCATGCACCACCCTGTTGGTTGGGGAAGGAGGATCCAAGCTAATTTTTTATTGATTTGGATATCATAACCTGAGAAATGATTTCTGCCCCTTCTTCTTTTCATGTGCCCTCAACTCTTACTCTACCCATATACTTCAATTTATACTCTCATAATTTAAGACACTTAGAGTTGAACAGGATTTTAGTTTAGAGTTAGACTTCCCAGCCTAAGTGGGAAGTCCCATTCCTAACTGATTGTCCCTAAGTCTTCCTCAAAACTATCAGTGTCAGGAGAACTTCTCCGTTGACTTAAAGCTATTTTGGTATAGCTTGTCTTTAATTCACATCCTCCACATACACCTCTCCTCATGTCACTGCCTTTCCCAACCTCATATATCTTTCAAGGCCCAGCTTAAGTCCTACCATTTCTTTACTGATTTCTTAGACTAAATATGATCATATAAACTCATAAATCCAGAAGCATCATAGAATCTTAGTTAAATCCAGAAGAGGATGTACAAGTGTTCCAGTATTGTCTCCTCATTTTACAGATGTGGGAACTGAAGCCAAGGGAGCTCTGATAAGAAACCAGGTCATATCCTATATTTTGACATCCTCTCTAATGCAGCCATAAACAATAGATATATTTTTAAAACACTGTGAGTATGTTTGTATTTTTTCTCCTAATTGCAATCTTTTCGCAGGCAGTGATTATAATTTCTATGTCTGATTTTGCATGGTGTTTCATACATGCTTAGGTTGCTCTAACTCAATGCTGTCCAGTAATCTTTCTAAGATGGTGTAAATGTTCTGTATTAACTGCCCTGTCCAGTATGGTAATCACTAACCACATGTAGCTTTTAAGCACTTGAAATGTGGTTAGTAGGCCTGAGGTATTAAATTTTTAAATTATTTTATTTTTAAGTACCTTAAATTTAAATTCATATTGCTACATGTTGTAAGTGATTACCATATCAAACATTGCAGTTGTTATTCATTTGCTGATTCACAGCAGCAAGTAAAGAAAACTTAGGGTATATATTGACTTGATAGTGTCTGTTAATATTGTTTGAATCAGAATAACAGAGGTTTAGAGATGAAATGGGCCAAGTCTTACCACCTCAATTAATATTCCCAGAAAAGTGAAAGCATTAGTTCAAGGTCACATGGTTAATTAGGAACAGAGCTGGCACCAGGGCCTAGGCCTCCTGGCTATAGTTTTTCTTTATTATTGTTTCCTTCTTTGTCATAATGTCTTGGTGAAAGTGGAAGGGGGAATCAGGTAGTAAGTGGAAGGGAAAGCCAACAGAAATTTTTTAAAATATGATGAGAATGAACAAGGATTATAGATAAGGAAGAAGAGAAGAAAGGATGTCATTCAAAAGTGGAGAAATTTGTCAATATCAGAGAATTGAGATGAATAAAAGAAAAAAGTTAAAAGCTCATACTTTCATCTACGGGCCAGTGAAAATAAAGAATTCTCTTTTAAAGACAAAACAATGTAACTATAATAAATCAGGGACCATTACATAGGTATGCCCAGGATTACAAAATGAAGAGAGCTTAGTGGTTACTGAACCATGACAAAGCCCTCATACTAATGAATTACATTCTTCCAAACCTTTGTCAAATCAATCAAAGAACTCTCTATGAATGAGATGGAATGTTAACATCTGGTTCACCGAATGGAGATAACAGTTTCATCCGAAGCCTTAGTTAGTCAAGCTTTTATCTCTCCCCGCTGTCCGCTGATCCCACTTTATCCTTTCTCCTTGCTTTGCAGCTGCTCAACGAAGGAGAGATCTTACTGAGGAGCATTGGATTCAGTGGCATGTAAATTACCCAGGAAGTAGAGAACCCTGGTGGAAGTGAATGGTTTTGAAGCTGAAAGTGTGCTTCAGATGCCCCTTCTCCAAACGCCCCTTCTGATAATCTCAGTAGCTTCAACAACCTTTCAAGAGAAATAATTTGCGTAGAGACTGTTGCTTATCATTAAATAAGAGAAGCAACTAGTTCCCCAAAACTCAGTGATGTTCAAAACAGGATGTTACACTTTTTTGGGTTTGTCTCAGAGTATTTTGTATAACAGAGGGAAGGAAAAACTAAGGCTAAACTCTGTAATATCATGATTTGTAACATGCATTTTGTTTCTTTGTATCTTTTCCCATTCCTGCAGGGAAGTAAAATGACACTGAAGTTTTCTCAGAGTGTATGGAATATTTTTCTTACTAATTTAATGGTTGTTCAGTTAGGTCATAGGCATAGCGAACTTTTCTTCTGCATCTTGAATGCTACTTTACCTGTTGATGTGACACTAATCTCAAAGTCACAAGCTCAGGTTAGGGTTTATTCATTCAGGATTGTAAGGTGGAGTCAATCATCAGTCCCTTCCAAATCTTATTCTCTCTCTCCTCCAGCCACCTGTTTTCTTTTTCTGGGCTCCCAATTTCTTATTAATACTACTACCATTCTGGCCAATTGCATTAGAAGTCTGTGGGGCATTTCGACTGTCTCTTTTCTCTTATGCCCCACCTCTAAATGATTGCTCCGTCAAGCAGCTTTCCTTTCCAGGATGTCTCACATTTGTTGCCCTCCTTTCCATTTCACTGGCCCTACCCTAAGCCAGAGCGGTGTAGTTTTCTGTCTTTTCTGTCACCAGTACAAGCTACACAGTGTCCCTAAATGAATCATTCTAAAGATCGGGACTAGTTGTATTACTTTATCGCTCAAAACCTTTCTATGGTGTGAGGTACTTAAAAGGAAAAAAAAGGAGGAGAATGAAAGGAGGAGGTGGAGGAGAAAGAGGAAAAGGAGAAAGGAGGAGGAAGTTGCCAATGGAAGAAAATAGAAACCTAAGAGATTTTACTATATATAAGAATTGAATATATAGTACTGATGGCAAGTCAAATCAATGGGAAACTATATTTCATGCAATAATTGTGAATAATTGTTTTAAAATATTTACCTTACCTTCCAACATACACCAAAATAATTATCAGATTAATTAGAATGTTAAATGTAGAAAAATATTCTACAAAAACTTGAAAAATATGAGAACCTATTATTTCGTGTCAGGATTAGAAAGACCTTTCTAAATAAAATAAAAGCCAAGGAAGAAAGAATAATATAAAAGATTAAACATAACACAAATATTAAAAATCCAATAAAAAACTCATCATCGGTCTTCCCTGGTGGCGCAGTGGTTGAGAGTCCGCCTGCCGATGCAGGGGACACAGGTTCGTGCCCCGGTCCGGGAAGATCCCACATGCCGCGGAGCGGCTGGGCCCGTGGGCCTGCGCGTCCAGAGCCTGTGCTCCGCAATGGGAGAGGCCACAACAGTGAGAGGCCTGCGTACCGCAAAAACAAACAAACAAACAAAAAACCATCAAAAGTCCAAAGCAAACCGTCATTTGGGAAAAAAATATATCTAAGATACAAGGCATACAAAATGTGAGTGTATTTATAAAATATCAAGAATTCTTACAAATCAACAAGGAAAAGAATACTCCAAAAGAAAAAATTTGCAAAAATTATGGAGAGGAATTTCACAAAAGAATATAAATTACATATCATGAAAAGAAAGACATTAGAGCTTTTTTCCTCTGTGTGTTCTTACATGTGTTTTAAGCTCAAATCTTTCCTCATTTTATGATTGTTCAGTCATATTTTTTCCAGTTTATATTTTCAGTTTACATTTAATATTTTAATTCATTCAATTTATTTGGATGTATGCTCTGAGACATTAGAGTCAATTTAGTTGTAATCTTTTCCCACCTTCCTAGGTTGTAAGCTCCTTGAGGGCAGGAAAAATGTGCTATTTATTTTTGTGGATCCTGTAGCATGTATCAAGTGCATAACACACAAGTTAACACAGGAGTGACGAAGAGGGAGGATCAGAAATGTTTTGAAAGAGGAGGCATCTTTTGAGATTGGTCTATCTAAACATTTTCATGGCACTGTGCTTTTTTTTTTTTCCTTTTGTGTTAAACATGGCTCAAAGGCAAGGTAACATGACAAGAGAAAAGGGTACTGAGAAATGACAAATGAGGCTTCAAATACTGACATTACCACACAGAGTGAAGTAAGTCAGAAAGAGAGAAACAAATATATGCTAACACATGTGCTAACACATATATATGGAATCTAAAAAAAAAATGGTTTTGATGAACCTAGGAGCAGGACAGGAATAAAGACACAGACATAGAGAATGGACTTGAGCACACAGAGAAGGGGAATGGTAAGCTGGGATGAAGTGAGAGAGTAGCATTGACATATATACACTACCAAATGTAAAATAGCTAGTGGGAAGCAGCTGCATAGCACAGGGAGATCAGCTCCGTGCTTTGTGACCACCTAGAGGAGTGGGATAGGGAGGGTGGGAGAGAGAAGCAAGAGGGAGGAGATATGGGGATAAATGTATACGTATAGCTGATTCACTTTGTTATAAAGCAGAAACTAACACAACATTGTAAAGCAATTATACTCCGATAAAGATGTAAAAAAAAAATACTGACATTACTAATCACTTTTGTCACTCTGAGGCTCAATTCCTTATCTCTTTAATATAGATATACCGGTTACTACTTGCAAGGTTGTTGGGAAGATAAAAACCCATGTTTGTAAGGTGATAGGCATACTGATTTCATTCCCTTCTTACTACTTATTCTGCTTCTCTGGGAGGGACACCTGTCATCCCTTAGCCTCCTTTCCTGTAGTGAAGTAAAAGCATGATAGTTTGTGTGAAAACATCTTGTAACATTTGTTTTTTGAATAGCATAAAGCAGCATTAAATTTATTTCTCTCTAAGTGTAAATTGCTTGTTATGCTTTTGTTCATGATAAAATGAATGGAAGTGGTGTTTGGGTGAGAAGGTTCAGAATAGATATATAGAGGTAAGAAAACAAAGTTAAATGTGAAAAACAGGTAATTAGAAAAAATTCTGTTAAGTTGGAGTCATATTGTAGAAATAGAACAGATTTGGGGGTCAAGCAAACATGAGTTTGAGTCTCAGCTTTGCCACAAACTCTCTGTGCAACCTTGCGCAGGTTAATTGCCTTCACTGAGGCTCAGCTTCTTTACCTATCAAGCTGGGATTAATAACATTCCCCCAGCAGGGATGTTATGAAGTCCTATGATATTAGTAAACAAAGCATGTGGCACATAGATGACATTTGACAAGTGCTTCTTTTTTGTTTCTTTTGATTCATCATAATGTGTCTGGGCATCTATATGTTTAAAAGACCTAAATATGATTTATTAAGTACCCAACAAACTACCAGTGAGTGACTTAGTCCTCATGGAGAACAGATCCTACTTTTTAAAATGCATTCGGACTTGCTCTCTATGTTTACAAAAGGATTTCTGGGTCCATGTATGTCTCATGACACAGAGTCTAAATCTCCACTTGTTTTCAGTTAATCACCTCAGTTTGTCTTGCAGGGCCACAGCCATCATCTTGCTCTTGGGAAGACAGAACACTGTGTACCAATTCTTCTTTTAGGGGCCTATTTAGTTGTTATCACTGCCTGCTTTTAAAATTTTGTGAGTTGTAAAATGTAGTACTATATATTCCTGGGAATTTTTTTCCCCACTGAGAATATTTAAGTTTAATGTTTTTCTAATAGTCTGGGAGAGAAGATACTGGTAATAAAACAAAGCATTTGAAAATTTAAAAATAAGCAGTACATTAATAGCAATTATGTAGGGATGTTATTAGTGATTAAATATAGTATCATAGAATAATATACCTAGAGTGAAAATTGTTAGTCATTGTAATCCAGTGATTTTTTTCTAGTTCTTTTTGTCTTTTAATAAAAGAATGCTTATATTTTAGAATGAAGGAAGCATGGCCTACTATATTTGCATTAGTTTATTTCATGTAATAGAATATAGCAAAGTACTTATGTTGCTACTTTGACTTTAAAATTATTAGTTAAGGCATATGATTCCAACCTCTCTTATATTCTCTTTAGATATGACCTTGAATGACAAGAGGGAACACCCTTTTTCTTCAATGAAAAAACATGGCACACACCATTTTCCCTTTCATTCCTAGGCTATGGAGATGTGGATTTGCTGTTTCCTTTACTTGAATGTCCTGAGTCATACCTATTGTGCTAGAATCAATAATTTACTAATTAGTCCATCTATCTTAACATTTGACTAGAATCTACTATGCCCACTTATGCACTTTATAAAAATTATCTCATTTTATTACTTACTTTAAGGTTTGGTTATATAGTATTGATTGTCCCATTTCAGAGCTGAGGAAAATGGGGCCCAGAGAGTTTTTAGAAATTCTCCCATGTTCTTATCTTGTGAGTTAAAATTATAAACTGGTTCTTAATAGCTGTAAATGTAAGTTCTTTACAAATTAGTACTCTACTGGAATTTTATACTGATTTATAAGTGCTCTTAAATGGCCTTTTTATGATTAAAAAATTATGTAAGGATAATGATTATATCCTCTTTATATCTCAGAATAGGGAATACAGGTAGAAGAGCAGGCTTTTGAGGGGAGGGATGAAGAGCTTGGCTTTCCACATGCTCTTTCAGGAGCCTACCATATATCCAGGTTGAGTAGATATATAGCACCTAATCTTCAGAGAAAGAGACCAGGACTGGAGATAGAGGCTTGGGAGCATCAGTGACAGGTACACAGTAGATAAAAGGCACTTGCCATCTTGACTCATTTTTGGTCCATTTTCCCCATTCCTAGAATGGTTTGTGAGGCTGTGAAATTAAGGGTAGACTGATTTAACATATGGAAGGTTCTGTTCTAAATAAGACAGATGGAGCCAGGAGTCTAAGAGGCTACACCATTAGGAGATGTGGGTAGAGTCAGCCTAAGTACGTACTTAACATTTGTCTAAGATAGAGTTTCTCAAGCTGATGTATATTAGAGTCACCTGGAGAACTAATAAAGCATCAGAGACCCAGTATAGTAGGCCTGGACACTCTGTTTTTATCAAGTTCTCAAGAAGATTCTGATAGGCTCCAAAGTTTGAGAAGCACCAGCCTAAATCATATTTTGGAATTAATATCTCTTCACCAAGTAATAACTATAAAAAAGCAATTATAAGACCTTTGTTTTTTATAATTTAGAAGGATCTGCTGATGATTTGAAATTTGAATTTAAAAATATTTGTTTAAGAGATTACATATCTCTGTTTCATTTGGTTTTTTCTTTTCCCCACTGGTGTTTTATCTTACTCTTTCTTCTGGAACATATTTCTGTGTTTTCTCATTTTGTTTGACTCTTTTAGCTTGTTTTTATGTATTACGCAAGGTAGCTACCTCTCTCAATCTTGAAGGAGCGTCCTTATGTAAGAAATAAACCTTACTGTTTAACCTTGAAAAAAAAATATTGGTTTATATTTTATGCGATTATCTGAGGCTGACAAATACATTCACATGGAGAAATCTTTCTTTCTAAGGTGATTCCATTTTGCCTCTTCCACACAAGGCAAGGATGAGCATATCTAGGTCATCTGAAAGATTTTCCTTCTCAAATTTTGCTTTCCCTGTGGGAAACAGTGTGAGGAAAGGAAATGAGTCCTAACCCTCCCTGGAGGTAATACTTACACATATTTTGGAATCTGGGGGTCAGCTGCCAACTTCACCTGTAGGCAGGAAGTACACACCTGTTAGCTACATGGTTTTAAAAATAGCCTGTACTTAGCCAGATTACAAGGAACGCTGTTGTTACGGCATCAAAATAGGAAGCTGACTTACATGCAAGTAATCCTTATTAAAGGGGATTTTAGGAAGCAGGACACTTGAGAAAAGCAGGCAACTGTGAAAAGAATATCTCCTGCTTACCTTTGTAAAAGCCAACAATTACCCCCCAAATTAGGTTGGGATTAGATAGGGCAATCAGTTGTAATAGAGTTGATATCTGGGAAGGGGAGAAATTTGAGTCATTCAGAGATAAACCTCTTATTATGGTTCCCTTTCCTTGATCATCTTTATCCTTCTACCCCACCCCTAACTTTATACATAGTGGTTGCTGGTGGGGTGAGGAAGGAATGACTTTGGAAGCGCTCCTTAACCAGGCTTTTGTATGCATTGTCCCAGGCTCAGGACTTTCTCATCAGCAGGCTTTCCAGCCCTGTCATTAGTCCTAGTGGCAAAAGAGCCTCATTCTCATGAACTGACCCATGCTGCGAGCAGGTCACCTCAGATGGAGGCTTGCTGCTTTATTCAAAGGCTTCTGAAATTCCCAGATGTTGGGGCAAGATGCAAATGTGGGGACACTCTTTCATTGCTCCTCAGTTTGTTTTTGGACTATTGGAAGAAACGGGGTTCTATCTGCTGACCAAATGCGTGTTTCACATGGGGATGGTGGATTCTCACCTTTCATAGTTGTAATCGTGAGAAGAGTCTCTTTGTGAAAGCAACAGTTAATTCTCTCTGAATGTTACTACAGTTTAGGGAAAAAAAGTATTTTCCCCCCTCCTTTATATTTCCCCTTCACTTATGCTTAAAAACAGGTAATTGGAGCAGGGCTTCGAAGTGTAATCTTGCCCGAAGGCTAAGCTTGCCACCTAATGACACAGGGTTGTTCTTCTTTATTGAGGCAGTCTTGCACTCATTATCCCTAAATTAGTTCCCTTTTCTCCTTTGCTTTATTATTCATCCACCTCCTCCTTTTTCATTTGGATTTTTCCAAGCGAACCAAGACAAAGTGTGTCTTTGTGAGGTTGTGTGTCTGTGCAACAGTGCATCTGTGTGAGTGAGTGAGTGCCCCTTCCTCCCCGGTGCCCCTCGTTTACATGAAGTGTTTATTTAAGCCAAGGCAGTGGAACACTGACAAAAGTCTTTGGCACCGATTGCCTTATAATGATCTCACATCAATCCAGGGAGGAAAATCTAGCTGAAAGTGGAAGAAGCTGACATTCAGTTGCAGGGTTCCCTTTGCCACAGGCAGACGCTGGCAGCTTAAATTCAGAAAAAAGTTGAAACTGGTTTTTGAATGAAGACTGTTTGTGTAAAAGTATATAATTAAGACTTTTCTTCAAAAGAAAACATTTTTTATACCACTCGTGTGATGCTATATACAGTTGGACATATAGCATGAGGTAAAGACAAGAAAATACTGATGTGTTTTTTCTCTCTTCAGACCTGGGCTGGAATCCCTACTTTACTCCTGATAACGTACTATTACTTAGACTGAATCTGTTTCCTCATCTAAAATAGGGATAATAATGTCAACTTCACAAATTTGTGGTGAAGATTAAAGGAGATGATATTCAAAGTGCTTAATACAATGACTGTTATATTATAAACAACACATTATATTAAAAATTTGGTATTCTTCTTGATTCCCTTATAATAAACTGAAACACAGCTTGGAATAGTTTTGGCTTAATAGCCTAAGAATCTGAGCTTGGATTCTTTTTCTCTCTCTAGGATCATTTCTTTCTTGAAGTTAAAAAGGGACCTAGAATTTCTGAAGCGCACCCAGCATTCTCATTATATACCAGACCCTTTGCTTGGCAGTGTAATCTTATCAAAACACTTGTACAAACTCTGCAAAGGCTTATTATCATTCCCATATTGTAGATGTGAAAATGGAGGCTCAGAAAGATTAAGTACCTTGTCTAAGGTTCTAAAGTAAGGGTTGGAGCAAGTATGCAAACAAGGGTTTGTCAAGTCCCAAAGGGTCTAAATACAACTGAGAATTAGTTCGATTTCATTCACCTAAGTTTGCTTTAAGAAAGTTATTTCCTCAAATATAATGTAACAATTTTACTTTTTTTTGATTCGGAAGATTAGTGGACTCTTTTAGTCTGTACAGAAGAGAGAATATTAGCAACTTTGACTGTTTGATTCTTTTTTTTAAATTTTAAAAATTTTATTACTTTTTTAACATCTTTATTGGAGTATAATTGCTTTATGACTGCTTGATTCTTAAGGTAAATATGTGATATGTGTATTCAAAATATCAAATTTGCTCTTGATATTATTGGACAGACTCAGTTATTATTTCTGCCTCTTTACCAAGGTGATTTCTTTCAGACACACATCTCATAGATTACAGATTTTCCATCTCCTCTTCTTTATCCTACCTTGACTATCCTTCCAGAGGTAATCATCTTTCTTAGCTCCCACCATATCTCCTTTCTCTTCATTAGGACATGGTTACCTAGGTGTTCTTCAGCCTTTATAGCACTGACAACCCTGGGTTGTTGGTTATGTTCTATTACTCCTTCCACACATCTCTTCTTTCTTGTCCTGCAAAGTCATTTCTTCCTCCTCTCCTTTTTATCCTTTTTCCACGAAACCAGTTAGCCAGGCGAGTGTACAGTAAAGTGGTGTAGGGGGGAGACATAAAGGTTTTAATTCTAGCTTGATGATCTTGGTGAGTTAACATCTCCAGGTCTCAGTTTCCTCACCAGTAAAAATAAATGTTCCACTTGTAACTTTCTGTGATTGTTTCTTGACCATGGCTCCAAAGGCTGCAGATGCAATTTGTATGCCATGGCTTCCATCAGAGGTACAGTCTCTTATTCAATTCGGTAGCAGTAATAATATGTATATATAGCACTTTGTATTCATGAGAACAGTATGCAGACAACATTTTACTTGTTCCTTTCAACAGAGCAACTTGGGCCAGGTCACCTAGGTAGTCAGTGGCAGAGCCAGGACCTGAATATGGTCCTCTCAATTCTGAATCTTGCATTCGTTGCTCTGCACCTCAGCAGGGTAAGGTAAACTGGCTGAGGCATGAGGAAAGAAAGATCAAAAGGTTTTTTGTATGTTGTCTTTACGTAAAATATGCTGGGGTAGTGAATGGATAGTAGAAAATTAAAGGGTAGAAATGGTGGTATGAATTTTTCAAAAAGAAAAATCTTCCAGATTATTGTTTCAGGCTTTGTAGCTTTTTCTAAACATCTGTAGGACAACATTTGAGAAAAGGGAGTATAACAGAAAATATAATTTCAATTTAAAAATCCTAAACCCAACACTAAAGAATGAAGAACAAGTTACTCTAGTGACTTAGGGGATTTTTCTTTTTTTCTGGATATTTTCCCCAAAATGGAAAATAGTTTTTGTTAAATTCCTTCTATCATTAGCTCAACGATGAGCTTATACAGTCCCTTGAGTTACAAGCTAGGGATTTATAACTTTTTTTTTAACGTCAAGATCAACAATTCCTTCTCTGGTTGACCCTGTCCTGACTTGGTAAGAAGGATCAAATTTAAATCTGTCTATTGTATACTCAGTGGCCTCTTTTGGCCATAAAAGAGTTCATTCTCCATTAAAAAGCCAGTGATATATTCCAGATTCTTTGTGAAAGAATCAAGCATATCTCTCTTTGTTCAGGAGGTGACTGTTAGTAGGGGGAGTAAAAGGGGAACAGGGAAATGGTGGTGGCTTCATCATATGTCACAGGAATCTAATTTGATGCATTAGCCCAACCTTTTCTCATTTAAGATTTAAACCAATATTTATTTTTGAAAGGAAATTCAACCCATATGTATCTGTCTCAGTAGCCTTGTTGGCTTTTATTGATAGGAAATAGGAAGTTACTTTTTTGCCAATATTACAAAAGGCCTAAAGTTCAAGTGAATCTTGATCTTGGCAAATGTAGCTTCTATCCTGAAAGGTGGAACATAGATTCCAGGTGATAAGAAAAGAAAGATAAACATTATCTTTAACTGCCTTCCAAGATAGGGGCAGAGGAGACTGAGGCAGGTTCGAAGAATTACTGATTGTTTAATTTTGTCCCAAAGCCAATATAATTTGTTCTTGAATGCAGATTCTCACATGCATAGGTGATGGTTCCATTTATTCAAGCAATTTCAGTTGTAGATGCTGAAGGCTTAGCATAAAAAGAAAAAATTACTGTAATAACATCTTTGACTTTGATCATTTGTGCCCTTCAAAAAGAAATTATGAATGCATAGAGACTTACTATTTTGATCTATACTTTTATATAAAATAGACACATTTTTCAGCATAGGAGATATTTTCCCATCATCCTGGAAAAAAAGTCTGTCTTTATTACCTTATATTATTTTCTAAATTAATTAATTCAAGAAAAAAATTGTTTCACAGAGCATATTCACTACTTTTTCTCATCCACTGTAAAGATTAGACACTGTGAATTGTTCTGATTTTCTGTGTTTAGCTAACTCAGCCTAAGATTTACTCATGGAGAAGTGCTCTCTTTAGAGTGACTGTCCTTGGCTTAAATAATGGTTCCCAGGGGTGGTGGAGAGCATTGGAAACCAAGTTCTACAGCCCCAGGGCCAGATTTATAACCTAGCCCAGAGAGACAGGCACAGAATTTGGTAACTCTCAGGAGGTGACTTGTAGTACTCAGTTGAAGCAGGAGGCTTGGACCAGATGAAGTCAGGAGGCAAGGTGCTTAGTATCACAAGAACTCGAGCACAGAATAAATTTTATTTCTGCTTAGAGCTTATCCAGGATCTGAAAGTCCACTTTCCCCATGGCGTCCTGATTTGGTAAGGAGTCCCCAGGATTGTTCCTTCCTCCAAGCAAAAGTTACATTTTAACAAGACTTTCTTTGGCCACTGGCATTCCTCTAAGCAGTGATTCTCAAAGTGTGGCTCCCTAGACCAGGAGCATCAGCATGCCCTTTTTATGCTTGTTGTTAAAATGCAAATTCTCAGGCCTTGCCCAAGTATTACTCAATCATAACCTCTGAGATTGGAGCTCAACAATCCATGTTTTAACAAGCCATCTGGGTGATTCCAGTGCTTGCTAAATTTTGACAAACCCTGCTCTAAAGTAGAGAATACCTTTAGGCTTTTGTGTAAAACTCTGCAATGTAACCATACTACAATTTGGTTTTATCACAATTTGAACTTATCACAATTCTATGAATTTAAGTATCAGTTCTATGTGAACAATTAGCTATTAGCCACATGTTTTAAATGAGTGTATGGATTATTTTTCCCTGGTGGCCTCAACTCTGACCTGGTCAGCACAGTCAGCTCAACCTATAAATAATGGTTACCATCTATGTGTAATTAGGCTGCTCGAACCCTGCCTATCTTACCACACCCGAAAAGAATTTGGCTAGATTCAAGTGGCTCAGTATGGAAAAAGTGCCTGTCAGTCTCTTTCTAGGATATTCTGAAGCAATAGGTCATACACTTGTGCTACTTCTCCTGCTGTACCTTCTTGGACCCCTGATGGAATTTCTGATTGTCCTTGGGCCAGATGAGAAAGGACCCAGATTTCTGAAAGCTCAAAATTGTTGGAATAAAGCTCAACCCCTTCCCCAGTACCAGATTGTATAATATACTGCTTGAAGTGAATAAAAAACTAGCACCTTTAATTTCCCTTTCAGTGAAGGGTATTCCCCATCATTCCCCTTTGTTCTGAGGTAGTGGCAAGTAGCTTTCAACATTGTTTTTGTACATGTTCTGCGAGTCTTATATTTATGCAAAAACCACTCATCTAAAGAGACACAAAACTATTCTTGTTCCTACTCTGCCACCAGAAAGTCGGTCCTGACTTTGACCCCTGACTGATATATATTTTTCAGAGGTTCCTCTAGGCAAAGGAATTATTTATGGCTAGTTTGATCTCATTTTCAAATCCCTATAGGAGTTGGGGCTACACCACCTGTGACCTCAGGGATTCCTTTGTCACTTCTAGCCTAACCTTATCTCCTGTTTTCCAAGTTCCACCTTGCCTTCCAGTTTGACTCATAATAGGAGAGGCATCTCCTTTCAAAAATGTAATCTGAGCTGCGGGCACCCAGTGATGCTGGTATGAGGTAGGTAGAAGTTTTTGTAAACTTCCTTCTAGGAAAGTAACCAAATCCTACTAGTGGCCAGTTTGGAAATCTAGTCAGTGGGCATATTTGATTGCAGATGGATATACTCAGAAAGAGGTAAGTCTTAAAAGTCATCCAAATACTTAATGGACCACTTTCTACCATAACATATGCTCAAAGAATTGAGTGCTAAATGTGTGTCAGGCATACATACATTACTTAACGTATTTTATTTAATCCTTGCATCAGCCTAGTGAGGTAGGGATTATGAGGATCCCTAGCTTGCATGATGAATTAACCAAGGCTTACATAGTTTAGATGAATTGCTGTCAAAGAGCAAGTGAATCAGGAAATGCATTCCAACCTTAGATGATTCTTTTATAAATTCTGTGCTGTTAACCACTATACCATTAGTTCTCAGTCTATCACACCCAATCGTCACTCCCATCCTCCTTTGTAACAAATATTTGAAAGGTCCCCTTTACTATCATGAAATAAAATGTATAGATAATATAATCTGCCTACATACAAAACTTGAAAATCTATAAAATGGAATACTGCTCAGCAGTAAAAAGGAGCAAACTATGGATACACAGAACAACACAACTGAATCTCAAAAACACCATGTTGAGTAAATTTGGGAACAAAAGAGTACATTATTTGTGATTCCATTTGTATGATATTCAAGAGCAGGCAAAACTAATCAATGGGATTAGATGTCAGAACACTGGTCGCTTTTGGGAGTGGAAAAGGGAGGGGATTGAGAATAAAGAGACATGAGGTGAGTAGAGTGATGGAAATGTTCTATTATTTGACGGAGTATTAAATGTATGGATTTTATAGTTGTTAAACTCATCAAAATATACATTCAAGATCTGTGCATTTTACTTTTTGTAGTTATAACTCAACATAAGTTAAAGTCAATATAAAATTCTAACAGTAATATATAGGAGAAATAAAAGGAGTTTTAAATAATATATATATTTCAATATATATATGCTAGGGATGATCTATTTGAAGATATAATGACATAGTCAGATGCTTACATCAAATATTAGTAAATAAATTTGGATTTTCAATTTTGAATTGAATTTTGTCAAGTGTTTTTTTAACATCACATTTCGAAGATACTATACATACATACATATATACACAGAGACTCAATTATAGTGAAACAGTTGCTGATGCAGACAGATAAGAGTGTCATATTGGGTTCACCAATGTCACAAGTAGTGCTGTTTTTGATGGAATGATGGACTATCCTTGGAAGAATTTCCAAAATACATTTTCCAATCTTTCCTCTATTTACACAGTCATGTTAATTCTGGAAAATTCAGTGAATAAATTATGCAAAAATTATTTTTGTTTTTATATATAAAACAGAGTTGAGTTTAAAGTTCAGATGATTAAAAGTTGGGTTTTTATCTATAAGAATGTCCAAATATTAAAAAATATTAAAATTGACATTTTACATACCTGGCCCTTTTCCACAAAACACATGTAGGACTGGGCCCAAATGTTGTGACAACTGGAAACCCCACACAAATCTAAATCTCTTCAAGAGGAGTGACACTGGCTGAGTTGAAAGCTATGCTCCACACAAGACTGCAAATTTTGAGATCTTTCTCAATTGCTACCTCTTCTGCCAAGCTTATCAACATGCCCTTCTGTTCCCAAGATGAATCCGAAGGATGTTTTTACTTGTCCTCAAGAGAATCCTAAGGATGTTTCTATCTTAGAAATCATATTTTTAGTTTTTATTTTTGGTAATTGTTAGTATACTTATCTATGTCTCTCCTGAAATTATAAGGTCCTTGATGTTAGAAATGTTTTTACCTAACACCCAGTAAGTTCAGGTGCATGTTCCACATTTAGTATATATTTACTGAAAGCACACATGACTGGATTAATAAAATAATGAATGCAGACATCAAATGTACTGAGTACACATGATCCAAGCAATAGGCTGAATTTATATTTCTTTGCTTTGGTTATTTATTACATGCACACACTATTATGTTGTATAGTTGGGATTTACTAGCTTTAGAACAAAGGCAGATTGAGAAACAACTAATTTTTTCAATCAGATCTTTTTAAAAAACATGCTAGTGGCATTGAAAGATAAATAAATAGGTGTATTTTACATAAAGACCTCCTTCTCATTTCTTTTTACTGAAATTAAGATGTAATGATAAGTGCTGTATTGGTTTTTAACCTCAAACTCTCACTACTGTGTAACAAAAGAAAAAAAAAGAAATTAAGAAAAAGGGCAGATTACATAAGGAAATCTATATTTATTTGAAAAGACAAAATGTGATTCAGATACTGCTGTTACCAGTGGGAAAAAGTCCCAGGCAGCCCATTATGCCCAGAAGGGCAGCTCTGTTACCACTGCACCTGAAGCCTTATCTGGGTTCTTACCTGTTGTTATCTGCAAAAAATCTCAACAGACCTACATTAGTAGCTGCTAGGGACATAGATATGCGACCTTCCTTGTTGTGAAGTGAGCTCCAAAATTGTGATTAGATAGACTAGTCCCATTTCCAATCCCTCCCAGCTGTTAAGAACAGCTTTTTCAGATCTCTCAGTTCTATGGAAACAAAGAGGTACAGTGTAAGTATCCACCAAATCTCAGGCTAGCTACCATGGCTTTGCCCTGCAAATATGAGAGTTGTGTTTATTTTTCTCATAAACCAAAAAGGGCTAATAGCATTAAGATTTCCGGAAAGACCCAAGCTTGGAGATATGTTTTGCTATAAATATAAACAAAAATAAAACACTAGAAAAACACTAGAAAAAAGGGTACAGTTACACTTCTAGAAAGTCCCTTTTGAAGATTTTTTTTCCCCTTATATATGAAAGCACAGAATTCAGACCTGGTTGGGGGGTAGTAAACAGCAAAGGCCAGATTTTTACAACTTGTTATATCCTTTTTTTGCGTGGCAAGAAAGTTTTCCTGAATATAATCCTGATGAAGCCTTCCCTGGGTCATTGTGGGGACAGGTTTTAGTGGACCCTTTGGGACTTGGATTTGAACTCAAAGCTAGGATACTCTAATTTTGTCACTGTATTTGGGACATTACTGAGAAAGAACCTATAGATATCTCTTGCGAGAGTAGTTTTAAGGCCAGTTGGAAATGCTTCAATACGTATTGAAAAGGTCTCTTCTTCCAAAGAGTTCAAGGTAGTCTTTGTTCAGGCGTTTCATTCCTCTGTGTGGTTTTCTTCATCCATAAAGCGTTTGTAAATATTTTTACAAGACGAATAGTGTCTGGAAAGTATATTAATTATTTCTGAATACACGTATTCATTCAGAAATAATATATGTGCTTTATACATATTCATAGAGCGTCTCTCAGAAAAGCGGAGGTGACCACGTCTCCCATTGGAAGCCCGATCTCGCGGGATCTCGGGCGTTCCACAGGGTGGCTGCGGAGTCCTGGGATGAGAAACAGCTGCGTGCAGCGAGTGGCAGCGGCCCCGTTTTCCAGGCTTGTCCGTAAAGAGTTTGGCTTTTGCCACCTGTCTAGCAACCCGCAACGCCTCGCACCAGCCGCCTCGCCTCAGGAGCCCTACCAAGTGTGGGAACGGGCTCTGCCCCAAAGTCTTTGAGTGACTCCTCAAACCAGAGTCGGCGAGTGAACTGCGCGTTTGCGGCCGGAAATCCATAGCCTTCACGGAGGCCGAAGGGGCAGCGCCGCGGACTTCTGGTGAGGAACCCCTGGGGCCCAAGCCGATGTCTGCCAGGTCCAAGGCAACAGCAACCCAAACTGTTATCCTTGGGGCCAGCTGTTTTTCCCGGTGGCTGTGAGGGGTCTAGGATTCTTTCCAGGAGACTGTGGCTGTCGGCCCCTGAGGAGCAGCCTCAGGACATTGCTCTCTTTCTGACTCAGCCCAAGGCCGGCAGCCTGTGATGGGAGAGCTGGCCCATTCACCTAAGCCCTTGTCAGGAAATGTTCTCTTTTGAATACCCTGGGGGACGCCCGAGGGCTGGGGCCAAGCTGTGGCCAGGACTGCTGCTGGGGCCGGGGCCCGGGCCGGGTGGATGGTGTGTTGAGTCTCCCAGGAAGGCAAATAGGACGCACGTGGAGCCTGCAGAGTGTACTCTGTGGCTTGGCTCTAGTATCTTTATCACGTACTTAATTATTAGTAATAAAATTTGTGGGAGAAATAAGGATGACCTTATAAAGTTAGATAAGATCAAGAGTTGTAGGATGGAAACAAGAAAACAGAAGATATTAAGAAGTAAGATTATAAAAGATGTTTCAGAACACTTCTCAGTCTCATGACAAACTAAGCAAATACATCTTAGCTCTACATTACATTACTCTAGTCAAGCTTAAAAGAAATAATGGGCAATTCACGGGAGCTAGAAATAAAAAACAAACTCGGAGCCAGAAAGCCCAGTGTGTTACTTGGTACTGTGACAGACCAAGATGGCACCTGTGGTCTACCTAAAGGGTAAAGTCCAGGGACTAGGGATTTAACACTAAAGAATGTGGTCCTGACTAACAAGAGTTGGGGAGTTGCAACTGAAACCCTAGTGTAAAGCCGGAACCATAAAGGGCTTTGCACTTTTAAAAGGCCCCTAGAAAAACTCCTCAGTGGAACAGAGAAATAAGGGTTTGGAGTTGAGGATGAGGAGAAAATAATTCTTCTGTAAGTAATCGAAACCCCGAGCATTATCCACAAATAAAGCCCACATTCACACTACTTAAGTTGTATGGCAGTTTCAAGCTGAGAAATTAGCATTCTTTCCTTGACCAGTGAAACTCCCGAGATTAATAGCTGAATTAAATACAAAATGGAAACGTTTCTATAACTCAGAGTCACAAGACTCATAGAAAAGGTAATATGGATTAAGATGAGATCATAACAACAACAAAATACAAGCCACACAAGGAAACAATTTACTGTAAAGTAGATTCAGTAGAAACACAAATAGGAAGATTACCACCTCAAAGAACTTAAGGAAATGTAAGAATTCGAAGAGATTTGGAAATAAAATCCAAGAGAGAAAGACAGGATGGAAACTCCAGTGAGGTAATAGGATCTATATATCTATATCTATATATCTATGTAAAGAACTGGCAGATTTGATAAAGAACCACATAGAACTTCTAGAAATAGTTTTTGAAATTTACGTTAAAATACACCCTCAAAAATAATTATATAACAGATCAGACAAAACTAGGACAAGAATTAAGAGAACTGAAAATAAGTTTGAGGAGCTTACCAGAATGCACAGAAAGAGAGAAAAAGGATAGATTGAGATACAAAGGATACAAGAAAAGATTGAGAAGAATTAATGGCAGGAAGGAAATATTTGAAAAACTGGCTGAGAATTTTCCACTGTTAAAGAAAGTCATCAGATTGAGGAAGTACACTGAGTCTCAAGCAGGATTTTTAATATGTATATTAGATATATAATATGTATAAATTATATGTATATGTAACATCCATCACCAAGAACAGTAAGCATCTTAAACTGAGCAGAGACAGGTTACCTACAAAAGAACAATTATACTCAGTTTGGAACACTCATAAGCAGCAAAAGAAGCCGAAAGAAAATGGAGTAATATCTCCAAATGTTTAAAATTCTGTGCACAGCTGAACTTATATAGGAATAGTGTAGCAATAGAGACATTTTCAGATAAAGTCTAAGAGATTTGACCACTAACAGGCTGTCACTGAAATAACTGATAAAACATCTGATTCAGGAAAAATAGAGAAAAAGCAACAAGATACAAGAAGCATGTGAGTCGATAGAAAGATGCATTGATAAAAATAACAATAGTGATGGGTAATTTTGTGAAGCTTAAAAAGACATTGAAACCAAATATATATACTAGAAAAAAATGTAATAACATGTCTAGTGGTAAAGTTTTAAGTTTCTTATTCAGGAGAAAGGCAGAAAATAATGATTACAGTTAGATATTGTTAAAGGAAATGTGCAGATTAAAATTTAAACCTAAATATTGTGAGGAAAGGACTAAAACCATTTTTAAATAAGTCAAGAGTAAAACAAATGACTACAGAAAATGTAATCACAGCAATTGAAGGTGGAAAGGAGACAAAAATCAAGCAAAGAAAAAGTTTGGTAAATTAAAAACAAAAAATGATAGTACAAACAAATGCAAAATAATAGTAATTACAATAAAAAATAAATAGATTAAATTCTCTCATTACAAGACATTTTCACATAGGCGTCCTTTCTGAAATCTCAGGGCATAGACTGGACAAGAGCTCTACTTATGCTTAGGCAAACTCATGTTTGTAGAATGAGTTTGTATTACTCCATTTGAGGAACACCATCCTAGTCACTCCAGGCTAGGGGTTTCATCTTTTACAAAGATCAGTGAAAATGGATTGATAATTAAGTTGATAATTACTCTTTTTAAACTATGTTAGTGAGTTTGGTTTTGTAAACCAAAATTTGTATCTTTTTAAACAATAAGGCCACAAGTAATTGATTTCTTTATATGTTAAGGAAGAGATATTGGAAGTAGATAGTTACAACCTATATTTGCAGTAAAGATTTGGAGGCACAGATAAAGTAAGTAGTGCCTGTTATATTATGAGGCTGAATTAAGGCGTGTGTGTGTGTGTGTGTGTGCGCGTGCGTGTGCGTGCGTGCGTGTACACACACACACACACACACTCTGAACTACCTTGAATAAAAGCTTTTAAGAATATTCAGTAGAATGAACTTAACATGTACTGTTCCCATCATACACATTTATTTTTCTTTTCTAAGATACTTGAATTTAAAACTTGAATTTAGAATTTTACAGGTTCAGTAATATCTGAGGTATTTATTACTCAGGAAATTCCAAGCAGTTTGGGCTCATTTTCCTACTAAATAAATTTTCCCTCATTGAGTATCTAGGTCTGAGCTATGTTCTGTTATTAACAAAATTTGTTGTGAGCTTACTTTTTTTTTCCTTCAAATAATACAACCTTACACCAAGGTCAGATCATGCTAGATTGTTTAAAATATTATGCAAATGTAACTTTCTTCTTTTTCACTTGAAAAATTTTCTTTTCTCTCTCTGGTATCTGATATGATATCCTTAGATGTAGATCCTAAAAAGCCCTGGAGAACTAGGGCTTTACCCATAGTCCTTTTCAGCTTTCCACTACAAATATTCTCTCTTACTGTGAGCTGAGATTATACGGAATTCAAAAGGGATTTTGCTTGAAGTTTATTTTAACTTCGAGAAACACAGTCTTATTTAGAATATTGTGCAAAATTTGCTCCTTTAATTCAGTGGTTGCAGTTGGATTAACAAAATGTATATCACACAATTTTCTCTTGCTACCACAAACATTTTCTTTGTGGTTATGCAAGTGTGACTTTATATTTTCTTAATGAGATGGAGGAAGGAACTAATGTTTACTGAACATTGGTTATTTTACCAGACTATAACAGGCATATTACATAAACACTTTAATGTAACAGTTTCAATTCCATGAGTTAGTTTTAATTTTCCCCATAGTCTAGAGGAGGAAAACAAGTATTTGCTGAAGTCACAATGTTTTTGTCTTCCACATCCTAGTCTAAAAGGTATGACATTCATTTCATTTGTGGAATATTCTGGATAAAATTGTTTTTTCTTTTCTTGCCATAAGTGCCTTTACGGGTGCTTGACTTTAAAGGCAAAGAGTTTATTTTTATAAGGCATCGGTAGTTTAGAATATTTTCATATTTCTATATCCTGTTCTACTTTCTATAAACATTTAGTTTTGTACATGACATTTTCTGTTTTGAGAAAGTTTGCCCTGTAATGACTTCTTGTAAGACCTTAAAATTGTATTTATTTATTTACTTTTTTATAAATTTATTTATTTTATTTTTTGGTTGAGTTGGGTCTTCGTTGTTGTGCGTGGGCTTTCTTGCGGTGAGCAGGGGCTACTCTTCTTGCAGTGTGCGTGCTTCTCATTGCGGTGGCTTCTCATTTCGGAGCATGGGCTCTAGAGTGCAGGCTCAGTAGTTGTGGCACATGGGCTTAGTTGCTCTGTGGCATGTGGGATCTTCCCAGACCAGGGCTCGAACCCGGGTCCCCTGCATTGGCAGGCGGATTCTTAACTACTGTGCCACCAGGGAAGTCCCTAAAATAGTATTTTAAATAGTTACAACTATGTATTATTTGCGAGAACATAAATGTAAACTCCATAAATGTAGACTCCATTTGTTGGTGTGTGTGTGTATGTATAAAATTTGGGCAAAGTTGTCATACAAAAGACTGCAAGAATTTTTTAAAAAAATAAATTTATTTATTTATTTATGACTGCAAGAATTTAAAGTGTACAATTTGATAAGTTCTGGCATATAAACATATCTGTGAAACCATAGTCACAATCAAGATAGAGAACATAGAACATATACACACCCCCGACCCCAGTTTTCTCCTATATCTCTGTAATATCTTCCTTCAATTCCCTCTCTTCTATCCTCTCCAGGAAAAAACTGACCTGCTTTCTGTCATCACAGATTAGTTTCCATTTTCTAGAGTTTATGTGAATGGATTATACAGCATGTACTTATTTTGGGGTTGGAGGGATAGCTTCTAGATTCTTTCATAAAACATAGTTATTTTGAGATTAATTCATGCTGTAGTATGTATCAATAGTGTATTCCTTTTTACTGCTGAGTAATATTCCATTATATAAATATACCACAGTTTATCTACTTATCTGTTGTTAATTGACATTTGGTTTGTTTCCAGTTTTGGGCTATTACTGATGGAATTCCTATAGCTGTTCATGTACAAGGCTTTGTATGGACATATGTTTTCTCTTGATAAGTACCTAGGAGTGGAATGGCTGGATCATATGGTATGTGTACCTTGAACTTTTTAAGAAACTATCAAAGTGGTTTCCAAAGTAGTTGTGCCGTTTTACATTCTCACCAGAAGTGTATGAAAATTCTAGTTTTTCAACATCATTGCTAAACTTGGTATGTTGTGTCTTTTTCATTTTACCCATTCTATTAGGCATGTAGTGATATCTAATTGTGGTTTTAGTTGGGATTCCTCTCATGGCATGTTGAGCATCTTTTCATGTGTCTATTACCATCTACACATCTTACTTAATGAACCATCTGTTCAAATCATTTGCCCATTTTTTATTGGGTTATTTGACTTCTTACTGATTTTTGATATTCTTTATTTATTCTGGATACAAGTTCTTTATCAAATGTATGCTTTGTATATTTTCTCCAAGCCAGTGGAAGTCTTTTGAAGTGTGGGCCTTTTTAATTTTGATGAAGAATAATTTATCTTGAAATCAAGTAGATATTACTACAATTTTGTTCTTTTTACTCAAAGCTATCTTGGCTCCTCTAGTTCTTTTGCATTTTCATATGAACTTTTGAGTCAATTTGGTGATTTCTACAAGAAGGCATACTGGGATTGTATTGAATATATAGATCACCTTGGGGAGAATTGACATTTTAATAACATTGAGTGTTTTGAGTGACAAACCTGGCTTATGAACCTTTATTTTTCAGACACTCTTTAATTTCTCACAGCAAATGTTTCATAGTTTTCAAGTGTACACATCTTTCATATTTTTGTCAGATTTCCCTCTAAGTAGTTAATATTTTTGATCCTTTTAAAATTATTTTCTTAAATTTCAATTTCTGATTATTTATTGCAAGTTTGTAGAGATACAATTGATTTTGTGTATTGATTCTGTATCCTATAACCTTGTTACACTTCCTTGTTAATTCTAGTAGCCTTTTTGTAGATTCCATTGGGTTTTCTCCACAGATGATCTTGTTCTGTGTGAAAAGACAGTTTTGCTTCTTCCTTTCAGATCTGGAGGCCCTTGCTTTCTTCCCCCCCACTCTTTTTTTGCTTGATTACACTGGCTAAAATTCGCAGTACATTGCTGAATGGTAGTGTCTTGTTCCCGATCTTAGGAAGAAAATATTCAGTGTTTTACCGTTATGTTGTTACCTGTAGATGTCCTTTATCACTTTGAGGAGGTTTCTTCTAATCCTAATTTCTTGAATAGTTTTTATTAGAAATGGATGTTGACATTTGCCAAATATTTTTTTCTGCTTCCGTTGAGATAATCATGTTTTTTTCTTTTTTAGTTTGTTAATATATGATTTTGGTTGATTTTGGAATGTTAAACCACTACTGCATTTCTAGGATAAATCTCACTTAATATATTATCCTTTATATATATGTTTGGTTTTGATTTGCCAAACTTTTACTTAAAATTTTTGCATGTATATTCATGAGGGCTATTAGTCTATAGTTTCTTTTTTTATTGTGATGTTTTTGTCTGGTTTGGATATTAGGACAGTGCTGATTTCAAGGGATGAGTACAAAAAAATTATTCTTTAGTTTTCTGGAAGTGTTTGTATAGGATTATCTTTGTCTTAAATATTTGGTAGAATTAACCAGTTATGCCATCTGTTCCTGCTCAGATGTTCTTTTATTATCCTTTTAATATCTGTAGAATCTAGAGTGATATTGATCTTCTCAAAGAATCAACATTTAATTTCAGTAATTTTCTGTGTTGTTTTTACTTTTCTATTTAATTGATTCCCTTTTTGATCTTTATTATTTCCTTTCTCCTGCTTATTTGAGTTTAATCTTGTCTTCCTTTTGTAGATTCTTAAGGTAGTATCTGAAGTCATTTATTTCTTGTTTTCTAATATTGGCATTTAGTGCTATAAATTTTCCTCCTAAGTACTGTGTTGATGACATCCTACAAATTATGATATGTTATGTTTTCATTTTCATTTGGGTTAAAATATTAAAAAATTTCTCTGTTTAAGTGTTCTTTGACCAATGAGTTATTTAGAAGTGTATTAATTTTTTCCAAAATATTTGGAGATCTTCCAGGTATCTTTCTATTATTGATTTCTAATTAAATTCCATTGTAGGCAGAGATCATATGTCGTATGACATGAATACTTCTAAATTTTAAGACTTATTTTATGGCGCAGAATATTGTCTAATTGATAAATCCCCATGTGTACTTGCAAATAATGTGAATTCTGCTATTGTTAGGCAGAGTGTTCATGTTGGTTGATAGCATCATTTAAGTCCACTATATTATCACTGATTTTCTGTCTGCTGCTAATGATTTTGAAGGAAGGGGCATAGACATCTCTAATTCTATTTGTAGACTTGTTTGTTTCTCCTTGCTGTTCTATTAGATTTGGTTCATATACCTATATATTTAGGTATCAGGTATATAAATATTTAGTATTATGTCTTGATTAGTTGACCCTTTTATCATTATGAAGTGATGTTTAGTTATATAATGATATTCTCCGCAGCAGTGTGGGTGGATCTTAACAGCAGTGATACGTAAAAGAAACCAGACATAAAAGGCTACATACTCTGTGTACTGATTTACGTCACATTCTGAAAATGGTAAAATTATAGGGATTTTAACCAGCTAATTGGTTGCCAGATGTTAAGGATGAGGTTAGGGCATTGACTGCAAAGAACCATGAGGGAAATTTTTGAGGCAATCAGAATGCTCTATATTTGGATTCTGGTGGTGACAGTTACACAACACTGTATACATTTATCAAAACTTATTGACTTGTACACTAACAAGTAATACATTTTTCCTCATCTTTATCCTTGAGAAGCTCACAGCTTATTAATGTTTCAAAGAAGGAGTTCAGACACTTTGGTGTACTTTTTATACTTCAGTAAGCTTGACAAAATAAATATCAAGAAGATACAATCACTTTTTCTTCTCATTTGTTCCAATATAAACACAAATATTCACTTCAGTTTCCTACGTAATTTCCTGACGAACAGTCAGTGGACTGCGTGACATACACAGTCGTGTACTCTCACGTAGAGATGCAGCTTTGGGAGAAAGTTTGAGCATGTGAGACCGAGGTCAAGATGAAGTTCCAAAGTGCAGAAAACACCAAAAATGCCACACCTTGAATATCTCATATCCAGAAGTCCCACTGAGGGGGTAGTGCCACAAAGACAAGCGCAGGACACAGTCCTCATTCTAACTGGAAGAAAGTCTGGACGTCTAGCAGTGTCTTGGCTCTTTCTCTGACAAACCTCATTTCCTGGAGCAAGAAAGGCTCCGTGTCTCAGGGTTTTTCCTTGTTGGTTTCCAGAAGGGATATATTACACTCTTTCCACAAGTCATCTTGAGTTAGGAGAGTAACTCTGCCTTACATATGCACTTCCAGTCATACTTATAAGTTCATATCCCTGTAGAATGCAATAAATAAGCAAGCAGTTGTGTTTGTGATTAGCCTGAATTGTTAAGAAATGTTTCTATATACTTTGTTGAATTTCCCACTTTGCAAATGTCCCCCAAAGTGGTACAGAATATATGATCTATTTTTTTTGCTCTCTGAAGAAACTCAGTAGGTCCCAAGCAAGCCTTTATAATTTTACTCTCAAATATAATTAGCTCAATTCAACGATTATTTATTGAGCCTTTATGATGTTCCAGACAGTAGGAATGAAAGAACAGGAGTTCAGAAGTTGAAAGACTTGGCCCCTATCCTCAAGAAGCTCAGAGTTATTAATATGCATGAAAGGAAATTGCGAGACACTTTCATGTACTTTGTATGGATATGATTATACATGTGAGAGTTTCTTGTTTTGCCTCTATCCCTTTGCCTTCTCTTGTTTTTACAGATAAGGGAATAGAGACGTTTCTTACATTCCATCATTGATTCCTTTCCTTAACTTTTCCAAATTTTGTTTACATTTTTCAATAAAATATCCATTAACTATTTCTGGAATGGCCAGTGTTCATTAAAGGAGAGCCTTATTCCATGTCCTCACATTTCCATTGAGGGAAAGTAATTTCTGATCCAGTCCCCACAGGTGGAAGAACTGGAACGAATACTTTCAAATGATCTATCCACTCATTTAATCTTTTTCCCCCTTAGAAATATGAGTAACTGCTCAGGTTAAATTGGCAAGACCTTGGTATCTTTTGGGTGATGTATCATAATGGGTAGAATTAGTCCATTGAAAGGCAGTATAGGGTGGGGGCAAGTTCATCCCTTATCTGTGGCTTTATAAGATCTAGTTGCACTCAGGTGAAGCAAGAACTTGTGCTTAAATAAACTATGTTGTAAGTCTTCTAGATCTGGGTCCTCTATATTGGAAGTGAACCATACTCCAGAATCTCTTCTAGAAACTGAAAAAGTATGTTAGATCATACTTGTTTTGTAGCCTGTTATCTTCAGTTTAAGACATGAGAGTGCATTCATCAAAGGAGGTACATTCACTGATTTAGCTCTAGGAGGGGGCTTTGTGTTTTGGGAGTAATTGCCCCACCATTAATAAAATAAGTATGTTAATCTTTATTTGATTTTTTGTTACTTTTATCTTTATTTGATTTATTTAGTAAACTTTTATTGAGCGTCTACTATGTGCTAAGTGGTGAAAATACAGTGATGAATGAGACAGGTTTTCTAAAATGGCTTAAAAAAGGAAAACGTGAAGAAAATGTAAAATATTGAAAATAAAAGGGAGCTATGTGATAGAGAGTGGCCAGGGAGCTCTTTAAATTGCATAGTTAGAAAAGTCCTCTTTGAAAAATGACATTAGCTGCTTAAGATGCATCTTAATGTGAGGAAACAACTACATATGGGGGAAACACATGTGGGAAGATCTAGAGGAAGAGTGTCACTGGTGGAGAAAACAGACTCTATCAAAACTCATGAGCTTAATACAATAGAAGGATAGAAAAAACCAAGGATGACTAGAGAGCATTTAGCTGAGGGAAAAAGATAAATGACACCCCATAAAATAATTGGTAGTATCACCACTGACTCTCTTTCTTGTCCCCTTCTTTACTTCATCCTTACTCATTTCCTGTCAATACTTCCAGCTACTCTTTCTTCTGAGCCTCAAGTTCTTCATGTAATATTCTAGAATGCTCTGATACAACTTTTTTTTTTTTTTCAGAATATAACAACTTCACGTGAATTCGCAGTGAGTAATATTTTTCTTTTCTGAAAGATTCTAACTGGAGTACAAAAGTGTATATTTTTTGAAGTCTTATTTTGGAAGCCTTTACTTATATTCATCTGTATCACTGAATCCAAAATTATCTCTGATATTTGAATACAAAATATTCTCTGTTTTAAATTGTTTTTCACAAGGAACCTTTAAAATAGTTACACATTAAAAAAATGTATAGGCTATTTTATGAAACTTTTGCTCTTTGTATTTTCTGTTTCATATACTTAGTGTTTTTGGCTTTTTTTCTTTTTTGTGTCTGTAGGTTTTTCTGGATTTTATTTGAGTTCTACCAATAGTTATTCTTCTCAGCATTCTATTATACAATTATAGTAAGCGACCCTTAACGTACTCATAACATTTACAGAATAAATGGTTCTTTATCCAATGATTTCTCAGAAAAAACTAATCCTTGGGTGTGGAAGTGGGATTCCTCAGCTAAATGCATGTTTGACATAGCCAGGTACCTGAATAGACAGTTGTTCCACTACTGAAAATTGTCTGAGTGGAATGCCTAAGCACTCATGGTGGTCTTAAAAGAAAGTAAGAGGCATCTGACAGGATCCTCCAAGCAGTTCAGCTATCTAATCGGACCATCTGAATTCCTTAGTGAAAGATAAGAAAAAACCCTGCCTACCCATTAGGGCAGTCACTCAATTGTAATAAAGCAGATGTTTAAACAAGGTACACATAGCTATGTCTGTCAGTCTGTCATGTAGTGAAGAGGTGGAGGTGCACCGGAGTGGGGGGCGGGGGGTAGGAGGGACAGATGAGGGAGAGGAAGCAAAGAATCCTGCTGGACTTGAGTGTGTGAGCAATAGAGGCAATAGCTTAAAATAAGGTGGCAGCCCAAGACGCTGTTGCAAGTCTGAAACAGTAGCTGCCATTTGCTGATTTTGAAAGATATCCAGAGAGAAAGACTGGGTCAGTGCTAGTGAACCATGACTGAGAAAGACAACATATTTTACACTCCCTGTCTTTCACATACCTTATTTTTGTGAGCACTAGGAGCATTTGGCCAGGATATATAAGTTTTTGTGGTGCATATTGAGAGAATACTTTTCCTAAGGAGCTATTTTTGTTTATTTGTTTGGCTGTGATGTAATGGAAAGTATGTGTTTTATGTTTGGTACTGGACATATCATTCGGTCTCTCTGAGGTCTGATTTCCTCAGCTGTAAAATGATGACAGTAATACTTTGAAGAACTAGAAATTATGTGTATAAAATGCATGACAGATAGAGCCATCATTAGTTTTGATGGTGTTTTCTCTTGGTAGTTGTTGAGATTGTTGTCGGGGTGACCTACTTTGTGGTTAGTGTGGGACTCCAAAGAGAGAACTCTTCATGACAATTTAATAGGAATACCTAGAAACCTGAAAATGGACTCAACCCAATGTGTTTGGAAGAAGAGATTGTAACTACGGAACAACTGGAGTGTCTGCTAAGGGATATTTGCATTTAGGGATATCTAAGCAATGTGCTAGACTGCCTCACAGTCCATTTTACCAGAGGCATGCTCTGGGAGGAGTTAACATACAGACTCATGTGGGTGCACACATAAATGTTTTGTAAGTTGGTGGATGTCCATGGGGAGGGGGCTACATCTGGCTTTGTGCAGGCATCTGTTCCATGCAAACTACTTACCTGCTTATGGGAAAATATAAATCTTAAAATAATAGGACAACTTTCAGGTATATTGTTATATTCAAAATCAAGGATTCAAAATCTTACAGTACAGCCCTAGAGAATCCATAGATGGGCTTGAGAGGGTCCTTGGAACCCATGAACACTGAAATTTTTTGTGTGCATTTTCCTGGGCTGAATTTTCATAGTTTCTATTTTCAGAAAGTTTCCTGGTCATAAGAAAGTTAAGAATTTCTGTTCTATGGTATCAAATAAGATAAGATAAAGAAAACAGACTGATCTTAAAAGATTTTGGATATCTGATATTTAGTGGACAGGTGGTCTCTTTCAATTGGATCTATTTATCCTTTGAGTTACCATCACCAGCAAGTGAATAGCAGTAAAACAGGTTGTAAAATATCAACTTGAAATATTCCCTACTGTTCCCATGTAGCTTTTTTTTTTTCAAGCTCTCTTCCTGTTTGGTTCCTCTTTGGTTTCTCAGTTTTCTAAATTGAATTATAATTAGTTTTCAGGTACTGAGAGAAACTGATAAAGATGAGTTATATAAGAGAAAATAGAATAAAAAGATAGCTAGCTGGCTGAAAAGGACTATAGAGAGTTTTGTGGGAGTTGACAAAGAAATCTGTAACATTAGGCATAAAATAGTTTGAGGACTGATGAAATAAAGGCTGACTCACAGAAGTTCCTGCAAGACAAATTGTGTGCCAGTTCATTACTTTGAAGAATCAAAAGCAGTAATTCCTACGTTATGATTTTGGGGAAAATATCTCTTTAAGAATTCAGCACTGAGTGTAGAAACTTGAAAATTAAAAAAAGAAATTTGCATTGAGATAGAATTAGAGAACATATATTACATTTAAACCTGTTTTACATATATTATTTAATCTTCACAAGCACCCAATGATAAAAATACTCTTTCATCTCAACTTTAATGATGAGGAAATTGATAATTAGGTAGATTAGGCTACTTGACAGAAGTATGACCATAAATCATAAAGCCAGGAATCAAACTCAACTGATTCATTATGCTATTGACAAAGAAGGGACTGTAAAATCTCAAACTACATAAGTAGCTAGGGGATATAGTATAGCTCTGTTGATGATTAATATTGATAATGCCATTACTAAATATTATACTTGCTAATGAATAAAGTATTATTGCTGCAATAATAATACTGACTAGCACTAAGATGTCCAAAACAAGAATCATTCATGATTCTTTGCCTGTGTTTACAAATCATTCTCACCTCCCACAGTGGATGCTATATTATTTTAAATTCCCTTCATGGGTTTCAACATAGTATTGTTTAATTTTAAGCAGTTCTAACATTGTTTTTGTAACATGCATTTGAAGACTTGTACTGGTAAGCGTCAATAAATTTGGGAGGTCATTGTAACCTTTCATTTTGGTCTGGGAGATATGTACTCTGAAGTCTGAGGGAGAGACTGGCATCACAAAGCCAGAGTCATATACATAATGAAATAAAAAGGTAATGAAGTATCATATTGCTCCATTAGAGAATAAAGGAGAAACTATTACCTTTCATGATTGGTATATTACAAGGGAAATGGGCGTTTTTCTGATGTATTTTTTATGAAACCTAACTGCTGATTCAGAAGAATGTTTTGAAGTATAGTTAAATATGAGGAAAATAATACGTCTGTAAAACTCCAAGCAATAAAACATTGTTGAACACTGTAGTGAATATTTTTAATACTACTGACGTCTACTTAATTTATTCTTTTACTTACATATTTACTCAACAGACATTCAGTGACCACATACTATGTATTAGGACCTGTGTTTGACACCACAAATAATTTTAAAATGAAATAGAACACTACCAAATGTAAAATAGATAGCTAGTGGGAAGCAGCCACATAGCACAGGGAGATCAGCTCGGTGCTTTGTGTCCACCTAGAGGGGTGGGATAGGGAGGGTGGGAGGGAGACACAAGAGGGAGGACATATGGAGATGTATGTATATGTAGAGCTGATTCACTTTGTTATCCAGCAGAAACTAACACACCATTGTAAGGCAATTATACTCCAATAAAGATGTTAGAAAGAAATGAAATAGAGAAGAACTTTGAAAGAGCTTAAAGTTTCTCCCAATCACAGGAAAATAGGCTGTAAATGGGAACATATTTTTCTATGTAACATTGTGGAATTATGTGACTGCAGAATCGTAGTTGTTTAGCTGCTTCTGGGTTTCTGATAGAAACTGGGTGCATTCAAGAAGATGTGATGTCACCACAATGCTGAGATCCTAATCTATCGATATCTTAGTGTGATGCTTCCACAACCTTCCAACAAATGATTATTTCTCTCTTCCTTTTCTTCGACCTAATGATAGAGCATTTATGGTCAGGGTAAAACTAGGAGTGAAAAGTAGATATAGTATTTTGCTTAATTCATCCCTGATTTTTCAAGAATGCCTCCCCTCCTTTTTTTTTTTTTCTCATCAGTGAAGACATCTTAGTCAATTCACTTAACTTCTTTGAATTTTGAGACTTTTGACTATGTCCTCCTTTTTCAAAGTTTTTCCTAGACTCTAATAAACATACATTCTCCTAATTTTATTACCTTCTGGATCCTCTTCCTATTGTCCATTGTCTGAAAACTAATGTTTCCTTTATCTTTGCTTTATGTCAAGAGGTAGGGTAAATCTGATCCTTGTTTTTCCAGCAAGGAGGGAAGCAGAAGTTTGAGTAGTCTTTTAAAGTACTAAAAACAATTATATTGTCATTGAAGAAACGTTCAGCATGAATGTACGGTTGGCCCTCTGTATTCATGGGTTTCACATCTGTGGGTTTGACATCCAGGGATTCAGCCAACCAGAGATGGGTCTGGAATTGGTTGATTCCCCAGATGGAAGACAGGTAGATATGGAGGGCCAACTGTATTCATTATATCAATACTACACCCTTTCATATAAGGGACTTGAGCATCTGTGGATTTTGATATCTGCAAGGGATCCTGGAAGTAATCCCTTGTAGATACCAAGGGATGCCTATACTTATTTCTATAGCTACTCCAGCTTTCTTTTATTGGTGTTAGCATTGTGTATCTTTCTCCATCCTTTCACTTTTTATCTATATGTCTTTATATTTAAAGTGGATTTCTTGTAGAGAACATATAATTGGCTCTTATTTTTTGATCCAGTATGATGATGTGTCTTTTTTTTTTTTTGGAGTATTTAGATCATTGACATTTAAAGTTATTTATTGACATAGTTGGATTAATATCTGCCATATTTGTTACTGTTTTCTATGTATTACCCTTGTTCTTGGTTCCTGTTTTGTCTTAAACTAGTTTCTGCCTTTTTGGTTTTAATTAAACATTTTATGATTCCATTTTCTCTCCATTCTGAGCATATTCATTTAACTTTTTAAAAAACTTTTAAAGATGGTTGCCGTAGAGTTTGCAATATACATTTATAATTAATCCAGGTCACTTCCAAGTAACAGTATACCACTTCAGGGTATTTCAGGTACCTTCTAATAATACAGTATTCCTAATTCCTCCTTCTCATCCCTTGAATCATTGGCTGTCATTCATTTCACTTATACATAAGCTATAATAGATACATTGCTGCTATTGAACAAATTATTATCTGTTAGATCAACTAAGTATAAAAAAATAAAAATTAAAAAAATATTTAACTTATTCCTCCTCTAATGCTCTTCCTTTCTTGATGTAGATTTGATTTTCTGATCTATATCATTTTTCTTTTCTTTGAAAAACTTCTTTTAACATTCCTGTGAAGGCAGGTCTACTGGAAACTAATTCCCTCAGTATTTGTTTGAGGAAGTCTTTAGTTCTCTTTCTCTTTTGAGGGACAATTTTGCAGGATACAGAATTCTAGGTTTTTAATTTTAATTTCAACACAAATATTTCACTCCCCTTTCTTTTTGCTTGCATGCATGCTTTCTGAGAATTTGTATATAATCCTTACTTATCTTATTTCTTCTATATATGTAAGGTATCTTTTTCCTCTGGCTTCTTTCAAGATGTTTTTATCTTTGACTTTCTGCAGTTTGAATATGATATGTAAGTGTATGGTTGTTTTTGTTTTTGCTTTTGCTTTTTTTGCGTTAATCCTGTTTGGTGTTTTCTAAGCCTCTGGGATCTGTGGTTTAGTCTCTGACGTTAATTTAGGGACATTCTCAGTCATTATTGTTTCAAATATTTCTTCTTTCTCTCTTCTCTTTCTGATATTCCCATTACACATGTTACATCTTTTGTTGTTATTCCACAGTTTTGAATATTCTGTTCCTTTTTTTCCTCTTTGCTTTTCAGTTTCTATTGACATGTCTTCAAGCTCAGAGATTCTTTCCTCAGTCATGTCTAGTCTACTAATGAGCTTATCAAAGGCATTCTTCATTTGTGTTACAGTGGTTTTGACCTCTAGCATTTCTTTTTTATTCTTTCTCAGAATTTCCATCTCTCTGCTTATGTTTCGTATCTGTTCTTGCATGTTGTCTACTTTTTTCAGAGTCCTTAGCGTATTAATTATAGTTGTCTTAAGTTCCTGGTGTGATAATCCCAACATCCCTGCCATTATGTGCATCTAGTTCTGATGCTTACTCTGTTTCTTCAAACTGTGTTTTTTGCCTTTTAGTATCTTGGCAGTATTTTTTTTTGTTGAAAGCTGGACATAATGCATTAGATGAAAGGAACTGTGGTAAATAGGCCTTTGGTAATGTGGTGGTAAGGTGTGGGAAGAGGGGGAAAGTTTTATAGTCCTATAATTAGGTCTCAGTCTTTTAGTAAGCGGTACCTCTGTGTTGTGATCTTCACAAGTGCTTTTCCTGCCTGCCCCCCCTTAGGTGGGACAGGATGGCTAAAGGAGTCTGGAGTTGCATATTTCCCTTCTCCTAGGTTGGTTATGCCCTGATATTACCCCAGTAGTTTAGGTTCTGCTAAAATAGTTTCTCTTGAGGTCAGGCCTTGTTAAGAATAGAATGCTCTGATGTATTTCAAAATGGTTACTTTCCCCCTCCCCCTGCTGGAAGCAGGAGGGAATTTTTCTCTGACATTCACTGAGAACTTGGTAGAGCTCCTGACGGTAGAACTCACAAAAGTGTTAGGCCCTTCTGGAGTTTTTAACTCTCAGACTTGTCCATGTTGAGACAACAACTGGCAGTTTGTCAGTTACAGTTCAGGTTTTTCTACTCTGTACTGCTTCCCAGGGAAGTTTCTATTCATAGGTTTCTGCTCTAGTAAGTTGTGATTTTCTGTTTCTGCCTGTCTCTCCAATTTTGGGGGAAGCAGTTTGCCCTATGGTCTTACTTCTCTAATGGATCTAAGAAGAGTTGCTGATTTTTCAGTTTGTTCAGATTTTTATTTGTTAGGGTGGAATAATGACTTCCAACCTCTTTACCTGACAGAATGAAAACTCGAAGTCTCCAAAACTTTATATAATTATATGTAGATTATTCACATCTAATGCTCTTTTGTGGTGCTGATATTTCTAGTTTTACCAGACTTTAGCATTTTAGAGAATATGGCAAAGAATTCCCTGTGTTCCATGCAGAGGGAATAGCATGACTAGCACTGTCTGCATAATTAAGCCAACTCATATTTTCTGAATGCCTATATGTATCAGGCATGACTCTAGGTATTTTGACATATATTATCTCATTTAATTTCTGTGTAACTCTCCATTTTTACATGAGAAGAACATCGGTTGAGGGAAGTTATGCTAATGTTTTCTGTAAACTTATGCTGTTGGTGGATGACAGAGTCAGGTATGAACTTGGTCTTTCTGACTTATGTTATTCCCAATTGATAATCATTCTTCTCATTTGAGTATTTCTTTTTTTCTGATTTTTTAAATTTAATTTTATTTATTGTTTTATACAGAAGTTTCTTATTAGTTATCCATTTTATGCACATCAGTGTATACATGTCAATTCCAATCGCCCAATTCATCACACCACCACCCCAACCCGCTGCCGTTTTCCCCTCTTGGTGTCCATACGTTTTTTCTCTACTTCTCTGTCTCAATTTTTGCTCTGCAAACTGGTTTATCTGTACCATTTTCTAGGTTCCACATAAATACGTTAATATACGATATTTGTTTTTCTCTTTCTGACTTACTCTGTATGACAGTCTCTAGATGCATCCACGTCTCTACAAATGACCCAGTGTTTTTCCTTTTTATGGCTGAGTAATATTCCATTGTATATATGTACCACATTTTCTTTATCCATTGGTCTGTCAATGGGCGTTTAGGTTGCTTCCATGACCTGGATATTGTAAATGCAGTGAACATTGGGGTGCATGTGTCTTTTTGAATTATCGTTTTCTCTGGGTATATGCCCAGTAGTGGGATTGCTGGGTCATATGGTAATTCTGTTTTTAGTTTTTTAAGGAACCTCCATACTGTTCTCCATAGTGGCTGTATCAATTACATTCCCACCAACAGTGCAAGAGGGTTTCCTTTTCTTCACACCCTCTCCAGCATTTGTTGTTTGTAGATTTTCTGATGATGCCCATTCTCACTGGTGTGAGGTGATACCTCATTGTAGTTTTGATTTGCATTTCTCTGGTAATTAGTGATGTTGAGCAGCTTTCCATGTGCCTCTTGGCCATCTGTATGTCTTCTTTGGAGAAATGTCTATTTAGGTCTTCTGCCCATTTTTGGATTGGGTTGTTTGTGTTTTTTTTTTTTTTTTTTTTTTTTTTTTTTATGCGTTACGCGGGCCTCTCACTGTTGTGGCCTCTCCCGTTGCGGAGCACAGGCTCCGGACGCGCAGGCTCAGCGGCCATGGCTCACGGGCCCAGCCGCTCCGCGGCATGTGGGATCTTCCCAGACCGGGGCACGAACCCGCGTCCCCTGCATCGGCAGGCGGACTCTCAACCACTGCGCCACCAGGGAAGCCCCTGTGTTTTTAATATTGAGCTGCATGAGCTGTTTATATATTTTGGAGATTAATCCTTTGTCTGATGATTCGTTTGCAAACATTTTCTGCCATTCTGAGGGTTGTCTTTTCGTCTTGTTTATGGTTTCCTTTGCTGTGCAAAAGCTTTTAAGTTTCATTAGGTCCCATTTGTTTATTTTTGTTTTTATGTCCATTACTGTAGGAGGTGGATCAAAAAAGATCTTGCTGTGATTTATGTCAAACAGTGTTCTTCCTATGCTTTCCTCTAAGAGTTTTATAGTGCCTGTTCTTAGATTTTCGTCTCGAATCCATTTTGAGTTTATTTTTGTGTATGGTGTTAGAGAGTGTTCTAATTTCATTCTTTTACATGTAGCTGTCCAGTTTTCCCAGCACCACTTATTGAAGAGACTGTCTTTTCTCCATTGTATATCCTTGCCTCATTTGTCATAGACTAGTTGACCATAGGTGCGTGGGTTTATCTTGGGGCTTTCTATCTTGTTCCATTGATCTATGTTTCTGTTTTTGTGCCAGTACCATATTATCTTGATTACTGTAGCTTTGTAGTATAGTCTGAAGTCAGCAAGTCTGATTCCTCCAGCTCCGTTTTTTTCCCTCAAGACTGCTTTGGCTATTCGGGGGTCTTCTGTGTCTCCATACAAATTTTAAGATTTTTTGTCTAGTTCTGTAAAAAATGCCATTGGTAATCTGATAGGGATTGCATTGAATCTGTAGATTGCTTTGGGTAGTATAGTCATTTTCACAATATTGATTCTTCCAGTCCAAGAACATGGATATCTCTCCATCCATTGGTATCATCTTTAATTTGTTTCATCAGTGTCTTATACTTTTTGGCCTACAGGTCTTTTGTCTCCCTAGGTAGGTTTATTCCTAGGTATTTTATTATTTTTGTTGCAATGGTAAATGGGAGTGTTTCCTTAATTTCTCTTTCAGATTTTTCATCATTAGTGTATAGGAATGCAATAGATTTGTGTGCATTAATTTTGTAGCCTGCAACTTTAACAGATTCATTGATTAGGTCTAGTAGTTTTCTGGTGGAATCTTTAGGATTCTCTATATATAGTATCATGTCATCTGCAAACAGTGACAGTTTTATTTCTTCTTTTCCAACTTGGATTCCTTTTATTACTTTTTCTTCTCTGATTGCCGTGGCTTGGACTTCCAAAACTATGTTGAATAATAGTGGTGAGAGTGGACATCCTTGTCTTGTTCCTGATCTTAGAGGAAGTGCTTTGAGTTTTTCACCATTGAGAATGATGTTTGCTGTGGGTTTCTTGTATATGGCCTTTATTTTTATTTTTATTTTTGGTGGTACGCAGGCCTCTCACTGTCGTGGCCTCTCCCGTTGCGGAGCACAGGCTCCGGACGCGCAGGCTCAGTGGCCATGGCTCACGGGCCCAGCTGCTCCACAGCATGTGGGATCTACCCAGACCAGGGCACGAACCCATGTCCCCTACATCAGCAGGCAGACTCTCAACTACTGCGCCACCAGGGAAACCCTATGGCCTTTATTATGTTGAAGTAGGTTCCCTCTATGCCCACTTTCTGGGGAGTTTTTATCATAAGTCAGTGTTGAATTTTGTCAGAAGCTTTTTCTGCGTCTATTGACATGATCATATGGTTTTTATTCTTCAATTTGTTAATATGGTATATCATATTGATTGATTTGCATATACTGAAGAATCGTTGCATCCCTGGGATAAATCCCACTTGATCATGGTGTATGATCCTTTTAATGTGTTGTTGGATTCTGCTGGCTAGTATTTTGTTGAGGATTTTTGCATCTATGTTCATCAGTTATATTGGTCTGTAATTTTCTTTTTTTGTAGTATCTTTGTCTGGTTTTGGTATCAGGGTGATGGTGGCCTCATAGAATGAATTTTGGAGTTTTCCTTCCTCTGTAATTTTTTGGAAGAGTTTGAGAAGGATGGGTGTTAGCTCTTCTTTAAATGTTTGATAGAATTCACCTGTGAAGCCATCTGGTCCTGGACTTCGTTTGTTTGAAGATCAACAAACACAGTTGATCACAGGTTCAATTTCATTACTTGTGATTGGTCTGTTTATACTTTCCGTTTCTTCCTGGTTCAGTCTTGGAAGGTTATAACTTTCTAAGGGTTTGTCCATTTCTTCCAGGTTGTCCATTTTATTGCCATAGAGTTGCTTGTAGTAGTCTGTTAGGATGCTTTGTATTTCTGTGGTGTCTGTTGTAACTTCTCCTTTTTCAGTTCTAATTTTAATTGATTTGAGTCCTCTCCCTCTTTGTCTTGATGGGTCTGGCTAATGGTTTATCAATTCTGTTTATCTTCTCAAAGAACCAGCCTTTAGTTTTATTGATCTTTGTTATTGTTTTGTTTCTATTTCATTTATTTCTGCTCTGATCTTTATGGTTTCTTTTCTTCTGCTAACTTTGAGTTTTGTTTGTTCTTCTTTCTCTAGTTCCTTTAGGTGTAATGTTAGATTGTTTATTTGAGATTTTTCTTGTTTCTTTAGGTAGGTAGGTTTGTGCAGCTATAATCTTCCCTCTTAGAACTGCTTTTGGTGCATCCCATAGGTTTTAGATCATCGTGTTTTCATTGTCCTTTGTCTCTAGGTATTTTTTGATTTCCTCTTTGATTTCTTCAGTGATCTCTTGGTTATTTAGTACCATATTGTTTAGTCTCCATGTGTTTGTGTTTTTTACGTTTTTTTCCCTGTAATCGACTTCTAATCTCATAGCGTTGTGGTCAGAAAAGATGCTTGATATGATTTCAATTTTCTTAACTTTACTGAGGCTTGATTTGTAACACAAGATGTGATCTGTCCTGGAGAATGTTCCGTGTGCACTTGAGAAGAAAGTGCAATCTGCTGTTTTTGCATGGAATGTCCTATAAATATCAATTAAATCTATCTGGTCTATTGTGCCATTTAAAGCTTGTGTTTCCTTATTAATTATCTGTTTGGATGATCTGTCCATTGGTGTAAGTGAGGTGTTAAAGTCTCCCAGTATTATTGTGTTACTGTCGATTTCCTCTTTTAGAGCTGTTAGCAGTTGCCTTATGTATTGAGGTGCTCCTGTGTTGGGTGCATCTATATTTATAATTGTTATATCTTCTTCTTAGATTGATCCCTTGATCATTATGTAGTGTCCTTTCTTGTCTCTTGTAACATTCTTTATTTTAAAGTCTATTTTATCTGATATGAGTATTGCTACTTCAGCTTTCTTTTGACTTCCATTTGCATGGAATATATTTTTCCATCCCCTCACTTTCAGTCTGTATGTGTCCCTAGGTCTGAAATTGGTCTCTTATAGACAGCATATATGTGGGTCTTGTTTTGTATCCATTCAGCAAGCCTGTGTCTTTTGGTGGGAGCATTTAATCCATTCACATTTAAGGTAATTATTGATATGTATGTTCGTATGACCATTTTCTTAATTGTTTTGGGTTTGTTTTTGTAGGTCCTTTTCTTCTCTTGTGTTTCCCACTTAGAGAAGTTCCTTTAGCATTTGTTTTAGAGCTGGTTTGGTGGTGCTGAACTCTCTTAGCTTTTGCTTGTCTGTAAAGCTTTTAATTTCTCCATCGAATCCAAAGGAGATTCTTGCTGGGTAGAGTAATCTTGGTTGTAGGTTCTTTCCTTTCAGCACTTTAAGCATATCATGCCACTCCCTTCTGGCTTGTAGAGTTTGTACTGAGAAATCAGTTGTCAACCTTATGGGAGTTCCTTTGTATGTTATTTGTCGTTTTTCCCTTGCTGCTTTCAATAATTTTTCTTTGTCTTTAATTTTTGCCAATTTGATTACTGTGTTTCTCGGCGTGTTTCTCCTTTGGTTTATCCTGTATGGGACTCTCTGTGCTTCCTGGCCTTGGGTGGCTATTTCCTTTCCCATATCAGGGAAGTTTATGACTGTAATCTCTTCAAATATTTTCTCAGGTCCTTTCTCTCTCTCTTCTCCTTCTAGGACCTCTATAATGCGAATGTTGTTGTGTTTAATGTTGTCCCAGAGGTCTCTTATGTTGTCTTCATCTTCATTTCTTTTCATTCTTTTTTCTTTATTCTGTTCCGCAGCAGTGAATTCCACCATTCTGTTTTCCAGGTCACTTAGCCATTCTTCTGCCTCAGTTATTCTGCTATTGATTCCTTGTAGTGTATTTTTCATTTCAGTTACTGTATGGTTCATCTGTTTGTTTTTTAATTTTTCTAGATCTTTGTTAAACATTCCTTGCATCTTCTCTATCTTTGCCTCCATTCTTTTTCTGAGGTTCTGGATCATCTTCACTATCATTATTCTGAATTCTTTTTCTATCTCCATTTCATTTAGTTATTTTTCTAGGGTTTTATCTTGTTCCTTCATCTGGTACATAGCCTTCTGCCTTTTCATCTTGACTGTCTGTCTGCAAATGTGGTTTTTGTTCCACAGGCTGCAGGATTGTAGTTCTTCTTGCTTCTGCTGTCTGCCCTCCGGTGGATGAGGCTATCTGACAGGCTTGTGTCAGTTTCCTGATGGGAGGGACTGGTGGTGGGTAGAGCTGGCTGTTGCTCTGGTGGGTAGAGCTCAGTAAAACTTTAATCCACTTGTCTGCTTTGGGTGTGGCTGAGTTCCCTCCCTGTTGTTTGTTTGGCCTGAGGTGACCCAACACTGGAGCCTACCTGGGCTCTTTGGTGGGTCTAATGACAGACTCTGGAAGGGCTCACGCCAAGGAGTACTTCCCAGGACTTCTGCTGCCAGTGTCCTTGTCCTCACGGTGAGGCACAGCCACCTCCCGCCTCTGCAGGAGACCCTCCAACACTGGCAGGTAGGTCTGGTTCAGCCTCCTATGGGATCACTGCCCCTTCCCTTGGGTCCCAGTGCGCACAGTACTTGGTGTGTGCCCTCCAAGAGTGGAATCTCTGTTTCCCCCAGTCCTTTCGAAGTCCTGCAATCAAATCCTGCTAGCCTTCCAAGTCTGATTCTCTAGGAATTGCTCCTCCCATTGCCGGACCCCCAGGTTCAGAAGCCTGACGTAGGGCTCAGAACCTTCACTCCAGTGGGTGGACTTCTGTGGTATAAGTGTTCTCCAGTTTGTAAGTCACCCACCCAACAGTTATGGGATTTGATTTTATTGTGATTGCCCCCCTTCTGCCATCTCATTGTGGCTTCTCCTTTGTCTTTGCATGCGGGGTATCTTTTTTGGTGAGTTCCAGTGTCTTCCTGATGATGATTGCTCAGCAGTTAGTTGTGATCTTGTGTTCTCGAAAGAGGGAGTAAGAGCATGTCCTTCTACTCAGCCACCTTGAACCAATCTCTCTCTTTCTTTTTCATTTGCTAAAATAGTCACAGTTGTCTTTGGCTTTCCAGAGGTGAAAGGATTATCCTGACAATCTTAAGTATAATGAGAAGAAAAAGAAGATTGTCACAAAATTCTGACATTTTGTCATGATTATTAGAATGAGGAATTATAAGGCTACTAAAAATAAGTAGTAAATATTATTTCTCTAAAATTATATTAATGGCCCATGCACCTTGAGGCACAACTATCAATATTATTCTACACTCACTGATCCCTAATTAATCTACCTCCCCTGCCCCTATTTATTTTCTTTAATTACTGAAGGATAAATTACCATATTTTTATTGTTGATTGATATTCCTTCTGTATATCTCGTGTGGATGCTCAGAAATTATAAGTTAAAGATAGTTTTAGTATGGGGAGGTTACAAGAGCTCAGATGAAAAGTGGGAAAGAGAATGTAATCTTCAGTCAATGTATTTTTATAGCCTTGTAGATGTTATAGTCCTTCCAAAATTGTCGCAAGGTTGTTCCTGAGTCGTCACTTGCCTTTACTGCCTGATGAAAAGTGTGACGTAGATAATATTTATTGAAAGTTGCTATAACTCCCTGGTTACATCCCATCCATAGGTTGGATGAACAATGTAGTTATTTGGTGGCAGATGCACTACTTTGCTGTTGTTGAAATTCGTCCATGAATGGGGTGTGGCCTGGAGCATTGTCTCGCAGCAAAAAAAAGTTAAATGGGACGTCCTTCTGCAAGCAATATTTCTCTACCTCCGGGATAAAGTGGTGGCAAAAAGCGTCCTGGAAAATGGACTGTGTAGCCCAGGCTTTGGGGTTACTCTTCTACACAGCAGGAAGAGAGCCCTTGGCTATGTTTTTAAGGGCTCTTGGGTTCCATGAATGATAAACTAAGAGAGCTTCAGCTTCGTATTGCTATAAGCATTGCCACCGAGCAGCAGAGTTAACCTATCCTTTGTTGCTTTATAGCCTGGCATCAACTTTTCCTCCTTATTGATGTAACTTCAGTCTGGCACCCTCTTTCAGTACAGTCCTGTCTCATCCATATTAAAAACCTGCTTGGGTAAATATCCACCTTCATCAATAATTTCTCAAAGCGTTTCAGGAAACTCCTGGGTAGCTACTGTACCTGCACTTGCTGCCTCGCCACTTACTTTTATGTTGTGAAGGTTGGCTCTAGCCTTGAACTGATGAAACCAGCCATGGCTGACATTGAAAGATGTGCCCACTGATTCTTCCCTGTGTTTCTTCTTCAAGTCTTCTTAAAGGCTTTTAGATTTCTCTTGAATCAACATTAAGCTGAGTGGAGCTTGACGCTGATGCTGATCCTGCATCCGCACACTGAGAAGTTTCTCCATCTCCTCCGTCACTTTTCCACGCTTCTTCGATATTATTGTCTACATCATTGGCACAGCAGACTTCACATGTTCTATGATCTTGTCCTTGTTCTTTAGAATCTTGCTGATGGTTGAATGACTCATGTTATAAGGACGAGCGATGTCTGTTAGGTGAGCTGACGCGAGTTGTGAAAGAATTCACCCTTAACCCTTAAGTTGCCTTCCTTCCTTGCCAATAACCTTAAATAAGTAAGGCGGTATAGTAGAAAGAGCATGAACTTTCGTATAAGGCAAATCTGGATTTATATATCAACTTTGTACATCTGTTATTTCAAAATAGCAGGCATGGTAACTATCTCACAGGAATGTTATGGGGATTAAATAAGATGCTATAAGTAAACTACCTAGCATGGTTATTGGCATAAAATAGATATTTAATGAATGTTTGTTTATTAAATAAATTAATGAAAATTTATATAAAAATTAAGGCAGCCATCTTAAGCAGGGTGAAGAGTTAAAGAGCAATATAAAAAATACCTGCATCGTGGTCTCTGTAGTGAAATGAACTGTTTTTCATAGTTCCCTAAAATGACCCCATATGCCCGGGAGACCTGTCGTACCATGATCCCTTCTAGGCCTTTTGCATTTCTCTAATACATGTTTATTGATTATCTATTCAGTGATCAAGACACTGAGAACAACAGTGGGAAACAAAATTGCCCTATTTCCCATCCTTATGGGAGCAGGTAGGCATTAAATAATTATAATCACACAGATGAACTATAACAGGCTTGTATATGAAAAAGGAAGAGCAGAGGAATGAGCAAATAAGATTGAGAAGAAGTAGAGAAGTAGGAGAAAAAATAGGAAGTTATGGTGTTATGCAAGTCAAGAGAAGAGAATTTTTAGGACGTGTAACTGTGTTGAATATTGCTGAGAGGTCAAGCAGGTGAATAATGGAAAGAGTCCTTGACCTGGCAGCATAGGAGTCATTAGTGACCTTACTAAATGTTGTTGGTGGACAGAGGGAATAAAGACCTGTTTGATGTGACTAGGGACTTAATACTAGATGAGGAAGTGAAGACAAATGTCAGACTTTCTGAGATTTGGCTGTGAAAGAGAGAGTAAGAAGGAATGGTGTATTAAGAGGGTTGAGAAAGGACTTTGCAAGATAGCAGATACGTATTTTGGTGGCTTATGGCATGAGATCAGTCAGGAGTAAGAGACTAAAGAGATAGTGTGAAGAGAGGGGATACCTGCTTTTCCCCAATCAGAATCTCTCCTCTTGCTTTCCATCCCAAATCAAACTTCTAATATCCGTATCTCAGTTGAGAATCTGACAGTCTCAAACTACTGACACAGAGACATGTCTCTTCATCTGAATAGTGTGTGAAGCTTGATAAACTTCATTTCACTGAAAAGGAGAGCAGATACTTGAATAGGGCAGAAACTTCCCTCAGCTAAAATAAAGTTGGACATATATTTTAAAATACATAAGCTTAAATAATTTTGGGGTAGGTAGTATCTAAAACTCATTCCACTCAATTGAGTTTAAAAAAATTTTTACAGATACAAGAAATATTGAGAGAACCCCTGAGAAGCTTGGAATTTTGAAGACTATAGAACCTTACTTCACCTGTTTTAGGATTTCAAATGATAGAAGCCCTTACTGATAATTATATGGATTTTGCCTTTAGACTTGATAAGCCTTGTGCTTCTGAATTCATTATTGATTCATGAAGACTTGAATGGTCTCTGAGGTGTTTAACACTTGCAGTGTGGTGACTACCAAGTAGGGAAAACATATTTGTTTTGTCCCCTTAGTTATTATACATTTCTCAATTCAGTGAGATTTCTGAAGATGCTATAAGAAGAAAATGAATTGAAGAATGTGAATTATTATTATTGAACCAAAATGGCTGGAGGTGTTACTTTTTTTGGCCTTATTTTCTCATCCTGTTTCAGAACATTGTTTTTGTTAAAATGTGAATATAGACATTATGAATTGTAATCTATCAGTAGAGAAAACTAATCAACACCAAGGTCAAGAACTCTAAAGATTCTGTAGTTCTGCGTTCATTTCCTACCGTAGTAGACTTCAGACACTTCAGAGGCTTGGTCTCAGTTTTGCAGATTTGTTTTATGAATCAGGAGGTTTTATATTGATATTAGCATAGAACCATAGAATTTTAAGCTAGTAAGAGGCTAGTAATCCTTTATGGCACTCAGTCTAACCAGGGGGTTGAAATGCTATGTAAAATTGTGTTGTTCACATGTGCATATATTTCAGATCTCATAGACTTTATCCAATTCTTAAAGTAACTGACATGAAAAAAAAAGCATCTAAAACTACATTTTATAGAGGAGGAAACCAGTGCCTTGGGAACCAAGACCTTTTCCCAAATCACACAAAATTTTAGTGGGATCAGTTTGTATTCTTATGGTGTTCATTTCATTCTGAAGTCCATAAAATCAAACTAGAGATATTAAGACTTTTTTTTTTTTTTACTGTTAAAGTCATTTATCAGGCTCATTGTGTCTACTGCATCGCTTTACTGTACTATTTGGGTGCTTTGGCAGAGCTTTAAATTTTTTTAATGAGAAAAATTCAGAAAGTAAGGGGAGATAGATATCTTTGCCTTACTGGGAAAAATAAACAGCTATTAAAATGAAGTTTATCAAATTAGGTGCTGAGAGGAAAGGTATGTTAGCATTTTGCATTGCACTAACCCCAAGCTAACATGATCAGTTCAAACCTGAGAAGTGGAATGTGTCCACTCTTTTTCTGTTTTTCTGTTTCAGAAGTGAATAGACATCTCGATAGAGCCCAGCTGCTATTTCCATTGACTTAATGAGTTTCTTAGTGCACCCCATTGTGCCTCAGTATTAGAGAAACATATGGCACATTTAACTCTTAACTATGGATTTATCTACTTTTTATTGTGTATTTTCCACCTGTGACACTATAGGTTCTTTAAGAAATCACATATATATGTATATATATATATGATAATATGATTCTATAATACATGCCAGTTGTGCTATTCAAATGGATATATGAACGAAATAGCTTTTTCTTCTTAAATGTTGCCAATAACTGTATGTTCTAGAAGAAAACTAAAAACAACATAAAACCCCTCATTTTAAAGCAATTGTGAATGTTTTAAGACTTTTTTTTTTACATCTTTATTGGAGTGTAATTGCTTTACAATGGTGTGTTAGTTTCTGCTTTATAACAAAGTGAATCAGCTATACATATACATATATCCCCATATCTCCTCCCTCTTGCATCTCCCTCCCATCCTCCCTATCCCACCCCTCTAGGTGGTCACAAAGCACCGAGCTGATCTCCCTGTGCTATGTGGCTGCTTCCTACTAGCTATCTATTTTACTTTTGGTAGTATATAGAAGTCCATGCCACTCTCTCACTTCGTCCCAGCTTAGTCTCCCCCCTGCCTGTGTCAAGTCCATTCTCTACATCTGCGTCTTTATTCCTGTCAGACGTTTTTTTAAAGTAATAAAAATATAGAAAAAGGTACAACAGAAAGGTTTAAAATCAGTAAATTGATCAACTAGGCAGGATATCAGGAAATAATTGCATAAATGGCCTAAAAAATTAAACATGGGCATTCTTACAAAGGTATTGGGTCAATAAAAGATGTCGTAAGAACAGAAATGCAATCAGTCAGGGATTCAGGAAAAATGGGAGGAGAACGTGAATAAATAGACAGGTTTCTTTATTTTTATTCTGATAATGATTTTCCTGAACCTCATTTGACAATGAATCTCAAGTTACAAGTCTTCATGTAAATCTTAATATACCGTTATAGATGACTAATTAAAGTAAAGCTCCACATGAGAATTAAGTCATTCCCTGGGGCCACCTGAAAGAGCCCAACGTTAACTGCATATGGCACTGGGTTTTGATGTGCAGCTATTATTTTCCAAGCTTTGACTTTGAAGACATTGATCAAAAACTGCCACCTCCTACCATGCACAATAACTCTGTCAGAGGCCTGACAACACCTCATAACAGCCACCTTATGCTCACAAAGACATGAATTTCAAAACCAAAAGATGTGAATGGCTAGGAGCCAGGGAGGAACTGATTTACCGAATTTACCTCTTATTTAGAATCCTTGTTGTGAATGGAAGCCATTTTCTTAACTCACACTGCTTTTTAATTGGAACACTTCTAATGAAAGCTCCAGAAGACAGACTGTGGCACAGGAAAAGATAGAAGAGAAAAAAGCAGACATGTATAACATCTTTCAAAGTTAATTTCATCATATTTTATAACAATAATGAACAAAAAACTATTTTCTAGATCCTGCGGCAATTCCTTATGAATAAATAGGGATTTGAGGTTATTTGAATTGACTTACGTATCTTGTTTGTGTTCAGTCATTGGAATACAGTAGGAACTAACTCATTAAAATGTATCTTTTTTTGTTAACTATTTTGCTTTCCAAAAAGGGTACCTATGAACTTCTCTTTTGTCAATTTTTATTTTATGAAACTTTTAACTATTTTTTTTTCTAATGCTGAATGGCAAGGTCTCACAATAGTTACCTTGAGAGGAAAAGATCACCTTTGAATAGAATGTTAGGTTTTGACAGGAGTAGAAGTTAGTATCTAATCTGACTTTAGTGGTGCTTGAAAATAAAAGGAAAACATGTTTCAAATTTCTAATGGTATAAATAAATAATAGCAAAAATTTTTGCCTTGATGTCTGTCTTATTATTTACATGGTAGGATGTGAGAAAGAAAGGGGAAAACAATAAAAAATTCCATCATTAAACTTTACTAAAAGAAGATATGAAAACTATGGAATTTTGAATTTCTCTTTCGAATGTCATACCTTTTTTTTTAAATGGAACTGTTGTTAACTGAAAGAATAGTTACATTTTCAAGATTGCTTATGACTTAGCCAGTAAGCGCCTCTTCTGAATAACTGTATTACGAACAACTCTACCTAACAGGTTGTTTTGTGAGTCTCTATTACAGTGGAAGCTAGCCTAACTTCTGGGGAGAAGCATGAGTGTAAAGGAGTCGGACTATTAGAGTATTTTGAGGACTTACTGTTTTTAAAACTTTAATTTTCTCATTTGTAAAACCAGGATAATATAATTGGCCTCAATAAGCTGATTATGAGAATTAAATGACGTAATATATATAGGGCCTGAGCATAGAGCATAACACACAATAACCAGCTCTTAAAGGGTAGCTATAATAATGAGAAAGAGAGATGTTCTTCATATAACAAGATCCTTTAAGGTGGTAGAATTTTATGAAGACTTATTGATTAATGACTTGTTTTAATTAACTTATTAACAAGGATGCAATTTTTAATTCAACTTCTTACTAAAATGCTTTACCATTTAATATGCGCTATTCATTCTTTTATGATCTTTAACAGCCACGTAAAGGGCTCTCACATACTTTCTGAGTGAAACTGTATTGCTGTCTGTTTAAAGACTGAATTCTGAGGAAATGTTTCCAGATACATTAATTTATGAAGGTGGATTCTATTTAGTGTAAGACAAGTCACAAAGCTTATCTCAGTGTCTGAGCATGAATTTCCTTTAAATATCCTGTGAGTTAAAAAACAAGAGTTTCATAAGTTCTGAGCCCTATTTACACAGTAGATTTAGATCTATTAGAGTAAACTAAATAAAGAGCATAGCTTTTGAACATGTGCTTATTCAATTAACCACAATGGCACCAGCGTTTTTTGCTACAGTCTTTTTAAGTCAGCACTCCTTTATAAAGAATTTTTTAAATCAGCAAGTTCACAAAAGGCCATGTAATTTACTCAAGGAACCATCAGGGTATGTTAAAATGATTGGAACTTTTGCCATGTTTTGCTTCAGTTCCCCCCAATCATACTCAACCAGAGATTTGCAAAATGGTAATTATCTTTCTATGAACTGAAACCTTGTAGAATTATTTTCCTAATGGAACTCTGGGTTATCACTGTTATTTCAGGAGAAAGCGGCATCAATTTCCTAGTTAAAAAAACCGCTACCATTAAAAGAAAAAAATACATGGTATAATGATGAAATGAACTGCATATTAGAATTCAAATTCATATGAACTCTTCAGGAAAAAAGTTAGTAGCATAAGTCAAAAGTTTAAAAAATATCCATAACCTTTAATTATGTACTTTTATTTATAGAAGTTTATTCTAAAGAGATAATTAGTAATTTAGAAAACATTTTCAAGCTCACATATTCATCCCTTTCTTACTTAAAATAGGGAAGAAATGACACATTATAAATATCCTTTATTAGAAGAATTAAGTAATTATTGTATGACTAAATAATGGAAAATTATGTGGCTATTAGAGATGATGTTTGCAAAAGCTATTTAAAATGGAAAATGTTTGTATCACAATATTAAATTAAAAGTTATGTATACAATATTATAACCTTTTTGTATGAAGAAAAAAGATTACAAGCAAATGCACTGACACGTTAATTCATCACATTCATAAGCAATTATGTGTTCTTAGATCTAAACATTTTGAAAAACATTGGAATACATATACAGTGGCATGAAAGTATAACTGTAGAGTTTTGTAAGACTTTTTCTTTAAGAAAAAAAGTCAAAATACCTTATTTAATATTAAGCAAAAGTACAGAAAACAAAGGAAACAATAAACCATACTTCAAAAGAAATTACACTCCAGCTTATATAAACACCATGGAGCTAAAACTGGAAAAGATTACTTCTTAGTGCATTGGAAATAGTTTTCAAAAATTTCAGAATACAAAGGAAAAATAATGTGATATTAATGCCTTTTCAGCCAACCGACAAGTAAGTCTTGTGGCATCCATTTATTTATTTTCAAAGATATATTGTTTACTATGCTGGGCATATAGAAATGGATATAGAAAAAAATGGTACTTCTCTGTTTCCTGTCTTTGTTAGTTTCTTGAGTTCTTCATTACAGGTAAGCATCCTCAACTGGTATGAAAAGGGTCATAAAGCAATAAAAGAAAACAATTCTACTCACTTTTATAGTCCTTGTCCCCTTGATAGTGGGGGAACAATGTGTATGATCTCCAGCTGGCTTTTTGCTATCTTAGACCAAGGGATTAGAGATGATGTCCTCCAAGGAAGTCCTGTTTCCTAAGATGTACAGTGCTGTGGGGAGTTACAGCTCTAGGGCAATGAATTATATCTCTCCCCAGCTGTAGGGTATTCTCAGAAGGGAGCATTTACTGGTAGATATTCGTTTTGGGGGGAGTGACATTTCTTGGCCAATTACTTATATCACCAAATACGTTCATCATTTCTCCAGTACTCCAGGAAAGACTGTGTCCCAGAGGAGGCCTATTTTTTCCCAGATCCGGGATGCCTACCCATTTGATGGACCATAGTCCAAGGGCTGAAATTTGTCACTCTGCAGGCTGTGGCCTCTCAATCATGATAACACTCAATTGTCTTTTGAAAAGCCCTGGAGAAAGAGAAGTTCAGTTCAAACCTCCCCTCAAAACTGACAAAAAATATTAGCATACCAGCATGGTTCTGGGAAGCCTTGGAGCAGATGGGCTATATAAGGTGTGCTCATATATTCTGAAGCCGTGAAGTGAACTGCGTATGTTTATGTACAAAAGAATAAGCAATTTAGAGCCTTTCCTTCCAAATCCCTAGTCTTCTTGCCAGGACAAGCTAATAAGCATGTCCTCCTTAACTTTCCTTTACCACACGTTAGCACAAGATATTCTACCAGGAGGAGAGATGCTTTGACTGAGGCCTTAGTGGGGGTAGTAATGATGTTCTTTAGAGATCAAGAACATTAATAAAAAATAACTTCAGACTAGACGTGGCAAATGAAATGACTCACAGACTTGGAAATATCCTTGTATATGACTTAATGTTTTCAGTTGCCAGTGGGAAAAGTGAAGCTGAGAGAATAAGTGTCTTGCCTAAGATCTTTATAGCTTAGTATAAAGCTAAAAGTCAGGCCTATTTTTCAGTTGCTGATTCACACTTCCACATCTCTGTGCTGAGTGGTTGGTGTGGTGAACCAACGAGAAATGGCAGTTGACTATAAGAGTTTAAAATGAACAAGGAATTGGAATAAAAATGAATAATAATTAAAAAAGGAGATGCATACATGTTTTTGAGCTTGGGAGAAATTCTGTTAGCTTCCCTTCCTTCTGATATGCTCTACGTTTCGCATTTATCAGACTAGTCTCTTTTGTGTGTTTGTTTTTTTGCGGCACGTGGGCCTCTCACTGCTGTGACCTCTCCCGTTGCGGAGCACAGGCTCTGGACGCGCAGGCTCAGTGGCCATGGCTCACGGGCCTAGCTGCTCCGCAGCATGTGGGATCTTCCCGGACCAGGGCAAAAACCCGTGTCCCCTGCATTGGCAGGCGGACTCTCAACCACTGCGCCACCAGGGAAGCCCCATAATAATTCTTGAAATAAGATATTGTTAGCCTTGCAACTTTATTTATCCTTTTTTTTTCAAAGATGTTTTGGCTATGCCACGTCTTTCCTTTGCATTTCCAAATGAGTTTTAGAGAGGGTTTGACAATTTCTACTAAAGTCTGCTGGAATTTTGATTGAGGTTGAATTGATCTATAGATAAATTTAGGTAGGACTGTCTTATTAAGAATGTTGAGTCTTCTGACCCGTGGGAATGGTCTATCTCTCAATTTATTTCGATTTCCTTTATCTTTATCAGAAAAGTTTGTTTTCAGTCTTTCACACATTTTGTCATTTTCCCTGTCAGTAGACACCCGTTTTATTTAAATACATTTAAGAATTATTTTCACTTTTTTGAATAAAAACCAATATCACTTGCCATAATTGGAAGATAACTTTGAAAATCAAATAAAAATAGAAAAATAGTGTTAAATTCCAGGTAAACAATGTTACTTGCTGAGGTTCTTTTAATTTTTTTTGTTAAAAAGCATAATTGATAAGGCTTAACAAATTATAATGTCATATTTACACCAGGCTGAGCATTTTCCTTTATGTAACCACGTCTTTAAAAATAATAGAAAAAAGGAATTGTTTTCTCACTAGGTAATTCACTGTACTTTAATGATCCATATAGCACTGAAAACTCATTACTCATACATTGGATGTGAGTTCCACAGTAAGGGAATAACTGGATTTTAGGTAAGTGTGGCTTGAGCAAAGATATAGAGGTGTGAGAAACTTTGGGTATTACAGAATCTGCAGAGGTTAGGAATTCCTAGAGTGGCAGTTCTAAACCTTGGTTGTATATAATCTTCAGTTTGAGAGTTTAAAAGACTCACAGCCAAAAGAATCAGTTTACTTTGTTTGAAGAATTTATATCTTTTAAAAGTTCCCTAGGTAGTTCCAATGCTTAGGAAGGGTGGGAAACTTCTATGATTGAATGTCAGGATGCCCATATGGGAGGATGGTGATGGTGGTGTTGGTGTGAGGTGGGCAGGTAGGAGAAAGCCCAGATTGATTAGCAGTGTCTGCCCTGGACGTCAAATAGGTGGAATGGTAAAAATGTCATTATTACTTGCTGTCTTAGTGCTAGAATATCAATTGCCTGTCAAGGCAGTTGAATATTATCTTGAAAAACTGATAGAGCCCTGACTCTTCTATCCATTAAGGAACAGACACTCATGAATTTTCTGCCTCAAATGGTCTTTCGGTTTAAAAGCAATATGATCTTTTCTTACAATTAAAGGCATTAAATGCATATTTCAAGAATGCATTTAATGATAGCATGTTTAAAGAATGGTCTACATGACCTTCCCCAATACTGTACAATAGAAACGTGAAGTATTTTTGAAATAGTTTTAACACAGTTGCTATGTATAAATAGTTCTAGATAAGAAATTCATAAAGACTTCTTTGGGCAATAACATTTCAAAATATAACGATATATAGAATCCAAATTTGCACCTCTAACTAAACATAATGCATGAGAAGATTCTGAATGTGAATCAGGCCCCTTAAATACTTATCCACTGTTTAGACGCAGCTCTAAGACCCGTTTAAAATAAGGCACCTTTCAGGTGTGGGTAATATTTGCAGCTTGTTAAGCTGTGCTTTCTCATTAATATTGGCCATGCTACCATCCTAAAGACTTCATCTGGGAAAAGGAAAGAAAAGGAGAACTTCATGTCCAAATCTTCAAACTCTAGTAAGAGGAGCGAGGAACTGGGGAAAGAACTTCAAATCTTGCTTAATTTAAGAAGGGTAGTAAGAGGCATGGGGGCAGGGAGTGAAGGTTATCTTACAAAAAGTATACATTGAGGAATTCATGGGGAAGCAGATGGGAGAAAGGGGCGCGTGTGTGTGTGTGTGTGTGTGTGTGTGTGTGTGTGTGTGTCTGTTTGTGTGTGTGTCTGTGTGTGAAGGGACAGTGTCTTTTGTCTCCCACTGCCCCTCCTCCCAGACGGTCAGGTCCCCACTCTCCGCCCCTGGCCCTCCTTCCCCAGGTTTTCAGCCCTTGGCCAGTAGACCCGGTGGGCGGGGTAGCCTCTGCAGTCTTGCTTTCTCCTGCTCCGAAGGCGAAGGCGCGCGGAGCACCGGGCATTAATTTAGCGCCCCAGGACTCTAAGAGGCTCAGTGGCATCTGCGCCTCTAAGAGCTTCCAGCTGTGGGGATCGGTTGTCCCCAGTTCTTCACGGGAATTGTGCCAGACTCTGTCGGTGTGTGGGTGGGAAGCAGCGGGACCAAGGCTGGTCCTCTCGGCCCTCGCATCCCAGCAGGGTTAGCTGTGGACAGCGCACTCTCCTGTGGTGAGCCCTCACCAGACACTTCTCGGAAATGGAGCAGTCACAGTGTGGCAGTAGAGACCAAAGCGGCAGCGGCCCACCCCACCTGGCCCCGCGGCTGGTGGCAGCGGCCCCTCCGCGCCAGTCTCCAGCGTTACCGGTACCCCCGGGGATACCTGTTCCTCCAACTTTCCTGCGCCCGTCCAGCCTCTTTCTACGGGCAGCCGCAGTCGCCACCGCGGGAAGCGGAGGCTGCCCGCCGCCTGCCGGAGTGGAAAGGGGGGTGGGCGCCGTGGCCTGCGGCTACCCACGGACACCCAAGTGCGCCCGTTGTCGCAACCACGGAGTCGTGTCAGCCCTCAAGGGCCACAAGCGCTTCTGCCGCTGGCGGGACTGCGCGTGTGCCAAGTGCACCCTGATCGCCGAGCGCCAGCGCGTCATGGCCGCACAGGTGGCGCTGCGCAGGCAGCAGGCCCAGGAGGAGAGCGAAGCCCGGGCGCTGCAGAGGCTTCTATACCCTGGACCCTCAGGGCCCGGGGGTCGATCATCCGGAGGCAGCAGCAGAACGGAGAATCCCCAGACTACAGCAAGTGGCCCTGCGACGGTGAGTGCACTGGGACTGAGTGCCTCGAGACAGACTAGTGGTCTGGCGACTCCTGCTTTCGAGATTTTCCAGTCAGATTATACAGAGGAAAAACAAGGTGAGTAGATCTTACGTTTGTTCTTTGCAAAAGAAAAATGGTTGTTTTGAAGAAAAAATCTTTGAAATAAGCAGCCGTGGCATGGAGGAGGGCAAGAAAAGTTGTTTAAAAGAAGCATTTAAGTTCTGGGAAACTGCTCTGCAATATGAATGTTAGTAAGGGTGTTAGGGACCTGACACATTTACTTCAGAAGGGCTTTCTGTTCCCTTAGGACCTAAAGCTTAGGTGATAGGATAAAGAAATGAAAAAGTGAAGTGCAAGTGATCAGTTGAGGAACTCATTCTAGGAATGGAGTTTGTGCCCAAGTTGCTATGACTTTCTCTTTGAGAGCAGAGAGCGGGCATTGAGTGAAAAGCTTAATGAGAGGAGCTACATTTTGAGCTTGCTCTGTACTATTTTCAGTTGTAAAACCAGAGGTCATCTGATCTTACATGGAAAACTCACTTATGGTTGGGAGTACAGTTCTTTACCTTTGGGACTAACCAACTAGAAGTGGGGAAGAGACTGAAATCTACCAAAGTATTTTTACTCCTTTCCCTTAAATTTTTTAAGCATTCTGTCCCTTTTTTTCAACTGCTTTTCAGCCTCCAAAAGTGTAGAAAACTCTAACATTTGCAGTTTCACCTTTTCTCATAGGAAAGAAACTTAGATTTTCTAAAATCAGGTTTGTAAAAACGTTGGTATGAATTTCAAAGTCCAAGAATTTCTTATCCTTGGGGATCTTATCCTTAGCGATTTCTTATCCAAGAAGTTCTTTTTTTCTCTTATTTATTGACTGCAAATTGTCTTCACCCCCTGTGTTAGGTAGAAAAGATTTTCTTTTTGACTAGGGTTATCCCAACTTAACTTTTCATGCTAATATAAATCTCACTGTATTTTAGTGAATTTCATAGCCCTACAAGTAGGTCACTGAAAATGTCATTTTGATATTTTTGTATAAATCTGAGACTGGTTGTATCATATGAAATTATAAGGTAATGATATAGTAAGTTATTAATTAGAACATTCCTTGAATTGTGAAAATTGCAGCTCTTAACAGATCACAGCATGTACTTTTGAAAAGAGTCTCTCTCTACTTAAATAAGGCATATATGATTTTGTTTTCACCTGTGTCACCTTTTTGTCCATGTTCTAGTTTATGTCAGTGGACAAAATGGACTTTAAACATTTCTCATGAAAAATGAAAGAAGGCTGGAGAACGAAGCTGTTAAGCAAAACTGCTGTAAAAATTAAAATTCTGCAGACTAAATTGACAGTGAGATTTGACTGACAGCTCTCTGCTAGGCATTGATTTATTTATGTGATTTTTTGGGGGTGGGTGCTGTTTTATGGGGTCAATTATTTTATTTTATTGTTTGCCTCAGTTGACCTTCTTTGAAAAGCTGTTTCTCAACTGTCTCCTCTTATACAATGTCCATGAACTGTAGTAGTCTATTTATTCACTAGACCAAGACTTACAGTGATGCAGAGGCAAATAAGATTTTCCTACATAAAAGAATATTATATTCGAAAGAAGGAAAACTATGTGTGTCCCAAAATTACCTTACAAGACATAGCATACAATGATAAAAGTAAAGTAAAACCAGCTATAGGAGTTGAGGGAACACAGGTGATGTAAATGATATCACAGTATTTTAAAGACAGCTTATTTTCTAGATAGTCTTATGCAATCAGTATTTCATTACATTATATTGTATTCCATAAATACAATGTAATAACAAAAATTATTCTATGCATAAATTACTGTAGAGGTGAAATTTTGATACCTTACATGTTCAGGGGGTCATATGTGGTGAATCATATATAAATAAAATGGAATGGCAGACCAAGGCTAATGTATCTTTACTTCATTAGATAGGTTTTCTTGTTTTATTTAAGGTGAAAATACTAGTCTTTGTGATTTTGCAGGAGCAGCACCTTTTGTCATATGTTTGATGTAACGACAGCATTTTAACCCTCAAAGTGTTAAATTGTACACACTTTAATTTTAAAATAAACTGTAGATATTTGTTTAGAATGTAGGACCACTCCTTGAGAAAACATAGTATTGCAAATCATGTTTGCAAATCACTGCTTCAGGCATTGTATGTTTTGTTACATTCATAAACATTGTACAAAAAGAAAGTTTGACAGTAAAACTCTGAGTACCCCGTTGACATTTTACTCTTTCTAATGGAAATAGAGGTAAAATATATCTATAGGATATGTAAACCTAAATAAAAGTTATTTGTTATTATTTTCCTGGCATTAGCCTTGCAAAAGGTTTTTAAAGATAGTATTGTTTCATTAATATTCATATACTCAACATGTTGAGGTAGAAAATCGGTTTTTGTGTAAAAACATTTTTGGAAAATTGCCCTTAATATTGGAAAGGAGTTGCGATTTAAAGCATATGACCAAAATGGTTTTTTACAAGACACTTTGAAAATATGCACAGATTGCAATAGTGAAAATAGTGCAGTTAATAATTTTATTTTAGAAACAATTTGATTGTAAGCTCTTTTATTGATATTTCCTAGAGATTTAAAAAGAAAGTCCATATTTCACAGAGGATTATGAAAAAACACCAACTTTGTATTGTCTCTCACATAAAATGAAACATGCAAGCTCTGGTATGATTTGAGATTGGTACAGCAGTTGGCAATATTGGTTTAGATTTGAAATGAAATCAACAATTTTGTTATTTTCTCACATTATTCAGGTAACTTAATTGGAACCTGAAATGTGAGCATTAAAAAAATAGTTGTTGAAATTTAGCATTAGTGACTAAATAGAATATTCATTTTCATACTAAGATTGTTCCTTCTTCTGATTTCTTATCTAAACAATTGTTCTATTTAGTTCTTTTTGCATAGTGTCATTGTGGAAAAAAAACCCTCCCGTGGATAACAACAAAACTTGGGTAACATTTAGAAAAATCTTGAATCACCAAATGGGCAAATAGTGTGAAATATTGGTGTTAACAGTTTGGGGGTAACAATAGACTTTCATCTTCTGATTCCTAAATAACTACAGCATTTGTATATTATATAATTTTGTAATCCTGAAATGACATAATAAATAGCGTTTTCCCACTGTTCCAACACCTGCATTTCCAAATGATCTTTTATAATTCTTGTTCATTAAAATCTCTTACATTGATTAATAAGTATTATTGATATACTATGAGTAAACAAGTTAGTTTATCCAGCATTAATTTTGAGTGGGCAGTACTGTGTTCTTGGAAGTTTTCCCTTTATTTCATTCCTTTTTTTCCTCTTCCCCAGGACGAAAAGAGAGTAAATGTGACTCATTCCAGAGTGGACAAGAAGACCTGGTGTCTAAATCCCATCAATTTACCCTGAGATCATCTCCTAAGTCTAATGATGTCACTGGAAAACAAAATGTCAGGTCATCTATTTCAGAAAACCCAAACAAGGATGATAGCATTCAGTCTCCTCATCCTGGGGAGCAGTCAGGAGGTGAAGAGAGTCCCAGGTCCCTGTCATCGTCTGATTTGGAATCAGGAAATGAAAGTGAGTGGGCCAAAGACTTCACTGATACCACAGTCAGCCTTCCCACTGTGTCCTCTAGACCAAGAGACCCTCTTGATATCCTTACCAAGATTTTCCCAAGTTACAGACGCAGCCGTCTAGAAGGCATTCTACAGTTCTGCAAAGGGGATGTGGTCCAAGCCATTGAACAGGTCCTAAATGGGAAAGAACACAAACCAGACACCAGGGACCTAGCAAGCTCAGGAGCCTTGGAAAATACAGCTTTTCAGAGAGCTTCGAATTTAAGTTTAGCTGGAATTGGTTTTGGAACTCTAGGAAATAAATCAGCTTTCTCTCCCCTTCACAGTACTTCTGCTTCTTATGGAGGTGATTCAAGTATCTACAGCTTAAATCCTAGACTAGGTATCAGTCCATTACGGCTGGCATATTCCTCTCCAGGAAGAGGGCTGTCTGGTTTCATGTCTCCCTACCTAACTCCTGGGTTGGCACCAGCATTGCCTTTTCGGCCAGCTTTGGATTATGCCTTTTCAGGGATGATTAGGGATTCTTCTTACCTTCCCATCAAAGATTCAGCAACTGGTGGCAGACTGTATTCAAGGCCAAATCAGAACAACATGTAATGCATCTCCCTACCTCCCATTTTGGAATATTTCTAGAAGCATGCAATATAACCCTCACACCCACACATACCCACATCTGTTAATGTGTTCACTATGTATGGGAGTGGATTACTGGGCTTTAAAAATGCTATTTTTTTTTATGAGCAGTATAATAGATTTGAGATCTAAAGACTCTTCTTTAGCATTTATTAAGTGAAAGAAACATTCTTTGTGCCTTGAATAAAGCCATTTCAGGGAATATGTTTACTGTAATGAATTTTTTCCCTAAGATATCAGTTATAAAATTCTTATTTTAAAACTATACTTGTTTTTATTTCATTGAAAAAATGGAGTTTATAATTAAAACATACATTATAAAGCAGTCCAGTGTTACATAAAATGAAGCAGAAGCAATAATTGAAAAACTGAGGTAATTCTAAATTATTATTTTAAACTTTTTTTCTCCTTCTGTTTCTTGTACACAGGAGAGAAAAAGCTTATTCAAAGTATTTTATTCACATATAAGTAATTAGCTGTAAGTTAAATTTTTGAGAAATTTAATACCTTATTTTTTTCTGAATGTCTTATTTTTCATTCATATCTGCCATTTGTGATAAGTGCCTTTAATAAAACATTTCTCTTTAAAGTAAACATTGTGAGATACACAAAGGCCTATGAAGTAAATCTTAGGAAATGAGAATGCTCCATCTCCTGGCCACTATCACTAATTGCAACTAAGTTCTGGTAGAGTATAGGAATTAGAAACAAATGGTTTCCTAATAGTATAAGGTAACCATTTTTTGAAATGGTCATCTTGGATCACGCTATATTGAATTTTCATATTACGGAGAGAACATCTACTGTGGATGAGGATTTATATCTTTAAGTATGGTTATGCTTGTATTTGGGGCAATATCCCTTTCCAAATGTTTGTGGCAGGGATATGGCAACCATTCTCAAAGGTAAAAATAATTTTATTCTGAAAACTTAAATAGCTGCTCATATAAATATCGATTGACTCTAGATAGTTAATGCTTGCTGCATTGAGGAGAGATAAAATATTTCCAAAGGGGGAAAATTGTCATTAAATTTTAGAGGTTTTCTTGAGATTTTAAAATTACTTTTGTTCTCCATCTAGAGAATTTGAAAGCTATTTATTTCAGTCAGTGTAAAGTCCCTGAGAACAAAACAGTTTTATGAAGTTTTCTTTATATGTCATCATTTATTTTTTAAAGGACAGTAGCTCTATTCTATTGTCAGGAATAAATGGAAACCCAGCTGTGGTATAAAATAATTGATGAATTAGAGACGGTTTAAACAATTTGAACAGCATGATTTACTATGGATTTCTTAAATTATGTGTATGTGTGTGTGTGTTTATATACCTCTCTATCTATCTGTTGTACACATAAGCCCTATTGGTTCTGTCATCATGAAAGCTTTTCCATGGAGCCAGATAAAAATACATCAATATTTCTAAAGTACATTTTACCAGCAAATATCATATTAAATAACTGCGTAGTATCTGATGCTGATTTAAGATGTAAATATGTTTAAAGAATATGCATTATTATTATTTTTTTTAGAAGATGTTGGGGGTAGGAGTTTATTAATTAATTAATTAATTTTTGCTGTGTTGTGTCTTTGTTTCTATGCGAGGGCTTTCTCTAGTTGTGGCAAGCGGGGGCCACTCTTCATCATGGTGCGCGGGCCTCTCACTATCGCGGCCTCTCTTGTGTGGAGCACAGGCTCCAGACGTGCAGGCTCAGTAGTTGTGGCTCATGGGCCTAGTTGCTCCGCGGCTTGTGGGATCCTCCGAGACCAGGGCTCAAATCCGTGTCCCCTGCATTAGCAGGCAGATTCTCAACCACTGTGCCACCAGGGAAGCCCAGAATATGCATTATTTTTAATGGTGTGAATGTGAGAAAGCAGATCTTCTAAAGATTTGATACAATCAATATTCATTATTTATAAAAAAAAAAGTTTTAGATTCTATGCCTAAACCATGGTACAATGCTTGTCAAGTAGTTGATATTCAATTAATATATACTGAGTGAAGGAATCATTTTGGATGGTAGATCTCTTAGAGACTCTGATAAAACTGAAGAACTCTGCAAAATGGCCTACAGACACAGTTTTGAATACAATTTCATGGGGTTCTTGAATCTCCTAAATGCCATTGGCCAATCAGGTTGGAATCCTTGGTGATTCTTAAGGTGTTTCCATTGCATTAATTCATTTATCGAATCCTATTTTTTAAAAAGTGCTAGATGCTATTAGAGGATACTGAATGTAAAATGTGCCCTCAAAGAAGTTACATTATACAGTAGAGATCTGATATAACAATACAACAGTGCTAGAGTTGCTGGATTCTTTATGTGGTTTATATAATGATGTGCATGTATCCATTTGCTTTTTGAATTGGGGAGAACATCCATTTGGGGCAGTATTCAAAATTTTAAAAATGTTTCTAATTTTAAAACTTAATTTACATAATGCTTTATACATTTCATACCCTTTACAATAAGTTTAGAACTTAAATAGTCTTACAGATTATGTTGTCCAACCACTAAATTGAATGTGAGGAAATTGAGGTTTGGTAGTAGTGTTGTCCGACATCCCTAAGGTTAAAATAATGGTGTCAATCGTCAGGAGTGGAAGTTACTTCACCATTTTCAATTAGACTGTAAGGCCTGAGGAAGGATTCATGCCTGTTTGTCCACTCATAGCTTTGTCTAGTATCTGGTACATAAATAGGTGCTCAGGTAATAGTTTTCCACTGACTCAATTAATGAAAGATAAATAAAATATTAGCTTAGAAATTCATTTATTCAGCTATTTATTAAGCACCTACTTTGTGCCAGGCATTGCGCTAGACCAGGGGATAAAGAGGTGAATAAGATATAAGACCTGCCCACAAGCTGCTCACAGTCTGTTGCCCATGTGTACAGAAATAACCAACCAACCAGTGATGGTACTATTTGACAATGTTGGTACTTCAGTGAGTTCTCTGTAATCTTGCAGTTTTTGCTCATCCATGCTGCTTGAGGTCTGAACTCCTAAGCCACCAATTAGGGGTGGGAAGGAAGATGGAGAACATCTGTTTCCATGTTGTATGTTTAGGCAAGTCCATTCTGTTTGTCCAAGAGGTAAGCAACTTCCAGGTCTATGGTGAAAGAAGTGGGCAAAGAGGAAGTTTTGTTTGCTTGAATGAAGTCTTGTGTGGAAATCACTCTAGTTTCCTCATGGCCTCTAGATCAGAGTTACTGTCCAGTCTTCCTGGGGTTGGTCTTTTGGAATTCCTCTGATTCAGTGCATAGATCTCATGGTGTAAGCTCTCACCTAGCTATTCTGTGAAAATGGGTTAGGGTTGGGGGGACAATTGAGGAACATGTGAGTCAAATATACTATTTTTCTCTTCAACTTCTACTGAAACAAAAAGATTCTGGGGATTTTAAGACCTTCCCCTCTAGACATTCCTAGCTGTGAACGTGGAACTAAGAAAACTACGAATGAAGTGGCCTATGCATTCAACTCTTTTTAAAAATGCATTTTCCTTAGACATTTGTTTGTCTTTGAAAGTGAAAAGCCTGCAGAATACAAGAGAAGCTTGGAATAAAGCACCTTGTTGTATACCACTGTAAAGAGAATCATTCTCCCAAGCACAAGATGAGATAAAGTGCATCATCAGCTTCATAAAGGCAAAGCTTTCCTCAGGGCAGCCTGATTCTTAAGCATAGATGCTCATCCTTTAGGTCAAGGCTAGTGGGAAAAGTTCTTGCTCAGATCCATTCCTCCCACCCCCATGTATCTCCACATAATCTCGTTATTAATGCCTGTGTTGCAAAGCTAGACCCTTAATTATTTGGCACCATCTCCTCTAAAATTGAATTTATTTTGATGTAGCACTTCAGAGCAGCTGTGCCAAACATTAAAATACCTTTTTTTGGTTTTTGCTTTGGTTTTTTGTTTTTTGGTTTTGCTTCTCTCATTTTCAAATGAGAGAAATTCATTGGCATTTCCCCTTTCTGAACTCCATGCTAATGATGGGGGTTTAGGGAAAAACAGGATGACAAATGTGACAACTATGAAAATGTCTGTTTCTCAGTTTTGTCTAACTGGTAATTTTAAAAAATGACATTTTAATGTTTTTAAGACTGTGTCACAGTATCCTCAAGTCAAAATGACCACATTATGTAGTCCTATGAGGATGTACGTAATTTTAAAATAGGTACACAAATGTGGCCTTATCAAAACATCTATGTCAAAAAGGTTCTTTAAAATATCAAATGTTTATTAAAATTCATCCTAGAGACAAGTTCAATTAAAAAAGTGGACTGGATGTTGATACAGTTAGGAGGAAATGTATAGAAAGTTGAGCAAGTGTGCCAAAGAATGTTGACTAGAAAAATCCAAGTCAAGCAGCAGGTGTTTTAGATTCCTGTCCTTGACCTTTTATAAAACTTCTGTCCATCAATTAGATGAAGGAATAAAGATATACAATTCATTATTATCTTATTCATGGACAGCACACATCTGTGAATGGCAGCTAATCTTTTGATTGACAGAATCAAATTTTAAATGATTGATTCTTACCCTCTAACTTCCATTCCAGTGAGCTGATATAACATTCAAGATCTTAGGATTAAAAAAAATCAACTGCACACATAAATAAGAAGGAAGAGAGACCTGGATTTATAACAACTTTTTGAGAAAAAGTAGTAGTATTTATTGGTAAATCCACTATGAGATTACCATGTAACATGGCTGTTCTAAAAGTCAATTGAAATTTAGGTTACATTAATAGGAAAACATGTGTAAAAGGAGAGAGGTGATAGTACCATGTACTCTGAAATATCAGTTCGTCAGATATTAGCTAAAGTAGTGTGATCAGTTCTGAGTGCCAGATACTAGGAGTGATTCTAAAACTTGGGATATAAGCAAAGAGGCATCAGATGCTAAATGATTGTGGTGGTTGTGGTGGTAGGGTTCTAGGAGAAAGATTTTTAAAAGGAGAAATGAAAACGTTTAAAGAGCTAGCATATGACAGAAATGACTGTAAGGGGCATAGGAGGCAAAAGTTACATAGATAATTTAGAGGAACATAAAGAAGGGTACTGTAATTGCATTTAATACACGGACTTGGAACCCCAAAGGCAGACATCACCAGAGAAACGTACAGTCTTAGATCCAGTTTGTTTGTTGCTGTTTGGTTTTTCATTTCATAGGTGAGCCATTCTTTCATAATTTATTGCACTTTTTTTTTGGATTCTTTTGAGGGGTATGTGGAGTAAATGAGCAGCTTTGTGTTCATGCTACATTTATCAGTCAAGATTCAGCCAGGAAAACAGAGTCCCTTTAAGTATATATGGAAGTGAGGGACTTAATTTAGGAATTAGACTGAACACAAACAGAAGGAGCTGGGAAGACAAAGTTTGGAAGAGGGAAACAGGCAGATCAAAGAGTCACTAACGAATCTGCCTAAAGCACTGGTATGTGTAGACAAGTGGGGAAAAGTAGAAACTTGCAGGAAATCTGTGAGGTCCAGCATGTCAAGTCACTCAAATGGTCCCAAGGGAAGGTGCTGTGAAGGGGTATAAAGGAAGTTAGTGCCTCTGCATAGCTTCTAACGCTGTGGGTCTGCAAGCAGGTACCAGGTGGTGGGCCTGCTGCCACTGTTGATCAGCAAGGTCAGCAGTCCAGTGCACCCCTTGCCAACATGGCATTCATACTCACTCATAGCAGCCATATTTACTTCCAAATAAAGGCAAAAGCAAATTCATTATTTCACCTAAAATTGATTCTTTGTACAATAACATGCTAGTCCTCTCCCTAAAAGAAGATACAAAGTGACTTACCCATGTTTGAGGGATGCTCATTCCTCTTCTGGCTGAGTCAGATCCCCCATTGAATATCCTATAATTTTAATCCCAAGGTACTATTATAACCACTATTAGTAACTCTTACATTAGAGTAAGGAAATGGGAGAGAGGGAAAATTGGTACACACACACACACACACACACACACACACACACACACACACACACCCTAGAAGCAGGGAAGAAATAAATGCTCCTATCAGTGCCCTCATGTTTGCAACTGGTCATGGAATCTAAGGTGGTATTTATAACTTTTCCCACTCTCCATTTCATATTCCCTGTACTCTTTGCAAGTCTATTAAGTCAATTGTGGTTCCTTACTTGGATGACCCAAATCTTCTTTCTTGAAGAGTCTGTGTTATTACAGTCCTGCCTTTATTGGGTTGTTCTAGCTTTCCATTAACTTTTACCACAAAATATGGGAAGACTAAGTGACACTCTGGAGGATCTTGTGCATGCTGGAAATATTTTCCTCACCCTTTCTGCTTGTTTCAGAGGTATGAGCTGCTCAAAGTAGCCAATGGTAGTCTCAGGTTCCAATACAATGTTGTATTCTTTGGTGGAATCATTTCTCCTTTGTGAAGTAAGACTTCTAAACCCAAAAAAGCTGTAGGGAAAGGAAACAAAACTGTTGCTATTGCATCATTATCGTTAATATGAGAGGAGCTGTTTCCATATCTGTCCTGTGATTCCTAAACTGAATTCTGGGTATAGGAAAAACATCACTACATATTTATAACTTACTCAAAGCATATCTTACATCCAGGATGACATTATTTCAGCCCCATAAAGTGCTGTCACCAGCTGGTGCCGTAACAGTCTTTCAAAGGCCATTCCATAATTTTATTAGGCCAGCTGTTTCAGGATGAGGGGAACATAATGATACCAGAGAAGTCCATGAGCATGAGACCAATGTTGCACTTCATTTGCTATAAAATGGTTTTTTTTTTTTTTTGTCAGAAGCAATGTCGTATGGAATACTGTGAGGGTGAATATGGCATTCTGTAAGCCCACAGATGGTGGTTTTAGCAGAAACATTGAGAGGAGGAAAGGCAAAACCATATCCAGCATATATATGTCTTTTCCAGTGAGAACAAAAAGCTGCTCCTTCAATGATGGAAGTGATTCAGTATAATGAACTGCTACCAGGTGGCTGGCTAGTTCCCTCAGGGAATGGTGCCACTTTAGGGGCTCGGTGTTGATATTTGCTCTTGGCAGGTTGGGAACTCAGCAATGGCTCTAGCCAAATTGGCCTTGATGAGTGGAAATCCATATTGCTAAGCCCATACATAAGATCCATATCTCCTTACATGGTCATTGTCTTCATGAGCCAATTGGGAATAAAATAATGGGAAAAGAATGGGTTACCTTATGCATATATTTATTAAGATCTCCTCCTCTAAGGTTGCTGTTTGGTGAACATTTGTATGGGACAAAAGTATTCTCATATTTGTACCCATTTGGAGAAGTCTTTCCACATACATCTTCTCTAGATCATACTTCTTCATGTTTCTTCCAATCCTGTTTCTTCCAAGTTGCTGGCCATGCAGCCAAACTGTTAGCCACTGCTCATGACTCATTTTAGATATGTACTTGTATACATCTCTACTTCCAGGCAAAATGAAAGCTTGAAGTTTTTCCCATTGAAAAGATTTTTTTCACCACGATCTTTCAGGGCCATACCTGTAGTGCTGCAGCTGTCCACTTCAGCTAGTGCCAGAATAGCGTGGGGAATTGTCAGTGAACAAAGACCAAATTGTTCTTTCTCATTCTGCTGTCATAGACAACTTCACATTAGAGGAAAAAAGAGGTGGCAGTGCGACAGGAGTATTCAAGCCATGGAAGTTTGAGCCACTTTTCGTGCAACTTGTTTGTGACTTCAAAACCTGTGGAGAAAAACCTATCTATTGCTTCCACTTGGCTGAACACTGAGGGATTTTGGGGCAGACGACACCCTGTTCATAGGCGTATTTCAGGAAATGTCATTATTTAATGACCAGTAGTAAGTGTTAGCACTCAGGTAGGACCCAGTAAGGAGGCAGAAGCTGTTTCTCAGTTGAGAATAATTATTTGCAGAGAAAGTATAACTTTTCTCCAAAATCCGAAAGAGGTATACTGTGATTTATCTGTAAGAATCTGCCTAAGTTTCTTTTAGGATCCCCAACTGCTATAGACACTTCAGGCACTATTGGATATGCTGAGTCCTGTGAACCAAGTGGCAAGACTGGTTGAATGGAAGCCTGGTTCTGTTGCAGAACCTTCTTTTGATCTGGACTCCAAACTGACAGCTTATTGGGTAATTTGGTAAATAGGTTGAAGTCAAATGCCCAAATCATTTATCTTCTGCAACCAAAATTTAGAGGTCCACCTCTAAGAGGTAGCAGGTATCAGATGCAGAAACACATTCACCATTTGATAAGAGAAATTTTGACATGCACCACTGATGGTGAGAACCTTAGGCAGAATCTTAGACCATTGGTGCCTAGAAATTTCACATATATGACGTATCTCTGATTTTCTATGGTGTTTATTCTCCCATTCTCTGGCATGCATATATCTTTTTTTTTCTTTTTTTTCCTTTGTTTTTTTAACATCTTTATTGGGGTATAATTGCTTTACAATGGTGTGTTAGTTTCTGCTTTATAACAAAGTGAATCAGTTATACATATACATATGTTCCCATATCTCTTCCCTCTTGCGTCTCCCTCCATCCCACCCTCCCTATCCCACCCCTCCAGGCGGTCACAAAGCACCGAGCCGATATCCCTGTGCCATGTGGCTGCTTCCCACTAGCTATCTACCTTACGTTTGTTAGTGTATATATGTCCACGGCATGCATATATCTTAACAAGATATTTAGTGTACATACTACTCTTTGCTCACCAGGTCCAGTCAGCATGATATCATTTATGTTGTGGGCTTGCTTGATGTCCTGTAGAGTAGAGAAACAAACAAGTTCCCAGTGGGCTAAACTACAGAAGATAGCTGGAGAGTTGGTAGAGCCCTAAGGAGGGACACTAAAGTTCATTATTGTTTCTGATGGCTTTACTAACAAGTACAGAGTAAAAGTATGTTTGAGATCAATAGCTCGAACTGGAGAAAAGGGGCAGTGTCTATTTTCTCCAACAGAGCAAACACATCTGGAAATACAGCTGCAGTTGTAGTTACTACCTAATTTTATAATAGTAGACTCTCAGTCCTGAAGATCTGTATGCCTTGTCCACAGGCCAAATAGGTGAATTGAATGGGGATGTGCTAGGAATCTTTAGGCTTCTAATGGGGACAGAAACCTTGGCAGTCTCTCCATGATGTGCTATTACATTTGTTTCACTCCTCAGTAGGGAGTGTAAGTTCTAAAGATCTCCATTTGACATTTTCTATTTAATCATTCTCAATACATAGGAAACCTAATTGTAACAGGTCAGGGATCCAATTTGGGGATTCTCCCAGTTGCTGAGTATGTCTTGACCAACTGTGCTTTCCAGAGTTGAGGAAATAAACATTGGGTAATTTGGGGTACATATCGGACTCACTATGAAACTGACTTGAGCCAAAATGTCATTAGTGATTAGACCTCATTCCTCTTTTTAAACCTTATCCAGCCTGGTGGATCATAGTGGCACTTTGGATTCCAAGGGAATAGCCATTATCCAATAAACACTGAAAAATATTATTTCTCTTTTCCCAGTGTACCGTCACCTGGTAAATTGGCTCAGGTCCTTTTGGAGAAAGTTAGGAGAAAGATTTACATTTAAGTTATTAGAAGTATAGCAGGGTCACTACTCAAGGGGATCCATCCTCAGTTTCTATAACAGGTTCAAGACTAGAAATTTGTTGAGGAGCCATGACTCTCTATTATTGATTCAAGAAAAGACTTAGTTTCATCAGACTTAGGACTTTCCCAGTTACAAATAAAGTGTGACTTTATCAGGGTTCCCACCTATTTCAGTCCTAGAAATACAGTGATTGAGTAGTCAATGCCAAGATCTCTGCAGGTCAAATAATTCTAGCTATTACTTCAGCTCAGTGTTTTTGTTTTTAAAATAATATTCATGCCAATCCATGGATGCCTGAAAAAATGTGTATTCTTTGTTGTTTAGTGGAGTGTTCTATATATGTCATTTAGATATTGTTGGTTGGTTGTGTTGTCTAGTTCTTTATCCCTTCCTGATTTTTTGTCTGGTAGTTATATGAATTACTGAGAGTGGGGTATTAAAATTGCCAATTGTGTTTTTTTTCCCACTGTTTTAGCAAAACATGCACACACCACGCATATAACTTGACCTCCATGTAGAAAATATTACTATTAGTACATTAAATAATCAGGAATAGTATAATTTGGTGACTGATGAAATTCTGAGTTTTTGTCATTTACTTTCAGGTTTTCAAAACTAAAGCAGATACTTTGGTTCATATTTCATATTCCAAAATTTATAAATTATTGATTCTTTGATTTGAAAATTTTCATTTTCTAACATACTCTTAATACTTTCTAAAAATATAAAGATAAATTAAGTCTTATAATTTTTAGTCCTTTTAGTCTTTATAGACAAATGTGGAAAGCTATGATTATTTCCATGGGTGGAACACACGGCGGGGGGTCTTATTGCATTAAGATTGCTTTGATTTAAAAATGGTGTGTCTTAAGATCTTATCAAAAAGCAGCTATGAATTCACAGCTTAAACTATTTTACCCTTGTTGAATACACATAACAATGATAGATTTAAAATATTTATTTAATAATTAAAAAGGCATAGCCTTGCCCCAAAACAATATAAATATCTCCATAGATAAGAAATAGAATAGGATCTGACAATAGTAAACAGAGGGCTAAAGGTACATGTATCCTGGTCTTTAGGAACCCAAATTGTCAAAGGCAATGGGAATTCGAATGCTTTGGACTAATATCAACCAGCATTGCCTCTGTTCATGGGTAGTGGGAGAAAAAAATTGATGAATGAAACTTGGGAAATGTGACATATTCCTTGCCAAGGAAAGCAGGCTGAAAAAGGCTGCCACGATTGCCTAGAGTTGTACCTTGGTTGGGATGATAGAAAAGTGAAAACAGCCATGTAACAAAGATCTGGATCATGCTCTGTTATGGCCTTTGATATCACTCCAATATGAATGTGAAACAGGATCCTTGAGGTGCCAGTGTAATGCATGGTTCTGGTCTGGAGACCTTGATGGTGCAATGTAGGCAAGTACAAGACTACTAGACAGGGAAGAATTAACACTGAGAATAAGAAAGGAAGAAAAATGAACTACCCCTAAAGATAGGCATGTAAATTAAAATTCTAATGCACATGAGGAAATCTACTTCCAAGACAGCCATTTCAAGGAACAATTGAGATACAAGTATATGTCTATGAAATTCAAATAATAGAATGATTTGTAGATGACTTTAAAATAGATATATTTAAGAGCCTCAAAGATATAAAAGTAGGAAAATTAGTTAAAAGGAAATTAATTTATGAAACAAATTCAGACTGATATGTATTTCTACAAAACAGATGTGGCAAAACCAATTAAAAATCTTGGGAATAAAAAGTACAGAGAAGAGAGTTAGTTGGAAAATTATACTAAAAATTCATCTGGAATCTAGCACCAAGAGATAAAGAGATGAAAAAGATAAATGGGTATTTAAGATGCTGATGGGAAGTAGATTGAGAGGCTCCAACATATGTCCTATGGGAGTTCTAGGAGTAGAGATTTAAGGAAATTGTATAGAAGCAATAATAGCTAAAACATTTTCAGCTGTGCAGTAGTCAGAAGAAAGAGAAAATAATTTAAAAAGTTAAAATATGTCGGTAAATATTATTGGTTACTGTATGTCTACTTTTTTAAAAATTAAAAAACATTGTGGGAGTATAGGTCTAGGCAACAACAAACTGGAAATTATTAGTGGAGGAATAGGTATTTGTAGGTAGTTAAAACCTACTGTTAAGATTCTTGTCTTTTTGAGAGAAAAACAGATGTTGAATGATTTTAGCGCTTATTAGAAAAAAATGTTTTCTTATGCATGCATACTGAAAAACCTAAAAATTATTACCAAAGAATAATAATAAAATTGTTAACTTCCAAACCATGAGGTGAGATACACACTTTGAGTCATTTTTCTTCAGATGTTCCACTCATTGCATAGAGTCATGACCTTACTCTCCTCCTTCCCTCTGATCTCCTTCTGGGACTCCTCACCGAGTAAACCCAGTTGGAAGCCAGAGGCAAAGGAGGCTAGTTGTTGTGTTCATACACGTCACCCTCACACACATCAACAGCTTGGGTCACAGAATAGAATGGAGAAACATATCTGATCTGGAAGTATAAAGGGACATATCTAGTACAGCCTCACTGCAAAAATAAATTCCAGATAGAATAAAGGCCCATATGTGAAGAACAAAACTTTGGAATTATTAGAGGATAATATGAAATTATCTTTATATCTAAGGGGTATGGAAATATTTCTTTACTTTACTTTCCAGTACTTACCAACTTTGTCCAGAACTCAGGAGAAAGTACTGAGTTAAAGAACTCATGAAATAATTATGTATACCATTTATAATTCCATTTATGAAAATTAAATTAATTCTATTTATGAAAATTAAAAATACAGAACATGCTACAAATTGCTTATGGGTAGATATGTAATAAAAGTACAAGCATATGGATTGGCTATAAAGAAATCATGTTCCTCCATTCCTTCTAAGTAGGAATGGAGGGAAATGGGAGTGGGGAGTGTAACATCGGTGCTTGAAAATAATCTCTAATGTTTTGTGTCTTAAAAACATCTTTAATCCAATTCAAGGAGTGTAAATACATTTCATTATCCTATTTTATTTTCTGGGCTTTAAAACATTTTTAAAATAACAAAGAAGAAAACACATCATTCATCCAATACAAAAATATTCTTTCAGATATATGAGAGTGATTAAGATCATCATTAGATTATGCTAATTTAATTTCTGTAGACCAAGTTAATGGCTGAAGTTAAGGAATTACTCTGGTGTTTATTCCAGTTCCCCTCTTTCTCTGGTAATGGATCTGAACAAGCAAGAAATGTTTCTCTCTAGTTTTTCTCTCCCATAGCAAGCAAAAGCCTTCAGTATTAAAACTGTTCCCAGGAGTTTTGGAACTGAGCAGCCAGAAAGGGGTTCTTAATTTGTGCAAAGGTGTTAATTGAATTTTTAATTCAGTAAGCAACATGCGCAAAACAATATTCTGGGCTATATGGATAAATACAGAAATGACCTTAAAGGAAAAAAAATTAGGTGGCAGGAAATTAATATTTACTAAACAGCTCTTGTGTGCTCTAAGGAAAGAGGCACCTCACGTGGACAAAGGCATGGGAACTTCAAATTTTGTTTAGATTATATTTGAACTTTCTTTTTTCTGTCTGTTCTGTTAGCAAAATGTTTCCTATTCTTTGGGGACTTTTGTTCTTTCTTTAGTTTCCTTTTCTGATTTTCTGAACCGCAGAATTTATTGGGTGATATCAAAGCTAAGAGCAAGGTCCTGATGTCAACTCTCGATTTTACTCCTTCCTGTTTGACCTATCTTGGGCAACATAGCTGACTGTAAAATGTCCCAATCTCCTCATCTGGCAATTGGGACGATAATAATGATACCTAGCTCAGAGGATTGTTGGGTGGGGACGGAGGTTAGATTAAAAAATAGGAGAGAACACAACTACATCGCTTCAACAATGGGTAGCATTAAGCTTCTACAAATGAAACCTATGAATTTTTTAAAGATTTACAATTTAGATGATAAAACAACTCATTTGTTCTTGGAAAATAGCACTATACCATACAACCCTGTGCTTCAGACTTGCAGATACGATGTCCTTAGGTGAGGTCAGCTATTTACTTTCCAGCCTGTGGTGTTTTCATATCAATACTTGCACTGTGCCATTTACACCTTCCTCAGAATGGGTCAACTCTGTAAGGAGTGATTTTTAAAGCTTCCATTTGAGGGCGATGCCTACTTCTGTGGTAATTGAAATACCACAAATGTCCAGTTACACAAGGAACTTTTTTCCAGAACTTGATTTAAATTGTACCATGTTTCCAATGTATTCCAGTGATGTGGCAGCTCTCCTTATTGATTGGTACCCCAGGCAGATGCCATCTTGACCTATGCTGAGCACTTTATATTAGACATTTCATTACGTTGCATTAATCTTCTCAAATATCTTGAGAAGAATACTTAACACCAATTTTATACATGAGCAAACAACCTGAAAAAGCTTACGTAATACTCCCAAGTTGTCTTAACTGGTGTGTGGTATAAAACTCAAACTTCAGTCTAGATTAGTGTAACTACAAAAGTAGTTTACATTCTTCGATGTTGTTTGTCTTTCTAAAGTATATATATGTTACATTTTATATATATATATGTGTGTATATATGTGTGTACGTATCAATAAGTATATGTGTATATGTACAGAATATAAATGTAATTTTACAATTAATGGGCAAATATATATGTTATATTTGGACTATATTTTAAAAATTACGTTTATATTATATTATTATTATTTATATTTTTTTTTTTGCGGTACACGGGCCTCTCACTGTTGTGGCCTCTCCCGTTGCGGAGCACAGGCTCCGGACGTGCAGGCTCAGTGGCCATGGCTCATGGGCCCAGCCGCTCCGCGGCATGTGGGATCTTCCTGGACTGGGGCATGAACCCATGTCCCCTGCATCGGCAGGCGGACTCTCAACCACTGCGCCACCAGGGAAGCCCTATATTATGTTTTAAAACAGGTCCAAATTAAATATGTTGATGAAGAAAATACACAGATACAACTGTTTGCCTGCAGAGGAAGTTCTGTTTTCTTGCTGAATAATGCAATAAATGTGCTAAAGCAGAGCCAGCATGCCCAACTGTTTTATCAGGTTGGCAGGCCAGAATAAAACACCAAATTACTGTCTAGAAACAAAACATATTTTTAAGTAGAGCTGTTTTAACTAAGTGGAAAGCACCCCGGCCCATTTAATATGTGAGGTTTTTTCCCCATTTCTTATAAATTTGAATTAGGTAAAGACTATATTATTATTTGTATTTATAAGAAATCAATCCCCTGAGCAGACTAAGCTACTAATTTACATAAAGTTATTCTTTCAAAATATAAGTAAAAGCAAAAGGGATAGTATGCATTATTATTTCATTTCTATGCAAATATATAAAAATTCCTCCAGGTAACCCAGTTGATGTTTGCCATCTCTCCTTTTCTTTAATGCTATCCAGATTGAATGCTCTTTCTTCAAAATTTTCAAACTTGAGCAATCTCATTAACAGAATGGTGACTGAAAAAAAAAGCATTGAAATAATTATCACTGAAGCTTTGTACAAGTGAGCACTATCTTCATAATCAATAGGAAGCATTTATTGCATGCCTCTTGTGTCTGGGGTATTGTGCTGAGCAGGAGTAAAGCATGTTTCTCACCCTTTTTGAAAGTAGAGCTTCATGGGGGAAGGACAGAAGGTCTTCCTAGTCTGAGAGGGAGGGATGTGGGAATGACGGAGGTGGACAGCGCAGAAAGACTAGGCCCTGATCTAGATGTCCATATTTCTCAAAACTTTGCCTACACAGTGCTTTGTTACATAAAATATAGCTAACATGCTCCAGGCATTTCAAGGAGAGAAAATGGTCCTGGACAGCCATGGAAACACATTTCTTCCCATCTTTTGGTAGTTCATCAAGAAACTGGTTCAGCAGGTATGAGTTGTTCTAGAGAACAACAGGATGATACTAGAGGCTGAACCCCTTCCCCATTCCAATCATTCTAATAGGGCCACGCCCCTCACCAGGAAGCCATGTTGGTTTTTTGGGAGCCTGTGCATTCCTTGTAGTACTGTTTTATTTCCTTTTTCTCTATATAGAGGGTTGTGGAGTCAGATTCCTTCTCTGGAGCTTTTCCATGTTGTGTACAATATAGCTGTGCCTGGCCTAAGCACAGCTACCTCTGTGATACAAACAAGAGTTTGAGAGTTTGTGTGTGCTCTGCTACTCCTTTGGTTTAAGTTAAAAAAAAAATAAAAAACATCTTACTGAACCGTGCTAATGCTATGTGAGATTGTGCTCCCTTCACATGACACATTTCTTTGTAAAATGCCATGTGTGATCAAGTAGGGCAAAGAGCACCAAATTAGTGACAATTAGAGTCGTAGCAAAAATAATCTTTTCTTCAAAGTCTGGCATGTCACCTATGCTCAGAACCAAAGGACCAACTAATTCACAACCTGTGGATGTCTTGCTTGCTATGAAGGGACACATTTAAGAACCCAGATCATGAAATAAACTTTGATTCAGACACATCAAAATGGAAGTTTTTTGAGAATACATCAGCAGAAGTGTTAATGTTAGATAACAATATGTTATAAATTTTAACACTGACCTTTAATGTTCCAAGAGCAGGAATTGCCTGAGGCTTGCTACTGTCTTTGCCTCAAGTTCTAGCTGAACAAGCTTTCATTTGGCTCTCCAGGCGCACTACTGATGAAGTCACTTTGAGAAATGTCAGATATGGATAAAACATTTTCACACACATTACGCCTGACAGGAAAACCTGGTGGGCTGATGTCAAGAACATGAAACCACATCCTGGACTTCTTTGAAATGCTTTGCCTGTCCCTTCCACAAATATAGAGCCATTTAAGATTACCTTCCTGGCTGAGACCTGGATGTACTTCAAAGGACATGTAGGGTTGATAGCATTGATCACTTCTGGGGCTCTGAGATAGAAATGTTGCTTTTCAAAATCTGGAGACCAAAAGGAAAAATGATGATGCTTACTTCCCACAGAGTTGTATAGTTCTATGAAAATTGCAAGCAGAGGGTAAAACAAAAGATACACATGTTAAAAAAAATTGCTTGGAGTGTAAAGGCTCTTTGGCAATGACAGCCATTTTAGCTCAGTGGAGTATATAACTAGCCAGTTGAGTGCTTTCCCCATATTAAAATGTACTTGTTTTAAAAAGTCAAACAATATAAAAAGACATACAATAAAACAGAACTGCTTCCTTTTCTTAGTCCCCTTTATTAGTTTCTTTGGTATACTTACACAGTTTCTATATGCAAATATAAGGAAATAGGCATGAAATTTTATTCTTATCCCCACACTTCTTTTATATGATTCAAAAGATAGCTCCTCGCTTCTTTCATATAACAATGTATACTGGAGTTTCTTTTGTGTGTCTGGTGTTAGGGAGTGTTCTAATATCATTCTTTTACATGCAGCTGTCCAGTTTTCCCAGCACCACTTATTGAGGAGGCTGTCTTTTCTCCATTGTATATTCTTGCCTCCTTTATGAAAGATAAGGTGACCATATATGCGTGGGTTTATCTTTGGGCTTTCTATCCTGTTCCATTGATCTATATTTCTGTTTTTGTGCCAGTACCACACTGTCTTGATTACTGTAGCTTTGTAGTATAGTCTGAAGTCAGGGAGCCTGATTCCTCCAGCTCCATTTTTCTTTCTCAAGATTGCTTTGGCTATTCGGGGACTTCTGTGTTTCCATACAAATTGTGAAATTTTTTGTTCTAGTTCTGTGAAAAATGCCAATGATAGTTTAATAACGATTGCATTGAATCCGTAGATTGCTTTGGGTAGTATAGTCATTTTCACAATGTTGATTCTTCCAATCCAAGAGCATGGTATATCTCTCCATCTATTTGTATCATCTTTAATTTCTTTCATCAGTGTCTTATAGTTTTCTGCATACAGGTCTTTTGTCTCCTTAAGTAGGTTTATTCCTAGGTATTTTATTCTTTTTGTTGGTGTGGTAAATGGGAGTGTTTTCTTAATCTCACTTTCAGATTTTTCATCATTAGTGTATAGAAATGCAAGAGATTTCGGAGCATTAATTTTGTACCCTGCTACTTTACCAAATTCGTTGATTAGCTCTAGTAGTTTTCTGGTAGCATCTTTCGGATTCTCTATGTATAGTATCATGTCATCTGTAAACAGTGACAGCTTTACTTCTTCTTTTCCAATTTGGATTCCTTTTATTTCTTTTCCTCCTCTGATTGCTGTGGCTAAAACTTCCAAAACTGTGTTGAGTGATAGTGGTGAGAGTGGGAAACCTTGTCTTGTTCCTGATCTTAGTGGAAATGGCTTCAGTTTTTCACCATTGAGAACGATGTTGGCTATGGGTTTGTCATATATGGCCTTTATTATGTTGAGGTAAGTTCTCTCTGTGCCTACTTTCTGGAGGGTTTTTATCATAAATGGGTGTTGAATGTTGTCAGAAGCTTCTTCTGCATCTGTTGAGATGATCATATGGTTTTTATTCTTCAATTTGTTAATATAGTATATCACATTGATTGACGGACATATATTGAAGAATCCTTGCATTCCTGGGATAAACCCCACTTGATCATGGTGTATGATCCTTTTAATGTGCTGTTGGATTCTGTTTGCTAGTATTTTGTTGAGGATTTTTGCATCTATGTTCATCAGTGATATTGGCCTGTAGTTTTCTTTCTTTGTGACATATTTGTCTGGTTTTGGTATCAGGGTGATGGTGGCCTTGTAGAATGAGTTTGGGAGTGTTCCTCCCTCTGCTATATTTTGGAAGAGTTTGAGAAGAATAGGTGTTAGCTCTTCTCTAAATGTTTGGTAGAATTCACCTGTGAAGCCGTCTGGTCCTGGGCTTTTGTTTGTTGGAAGATTTTTGATCACAGCAAAGGAAACTATAAACAAGACGAAAAGACAACCCTCAGAATGGGAGAAAAAGTTGCAAATGAAGCAACTGACAAAGGATTAATCTCCAAAATTTACAAGCAGCTAATGCAGCTCAATATCAAAAACACAAACAACCTAGTCCAAAAATGGGTAGAAGACCTAAACAGACATTTCTCCACAGAAGATATACAGATTGCCAACAAACACAGGAAAGAATGCTCAACATCATTAATCATTGGAGAAATGCAAATCAAAACTACAATGAGATATCATCTCACACCAGTCAGAATGACTATCATCACAATATCTACAAACAATAAATGCTGGAGAGGGTGTGGAGAAAAGGGAACCCTCTTGCACTGTTGGTGGGAATGTAAATTGATCCAGCCACTGTGGAGAACTGTATGGAGGTTCCTTAAAAAACTAAAAATAGAACTACCATATGACCCAGCAATCCCACTACTGGGCATATACCCTGAGAAAACCATAATTCAAAAAGAGTCATGTACCACAATGTTCATTGCAGCTCTTTTTACAATAGCCAGTACATGGAAGCAACCTAAGTGTCCATCAACAGATGAATGGATAAAGAAGATGTGCCTCATATATACAATGGAATATTACTCAGCCATAAAAAGAAAGAAAATTGGGTTATTTGTTGTGAGGTGGATGGACCTAGAGTCTGTCATACAGAGTGAAGTAACTCGGAAAGAGAAAAACAAATACTGTATGCTAACACATATATATGGAATCTTAAAAAAAAAAAAAAAGTCATGAAGAACCTAGAGGCAAGATGGGAATAAAGATGCAGACCTACTAGAGAATGGACTTGAGGACATGGGGGGGGCGGGAAGGGTAAGCTAGGACAAAGTGAGAGAGTGGCATGGTCATATATACACTACGAAATGTAAAGTATGTAGCTAGTGGGAAGCAGCCATGTAGTACAAGGAGATCAGCTCGGTGCTTTGAGATCACCTAGAGGGGTGGGATAGGGAGGGTGGGAGGGAGGGAGATGCAAGAGGGAAGAGATATGAGGATATATGTGTATGTATAGCTGATTCACTTTGTTATAAAGCAGAAACTGAGATACCATTGTAAAGCAATTATACTCCAATAAAGATGTTAAGAAAAAAATGTATACTGGAGATATTTTCATATCAAACTCAAAGAGATTGCTTTTTTCCCCAGCAACTTTAAAAAATAACTGCATAGTATTCCAGTCTATGGATGGGTAACAAGTTAAGTGGACTCCTATTGAAGGCCATCTGTGTGATTGACAATTTTATGTGTTTGCAAACAGTGTTGCATTGGATGACTGAGTATTTGTTGTTTGCTTGTGTACAATGGTATCTATAGGATAAATTACATAAAATTGAAACTAGATTAATTTATAATTTGAAAGGTTTTGCCAAATTGCTCTCAATAGGTTAAGCTATTTTGTGGTCTTAGCAGCAATTTATGAATATCATTAATAGAATGTGTCAAAAGTATTTTGGACTTTAAGAGATTAAAAACGTTTGGGTTTTTTGGATAAAAATATCGATATAGTTTTAATCTGAATTTTTTTAATGATAAACATCTCTTCAGATGCTTAGGGGACATTCATATTTTTTATTTATTTTTCTGTGAACTATGAACTGTCTACTTTTGGTGTATTCATTTTTCTATTGGATTGCTATTCTTTTTCTTATAAACTTTCTTAGGAACTCTTTCTATTTTAGGGAGGTTAGAATATTGTTTTGGGGATTTATGCTTTTCTTCTTACTTTTGACTTAGGGTGATTTTTTTTGTACTGCAGAGTGTTTATTTTTCATTATAATCTTTACATAGTAAAATACATTAATCTTTTCTTCTATGGCTTCTGAACTTTGAGTACAAGTTAGAGGGGCCTTGCCTACAATGACTGCTTTTTTTTTTTTTTTTTTTTTTTCATTTTTTTTTTTTTTTTTTTTTTTTTATGGTACGCAGGCCTCTCACTGTTGTGGCCTCTCCCGTTGTGGAGCACAGGCTCCGGACGCGCAGGCTCAGCGGCCACGGCCCACAGGCCCAGCCGCTCCGCAGCATATGGGATCCTCCCGGACCGGGGCACGAACCCGCGTCCCCTGCATCGGCAGGTGGACTCCCAACCACTGCGCCACCAGGGAAGCCCTACAATGACTGCTTTTTAAACAATAAAGTAATTGCCCAAGTTTTATTTTAGTGGTTTGTTATATATTTTAATTATAATTAATAAGTAAAATTATTAATGGTATTAAAATAAAGATATAAACAAAGTAAAATGAAATGATAAAATAATACAAATGAATTAAAAATATGTAATCATTAATATGCAACTATTAATAAACATCAAATATATATATTTACACCTTTGACACAAGATTTGCAAATTTTATTTTATTTATTTATTTATTTATTTATTTTTTTGTGGTACATGGGCCTCTCACTGTTGTGGCCTCTCCTGTTGCGGAGCACAGGCTCCGGACACGCAGGCTAGGTGGCTATGGCTCACGGGCTCAGCTGCTCCGCGGCACGTGGGATCCTCCCGGACCGGGGCACGAACCCGTGTCCCCTGCATCGGCAGGTGGACTCTCAACCACTGCGCCACCAGGGAAGCTCACAAATTTTATTTTTTTAAATTTCCAAGTGAACAGGTCTTTTTGTTTCTGGTTTTAAAGTTATTTTCTATTTTTTGATCAGAGAATATTGTCTGTATTCTTCTACTTTTTAATATTCATTGTGTTTTTTGTTTGCAGCCTAATAATGTCCTACTACTAATATATTTCAATTTTTGCTTATATTTTCTGTATTATCCTTTAAAAAGTTGTCATGTGAGATGTGTAGATATTAACGATTCATTGTGATTTGTATTCTTTAGACTGATAAAGTGCCCTTTTTGGCTTTTTTTTTTGAATTTTGTAATACATTGGCTTGAATTCTACCTAATTTGATTCATCTCATAGTAATATGACAATACCTTTTTTTTTTTGTATCATATCTATGTATGCCTTTCGCTATTGTTATTTTCAAACTTTCTGAATCACTTTGTTTTAGCGGTATCTGTGCATACAACACAGAATTAGGTTTGTATTTCCATTTGAAAATTGTTTTCTGTTTTTCAGTGACTTGTAGTCTTTTATGTTTGTTAAAATGAGAGATATTTTGTTTCATTGTAGCTAATGTTAATCGGATCTCTTTTGATTTAGTAATGGCTATTTACATGAATTAGCTGTAGTCTGACTTATGGTGAATCATGTGCTGGCTTGTAAACCCTTCTGCTTGGATGTAGTAGGCATCATTTTGACTCGCATTTCATTGGAATAAACAAATTATTACTATGTTTAACTTAAAAGCAGGGGATGGGGAATACAGTCCTATTTTTGACCTGGAAACATGAGACCAGGCATATTTGTGCATAGTTTGATTACTACATGAAGCTGTTTGACATTTTGATTTGTGATTTTCAAGCTCCCTACATAGGTTATTTAGGAGGTCTTGATTTGAGGACTAAATTATACTAGAGAAATATGGTCCAAATACTTTTTGCCATTTTTACTTGGATTATATTTTTGCATCTCTGAACAGAATATGTTTTGGATATGAAGAAATTTTGAATATCTAAAATAGTTGGCTAATGGGGATAATGATAATTATAACAATGATTATGATAATGACAATGGGGAAAATAATGATAGGAGAAATATTGCCTGAGAAGTATAATTAAAGTATGACAAATGGCCAATGACATTTATTTTATGGCAGATATCTTTTTGGAATAGCAGCTTGGGGCATCACTGACCAGATTTTCACTTCTGGTTTATGGAATAATCTGTTTCTGTGGGCTCACTTTCTTACAATATATAATTTGTCTCTTAATTCACATTTTAAAAATTATTTTAAGTACTTTTTTGGAGTTTATTTGTTGATATTATTTTAAATACAAGAGCCATTAAAACTGTACATGTACAGCCTTGAAATTGTAGCAACCTGTATTAACACTTTGCATGGTACCTTAACCATAGTAAGTGTTCAAATTATATTTGTTGAATGAGTCAGTGTAAAAAGGATTTTAATAACTGAAGAGAAGTCATACTCTATGCCTTCCTATCACCTTTGACATAACAAATAAGCAAGAAAGAACTGAAATTTCAGAGAAAACAGATGTTTGTTCCTTGTGTTCATTAAATGAAGTTAGAACAATACTCTGGTTTAGGTCAGACTTACATATATATAAGGATACAGAGAAATATTTTTCTCTGGTGAACTTTAAAGGAACTTAGAGAAAATATCAATTGCTAATATTTATTGACCATTTAATATGTGACAGTAATCTTATCATATCAATAACTTAATGAAGTAGAAATTATTATTATAGTCATATTTTATGATGAGACAACTTTCCTGACTGTTTAGCTCGCAGAATAATGGAAGTATGATTTGCACCCAGGAAGTATAACTCCAGACCCGTTATGCTAGAGATGACTTTGCCACTATGGTTGAAAAAATTTCCATCATTGCATTCAAAGTGCATTTTATTCTAAGATAAAAATCACAAAGAAATAAAGAAGAAATTCTATGGGGAATAAGGACCTTACTGTTAACTTTGTAGGTTTGAATTTATAAAGCTAGTTTTCTGTTTTTTTCCTATGTATTTAACATGCAATACTGTCTCAGTGCTACTTTAATTATGTACCAGATGCTAAGTTCCTGATAGCTAAGAATCTGATTAGTTTAAGAGAATATCATACTTTTCCACCCACTGAAATCTAGTCTAGTAAATCAATAATCTCTTTTATGGTTTATAAACTATTACATTTGAAAAGATCATACCCATTTTATTGCAGATACAGACACTTAGGACATGTTCTCAACTATAATACACTGTTGTCAATCCTGAGTCAACTTAACCTTAATATCCTTTTCATGACAGACAAGAGTTAATTTTTGTACATTGTATGAGATAGAAATCCAACTCATCATATAATTTGCCTTCCAAGAACTTCTAAAACTACTTTCCAACTAGTTTTCATCTGTTCATGCACAATGGCATAGGGATCTTGGTTTTTAAACCATGTAGAGTATGTCTGTTTTCCAAAGAGGATCTTGAGTCAAGGTCATTAACTCATTTGGGCCCTGTGGAAAAAAAAAAGAATGTGCGGATTATTTCCTGCTGAATGAGGAACCACAAGCCACCCACATGGGTTGGCAGGTAGCTCTCAGCACCTGAGCTCCCACTTTGGGGAAGTAAAAACCCCAGGGCCATTTTGATTGAAGGCACAGTTTCAGTACACTCACACAAAAAAAGTAAAGTCACAAAATCTATTACTTACAGATCGCAGAAAGTGGGAGAGGGGCACACAATAAGCTGGGGGAAGTATAGTTCTCTGTCCCAGGTAGCAAGCACCTGTTACTTATAAGGTAGCTAAGGTGGAGGTCACTAACTTTTTGCAGATTCAACTCTTAAGTGTTTATTTTAAAAGGTGACAGGAAAAGCAAAGTGGGAACTTGTGGTGCGAATCCCAAGCTTGGGTCCTTATCTAAATGTCCAGACTGTAAAATGCCTAGGTAGCAACTTGAAATAGCTGTTTGCTCATCATAACTTTTAATTCTATTGGATTGATCCATATATCTATCCTTATGCCAGTACCACACTATCTGGGAAGTATGAATCCTCCTTTATGCTTTTTTTTTTTAATAGGATTGTTTTGGTTACTCTGGACTCCTTGGAATTCCATATGAACTTTAGAATCAGCTTGTTAATTTCTAAAAAAAAAAAAAAAACAGCTGGGATTTTCATAGGGATTGCACTGACTCTGTAGATCAGTTTGGGATATATTGCCTTCTTAACAATGTTAAGTCTTCTGATCCATGATCGTGTAATGCTTTTGCATTTATTTAGATCTTCATTCATTTCTTTCAACAATGTTTTATACTTTCCAGAGAATAAGTTTTGCACTTCTTTTGTTAATTTTATTACTATTTTATTCCTTTTGATCTTATTACAGATGGAATTTTATTATTTTTATTTTCAGATTGTTTATTGCAAACATAGAAATATAATTGATTTTTGCATATTGATGTTGTATCCTGCAAACTTGCTGAACTCATTTATTCTGATAATTTTTTAGTGTATTTTTAAGGATTTTCTCTAAGATCATGACATCTTTGAATAGATATTGTTTTACTTCTTCCTTTGCTTCCTGCCTTTACTTCTTCCTTTGCCTTTTATTTCTTTTTCTTGCCAAATTGATCTGGTGAGGACTTCCAGTATGAGGTTAAGTATAAGTGATGAGAGTGGCTACCTTGTCTTGTGCCTGATATTGGGGGTAAGCTTCAGTCTTTCACCATTAAGTATGGTGTTAACTATGGAGTTTTTTCTAGATGTCTTTTATCAGGTTGAGGAAGTTCCCTTCTATTCCTAGTTTGTGAAATGGTTTTTATCATTGTAGGGTGTTGGATTTTGTCAGATGCTTTATCTGTGTTTATTGAGATGATTTTGTGATTTTTACAATTTTATTAATATTATGCATTACATTGATTGATTTTCAGATGTTGACACCAATTTAGTATGATGGGGTAAATTGCATTTGACTATACTGTGTCATTCTTTTCATATGTCATTTGATTTGGTTTGCTAGTATTTTGTTGAGGATTTTTGCATCAGTATTCATAAGAAATATTGGACTGTAGTTTTATTTTCTTGTGTAGGTTTTTTTTTTTTCCCCAGTTTTCATTGCTGGATTTAGAATCTGGGTAATACTGACCTCATAAAATGAGTTGGGAAGTGTGCTCTCCTATTTTTTTGAAAGAGTTTGTGAAGAATTGGTATTAATTCCTCTTTGAATATTTGGTAGAGGTCAGCAGTGAAGCCATATTGGCCTGGGCTTCTTTGTGACTAGCTTTTAAAATTATAGATTGAATCTCTTCACTTTTTAAAAGTTTATTCAGATTGTCTATTTCTTCTTGAGTCAATTTTAGTAGTTTGTGACTTTCTAAGAATTTTTCTATTTCTTCTGTCACCTAATTGTTGATGTGAAACTGTTCACAGTATTTCTTCATAATCTTTTTATTTATGTAAGTTTGGTAGTAATGTTTACTCTTTCATTTCTGATTCTTGTAATTTGATTCTTTTCTCTTTTTCTCTTGGTAAAACCAGGTAAAGATTAGGTAATTTTGTTGATCTTTTTGAAGAACCTAATTTTCTATTCTCTATTTCACTAATTTTCGCTCCAGTATTTAAGTTTATTTTTGCTTGCTTTGCTCTTCTTTTTCCAAAATTTTAAGGTAGAAGTTAAGATTATTGATTTGAGATATTTGATATTTATTTTTTAAAATATTGAAATTTGAAATTATAAATTTTCCTCTAAATATTGTTTTAACTGAATCCAGTATGTTTTCATATGTTGTGACTTTATTTTCAGTCATCTATTTTCTGATTTACTTTTTAATTTCTTCTTCTTTGACCCATTGGTTCTTTAAGAATGTGTAGTTTGATTTCCACATATTTATGAGTTTTCTTAAATTTCCCTTGTCATTGATTTCTAATTTTATTTCATTATGTTCAGAGAACATACTTAGTCATTTAAAATTTATTGATTCATGGCATAGCATATGGTTTATTCTGCATAATGTCTCATTTGCACTTGAGAAAAATATATATTCTGTTGTTGGGTAGAGTGTTCTATAGACGTTTGTTAGACCTAATTGGCTTATAGTGTTGTTTATAGCTTCTGTTTCCTCTCTAATTGTTTTTATCTATTATTGAAAGTGGGATATTAGAATCTTCAACTATTATTGTTGAATCATCTGTTTCTCCCTTCATTCTGTCAGTTTTTGCCTTTTATATTTTGGTGCTCTGTTAATAGGTGCATATACATTGATAATTTTTTATATATTCCTGATGGATTGACCCTTTTATCATTATAAAATATCTCTCTTTATCTCTAGTAACATTTTTTTAAAGCCTGTCAGAAAGATTAGAGATAACTTACCATGTGTTCTGCATTTTATTTTATGTTTTACATTTATTTTTTAGCTTAATTTTATCTGCTATACCTTTTTAAAAATTAAAAACAATTTAAATATGTTTAATACAATTTCAAGATTATAATATTTGCATAGTCTATACAGGGAACTATACAGTCCATATGGCCTTGGACCAAATCCAACCCACCACCTATTTTTGGTAAGTAAAATTTTATCAGAACACAGCTACCTATATCTTTTCTTTTAGTATTTTCTGTAACTGTTTTTGCAATACATGGCAGTGTTCAGTGGTTGTGACAAAGGCAGTATGGCCTACAAGCTGAAAATATTTACTATATGACCCTTTTTAGTAAATGTTTACAATTCCTGTTCTATGACAGCAGGAGATACCTTGATCTTATCTTTCTGATTAGGTTCTTTTTTTCTATTGAAGTGTAATGGACTTACAGTATTCCATTAGTTTCAGGTGTACAATGTAGTGATTTATTATTTTTATACATTTCAAAATGATCACCATAAGACTAGTTACCATCTATCACCATACTAAGTTATTACAATATTATTGACTATTCCCTACGCTGTACATTAGATTTCTGTTCAGAGCTAGAAGTTTGTACCTCTTAATTTCCCTCACTTATTTCACTCATCTCCCCATCTTCCTTGCCTCTGGCAACAACCAGTTTGTTCTCTGTATCCATGAGTCTGTTTTTGTTTTGTTATGTTTGTTTGTTTTGGTTTTTAGATTCCACATGTAAGTCAAATCATACAGTATTTGTCTTTCTTTGTCTGACTTATTTCATTTAGCACAATACCCTCTAGGTCCAACCATGTTGTCACAAATGACAAGATTTTTTTTTTAATCGATGAGTAATATTACATTACACACACACACACACACACACACACACACACATATGCATACACAATATCTTTATCTATTCATCTGTTGAATGATGCTTAGGTTGCTTCAATATCTTGGCTATTGTAAATAATACTGCAGTGAACATGGGGTGTATATACCTCTTCAAATTTGTGTTTATGTTTTCTTCAGGAAAATACCCAGAGGTGGAATTTCTGGATCACTTGGTAGTTTTATTTTTATTTTATTTTATTATTATTTTTTTTTGCGGTACGCGGGCCTCTCACTGCTGTGGCCTCTCCCGTTGCGGAGCACAGGCTCTGGACGCGCAGGCTCAGCGGCCATGGCTCATGGGCCCAGCCACTCCACGGCATGTGGGATCCTCCCGGACTGGGGCACGAACCCGTGTCCCCTGCATCAGCAGGCGGACTCTCAACCACTGTGCCACCAGGGAAGCCCTATTTTTATTTTTTTGAGGAACCTCCATACTGTTTTCCATAGTGGCTCTACCAATTTATATCCCACCAAGAGTGTACTTGGGTCCCCTTTTCTCCATATCCTTGCCGAGACTTGTCATTTATTGTCTTTTTGATAAAAACCATTCTGATAGTTTTGAGGTGATATCTCATTGTGGTTTTGTTTTGCATTTCACTGATGATTAGTGATGTTGAACATCTTCTCATGTGTCTGTTGGCCATCTGTATGTATTCTTTGAAAAATGTCTATTCAGGCCCTCTGCCCATTTTTTATTTGGGTTGTTTGTATTTTTTTTGATTTTGAGTTGTATGAGTTCTTTGTATATTTTAGATATTAACCCCTTATCTGACATATCATTTGCAAATATCTTCTCTCATTCAGTAGGTTGCCTTTTAGCTTTGTTGATAGTTTTCTTCACTGTAAAAAAGCGTTTTAGTTTGATATAGTCCTATTTATTTTTGCTTCTTTTCCCTTACCTGAGGAGACATATCCAAAAAAAAAATATTGCTAAGATTAATGTCAGATAGTGTACTGCTTGTGTTTTCTTCTAACATTTTAGGATTTTAGGTTTTACGTTTAGTCCTGTAATCCATTTTGAGTTTATTTTTGTATATGGTGTGACAAAGTACTTCAGCTTGAGTCCTTTACCTGTAGCTGTCTAGTGTTCCCAACACTATTTATTGAAGAGGCTGTCTTTTCCCTATTGTATGTTTTTGCCTCCTTTGTTGTAGATTAATTGGGCATATAACCGTGAGTTTCTTTCTTGGCTCTTTATTCTGCTTGATAACTGTAACTTTGTAGTATAGTTTGAAATCAGGGCTCATGATATCTCCAGCTTTCTTGTTCTTTCTGAAGTTTGTTTTGGCTCTTCAGTTTCTTTTGTGTTTTCATACAAATTTTAGGATTATTTTTTCTAGTTCTGTGAAAAATGGCCTTGATATTTTGATAGGGATTGTTTTCTATCTGTCAGTTACTTGGGAAATATGGTAATTTTAACAATATAAATTCTTCCAATTGATGTACACAGTATGTCTTTTCATTTGTTTGTGTCTTCTTCAATTTCTTTCATCAATGTCTTATATTTTTCAAGTACAAGCCTCTTACCTCCTTGATTGGATTTATTCTTAGGTATTTTATCTTTTTGATGCAATGGTAAATGGGATTATTTTCTTAATACCTCTTTCTGCTAGTTCATTGTTAGTGTATAGAAATGCAACAAATTTCTGTATATTATTTTTGTATCCTTCAACTTAACCAAATTCACTGATGAGTTCTAGTAGTTTTCTGGTGGTGTCTTTAGGATTTTCCATCTATAGTATTTTGTCATCTGCCAACAGTGACAGTTTTAGTTTTTTCTTCCAACCTGGATGCCTTTTATTTATTTTTCTTGTCTGATTGCTTTGGCTAAGGCTTCCAAAACTATGTTGAATAAATGTGGTGACAGTGGGTATCCATGTCTTGTTCCTGATCTTAGAGGAAGAGCTTTTATCTTTCCACCATTGAGTATGATATTCCCTGTGGGTTTGTCATATATGGTCTTTATTGCATTGTGGTATAGTCCCTCTATATCCACTTTGTTGAGTTTTTAATCATAAATGGATGTTAAATTTTGTCAAAAGCTCTTTCTGTATCTGGGGAGATGATAGTATGATTTTTTTTCTTTAATTTGTTAATATGGTGTATTATGTTGATTGATTTGTGGATATTGAACCATTCTTCCATGCCTGGGATAAATCTCTTTTGATCATGGTGTATGATCCTTTTAATGTACTGTTGAATTTATTTTGCTAATATTTTGTTGAAGATTTTCCCATCTATGTTCATCAGTGATATTGGCCTGTAATTTTCTTTTTTTTTTTTTTTTTGTGGTGTCTTTGGTTTTGGTATCAGGGTGATGCTGGTCTCATAGAATGAGTTTGAATGTGTTCCTTTCTCTTCAATTTTTGAAATAGTTTGAGAAAGATAGGTGTTAAGTGTTTTTTAAATGTTTGGTAGGATTTATCTGTGATGCCACCTGGTCTTGGACATTTGTTTGTTGGGAGTTTTTAAAATACTAATTCAGTTTCATTACTGGTAATTGGTCTGCTCGTATTTTCTACTTCTTCTTGATTCAGTCTTGGGTGATTTTATGTTTCTCAGAATTTATCTATTTATTCTATGTTGTCCACTTTATTGGTGTATAATTGTTCATAGTAATCTCTTATGATCCCTTGCATTTCTGTTTTGTTGGCTGTAACTTCTCTTTCATTTTAAAATTTTATTTATTTGCACCCTCTCTTTTTCTTGGTGAGTCTATCTAAAGGTTTATCAGTTTTTTTTTTTTGCGGTACGCGGGCCTCTCACTGTTGTGGCCTCTCCCATTGTGGAGCACAGGCTCCGGACGCGCAGGCTCAGTGGCCATGGCTCACGGGCCTAGCCGCTCCGTCATGTGGGATCTTCCCGGACCAGCGCATGAACCCATGTCCCCTGCATTGGCAGGTGGACTCTCAACCACTGCACCACCAGGGAAGCCCAAGGTTTATCAATTTTGCTTATGTTTTCAAAGAACTAGCTCTTAGTTTCATTGATCATTTCTATTGTTTTTTTAGTCTTTATTTCACTTGTTTCTCCTCTCATCTTTATTTTTTTCTTCCTTTTATTAACTTGGACTTTGGTCATCTTTTTCTAGTTCCTTTGATGTAGGGTTAGATTGTTTGAGATTTTTCTTGTTTCCTGGGTAGTCTTGCATCTTTGTAAACTTCCCTCTTAGAACTGCTTTTTTCTGTGCCCCATAGATTTTGGATCATTGTGTTTCCATTTTCATTTGTCTTTAGCTATTTTTTGATTTCCTCTTGGATTTCTTCAGTGACCAATTGGTTGTTTGGTAGCATGATGTTTAGCCTCTGGGTGTTTGTGTTTTTTGAAGATTTTTTTTTTCTGTAGCTGATTTCTTGCCTCATGCTATTGTGGTCAGAGAAGAAGCTTGATAAGATTTAAGCTTAAATTTATTGCGACTGGTTTTGTGACCTAGTATGTGATCTACTATGGAGAATGTTCCATGTGCACTTGAAAAGAATGTGTATTCTGCAGCTTTTGGATGAAGTGTTCCTTATGTATCCATTAAGTTCATCTGATCTTATATGTAGTTTAAGGCAAGTGTTTCCTTATTGATTTTCTGTCTGGATGCTCTGTCCATTGATGTTAGGGGTGTTAAAGTCCCTAACTTTATTATTGTGTTACTGTCAGTTTCTCCCTTTTTATTTGTTAATATTTGCTTTTTATATTTAGGTACTTCTTTATTGAGTATTTATATAGTTATAATTTATATCTTCTTGTTGCATTGATCCATTTATCATTACTTAATGTCATTCTTCGTTTCTTATTACAGTCTTTATTTTGAAGTCTATTTTGTCTAATATGAATATTGCTATGCCAGCTTTCTTTTTGTTTCCATTTGCATGGAATATCATTTCATCTCTTCACTTTCAGCCTGTTTATGTCTTTAGCTCTGAAGTGAGTCTCTTGTAGGCAGCATATATTGATATGTGGGTCCTTTTTTTAATCCATTCAGCCACTGTAGGTCTTTTGATTAAAGCACTTATTTGTTTTACATTTAAGGTAATTACTGATAATTATGCACTTTTTTTCCATTTTGTTAATTGTTTTAAGGTTGTTTTTGTAGTTCTTTTTTGTTGCCTTTATTTTGCTCTTTTCCCTTGTGATTTGATGAGTATCTTTTGTGTTCTATTTGGATTCCTTTTTCTTTTTTTGGGAGGGGATATCTGTTATGGGTTTTTGCTTTGTGGTTACCATGAGGTTCACTTATAATAACTTATGTATATACATGATTATTTAAGTTGATGATCTCTTTCCTTCTAATGCATTCTAAAAACCCTACCTTGTTAACCAACACCCACTTTTAATGTTTTTAACATCTTATTTTACATCTTTTTGTTTTATGTATTCCTTAACTACTTATTGTGGATATAGATGATTTTACTACTTTTGTTATTTAGCCTTCCTGCTAGATTTATAAATAGTTGCATTTTTTCTTTTCCAATTAAACAAGCCCTGTTAATATTTCTTGTAAAGCTGGTTTACTGGTGCTGAACATTTTTAGCTTTTGCTTGTCTGTAGAACTCTTTATCTCTCTTCAAATCTGAATGATAGCTTGCTGGGTATTGTGTTCTTGGTTTTAAGTTTTTTCCTTTTATCATTTTAAATATATTGTGCCACTCCATCTGGCCTGCAAAATTCTGCTGAAAATATAGCTTATTTTCTTATGGGAGTTTTCTTGTACATAACCAGTTGCTTTCCTCTTGTTGCTCTTAAGATTCTCTCTTTATCTTTAAATAATTTTGCCATTTTAATTATAATGTGTCTTGGTGTGGACATCTTTAGGTTCATCTTGTTTGGAATTCTCTGTGCTTCCTGGACCTGAATGTCTATTTCCTTTCTCAGGTTCGGAAGTTTTCAGCTATTATTTATTCAAATAAGTTCTTTCTCCTTTCTCTCTCTCTTCTCCGTCTTGGACTCCTGTAGTGTGAATGTTAGTATACTTGATGTTGTCTCAGAGGTTTCTTAAACTATATTCTCATTAAAAAAAATTCTTTTTACCTTTTTTCTGCTCAGTTTGGGTGATTTTCAGTTATTTTTCTTCCTAATCGCTGATGCTTTCTTCTGAGTCATCTAAACTACAGTCCTTCTAGTGCATTTAAAAAATTTCAGTTATTTTATTCTTCAGATCCCTTTGATTCTTCTTTATATATTCTAACTCTTTGTTAAACTTCTCATTGTGTTCATTTATTTTTCTCCCAACTTCATTGAGCATTTTTATAATTTATCTTGATGTTTCTATTAGGTAGATTGCTTATCTCCACTTGGCTTAGTTCTTCTGGGTTTTGTTTTGTTTCTTCCTTTAGAACATATTTCTCGGTTTCCTCATTTTGCCGAATTCTCTGTGTTTATTTCTATGTATTAGGTTGGTTACATGTCCCAATCTGGAGAAGTGACATTATGTGGGAGACATCCTATGGGGCCCAGCAGCACACTCCTCTCTGGTCACCAGAGCTATATGCTCTAGAGGTGCCCCCATATGGGCTGTAAGGACCCTTCTGTTTTGGTGGGGCTGTCAACTGTGGGCACATTAGTAGGTGGGACTGGCCCTGGACCAATTAGCTGCTAGACCCTGCCTCTGGCTGTGGCTATTGGCCCACTGGTTGGTAGGGCTTGGTCCCAGGGTGGCTAGCTGGGGGGTCCTGCATGCCTGGGGTTCCTGGGGATGGTGTCCATCTGCTGGTGGGCAGGGCCTGGCAGGTGTGGCTTGCTGCAGGGCCCAGGAGGACCTGGGCTGGTTCTGGCTTGATGGTGGGCAGGGCTGGTTTCCCCTGCAGCTGGCTACTCGGCCTGGGGGTTCCCAGGACTGGTGCCGGCCTGCTGGTGGGTGGTAAACTCCTGTCGCTAATAGGCTAGAGAGATGACTCCAAAATAATGTTTGCCAGCACCAGTGTCCTTTTGGATGAATGATCTCCCATAAATGGCTGCCACCAGCATCTGTGTCCCCAGGGGGTTTCCTAGTTGCCTCCTTCTTCTCTGGGAGGCTTTTCAAGTTCAGCAAATGGGCTGACCCAGGATCCTTTCAAATTAGTGCCTCTGTGCTGGATTTGGAGCATGTTAGATTTTGTTCACCCCTTTAACAGCCCTCTGGCTTTCCTGTATGAAGCCCTGCTGGCCTTCAAAGCCAGACATTCTGTGGCCTTGTCTTCTTAGTGCAGGACCCCTCTTCTAGGAGCCTAATGTGGGGCTTGGACCCCTTGCTCCTTGGGAGGATCCTCTGCAATTGTGATTATCCTCCTATTTGTGGGTCACCTTCTCAGGGTGTGGGTCTTGATTGTATCACATCTTTCTCCTCCCACCCATCTCATTATACTTTGTTCTGTGTATCTTTAGTTGTGGTAAATCATTTTTGCTAGTCTTCAGGTCACTCTCATAGATAGTTGTTCTGTGGGTAGTTGTAATTTTGATATGCCTTTCGAATGAGGTGAGCCTGGGGTCTTCCTACTCTGCCATCTTGGCCACACCTTCTTGAATATTTTTTCTTCTCATGGCTTTTTCTTCTCTCTTGGTATTCTCATTATATGTACCTTGATGCTCAATGTTGTCTCACATTTCTCTGAGTCTCCATTTATGTTTATTCTTTTTCTCTCTATTTAGCCTTGCATAATGTCTATCAATATATTTTAAAGTTTTTAATTCTTTCTTTTACCATTGCAAATCTATTATTGAGCCCCTCTAGTGAATGTTTACAATTTTAGTTATTGTACTTTCTAACTCTGTCATTTCTATTGGGTTCTTTCATTTTTTATAATTTCAGTATCTGTATTGATATTCTTTATTTGATGCAACATTGTCATCTTACCTTCTTCTATTTCTTTAATCATGTTTTCTTTTGATTCTGAGCGTAATTCTGAGAGTATATTTATAATGGCTATTTTGGAATCTTTTTCTTTTAAATCTAACATCTGGTCACTCTCACAGGTAGCTTCTGTTGCCTGACTCCCCCCCACCCCCCACAGTGTACGGGTCATATTTTCTTGTTTCTTTGCATGCCTCCTAATTTGTTTTTGGAAACTTGATATTTTATAATATATTGTACTGAATGACAAGTAGTAATATATTTTATATATTACTGTATTATATATATATAAGTATGTATATAATTTATATTATATAAATATATAATAGTAATATATTTTATAATACATTGTAGCAAGTATGGGTTTTCTCCTCCCCACTTTGTAAGCTGGCTTGTTATTGTTCATTTGTTTGTTTAGTAATTGGTGGGATTACTTTAGTGATATCTTTTCCCCCCAGCCTCCCAGTTTTAACTCTCCAGGGTTGCTATTCAGGGAGGTGCAGGTTTGGATATGACCACAGTCACCCTGGGATAACGATGATATGGGTAGAATTCTTTTCAGTCTTTTCCTAACCACACCTAGCTATTAAACCTGACTGATTTCCAGTTGATTGCTTCATTTTCAACAATAACCTAGGCATATATTCTTCTATAGACTAATCAAATCCAATTATGTCTCCTTCAGTGGATGGAATAGTTTCTGAAGTCAGTGTTTGATATTTGTTCTGACCCCAGGAGGATTCTTCCTAGCTGTCTTATTGCTCAGTTATCTCCTGTGATCAAGCCAGTCTATAGTCTAGGCTGTATCTTCATTAGATCCATGAATCTCCTCACCCTTGAATCTCCTTTCACCACAACCTCCACCATTCTTTTTTTCAGTAAAATTTATTGGAGTAACATTGGATTATAGCACTATGTAAATTTCATATATACAATATTATATGTTGACTTCTGTAAATACTACACTGTGCTCATCACCAAAAGTTTAGTTTCCATCCATCAGTATACAGTTGATCCCCTTTACCCATTTTGCCCTCCTCCTACCCTTCTTTCCATCTGGTAACCACCGCTTTGATCTCTGTATCTATGTGTTTGTTTTTGTTTGTTTTGTCTTGTTTAAGTTATTTATTTATATTCCACATGTGAGTCATATCATACAGTATTTGTCTTTCACTATCTGACTTACTTCACTTAGATACACTCAAAGTTCATCAGTGTTGTTGCAAGTGGCAAGACTTCATCTATTTTTACAGCTGAGTAGTATTCCATTATATATATCTATACATCACATCTTTATTCATCTGTTGTTGATACATGGGTTTTTTCCATATCTTGGCCATTATAAATAATGCTGCAACGAACATAGGGTGCATATATCTTTTCAAATTAATATTTTTATAATCTTTGGATAAATTCCCAGGAGTGGTATAGCTGGATCATATGGTAATTCTATTTTTTACTTTTCGAGGGGTTTTTATACTGTTTTCCATAGTGGCTGTTTCATTTTACACTACCACCAACAGTATATGAAGTTTCCCTTTTTCCCACATCCTCTCCAACATTTGTTATTTCTTGCCTTTCTGATAATAACCATTCTAAAATATGTGGGGTGATATTTCATTGTGGTTTTCATTTGCATTTCCCTAATAATTTGCTATGTTGAGCATCTTTTCATGTGCCTGATTGCCAACTCTTTGTCTTCTTTGGAAAAATGTCTATTCAGATCCTCTGCTCATTTTTAAATCAGGTTGTTTGCTTTTTTGTTGAATTGTATGAGTTCTTTATATATTTTGGATATTATATATTTTGGATATTTTTATATATATATATTATATATTTTGGATATTAACCTTTTATTAGATATATGATTTGCGAATATATTCTCCCATTCCAATCTCCGCTATTCTTGAGAGCACCCTCAGGTTAAAACTTCATGTTCAGTTGCAAATGTAGCCAGTTCCTTTAGGAGAGATTAGGAGCCATCTGTTTTACAGTCTGTTCTTCCCACAGGCAAAATCTCCGAGTCAGAACTCTGGAGCTGTCAGTGGGGACAGTGACCAGCATTCCTCTGAGTGACACCACTGCTCTTGCAGTTGAGTGCTTGGTGGAGGGGGTGAAAACAGCATAGAGATAAAAACAGAGAATACAGAAAGCAAGGGGTGAACCCTGTGATATTGGATTAGAATTATAAATATCAGGGTAAACATCGTAAGTATACGCATACACACAAATCTCTACACAAACTGGTTCATTTGTTGGTTTTTCTAGTTTTCCTTTGTTTCAGGAACTTTGGTAAGGCAGAATATCTCCCATGTAATCGTAATAGTTGGGCTAATAATATGTGACTGACTTACTTAGTGTATTTTGCATTAAACCGGAGACGAATGCTCATTGCCTCAGTTAAGTAAACTGGCGTTTCTTTGCCATGAGGCTGTTTTTGTAAACGTATTCTCTTATTTGTACAGAAGACCAGATAAAAACATGAAATTAATGCTTTTTAGAGAGAATAAAGACTATATTTTTCAAAGATCAAATGAGTATAGTTTCAAAGTTAAATATAAATTTAATCTTGGAGAAGTTGTAAGATTTTCATGGATATGAAATTTGCTTTTTGTGTAGGATTGATGATTTGCATGAATCTCAATTTGACATATGTTTTCCACTATACATTAATGAACCAGTCACATTATATGTGACAGGAAGCAGTAAAATATAGAAAGTAAATGACAGTAAAATGAATTTTTTTATCTATGGTGGGTATAGATTTGCATTATTATACTTGTGGTGGGAAATGAAAGTTACCACTTCCTCCTTTTTGAGAAAATTTCAAATACCTGAGAAGGAAAGAGGAAGAAAGAGAGATACACAGAGAAATAGAATTGAACCAAGCAAAAGATTTTTGTATACATTTTTGAGGTTATATAAAGAGAACTTAAAAAAATTGAATTAGCTTGATATATATATATATATTTGGTAATACAGTTTATGTAAAACAGGTATTTCAAAACTTATGTATGATGCATAATGAATATTATTCATATTCCTCAATTTTAAATAACAATCCACGTAACATGAAAAATATAAGCGTATTAAGTTTGTCCTTGATGAGTTTATTAGTACTCAAATATCTTTATATCAAAAGAAAACTAATAAGTAACAACTGGTTTTAATATTTACCATGTTCACTGGTTGGAGGCATTAACATACTTTTAAATCATATTACATAAATATTTTGGGCTTAGATTTGGAGTAGCAAATTTCTGTCCAAAGGAGGACTCTGGAGGCCTATGAAGTATGAGAGAAGAAAAACAAGGTTGTTCAGTAGAAGTATTTCCATCATTAAACCTTTAAAAATGTCAGTAAAAATCTAGTTATTATTTCTGAAGCTGGAAAGATAGTGTGGCAAATTCCCCATACTACATATTCTAAAGTTTGTCATTCAGGTGGAACTGTTTGAACACCCACATTTTGTACTTCACTTCCTTCCTTTTCCTGAGTTCATTCCCTTTTATTTGGTAGCTCTTAGACTGATCTTCCCTTCTTTGAATAATTCACCATCTAAATAAAATAACAACCTCAAAGCATCCCAGACTTAATGCACTCCATTCCAGCGTGGGCTCCCATGGGTTGATGTGAAGGAAACTTAAGAATTAATCACACAGGATACAATGCTCAAGTCACTTTCAGAAAAAAAATTCTCTTTCTCTTTTGTTTTTGTGTTTAGTTTTCTAAACACTGTCATTCTGTTTCCACTTCAGCTCCAGATCCCGGGGATGTCTTGGCACCAAACACATTTAAAACAAATAAACACCTTCTTGCACACTCTAACAAGTGCAGCAATTAGTCTCAGAGCACAGCTTGCTCTCCACCATGGCAACTCATTTGGTGCTGGTTGTTATTGTAGGAGAACAACTTTGAATCAGAAACATTTATTTGATTCCTCAGTTTTCACCCCTGTCGGCATGGTGGCTTCTGTACATCCTTTTCCTATAGTGAGTTCTGCGCCTCTATGAAATCAGCTGCCACCCAGCATACAACACTTAACTCCAGTATGTCACCTTGTCACATTCTCATGGAACTTTCAGCAGTGGGTGATCTTCACTCCATATGGGCTGTAATAACTACTTGCTGTGGTGTGAATTACACATGATTTCAGTACGGACATTTTTTCTTTCCTTTTGTTATACAGTAGTATAAAATTAAAATAATATTAATAATCCTTGGTATATATTTATAAGCAGCTTGTATCGCAAGATGAAAATGTTATTTGTAAGTACCCAAGATGGTATTTAATAGGTTAGTCAGAAGACACTTTAAAAAATTTATGTATTTATTTATTTATTTTCATTTATTTTAGAGGGTATTTTCTCTGAGTTGATGCAGCAATTGGAAAGTTGTATAAAGACCCTATCTGTGGCTTTATTTGATATACTCTTCTACTTTTCCAAATGATTTTATTTCAGAAATGCTGGATTTTTTTGTGTGTGTGTGAGGAAGGGACTAAATCATGTTAAAATATGTCTTTTATCCTGAAACACAGTATAGTAAGTTATGAGGCAAAATGCATGTTTTCATCAGCAATGTACCATATTTTCTTATGTAAATTACTATTATTTGGAAGCTGAATCAAATGTTTCCAGCGACAAGGAAAGTTGCTATTGAACTTTGTTTCAGGGTACTAACTTCTGCCTTTTTTGGACATTATTAGTCAATTTCCCTAGACCCTTTCTTCAGTAATGCAAGGTACATGTAAATGAATAAAGGTGATAAACTCTCACTCAGTTCTAGTCCCAGATCTGTGGCTAAGGGTGTGACTGGGTAAGCTGAGTAACCTCTTTGGGATTTAGTGCTTCATCACTTACACAAAGTGGTTAAATTAAGTGGTCTTCTCAAGCTCTTTATGGTTCTAAAATCCATGATTTTTATTCATACTGAATAATTCTTGCACTTGGAGGATTTGATTCTAAATAATATCATAAAGAACTCTGCTTGATTTTTCTGTGTAAATTAGGAAGAAATTTTAACCATTCACACATTTAACAAACATTTATTATAACTCCACTATGTCCTGGGCATTGCGCTAGAAACTAAACACAATGAGTGCAATGAACAAGACCTTGTCCCACCCTCAGAGAGATTATGATCTAATGTATAAGATAGACAAGCAAATGACCAGAAAGAGGATTATACGTTGTGGTAAGTGGCAAGAAGGAAGTAAAGCTTTGAGACTGAGAACAGTGGGGATGGGAGGGAGGTACTTTAGATAAAGTAAGCAGGGGTAGCTTTGCAAAGTTTGGTTTCTTTAGGAGTTTTGGTCACTAGAAAAACCACACTGACTGCTCTTGTTTGTGTAATACCATTCTTTTGAGAGGAGAGGGTAGTGGTGTGGAAGGAATATGAGGTATGATTTCAGAAAATGTGAATGGAAACATGCCTTTGCACACACTCGTCATGTGTCTTGGACAAATCTTTTAGCCTCTCTGGACTTGTTTTCTTATCTGTTATGGTGCTTATAGGGACACCTACTCACTAAACTGCTGGAAGATACAGTAGTTGTAAAAGCAGAAAAACTTCTGCCAACTCTTGATGAGTGATCAGGTTTTTTTTCTTTTTTTAAACATATCAGTGAGAGAAAGATTTAAAAATCAGCAGACAACACTTTTTCCTCCTTTTTAAATTTTAGCAAGAAGCAAGAAAAGCCATACGTTAGAAAGGCACAGTAAAAGGCTAAGCAAAATGCAGAAAAGCAGGCTGGTGAAAGAAGACAGGTTTGCTGTGGCCAAGAGATAGCCACAGTTTTCTTCTTCCTTTAGTCCCATTTCTACCACCATATCTGCTCCTTGTCTGAGGGAGGGAGGGAAGTTTTACTGTTTTATTCTGTGAGTTGTGAATTAGGCTTTGCTTACAATTTCCTTTTTGGAATAACCTAGAGTTTAAGTAGAATACACTGCTGGTGAGTCTTTCTGTATTAGCATTGCAGGGCCTGTAAATATCACTTGTGAAATAGTCACAGGAATGAACAGCCCTTCAGCTGGAATTACAGCACAAATTCAGAAACAGCTATTTAGTGTGTTTATTTCCCAGTGTGAGAATTTATCTTGGATGCCATCTCTTATGTTTCTTAGGTCACAAACTTCATGTAGTTTTCTTAGTTGCTAACCCAATAAGAGAAGCGTCTTCTTTATTATTCATTACTATATAAAGGAAAATCCCATCTTGTCTACTTCCTTTAAGACGTTACTATCAAAATGCCAAGCCAAGTGTTTAGTGCTGATAGGACTGCATTTGATAACAGCATTAGCAGATCCTTATTGGTTCTGCATGTAGCAAAAGCTAGAGTCCCTGGACAAGACTTACCCAGTTTAGCTTATGGTAACTTTAGGATGTCTGCATCTTTAAATATGTAAGCTAGTTTTAGGCTTTCAAAAATGCTGATTAAGAATTCTAACTGTATTTATTTTGGGAAGAACAGTGAATTTTGTTGCCATGTGATATAAAGTCAAATCTACAAACTTGTGGGAATGTACAATAGAGTAAGTTGTTTCCATAGTTTTGGTTTCCATACTGGTGGGTTAAGCATTTATTTTCTACACACTAGTATTTCAGAATTCTGTGTTGTCAGGCAATGTTCTCTGGCTTGAGGGAGTTAGGTGGATAACTGTCAAATGCTATGCAGAGAAGATTGCATAGTATATATCTGATTTTAAAGATAATAGGAAATTTGAAAGCCTGCATCCAACAGTTTGGAGATAGAAGAGCACATTTTGTAGCTTGTGGGTGTTTATCTGATTGTCTTAGGCAAATGTTCTTTATATAATCACTGTTTATACATTTGTACTCAGTTGTGCCATTAGTGATATCTTTTCCCATTCATGCATCCTCTTTATTCCCAGTACAATGATTCTATGATAATGCTCTTTTGGCATTAAGAGGTTAAAGAGTGATTCTACCAAATGCTTTATTTGAGTTGTGCAAAAAATATGATTTACATTTTCTAAGGCATCCTTGGGAGATTTTAACATTTGTTGATTTCTTAAAAATTTATCTGTTAACACACAGATACAAAATTCTAGCTCCATTTATTACTGTAGAATATCTTTAAAAGACTCATGGGAAGAGACGGAAAATATTGAGTCAACTACATATCACGCATTATGTTAAATTTTTTGCATTACTTCTTAATTTTAAACATTTTTGTATCCAAGAATTTATTACTTTCCCAAGATTTGATTACTGTTTTTTTTTTTTTGGGTGACAAAATACTTCCCTTTCTAGAGAAAATCTAGAATTTTATCATTTCTTAGCGTGTGGATGGGAGAGGAAGGGGTTAAAGAGACATTTGAAATAGAACAAGAATCAGAGCTCTTCTAAATTTTAAGAAATTTTGATAAAATCAAATATATACATACTTATAATTTCTAGCCCTCAGAACTAGGAGAGAATGTTATCGTGAGGGTTTTTTTGTAAACTGATTCTCTCTGGGGCTTTGAAAGTGCAGATACGCACCTGAACTCAATTCTTCAACGCTGAGAAAATCTGCATCTACAAACCTTAGTAATAATTAGATTCAACCTTAGTAATAATTAGAATTTTATGTGATTTCTCTTTTAGCTGATCTTAAAATAGAATAGTCCCAGAAATCAAAATACATATATTCTATCTCTTCTGTTTGGGAGAGGGAACATGTATAGATAAATCAAGTGAATTTTTCTGTAAAACCTGTTCTATTTAACATCCTGGTACTAGCACATTGTATAAAGAAAACATAACAAAAAACCAAAAATTAAACCAATCTTCTTAAAGGATTCATTTCTAGAATCATTTATTGTACATTACTTTAATCTATATATATAAAAAACAAACCCCTTTCTTTTACTTCTCTCAAAGATTTTCTGAGCACGTAGTGCATGTAGGGGGTTATGCTAAGAAGTTCTACCATACGTGTCCAAATGTTAATGCTTCTAGTTGGCCTTAATTGGCCTCAGGCCATATCTGTTAACTTGAACGTAATAAAGGGAATAAACACAAATTTTTGAAGCTTATTCTTTGAGAATTTAAAAAAAACAGAAGAAATGAAAAAAATCATTTATATAGAGGGTATTGATTTTGTTGCTAAATGGTCTTGTGAAAGTTGATGATTCTATAATTGGTCATTATAAGGCTGCTAGCTAAGTAAATTATGGTCACACACAAAAGCGTCCTTTTTTTCATAATTAAAAGTAGTCAGATAATCATTGGTGTAAAGAGGAGCACAGTTTTAGAATTCAGTACATATTCTAAGGAGAAAAGCTCAAGTATTCTGTTTGACCAGAAACCCAAGTACATTGCATGAACAATAAAGATACTCAGATGAAAATAGTTCTGATGCACTCTGATCTTTAGAGGACTTGGATAAGTATACTTCTCAAAACCCTTTTGTGATACAGAAAATTATTATTGGCCTAGTTGAAGCAGATATGTGATAGAGAAGAGTTTGGGGGAAATTTGTACCTCACAGAGACATTCTCTTTATCCTCACAATATCTTCTTGTAAATTCAGCATTTTTATGGAAAATAAAGTTTATGGGAATGTATTGTTCTATGAAACTTGTTACACACACATGCACACACACAAACATATATATGTTGTTATTATGTACATTGTGAATTAACTGTATGTTAAACATAAGGTCAGGGCTAAAATTGCTGTCTATACTAAGCAATACCAAAGCAGAGGGCAAGAGTACTGCTTAGCTTGGGTAAGAAGCTCTCATGGACAAAATAATTGAACCTCCACCTTGGCTACAATGTCTTCTCAGGAATGTTAAAGATTAATCTTAAAGAATGAGGAGGACATTTGAGGGCATAAACATTGAAAGGGCATTACAACTAATTCTGCATATGGACGACAAAGGATAAATATGAGATAATGTTGTAGCACTTCATGTATTCAGTGACATATAAATGTCCTTAACGTTGCAATGGGGATTGTTTTTGGTATATAAAATATCTGCTGAGACTTCACCAGCCCAAATTTAGACATAGAAAATTGAAAATCTTTTAGGCTGAAACAGATATGTATATCTCATTTGTACCTGTTTCCAGAATAAGTATCCCAATCAGCTCTTATTTTTGTTTAAATAAAAGAAGAGATGAATATTACTACAACTTGTTGAACACCTACTATCTTCTGGGTAGCTTGCTGCGACTTTTTTGAGGACTGTATGATTTTCCTTGATCTCCAAATGAAGGAATAAAATTTGTTCATATAGCAGAGACCTAGGTTTAATCAAGGTTGCAGAAGACAGTACAGAAACACTATCAATAAATAATGAAACCTAAACCCTTGTATTCAAACTGTATGAAGTTATTCTAAGTATCTGTTTTCAGATTAATAAATGGGGAGTACAGATATTACAAGAGAAATGTCTTGATAAAGCTCTATTTAAATCATCCTTGATACCCTAGTAGCATTTCTTTGGCTTGTGTAAAACTATACTTTTCTTGTCATCTTCCTCCTTTCTGCCTGCAATTTGCTTACCTTGGATTTTGACTGCTCTTATTTTAATATCTCTACCAACCAACTATATTCTCCCAAGATTTCTCAATCTTCTTGCAAAGTGACGAAAACTATATTATCTCTTTAATTATCATTACATGCATATTATTAAATTTTTTTCTAGGTCTTGGCTATCACTTATGCTGTTGTTCTTTGTTTTACAACCATCTTCAGAATGAGCCAGAAATTATTCCAGCAGCTTCTCAAATACAATAAGCTTCAAACTGAAAATATCATCCACAGCAGAAGTGTTTTTCAGTTTCTCTACTTTTGTCTCTGGTACATGAAATTTCTTCTCATGTTCCAAGTGAGAATATTCCAAGCCGTTTTTGTATCTTGTCTTCACCTTATTTATCAAATCTTTTCCTAAGTTCTATTGTATTTTTCCTATTAATTACATCTTTGTTTTTTTTTTTGGCCGCGTCGTGTGGCATGCAGGATCTTAGTTCCCAGACCAGGGATCGAACCCATGCCCCCTGCAGTGAAAGCGTGAAGTCTTAACCACTGGACTGCCAGGGAAGTCCCAATTACATCTTTGATTTACTCATTTTGTTTCACTTCCAGCTCCATAATTTAGGGCTTCCAAATCCATTTCCAAATTATTTTTCAGTAAGTGCTCTGATGTCTTTCTTCATTCTGTTTCTTACATTCAAAATGTCCTCCTTTTTCTCTAAGAATATCTATCTGTCTATCTATCTATCTATCTATCTACCTATCTATCTATCTATCTATCTATATTCGTCTTCTAAAACTCAGCTTAATTCTATGAATTCTTCTCTGATGATGCCAATACACCTAAACCTCTGCTTTCCATAATTGAATCCTGAATCTTAGATGTGAGATCATGCAGTTAAATTCTTTATTGAATTTTTTCACATTGTTTTCTCAGATAAAGTGTAACCTTCGTGATGTCATGAACTGTTTTTCTTTTGTGTCACTTTGATATGTAGAAAAGCATTAGAACATTGTGGAAGCTTAATAAACACTTATGGATTGACCAAAGGAGTTCCTCAAGACTATAGAGAAAGGATAAGAAGTGTAACCAGATCTCAAAACATTAGTTCCCACATTGATTCAGTGTGCATGGCAGTTAAAGACATAGATTTTAGAACAAGGTAGATATCAATATCTATATCTTGGCTCTAGTACTTGACCAAGTTACTTAAACCCTTTAAGTCTCAGTTTTCTTATTTGTGAAATGGGGATAATAATATCTAGCTTTTGCTGTTGTCATAAATATGTAATGAGATCATAATATAAAATTACTAACATTTGTACACTGCTAATACTGTAACTAAATATTTTACATGGGTATTTCATTTAGTGCCTTATAAAAACACTCTGAAGAACACTGAAGTAAGTGCTATTAAACTAAGATTTAGAGATTATATAACTCACAAGAAACTAAGATTTAGAGATTATATAACTCACAAGCAGTGGGATAAGAATTTGGACTCAACATCAGCTTCAGAATTTATGCTCTTAATCAGTGAACTTTAAAGTATATAAGCATTTAACAAAATGCCCAGCTCATACTAAGTATTCAATAAGTGACAGAAGTTTTATTAGTACGAATGTCGTTGCATGAGATTTGAAGGCCTGCTAATAAATGAGTGAGTGCATTCTAGTGGCTCTTTTTACTGTTATCATGTGCATTCATAAACTGTACTACTATTTTAGCATATTTTCCTACTTGTAGGAAACAAAACAGTTAGGAAATTTCTCATTCTCAGCTGTATGATCAAACATAACCGTCTCTAACAACTTCATACCATTAAGAATAAATATTCCAGGGGACTTCCCTGGTGGTCCAGTGGTTGGGACTCTGCGCTTCCACTGCATGGGACGCGGGTTCGATCCCTGGTTGGGGAACTAAGGTCCTGCATGCCGGTGCTGCACAGCCAAAAAAAAAAATAAGTATTCCATATTCTCATCTGGTTTCTGAAAGAAGAAATTCTTAGATTGTGATATCTAAATCTTACCTTTGAAATTAACTAATGTTGTGACAGCAAGCATGTGAGCATGTTTTTTTCCCACCCCCCAGATTTTGTTCTTCCCATTCCAAAAAAAGGGCTTGGGTTTATTTATTTTATACTGTCTCTCCAAAAGATTTTAGAATAATTCTAAATATGGAATTAGAGCTCTTGGTAAAAACATATAATTGAGAAAAAAGAAAGAACCACTGTAGGGACATTAGTTTTGTGTTGAAGTATTTTAATGATTACAGCTCTTTCGTATCTGTCTCCACCAACATTTCCTTCCTTTAATTATTCTAATTGAAATACTTTTCCTTTTATTTTTTTCTGAAAATAACCTGTAACCAACTCAGAGGGGGGCTTGCACTTATAAAAATTGTTTTAGTTGCCACCATACCCTTCTTCTTTCATGGGTAAATGAAAGGACAGATTAGGATCAAGAAAATGACATAGCAAAGTGCAAACATTTGGTAGAATTGCCATATTTACACTATTAGCTGTTTGCTGTGTAAATTCTCCAACCTGTTTCAATAACAAAATTATTAATAATTTATTAGAACTTTCTCTTTACAAGTAATTAGTCAAGCAGCACTGAAAGAAGTTTCTAAGGGGATGATGTTCACAGATCAAGAAGTCAGGGTTATAAATTATGATTATGATTATTTTATTTTAGAAAGTGACAGCATGTACTACTTATTTCTGCCATTCAGAGGCCAACAATGGCATCACTGATGATTTACCTGAGCTGTGCTCATCTGTTTACACTTTTACATTCAATAAAAATGTGCAGTTACTATGGCAACTGGAAGTCTATAGGGTCTGTTTCAAAACCTGTGCTTGGCAGTTTATGTGCATAAATCCTCAACACGTTGAAATGAGGCTCTAGTTCTGTGTTTTATTAATTTTATTTTCCTTGTATCTCAGATGGTGTTTTATTTTATAAACTATGAAGTCGAGCAGAAATTGGCTAAAGAAACAATTTCCCTTGGGAGTCTAACCTTGGAGCCTTAGAAAAGGCTGGATTATTAGTGTGAAAATGAAGCACAAAGCTTGGCATTCCAGATATCTTACATAAGCATTAACACTAATTTTTTCTACAAACTGGGGCAAAGCATGGGATCTTTTGCAGTTCAGGTTCCTAAGCAGTTCAGTGACTCCTCTTTCTTGGAAGGTAGAAAGCCAAATTCCAAAGGATTTTGGAGGTAGAAAGCTAATTTCCAAAGGAAAATTAGCAACAGTGGGGTGTATTTTTCTACTTAATATTGACATATAAAACTTTATACTAGTTCTATGAAATGGTAAACTATCTAGTACAGGTGAGGTGTATCATTGCTTTCCAGAAGAAAAGTCATTACAGAAAGAGGTCAAGTAACACTTTTGATCAATACAGCATTAATACATTGAACTTCCTTAATAGACTCCTTTATATTGCAAAGTGTTCTATAATTTTCAGCGCTTTCTCCAACAGATACTTAAACCATGTTGAGAAAGTGTGGTCAGTGTAGTCTATTTGAGCATGCACGTCTCTAGTGGAGACAGACTTGTGTTTGAAATCCGGTTCTTTTACTTGCTACGTATATCAACTTTACCTTTTTTGAGCCCTGTACCTTGTCTGAAAAATCCAAATAGGACTATATATTTGCCGGGTGATTCTTATATTTGCTGTTTAGATTAAATATTTTCAACCGTGGTAAAATATACATAACATAAAATTTACCATTTTAAACATGCAGTTCAATGGCATTAAATACATTCACATTGTTGTGCAACCATCATCACCATCTATCTTCAGAATTCTTTTCACGCAAAACTGAAACTCTGTCTCATCAAACAACTGCTCATTTCCTTTGCCCCTAGCACCTGGCAACTTCCATTTTATTTATGTCCCTATGAATTTAACTATTTTAAGTACCTCATATAAGTGGAATCATAGTATTTGTCCTTTTGTGACTGGCTTATTTCATTTAGCGTAATGTCCTCAAGATTCATCCATGTTGTAGCATGTGCCAGATTTTCCTTCCTTTTAAAAGCTGAATACTATTCCATTGTATAATATGTAAATATATATCTATATATACACATCTTGTTTATTCATTCATCTATCAGTGGGCACTTGGGTTGCTTTCACCTTTTGGCTTTTGTGACTAATGCTGCTATGAGTGTGGGTGTACATATCTCTTCAAGTCCCTGATTTCAGTTCTTTTAGGTATAGTCTCAGAAGTGAAATTGCTGGATCATATGGTAAATCTATTTTTAATTTTTTGAGGAAATGTTATACTGTTTTCCACAGTGGTTGTACAATTTTACATTCCCACCAGGAGTGCATGAGGGTTGCAATTCTCCACATTCTCATAAACACTTGTTATTTTCATTTTTGTTTTTGTTTTCTCTAATAACCATCCTAATGGGTGTGAAGTGCCATCTCACTGTGGTTTTGATTTGCATTTCCTTAATGATTAGTGATGCTGAGCATTATTTCATGTGTCTGTTGGCAATTTGTATATTTTTGGAGAGATGTCTATATAGTATATTATGGGCTGAACTGTTTCCCCTACAAAATTCATATGTTGAAGCAATAACCACCAGTACCTCAGAGTGTGACCATATTTGGAGATAAGCTCTCTCAAGAAGTAATTCAGTTATTAAGTTAGGATAGGTCAATTCAATATATAGTCTAAATTAGGCAACATTAATATGTTCATTGGAAAAAAAAGATGCCAAATGCTATAGCATTGAAAGCATGCTACTTTTTCCCTACTGAGAATTCAAAGTACAAAAGCTTATAAATGAAATTTAATTAGTAGTTTGTATGAATATTTTCTTATTAGGATACATGTGATTAAATGGTCAAAGAAATTGAAGTTAAATGCTATTTTGCAAAACAAAAAATAAGACAAAATAAAACAAGGAAACCCAAATAAATAATAGATAAGGAAATTTCTATCTGTATCTTCTAAACCACTAGTTTTGCCCTGGGTGAGTAAAGTGAGCGTATTAATTTTGAAATTGTTAGTAAAATAGTACTTTAAATGAGTCTTTTATATGTGTCTACTTGTAAACTACAGAGATTACTTTCAAAAATAGGATTTGGGGGAGTCACGTAACAAGTAATCCTATTTTAGTTTTGTCATTTGAAATTAGAAATTTAATAAGGAATTTTTGGGAAAAAAATAGATGTGTAACATGAATTATAATTCAATAAAGCTGGAAAAAGTAAAATAAAAAAAACCCAGGATATCCATTGTCACAATGCAACAGTGGAAGAAAAAAAAATAAAAGTGATCCAGCAGGTACAGCCCTAAATGCATGCCCGTGTTAACCAAAGAACATGTATATGAGTGTTCACCACAGTAATATTTGTAATACTCCACAACTGGAAACTACTGAAATGTCCATCAGAAACAGAATGTATAAATAAACTGTGGTATATTCATGCAAATTGAAATACAAATACAAATAAAACAAATACAACTAAAACAGTGTTTTGTTCTATTTAGCATCAGTTGGGACAGCTCATCTGGGGGCTGGAGACTTCAGGGTGGCTCATGCCTAAGGCAGGCAAGTTGGTGCTTAATTCAACAAATAACATCACTATATTCCATTACATTTTTATATACATGTGCTATAATACTGATGATAATAATCGTGGTTGAGAGCTTACTTTGTGATAGATGCTATATTGAATCTTTTTTTTTGGATTCAGTTAACCTTATTTTTCATTGAAGTATAGACAATTTACAATGTTATATTAATTTCAGATGTATAGCCTAGTGATTCAATATTTTTACAGATTATACTCCATTAAAAGTTATTATAACATAATGGCTGTAATTCCCTGTGCTATACAATATATCCTTGTTGCTTATATATTTTATTCATAGTAGTTTATATCTCAACCTTATCCCATTTGCAGCAATGTGGATAGACCTAGAGAATATTATGCTTAGTGAAATAAGTCAGACAAAGAAAGACAGATACTGTATGATATCACTTATATGTGGAATCATTGAATCGTAAGAGGTAAGATGAGATATTTTGTATTCATTTTTGCAGGTTAGAGAGGTAAATAATTTTTCCGTGGTCACTTAACTACTTAGGGTAGAGTTGGGATTTGAAAGCAGACAGTTTGATACCAGAGAATGTTCTCTTAACTACAATGCTAACTTGTTTCCTGTTTGTATGTACCAAAGTCTTGAACCAACACCAAGTGCAAATTAGACTATACTTATTACAATTTTATATCTTGTAAAAACACATAATTTCTGTTTCTCTCTTGGACATGAAATGGTTTCAGTTGACAGTGAATTTTAACTCACTTTAGTTCAAAATCAAATAAAAAGGTATGGAACAAACAAGGTAATTTGAAATGCTAAGAAATTTGCATCTGGAATGACCAGAGAGAAGGGTGTATTAGGACTTATAGAAGTAAGACCATTTTTCTCACCTTTGCTTACCTAAATTCAATATGAGGCAAGAAGAATTTCTTAACTATATACTACATGTCAATAATCAACGTCCTGGATGCTGTGAGGGATGTAAAGATCCAAAGTTAATACTCTGAGAAGATATGATGTTTAGACAAAAAACTGTTAGTTTGCAATTTAAGATAGTGTAAATCAAATGATTCATCTGGGTCATTAGTATTCTGACTTTGCCAATCACTAGTTATGTGACACTGCATGTTTCTTAATTTCTCTAAGATTCAGTTTCCTAAAGTGTAAGATGGGAATATTAACAGCATCTAACTTGTATGGCTGATGTAAGAATAAAATAAAATTATGCACATAAAGCTTTTAAGTTGGGGTCCGGTAAACAGAAAGTGTGCAAGAAATTTAAAACATTATTATTGTTTTAACATATTCATATTCTTCAGTGTATGTTTTCTGGGAGTTGAATGTGATAGAAAGTTTCATAGAAGAGGTGGTCCTTGAAAGATCTGGATAGTTGGCATTGGAAGGAGATGTTTTAGGGTGAGAGAATCAAGGGGTGAAAAATACAGAGGTAGGAGTTAAAATGATATGGAATGATAGATTTGGATTCCCAAAAGTGCTATTATAAATGGTTCCTTCAGGACATTTTCGTCTTTGTGAGGGAGCCTAGACTGTCAACAGTGTTTTTTTGTGTATTTTTATTTATATGGGGATAAATTAATTTAATGACTGTAGAGACTTAATTGTGCTATTTATTGTCTCAGATTATTGTGGGTCAGGATTTAATGAGGTATTGTTTTATTGTATGTTGTTAATATTTATTTCAGCATATTTGCACAGTTCTTTAAAAATGTTCAATTTAGGGCTTCCCTGGTGGCACAGTGGTTGAGAGTCCGCCTGCCGATGCAGGGGACACGGGTTCGTGTCCCGGTCCGGGAAGATCCCACATGCCGCGGAGCAGCTGGGCCCGTGAGCCATGGCCTCTGAGCCTGTACTCCGCAACGGGAGAGACCACAACAGTGAGAGGCCCGTGTACCGCAAAAAAAAAAAAAAAAAATGTTCAATTTATGTATGCCTTTCTAAGATGGGATTGCATAATTAGTCATATATAACAAATGGATTTCATTAAGTATTTCAACATGTGGTAAATTGGTTGTATGAAAAATATGATTGGTTTTCTTCCCATCTGAGAGGGAGTTCGGTTGACTAATCATTGAAACCATTGCTGATGTGAGTTGCCTGTTTTTATTTTCTTATCTGTGTGTACTTTATGGTTGCATATTCAATGACAGGAGGTCAGTTGTACCAAGTGTGTTTACTACATTGTGCATGATAAATCCATTAACCACATTCATAAATAACATGGTGGAGCAGCAAGTGAATATTATCTATTTAGTAAGTATATAGACTTAGAATCTATAAGAAAGTTAAAGAAAGTTATTGTTTGCTATAGATTTAATAAAGAAATGACTTATTTCTGTTGATCTGTACATGTTGCACAGATCTTTTAAAGTGCACTTAGCTTTAGTTTTTAAGCTTTGACTTATGGTAGATTTATTTTAATACACGTTTTTAGTAATGGTTTTTAAAATAAAAGATGAGAGTTAAAGAAAATTCACTTCAATTTTAAGATTAATTTCAAATTAAAAGTTATAGTGATCTAGGAATAAACCTACCTAAGAAGACAAAAGACCGGTATGCAGAAAATTATAAGACACTGCCGAAGGAAATTAAAGATGATACAAATAGATGGAGAGATATACCATGTTCTCGGATTGGAAGAATCAACATTGTGAAAATAACTCTACTACCCAAAACAATCTTACAGATTCAATGCAGTCCCTATCAAACTACCACTGGCATTTTTCACAGAACTAGAGCAAAAAATTTCACAATTTGTATGGAAACACCAAAGACCCCGAATAGCCAAAGCAATCTTGAGAAGGAAAAACGGAGCTGGAGGAGTCAGGCTCCCTGACTTCAGACTGTACTACAAAGCTACAGTAATCTAGACAGTATGATACTGGCACAAAAACAGAAATATAGATCAATGGAACAGGATAGAAAGCCCAGAGATAAACCCATGCACATATGGTCACCTTATCTTTGATAAAGGAGGTAAGACTATACAATGGAGAAAAGACAGCCCCCTCAATAAGCGGTGCTGGGAAAACTGGACAGCTACATGTAAAAGAATGAAATTAGAACACTCCCTAACACCATACACAAAAATAAACGCAAAATGGATTAAAGACCTAAATGTAAGGCCAGACACCATCAAACTCTTAGAGAAAAACATAGGCACAACACTCTGTGACATAAATCACAGCAAGATCCTTTTTGACCCACCTCCTAGAGAAATGGAAATAAAAACAAAAAGAAACAAATGGGACCTAATGAAACTTCAAAGCTTTTGCACAGCAAAGGAAACCATAAACAAGACCAAAAGACAACCCTCAGAATGGGAGAAAATATTTGCAAATGAAGCAACTGACAAAGGATTAATCTCTAAACCATACAAGCAACTCATGCAGTTCAATATCAAAAAAAACCAACCTAATCCAAAAATGGGCAGAAGACCTAAATAGACATTTCTCCAAAGAAGATATACAGATTGTCAACAAACACATGAAAGGATGCTCAACATCACTAATCATTAGAGAAATGCAAATCAAAACTACAATGAGATATCATCTCACACAGGTCAGAATGGCCATCATCAAAAAATCTAGAAACAATAAATGCTGGAGAGGGTGTGGAGAAAAGGGAACCCTCTTGCACTATTGGTGGGAATGTAAATTGATCCAGCCACTGTGCAGAACAGTATGGAGGTTCCTTAAAAAACTAAAAATAAAACTACCATACAACCCAGCAATCCCACTACTGGTCATATACCCTGAGAAAACCATAATTCAAAAAGAGTCATGTACCAAAATGTTCATTGCAGCTCTTTTTACAATAGCCAGGAGATGGAAGCAACCTAAGTGTCCATCAGCAGATGAATGGATAAAGAAGATGTGACACGTATATACAATGGAATATTACTCAGCCATCAAAAGGAATGAAACTGAATTATTTGTAGTGAGGTGGATGGACCTAGAGACTGTTATACAGAGTGAAGTAAGTCAGAAAGAGAGAAACACATACCGTATGCTAACATACATATATATGGAATCTAAAAAAAAACAAAGAAAAAAAAAGTGGTCAGAAGAACCTAGGGGCAAGATTGGAATAAAGATGCAGACCTACTAGAGAATGGACTTGAGGATACGGGGAGTGGGGAGGGTAAGCTGGGACTAAGTGAGAGAGTGGCATGGACACATATATGCATATATATATATGCACTACCAAACATAAAGTAGATAGCTAGTGGGAAGCAGCTGCATAGCACAGGGAGATCAGCTCGGTGCTTTGTGACCGCCTAGAGGGGTGGGATAGGGAGGGTGGGAGGGAGGGAGATGCAAGAGGGAAGAGATATGAGGACATATGTATATGTATAACTGATTCACTTTGTTATAAAGCAGAAACTAACACACCATTGTAAAGCAATTATACTCCCATAAAGATGTTAAAAAAAAGTTACAGTGAAAAAGTATTCTCTTATAGGTGTTTTGGGTGTTATTATAGTATGAAGATCTGGCCTGAAGTCAAAGTGTTATGTTTACTCTAAAATATGAATGGTAATGTAGATAAGAGATGAACACAGATGAATGTAAAAATTTTTGTAACTTCAAAATTCTGTGAGTTTGTGGGCATTTTTGAAATTTACTTGGAATGTAAAGTTTTATTCAGAAAGTATTGCATAAATTCTAATTAAGATCTCTCAAATTGTAGGGTTATAAATCTAGCAGTTATAAGTGTGTAAATTGATTATTTTATTCTAGGAGGAAAAAAATATTTTAATGCCTTGCTTTTCTTTTGCTGTCTCATTGCCTTTACCACTCTTTTATTTTTAACATCTTTCTTGGAGTATAATTGCTTTACAATGTTTTGTTAGTTTCTGCTGTATAGCAAAGTGAATCAGCTATACCACTCTTGATAATGTTTGGAAGAAACAGACTAATTATTTAGGAAAGCTTTCATTTTGAGTAATGTGTGCTGAGTTCCCCAGAGGGAAAAACGTTTAATTATTTTGATCAGATTAACACTTTTTATCTTATCACTGATATCTTTTGAAATTTCTCTGGTCATATACTCATCTTCTTAAGATAGTAAGAAAGTAGTAGAGCATTTATTGTTTCATTAGGAATTCTATCTGTGGACATGTGTGTAAATGTACGACTATCTAAGGTCAGTGCTGGAGAGTGCCACCCAACTCTATATTGTGTTTGTTGTAGTTACTTCTAACAGAAAAGAATAACAGGCTTCGATTTAACTCACTTTTCTCTTTAATGCATTAAAAAACTCTAGCATCATCTAATTTTAAAGAAACAGGTGATTCAGTAGTCAGTAGCACTCACTATAGATATCTGCTCCTAAATTGACTAGTCTGGAGCCATATGAAGAAGTCAACTCCATCTGGAATTCAATAACACTTTTTCATATGGTTAATCACCAGATGCTTATGAAAGAGAACGTTGTCAAGGCTGGTAGGCCTGAAATTAGCTGTACAGCTGCATTTTGGCTATAGGCAAACCCTATAACAAGATTCGAGTGTATGAAGGCAAAGATAGCTATGACTCCTGTACTCCTTTTTATCCTCCAATGCTAAAAGTGCTGTATTAATAAAATAAAAAGTATCTGAGTTTATAAGAAGCAGTCTCTATCACTTCCTGAACTCCAAATTAAAGCTGAATATAATCAGCATGTACCTAGATGAGCAATATTAACATGATGTCTTTGAGACTTTATAGCTGGCATATGCAAATTTCTGAATTTTATTTACGTGACTAATTTTATTCTGATACATTTCTTATGATCAGGATAATAGGTTTTGGTTTTTTAAAATTATGTTTTGCTTTTTTTATAGTTCACCGGCAATGTCCTAAACATTTTGAAAGCTAACATAGGATTTGGAAATTGTTGAATTGGCCTGCTATAGAATGCTTTTGAATGCCTGGAATTTAAAAGTTAGTATCAGCTATGATTGTTTTTTTGATCACGGACTAGTTACTTGAAGATATCTAAAATTTATAGATCTCTTAAATTATCAATAATATCTCTATTTTGAAGTTTTAACATTTCTTTTTTGAGTGTCATCAGTAGTCTTAGCCATACATAGGAACAGGAGGCCAACTATTATTCCATTTTACCCAAGCAGAAAATTGAATTTAGTATCTGGTGTGTGTTACACGGTGACTATTTGGTTAAGGATATTGGAGCTTTTTTCTTATCTAGTGAAGCATTATGGGAATTAATGCCTTCAGACATTTGCCACTGAATTTCTTATATTGAAACACTAAACCAGGTCTTTTGGAGGAATCTTTGTCCAAAGTAGCCTTGGGGGAAGGGATCATTTGTCTCCTTTTTGACCAGTAGTCAAGGTCTATATTTGTTGACTTGGATTGGGAGAATTTTTTCTGCTTTAATGGTAAGCAAATAACCTGTAATGAAATTTAATTGAAACTGTGAGACTTCTGAAATAAACTTTTTCCTATAGAAGTATAATTTAGTGTAAAGAAGTACATAAATCTTTGCATGTACAACTCAGATATACAGTCATTGAAAATGACTCTGTCAGAGACTCTTATTCTCTGATAATCTCTTAAATTGCACATATCCAAGATCATTTGCTTCCAAGCAGAGTATACTTCAGATAAATGTATAGAATTAAAGATGTGCCAAAGAAAGTCTTAGTAAAAGGAGGCGCTAGACACATACAGAACTTTTACAGCATTATTTCATCCGCCTTTGCTTTGCTTAGATGCTGCTGTAACTATTCCTCATGATGAATGATTTTGTCATATCTCCTTGTGAAGATAAAGTAGGATTTCTCAGTAAACAAAAGTGTCCCATGATGCAGTCAGCTTTAATCAGCTCACAGATCCAGATGCCACAAAGCTCAGATGTGAGTGTGCCAGTTCTAGTAAGTCTATTCCTAACCTGTTCTCCCTTCTTTTTCTCTATGCCAGAAGAATATAGAGGGAAGTCAAGATTAACATACTGTGGGAAAAGAATTAGAGAAAGTGAGAAGAAATCTACTACTCCCCCTCTCCAAGGCTTGTCAGCTCTGCCTGCAGGAGGGGAGACAATTCTATTCTAAGTTCAGTTCAGTGTATTGATTATTATATGGGACAGTATGTTCTGATTTTTGAATCTAGACTGTGCTTTGGACTTAAAGTGGTTGTATAACTGTTGGAAGTTGTGGGGCCTAGAGATTTTTAATTTAGGGTCAGGGAAAAAAACTTCCATTACTGAATAAATTTTAAAGGGGCAGTAGGAGTAAAAGGTAAAGTTATGTTATGCTTGATTAATTCGTGTGGAAATTAATCAGAGGGAGGAATAGCATCTCCAAATACATAACTAACAAGCTAAAACATAGCCACTTCTGAAGGGAAGGGAACCTAGTAGGCTTGCTGATGCTAAGCTGCCTACATCCAGTAAAGCTTGTGGCTGTTTTTTAAGTCCTCCACTTCTTTTGATCAATACTTTAGATGGGAGTGAGATTATATATTTATGAATGACTCTCCAAATTATGAAGTTGATAAAGATGCAAATTATAATTATTGAGAACTGTTTGGTTATGGAATAGTGATTTGATGGTAGATCCATGATACGTTAGAATGGCACAGCCTCAAAGTCCTCAATTATGAGGCTACATTTCTGGAAGTATGCAGCAGAAGTCTTACAATATTAAATAAAAACATAGTGACTTAAGAGAATGAGAAGATAAACCACAGACTGTGTGAAAAATTTGTGAAAGACACATCTGACAAAGAACTGTTATCCAAAATATAAAAAGAACCCATGAAATTAAACAACAACAAAATGAACAACCCAATTAAAATGGGCAAAAAACCTAAACAGAGACCTCACCAAAGAAGATATATAGAAGGCAAAAAGTATGTAAAAAATGGCTTCACGTTTATATGTCATTAGGTACTTGCAAATTAAAACAACGAGGTAATACCACTACACAGCTATTAGAATGGCCAAAATCCAAAACACTGACAACAGTGAATGCCAGCAAGTATGTGGAGCAAGAACTCTCATTTATTGCTGGTGGGAATGCAAAATTGTACAGCCATTTTGGAAAACAGTTTGTTTCTTATAAAACTAAACATACTCATACTATATGATCAAGAAATTACACTCCTTGGTATTTACCCAAATGAATTGAAAACTTAAGTCCACACAAAAACAGCACAGGAGGTTTATAGAAGCTTTATTTTTAATTGCCAAAACTTGAAAGTGACCAAGATATTCTTCAATAGATGAATGGATAAAATAATCTGTGATACTTCCAGAGAATGGATTATTATTCAGAGCTAAGAGGAAATGAGCTATCAAGCCATGAAAAGACATGGAGAAAATTTAAATATATATTAGTAAGTGGAAGAAGCTGATGGAACAAGGTTGCATACTGTATGATTCCAACTATGTGTCATTCTATGACAAAGGCAAAACTATGCAGACAGTAAAATGATCAGTGGTTTATGGGGGTGGGAAGAGGGAGGGAGGAATGAATAGATGGAGCACAGAAGATTTTTAAGGCAGTGAAACTCTTCTGTATGGTACTGTGGTGGTGGATGCATGTCATTATACATTTGTCCAAACCCATGAAATATACAACACCAAAAATGAACCCTGATGTAAATTATGAACTCTGGGTGATAATGATGTGTTAATGTAGGTTCATTGATTGTAACAGATACCATTGTGGTATAGGATGTTGATAACGGGGGAGGTTGTGCATGTGATGGAATATGGAGTATATGGGAACTCTTGTTCTTTCCACTGAATTTTTCTGTGAACCTAAGACTACACTGAAACATAAAGTCTGTTGTTAACAAAGAGTGTAATCATTGATTGATTATTTACTCAAAACTATTAATTTCATGTCCTTTGTGTGTTTGGCATTTTGTTGTGTATGAGGCAAACAAAGATAAGTAAACAGTTTAATTGGGAGACAAATAAATAGTAAAATGTATAAGTACTACAATTGAAATAGAAGCAGAATGCCTCAGCAGTCACTAACTCAGATAAGAAGAAAGAGTGAAAAAAAAAGGAAAGGTACTAACTCAGCTTTAGTCAGGTGTAGAAGTTTCACAGGAGATAAGAGTTGAACTGAGTATTGAAGTATGAGTTTTCCAGTTGGCCTTTCAGGCAAAGGCAATAGAGGCATTAAAATATGAAGAACTGTGGCAACTATGAAATATGATTGATCAACTCTCCTGAATGTCATCCACTGGACCACCATCATCATTCTAATTACGGTGCTATAAGGTTATTTTCTTGATGGCGAAGCTGTACATATGTAGTGGATAAATGAGGATACTGATGATTATGAAAAATAGTATTATCTAGGTCAGGTTTAGAGGAGGAATTCGTATTAAGATGTCTATTAAAATACTGTCAAATTTTTCTTTTAATAAATCTGAAATATGTATTTTTCTAGCTATCTTAATTAGCTTACCTAGTTTAGATTTAATTAGACTATCATGGAGCACAATAGAACCTCTGCATTTGCTCAATAAATGAATGTTTTAGTCAATAGATTGTTTTTGAACAGGGTGTTAGTTTATGATGCTCCTTATATCAGTGATTAGTCCAATCTAACATCCTAATGGAAAGGTCTGTTTCCTTTCCAGCTAATGTGATAAACACCAACAGTTCAGCATCAGCACTTTAATTACATACCATGAAGGCTAATACTAGACAAATTGTGTTCTGTTGACTACCTTCGGTGGACTGGACTTCAGCAATTGAAATAAGCTCTTTAAAGACAAATAAATGGTGTACATGCAGTGCATGAACACTATTATTGCTATAGATTTGGAAATAGACTTTTCACAGAATCACTCAGGGTGGCAAGGGCTCTAGATTTGAGTTCAGTTAACGTGTACTGCTATATGCTTGGCTGTGTGTGGAGGCACTTATTATTTTTTTTATTCTTTTTAAAATTTTACTGTATGTTATTAGTAGGGAACTGATGTTTTTATATTATGCAGTCTCACATGTTTTTAGGAGCTGAGTGTGGTCATCTTCCTTTACAGAGTGAGTTTATCACCCTCAAATACCACTCTTCACCACATCTTCTTATTCAATATCTAAGTTATATAATATCATAAAGACTATGGTTAGAAGGGAAGAATATTTTCCATAATGGGGTATTTAGTGACCAGAGCATATGATACATGTTTAAAAAATAAATTATGAGCTAAATGATGAAACAAGGCATAATATATTAACTGTAGGAATTTGGGTTAAGTTGCTAGGCAATAAGAGAGTAAAAATAATTAATGAGGCCTCAAGAAATATCCAGACATTTTTTTCAGTCCAATTTTCCTGAGACAACATCTATTTTGAAAAATTATGAAAACATCTTAGACTTTTTTAGGATCTACTATGAAAATAGTGGTAAACGAAAGAAGCTAACAGTATTTCTTGTAAAAAGAAGCTTGAATATCCTTGATGAGTTTCACAGACACTTTTTAAAGGACCATTTTAACCTATTCATGGAAACATCTTTTGAGTAGTCACCTGGCACTGTGGTATGGAGGTGTTGGTCATGCACCTGGCCTTCAAGGAACTCACAAAAGGTAAACCAATCACTACAATAATAACAAGAGCTTACTGTGCACTTTGAATATGGCAGGCTTTGTTCCAAATATTTCACATTTGTTATATCATTTCAGCTATACAGTAACCCCAAACTATAGGAAGTATTATTAATTCCACTTTGTGGATGAGAAACACAGAGGCATGGAGAAGGTGAGGACACTTGCCCAATATCACACAACTAGTATGAGGCACAGTTAAGATTAAATTAGGATCTGTCCATCCCCAGAACCCATGTGGTTTACCAGTTTGTGATTCAGTCTTTTTCCAGTATGTAGAGTTAAGCACTGTGATGGAAGAACTCCTGAGTGGTGAGGCTATCTAGAAGAGAGATGCCTAATTCTAGACAGAAGAAATAGTGTGGGAATATATATTAAAATAGACTTTAAGGGAACTAAGTAGTTCAGCATAGCTTAAGTATATACATCATGAATGTCGGGAAAGGAATGAAGGGAGGTTGACTATGACTGGATTATGAGGCATAAGGGAAACTGGGAAAGAAGGTAGAATAACATGTTTGGGTAGGATTTTAGATACAATAGAAAGTGAATAAATTGCTAACAGGGGAGTCAAGTTCGGAGGCTAGTAACATAATCCAGTCAAGAAGTGATGAGGGCCTGAGGAAAGGCAGTAGAAATGAAAACTACAAAAAAAATTTCCAGAGATAGTTCAGTGGTGGAAGTGACAAACCTTGGTGATGTATTTGGTTTGGGATGAAGGGAGGGAGAAATATAGTCTAACTTCCAGGTTTCTGGCTTGGAGGTGGAGGCTGATGCACATCACTTATACAGTGATCTGGAAACAGATTTGGCATGGGGAGAGAAGGAGAAGGTGTTGGTTAAACTTGGGATTCACTGATTTGAGTTGGCTGATTAGGTAGAACTGGAACAAAGACTTTGCTAGCTGTCATCAGCATATGGGTAATAGTTGAAGCTAGGAATTTAGATAAAGTCATCCATGGAGAACTCATAGAACATCAAGCATTGAGACCCAAGGGTGGAACCCTATATAATATTAAAACTAATGTGGGGCAGGAAAATGAGGACCCTGGGGAAGAGTGGCCTGAAAGGAAGGAGGAAAATCAGGAGAGAGTAGTACCAAGACAATTCTCTTGGTTGAAAATAGCATGTACAAAAGAGGGGGCAATTCAGGAGTCCTAATACTACTTACATGAACTTAATTCTATATCTAATTTCTTTAAAATTACTTTCCTAAACTTTCCTGTACTTACTCATTAAAATACTTCTGATCTCAAATCCTGTGAGATTCCTCCCACATCAAACTCTGGATTCATGGGAAGGTGAAATTATGCATTCATAGGAGGAAATACCATAAGCCCCAGGTAGAAAACACCTTAACACACAGCATTCTGCTTAAGATACCCAGAAGTATTTTCCTTCATTGATATGCAATTATTCTTGCACGTTTATAACCTTTTCTTAAGTTCATACTCTACTACTATGTTGGGTGTAGACAGAGGTAAGAGAGAGGGAGAAAATCTCTCACACATGAAGAGAAAAGAAAATGATGAAATGCAAAGTTGGGAATAATTTTCTTTTGAAACCTGCAGCACCTGCTACATTTCTTGGAACTTAAAATGGCCTCTGTTGCTTTAGCTACTGCTCTAACCATCTGCTGAGCTGCAGAGAGGTGGTCTGCGGCAGCTGAAAACCACTACAAATTCTGCAAGTCAGGCTTGTTGGCACAGTAAGGAAGCCAGGGATGTATTGATGCCAAGTGCAGGTCCTGTTTCTTTCCCTTTGCTGCCATGAAAAAAATTAACCAAGGCCTTAAGAGCTGCCATCGACATAAACATGATTTAATGTCTCTTTAGCATTTTCAGAACCACAACAGTAGCAGAAGCCTTGGAGATGTGTAAGAGTGGAATATCGAAAGTAGTTCTCTGGCAAACCATTTTAAAAGCATATGTCGTGAGCATACTTCAGTACAGCTGCCTATTAGGTGACAGTACTTCAAACACATAGAACACGAAGGAAACGTACCTTCTGTTTTGTTTATAGGATGGCAACTGATATCTATCTCTGTTAAGTGTGGGAACAGATTTCCTGCTCTCTCTTCCATTTTCCATGCTTCTCTCAAGCATGGCGAAGAAAGCCCTGGTTAAAATAGGAGAGCTGTCAGTATGAATCTATAAGTGCAATAATCTATGTAATTATTTATTTACATAACCATCTCTTTGATTATACAGGGAACTTGTTAAGAGCTGGGACCAGATCTTTTTTGGGTTTAAGTCCTAGCATTTCTTACTAGTTTGTGAATTTGGGCAAGAGACTTAACTGCTTGAAGCCTCAGTATCCTCATGTGTGTCTCACTGGTTCTGTGATGCTGAATGATGCTACCATTTTCAAAAGTACCTAATTAGATGCCTGAAACATACTAGATGCTCAATAAATGTCTATTGAATAAAAGAGTTATGTCACTGTTGCGAAAGATTGTCTTTGAATTCTAAAAAGTATATATAATTATTTTAAAATATTCTGCAGTTACAGGCAAACAATTCCAATTCATTTATAGTCTTAATTGAAGCTCTTCTTTTAGTGTGAATGCAAAGATTTGCATTACATGTTTGCGTTGTAGTTTTATGAACACTCTTCCTTCATCTGTGAAGCAAGTCTGTGGCTAAAATATGAAGGGGTATGCTGGACTGCTGGCTTTATGTGGTCAGTCAGAGAATTCAGAGGAATCTTACCTTACCAATCCTTTAAAGAACTGGAGAGTTTAGACATGATCCCTGTTTTTAGATCCTAGCCCATATTCCCTTTCCTCTGTTCTATCAAAATGTAATTTTGTTTTAAGACACTTCTTACAACTACCTGTTTTTTTGAAAGCCCACTTAAAAACTAATTCATATTGGTTAAATGGCTAAAAATGGCTTAAAGCAGTGCTTTTAAAACTGTGTCCTGTGACTTCCTAGGGATTTTTCAGGGAAGCCTGAGGCTCAGGGTACTTTATCCCCAACACCAGCCTTATTCAGAAAAGTTCTACCTTTTATAAAATAAGTTTTATATATATATATATATATATATATATATATATATATATATATATATATTTACTTAAAGAATAGGTTTTACTGTTTTAAAATAGGTTAAGATTTATCTTTAAAAAAGATTTAAGATTACTGACTGGGTTATCTCCTTTCAGCTCATAGACTTTTGTCATGAGACTCAATAATTTAACTGGAAGAATTCCTTAATCTTAGCAAGTGATAGGAAATGATAGTCACTACAGATCACCATGCAGTCACCAAACAAATGAAGCAGATTTACTTCATCTCTCTCTGTAACAGTTACTAAATTGGTGATAAAGTATTTGATGTGGAATATTTGTACTTCAGTAATTCATTTAGCAAATCATGTCATGTATTCTTGTGGAATAGAAGTATGAATAGAATGTCCTTACAATTAAGTGAACTAATAATTGACAGAATATTAACCAAATGACCTGATTTATAGATAAACATCCATCTGGAGAGAAATTTCTGTTGATAACCTCCAGGCTGTGTGGTATAGTCCTGTCATATTCACTCATTTCAGAGTTAGTGACTCAGATGAAACTATAGAGAAAAGTCTCATCAAATTTGCAGATGACAGAGCTGGGAGGGATAAAGAATGTGTTGGATGGCAGAATTAGGATCACAAAAGATCTTGACAGGCTGAAACAATTTGAGCTGAAAAAAATAATGAAATTTAACAGGGGTAAATGTGAGGTCCTGTTCTTGGGTCAGAAACCAGAAATACAGTTGCACTTGCAGAGGATGGAGAAGTTGCAGGCTTCTGAGTAGAATGTGTGAAAATGCTTAGAGGTATTAGATGACAGTCATACTTCTAGAAATCAACAAGTGATGTGGATGTCCTCAAAGCTAATGTAGGCTTAGGGGATGCATCAATTGAATAAATAGAATGTAGGACAAACTTTTAAGACTGTTTAGATTTTTGCAGTGATAATGTATTGAGAGATATTTAGACAGACTGAAACACATTCAAAAGAGACTGAATATAAAGAGACTTTAAACTCTTGCATGAAGAAAGTTCAGACCCTGAACTTCAGGAATAGATTCCGCATGGCCTAGGGAGAAGAATAGGATGTACCAAAGGCATCATCTAAAAATATTTAAATTATCATTTAGAAATTTTTGGTGTAAACAGAAGGGGAGAAGTCAGATGGATGAGAAGTCTCAGAAAGACAGCATTTCAAAATAAGGAAGAACTTTTTCACAATAAGAACTGTCCAAATAGGATGCAGCCTCCACAAGATAATTTGTTCCTCTCAATCAAAGTGCTAGATTAGACTGGACTAACACTGACAAAGATGTAGAGTGAATACGTTTGTAAAGATGGCTTAATGACTTAACTTGTAAAATCTCTTCCAACCTGATATTTTATAAGAATTTAAGACACAGTAACAAGCCTGTGGGATGATGTTTTTAGGCAGAATGGCTTTTCTTTCACCTTTCACCTTGGATGCAACTTCCTAGCTGTCTCTTTCCTGTATTAACCAAAAACATACTTAGATTTTAAAATTTAGGATATTATAAAAAATTACCTTACCTTTTTACTCAAAATTTTAAGATTCCACAATAGGAAAACATGATTGAAATAATTCTTTCCAGACTCTAGACAAAGCCAAGTGCTTTAGAAGGCAAGTAATCATAAAATTTGAAAGCATCCCTTCATTAAGAAGTCTGAGTAATTAAATCAAATAAACAAAAAAACATAGTGTTGCCTTTTATAAACGTTTCATTTTACAGACTCAATTTTGAATAAAAGGTGTTGAAAAGAAAGGTGTCTTCATTTGTTTCTAGGTAAGAGAGATCCTGATCTCTTTCTAGTTTTGCTTTCAATCTGCCAAGCCATGTGAACCCTTTAGCTGTAGTTTAGGCCTTTAATTAGGTAGCCTAGCAAAATGCAGTCTCCTGATAAAGGCAAGTAATGATTGCTAGATATGCCAATCAGGGCTCTTGATTGCAAATAATAGAAAATAGATTCATTTAAACACCTTTGTTGATTCAGTAGGTCTAGAGTGGGACCCAATACTTTAAATTCCTAAGTTCCCAGGGGATGCTGATGCTGTGGTTGTGGACCACACATTAAAAGATATCAAATATTTTCAGAATTGCTGGGAGTTCTGGAGGAACAGACTTGAGGCTAAACTTTTACGAACAATGTTCTATACTCAACTGGGCTTGGTGAGGAAACCTTTGACTATACTGTGGGCACTGTGAAGCAGTGTATTCTAGGAATTAGATCTTTCTGCAACTACTGGTGATACCAGTGATGATTCCAGTTTTGCATCAGGAATTCAACTTGCATCTTGTGATCCTCCAAAATCCAGATGCCTCTGATGCTACCCACACCATACTCATGTATTAATGAAAAGTCATCCATGGATGACCTTATGGTTGGTGCCTAGATCACATGTGTTTATGTGGCTATGAGGGAGTCTGGGGATTTTAGTACTTTCTCCTACCTTAGGGAAGCAAGAGTCACATTTGTAGAAACAAATCTATTAATATTAGAAAATTCTACTAAATTAACCCCACTAGTGCATTTTAAAGCTTAGTTTAATTTATTGACTTTTAGCTTTCTACTTTTATGAGACATCTGAACTCAGGGAGAACAAATCTCTTCTGGAAACTGCCATGTGTGATACTGTAGAAGAAAGACAGTGAAGCTATGTATTGATAAGTTCTTCTGATGTGACCCCTTTGAGATTCCATGAAAGCGTTTATAGTTAGAAATGCTTCTTCTTACTAGGGACTGTGCTAGGTGCTGAGAAGGAAAGAATGAGACCTGAATTGAGAGTTGAAGAGTTTGCAGTTTAGTAAGGGAAATAGTCATTAAATAGAATATTTCAATTTAGACGTTAGTTTTAGTTACACAAGACTAGATTCCAGAGAAAATATGGTTTACATAAGTTCATTTGTTCATCCCTTCCTCTTTTGTTCTCTTCTCTTGTGATTTGCTGACTAACTTTAGTGTTGTGTTTGGAGTCCTTTTTCTTTTTTGTGTATCTATTGTAGATTTTAGGTTTGTGGTTACCATGGGGTTTTGATATAGCAGTCTATATATAAACAAGATTGTTTTAAATTGCTGGTCTTTTCATTTCAAATGCATTTCCAATATCCTGCATTTGTATTCTCCTCTTCTCACGATTGCTGGTTTTGATATCATATTTGTGTGTGGATGATTTCCTACCTTTACTGTATGTTTGCCTTTACCGGTGAGCTTTTCCATTCATAGTTTTCTTGTTTCTAGTTGTGGCCTTTTCTTTTCTGCCTAGATAAGTTCCTCTAGCATTTGTTGCAAAGCTAGTCTGGTGGTGCTGAATTCTCTTAGTTTTTTCTTGTCTGTAAAACTTTTGACTTCTCTGTTGAATCTGAATGAGAGCCTTGCTGGACACAGTATTCTTGGTTGAAGATTCTTCCCTTTCATCACTTTAAATATATTGTGCCAATCTCTTCTGGCCTGTAGAGTTTCTGCTGAGAAATCAGCTGATAACCTTATGGAAATTCCCTTGTATGTTATTTGTTGCTTTTCCCTTGTTGGCTTTTCATATTTTTTCTTTGTCTTTAATTTTAGTCAGTTTGATTACTATGTGTCTTGGCGTGTTCCTCCTTGGGTTTATCCTGCCTGGGACTCTCTATGCTTCCTGGACTCGGGTGACCATTTCCTTTCCTCATGTTAGGGAAGTTTTCAGCCATTATCTCCTCAAATATTTTCTCAGGTCCTTTCTTTCTCTCTTCTCCTTCTGGGACCCGTATGATGTGAATGTTGGTACATTTAATATCCCAGAGGTCTCTTAGGGTGTACTCATTTCTTTTCATTCTTTTTTCTTTATTCTGTTCTGCTGTAGTGATTTCCCCCATTCTGTCTTCCAACTCACTTTTCCATTCTTCTGCCTCATTTATTCTGCTGTTGATTCCATTTCAGTTATTATATTGTTCATCTCTGTTTGTTTGTTCTTTAGTTCTTCTAGGTCTTTGTTAAACATTTCTTGTATCTTCTCGATCTGTACCTTCATTCTTTTTCCAAGATCTTGGATCGTCTTTACTATCATTACTCTGAATTCTTTTTCATGTAGATTGCCTATCTCCACTTCACTTAGTTGTTCTTCTGGGGTTTTATCTTGTTCCTTCATCTGGGACATATTCCCCTGCTGTCTCATTTTGTCTAACTTTCTGTGATTGCGATTTCTGTTCCACAGGCTGCAAGGTTGTACTTCTTGCTTCTGCTGTCTGCGCTGTAGTGGGCAAGTCTATCTGATAGGCTTGTGCAGGCTTCCTGGTGGGAGGAACTGGTTCCTGCCCAGTGGTGGGTGGAGCTGAATCTTGTCCCTCTTGTGGGCAGGGCCGTGTCAGGGGGTGTGTTTAGTGGGAAGCTGTGTGCTCAGGAAGACTTTAAGCAGCCTCTCTGCTCATGGGTGGGGCTGTGTTCCTGCCCTGTTGGTTGTTTGGCCTGAAGCATCCCAGCACTGGAGCCTACAGGCTATTGGGTTTGGTGAAGTTTTGGTGAGAAAATGGTAACCTCCAGAAGGGCTCCTGCCAATGAGTACTCTCCAGAACTACTGCCACCAGTGTCCCTGCAGTGAGCCACAGCTACCCCCTATCTCTGCAGGAGACCCTCCAATACTATCAAGTGGGTCTAGCTGAGGCTCTGATGAGGTCACTGCTTTTTTCCCTGGGTCCTGCTGTTCACAAGATCTTGTATGCACCCTCCAAGAATTGAGTTTCTGTTTCCCCCAGTCCTGTGGAATTCCTGTGATCAAACCCTGCTGGCCTTCAAAGCCAGATTCTCTGGGGGCTCCTCCTCCCATTTTCAAACCCCCAGGCTGGGGAGCCTGATGTGGAGCTCAGAACTTTCACTCATGTAGGAGAATTTCTGTGGTATTATTTTCCAGTTTGTGGGTCGCCTACCCAGGGGGTATGGGATTTGATTTTATTGCAATTGCACCCCTCTTACCATCTTATTGTGGCTTTTTCTTTGTCTTTGGATGTAAGATATTCTTTTTTTTGGCAGGTTCCAGCATTTTCTTTTTTTCTGTCAATGGTTGTTCAGTAGTTAGTTGCTATTTTGGTGTTTTTATGAGAAGAGGTGAGCTCATGCCCTTCTCCGCCATCTAGTCTCTGTCTCTCTGGATGGACATTCTTTATTTGATTGATTCCAAAAGAGGTACAGCCATGGATAATTCCTTTTTTTCCTTTTCCTTTGTGCTTCATCTAGTTTCACTTGCTGTAGTGCAGAGGCCTTGCACCTGGCCCAGAGTTCCCAGTGCAAAGTGGCTATACCTGACACTTCAGGTTGGTGGGCCATATGCCAGAGTGCTGCACACGCATTCATAAGTTCATTTGTTCAAAAATGACTTATATATATATCTACAGTTACATGAGAACTGTAAATATTTTTTATCAGAATTTCATTTTATTTTAACAGAAAAGTAAACAGAAATATGAAAGTGAGATAAACCAAAGATTTTCTTCCCTGTAAAACAAGAAGAAAACTTCTTCTTTTACAATGGCACTGGAGAAAAATGAGGAAATAAAATCTTACAAACTTAAGGACTGGGGGCAAAACCATGGGAAAATTTAGGATAACAGAATAATGGGAACATTGTAGTCATTTTCCTGCAATGTCCTTACCTCTTCACAGTCCTTCCATTCCTGGCTCTTTCTTTTCTACCTAACCTCCATCCATGGTGTGCCTCAGGCCTGGGTTCCTATCCCCTACTCTACCCTCTTCTTAGGAGACTCATCTGTTCCTGTATGTAAATGTTGAATGGATTGACCTGAACTCTTTTTGTTTCTTTTTTATCCTATAAAACTGTAAATATAGATGTTTGTATTTCACTTTTCACTATAAATAAATACATAACAGAATAATGCTTCAAATGCAGTGCACAGGCCACAGATCAGAACACTATCCAAAGGCCACATTGAGAGTACTGTCATTTATAACATGGGGATAATGAATCAAGTTAGCATTATTTTCTTTTGTTGTATCCCTTTTCTCACATTATCGAGTCCTTGTAACCTGAACATTTGTCAAGTAGAGGAGCATCTTCAGCATTAATGACAATGATTTGACTGATACTAAGGGAACAGACAGAAGAGTCTTGTAGTTTAGTCTGCAGAGTAGAGGTACTTTGTTGGAGGATAGTACACCTCAGCAGAGTTGTCAATGAAGATTATCAATTAATCAAGAGAAATTAGGGGACAAGAAATTTATGAACAGAGGACTAGAGGTGTGGAATGTTTTGTTACATTTGGAGAAAATTTAGGCACATAAGAAACTTGTGTTATGAGGGTTGGGAGAGGGGGTAGGTGAAGTGATAGGCTAGACTGTGGAAGTGAGCAGAGGCTAGATCATGGAGGGCCTCTCTTGCCATTGTAGAGTGACATTGTGCACTTTACATGTGAAGCTTGTGTCCTCCAAAACCCCACTCCCTTTCTGATAGGGAAACTGCATAGTTGAGCAGAGACAGACCACAGACAGTCTCATATACCACAGGTGGATCAGTGTGTGTCCTCCCTGTGATGATGGCTAGTTGTCTTCCAACATCTGTTGTCCCTTATTCCTTTCAGTAATCAAGTCCCCAGAGCTTTAGCTGGACGTGTTGCTGCCTATTGAGGGGCTACAGTTTTTTGGTTTTCTTTGAAACTAGGAATGGATTGAATAATACAGAGAACTCTGTCAAATGCCCACTTTATATAGGCACATATTTTATATTTTGAAATACAGAAAGCCAAAGAGATTGGGATCTTTATACCACCAGCCTATATTTCTTTCTTCCACCCTCTTTTCCTCACTTTCTTTATTTTTCTTCCTTCCCTCCCTCTGTCCCTCCCTCCTTCCCTTCTTTCCTTCCTTCTTTCCTTCCTTCCTTCCTTCCTTTTTTCATCTTTCATTCTTTCTTCAAGGGAGACCATTTAAAAGGACAAAATGAGAAGCCAGAATGATTAAGCCACTAATATTCTTCATCCTAAATAATGGGATATCTGGAGTTGCCTCTGTATATTCACTAATAAAGCTGACTTTATGAGACTACACCATGATGTTTCCAAGGGAATTATCATCCTGCTCTACTATTTCTTTTTGTTACATATTTAGTATTTAAGGTTCTAAGGAATGAACAAAGAAGGAATATATTTACTATTTCTCACTGTATATATCATCAGTAACCGTTTAAAGATTTTTTCCATGGTCAAGAACTTGGTTTCTCTAAGTAATGAGTTAGCTGTTCTTATATTAAAAGGAAATGCTTTTAAAATTCTGCCACCATTAGTATTTTCTGAATATATATAAGCTAAGCTTTTTGCAGTAGTTAGATTTATTTAAACATAATATATTCTTATTAATCATTTACATCCCTGGGCTTAATGCAGATTGCTTCTATTTTAGCTGTTCAGTTTCAAAACACCTAATTCGTAAATGGAGAGACCAGGTGAGCTTGAAATGGCTTTGCTTCCTCACGATGTGAAAGGAAGCTAGCTATGCCATGCTTTTGCCACAGAGGGGCATTACTGGACTTCTCTTTTGTATCAGTCTTCCCTATAGCAAGAAAATAATCCCCTAGAACTCATTTTTCATTACCTTTAAAAGGAAAATAATATATTAATGCACCAAAAAACCCCTCAGAGCTAGCGACCACTTACAAGTTATATGTGATTTTTAAGCTAGAGAAATATTTTCCTGAGTAGGTTATCACAGGCAGCATAATTCTTTACATCTTCTCAAGACAGAAGCAATTATTTCTTTTCTAGCCATATCAAATTTCCTTATGTAAAATACTTCAATATTTCAAGGAAAGCTATGACCCTTATTTCAATAGAATGCTGGGCCGAATAGGACTTATGAAAACAATGCATCTCAGTGGCAGCACCTTCCACCTGAAAGAGGATGCAACTTTCATTAGAGAACAGTCAAGCTAGAGATGTGTTTTGAAATTGTGGTCTCTATTCCCCCTGTCCACTGCCCCCACCCCAAAACAAAAAAAACTACTGGTGCATATTTTCTTGCTGCTTCCTAAACACACATAATATCAGGTTTCAGAAAGGGGAAAGAAACAGGCAGAGGTGGAGAGAACAAGACACTAATAAGATCCTGTATTTATATAGTACTTCCAGTACAACGGGCATGAACTTGATTCCTCACATATAATACAAGGTAATGGAAATGATTATCCAGTCCAGTTTGAGTCTGAATCTAAATATGATCCTAATTAAGGTCGTGATCACAAGATTCACACATGTACAATACTTTCAAGCAGAGCATAATTAAAATAGTGCTAAAGAGCCAGTCTTCTGATATTTTCCTTTAGGAAAAAAAGCATCAACACAGCTGCGAGGGTTGTTCTCTAGAAGTTCCTGTAAAATAGAACAACAGTGCAAAGGTCCCCATGCAGTGGCTAAGCCATAAGTCAAATTAAAATGGGCAAGTGTCTTCTTCCTACCCAGCTCAGTTTGGGTTAATCATATCTTGGCATTTTCATTTGCCTTCCTCCAGCCACAGGGCAAATGAGTAGTTGATCACATATTCAGTTTCAGTTTGGGGAGCTGGTTAATTTCATTTCATGACCTCAAATTAAGTATTCTACTTCAAAGATATTAAAAAGTTTTATGCCAATTGCTATTGAAAATTTATGAGAATTGCAATTTCATCTTGCTTCACTGCTTTTCTACATCTCTTCTCTTTTCAACTGTTTCATCAGTACTTTTCCTTCAGCTGTTTGGTGTCATTTCCCTTCTAAACACTTCTTCACACCCACTTGTGATGTTCAACATAATTATTCAACTCCTTCTGGGAGAAGTAACAAGAACTTGCCCTGAGGCTGTGCCAGATCCCTCAGCAATTGTTAGGGACACAGAGAGGTTTAGTGCTCCTTGTTATCTGGTACTACTATATGGGAGTGTCTATTGGTAAAATCCTAGACTGATTTGGGAAAGTTTGGGGCATTTGTGGCAACGCTGTTGAATTCTTGTTTGATACCATGATGAACATAGAAACCTCTTTGATGCTTAAACGGACTCCCAGTCTGTAGGCTGGGAAGTCAGATCTCTGGCACTCCCCGAGTATTCAGAAATGACCGAAAGCATTTAAAGGGGTTCATTTTCCATCATGGATAAAAATGGAATTCTCTTCTATACATATTTGTAGCTTTACTACACCCACCACCACCATGGAATTAATTCATATACTCAGAATCTGGAAGGCAATCTGCACAGCCAGGCTCCTGTGTTACTCTTCTCAATTTCTTTCACCACCAACAAACATTGGATATTGACTCCTCATTTTCAGTACTCCCTTTTTCCCACTTATCCCAATAAAGTCTTGGACTTATGATGCAGAACGAAGTTTATATGATGCAGAATAACGTTTATATCTAGGTCCCTCTTCCTATCTAGTACCCATCTCTTCTCCTAGCTCAACCTCATCAAAGAATGGAGCCCTGTGCTAAACATTGAGTGACTGGAGTTGAGACCTACCTTCTTTCTTCCCTCCCTTCCCCTCTCTCCCCCTCTCTCCCCTTCTCTGCCCCTCTTTCCTTCCCTCCCTCCCTCCTTCCCTTCCTTCCTTCCTTCCTTCCTTCCTTCCTTCCTTCCTTTCTTCCTTCCTTCCTTCCTTCCTTCCTTCTGTTCTTGATAGAACCGTTTGTATATCTGCAATGAAAAAGCTAATAGCTTCCTTTTACAGAATGTCTACAGTATATCAGGAACTTTATACAACCTATCTCATTAAATTTCCCCCAAAACCCTGAGGGTTATTGTAACTTCCACTGTACAGTTTAGGTTATTGAGAGAAAATATTGCATCTAGTAAGTGACAGAACTATAATTTAACCTTAGTTCTTTTCCAGAGCCCACATGCTTTGCACTCTGCAACGCTGCCCTGGGCACAAGGGCAGAAGAAGCTGACAAGTCTAGTGGGATCAGGCAAGTGGGCATCTCACCATATATAATGTAACCTGAAACACACTCTAATGAAAAAGTAAGTCCAAAGTGCATAAAATATTTTAGAAGGTAGATGAGGGAGAGAGAATTCTTGAGGTTGCTATCATGGTGGTAAGTTCAGAGAAGTTTTATTTGAGTTGGCCTTTGAACAGTGAGGTAGAATTCATGAAACAGAAAATGGAACCAGTATTTAGAGTTGTTTATACATTTGTCTGTTTTTTTTTCTTCTATCCTATTGTCATTTTCCCTTTTAAAGATCATATTAATTTCATTCTAAATAGGAATTTTCTCTTCCTTCCCATTTGTGGTCTCTTATTTTTCCTCTTCATTCTGTGTCCCTGTGTTAACCTAATATGTCAAACCTGAAACTACTTAGTTTATAACACCAAGTTAACAGAGAAGGAAGACAATTGTTTTGCACTCCAGTTTTTCTTTCCTTTTGTTTTGTGAGGATATTCTGTAGCACTGACAAAAAAGGTAAATTCTTCTAATTAGGTATGTTGGAAAAGACACATGAAGAAGGTAAAATTCAGGTGGCATGTGCTGTGGAATAATAAGACATAAAAATTTTTAAAGGATGAAAACTAATCTGGAGGGGACGGCTTGAATCAAGAAAGATTATAATGAAATTTTGGAGTGGCTAAAAATGAAACATGATTGAGGTCAATGAGGTTGGAAACAAAAAGACGGAGTATTTAACATGAATTACTAAGGTTATTTTTTTAAAAGATACAGTCGTATTACTGAACCGATAAATATAGATAGATTGAAAGTATATACTTGTTGTGGAAGAGTCTTCAATTATATTTCTGAGAGTCAACATATGTAGTATATATATTCCACTTGGAACCTGAAACCAGATTATTTGGTTTCAAATCCTGGTTTCCACCAGACCAGTTAGGCTACCTTGGGCAAATTATTTAACTTCTTTCTTTCTGCCTTAATGTCCTCGTTAGTAAAACAGAAATAATAACAATAGTACTTACTCATTGGGTTACCGATAGGATTAAATGAGTTAATATACATAAAGTACTTAGGACAGGGCTTGTCACAGAGTTAATGCTGTGTAAGTATTTACTCTTATTATCATTACAGTCATAGACACGTTAAAAACATTTAGAGAGTATAATATATGGATTTGGTGATTAATTAGATAGGGCAGGGGGATAGGATGGTTTTGTAGAGAGGAGGTCAAAGATGACTGCGAGGACTGTGCTGAGAAGATAAGTGCATAATGGTACCTATTCATAAAATGATGAAGACTGGAGGACAAACAAGCTTGGGAGTCAAGCTCATGAACTCAGTTTGGGTTATATTGGGCATGAAGTACCTGTAAGCCATGAGGAAGGCATAAGTGGAATAGGCAGTGGAAAATATATGGTTATGTTTTGTTTAGAAGTAGAGTCTCGACTAGAGATGTACTCTCAGAAAATATATTATAATTTAAATCATGCAATATAAAAGATCTTCCAGAGAAAGAGAAAGATATTGAGAATGACCTTAGAGGGAGGAAATTAAGTGACCTGGGATTTAGCATCAAGAGTTTGAACAAGACATGGCATTATATCTTTAGCAATAACATAGACTCTGGCACAGCTAGCATGGATTTATTTATGGAAGTACTTCATAGAGCTTTAAATTCTAATGTTATTATTTAGAAATACTTTTTGGAGGAAATGTCTTAAAATCTATTTGTATATGATTTAATTTATATTTCCTAGCTACCTATGATTTGAGACGTACAGTTACCTTTCCACAAATGTGGTGCCTATACATCTAGTGGAGATCATGTCTTTGGGTGTAGGCAAAATAAACTGCTTTAAGGTGTTCTCATCTGTGGTCACAGTTTACCTGCAAGTGGGGCAAATGACTTGTGTAACTACCCATTTCTCACCTACCTAGGGTATTTTGAATGCTCTTTCTAAACAATTGTATGCCCTGAAGTTTAAATGAATTTTTGCTACATTGTGATCTTTTCTTGTGCTTTCCCTCAGCTGCTGATTATATTGGGAAAGTTCAGCATTAGCTAATAATATTTCTCTATGTTGTGGTACTTTCTTCTAAAGAGCTCAAGGCACTGCACACACTTTGCCTCAATTGTCTGATTCTGTACTTGCACTTGTAACTATTCCTCTCATCCTATTCTTTGACTTTCAGATGCTTGTTATTCTCTTCCCAACTGCAATTTCCTTATGAATCCCTTTGCCTTGAAATTTTCCAAGACTGCTTAACAGGAGTGCCATATTTAGCTTCTAAATGTGTCTAATTCTCCTCTACAAGATTGTTCTCTTTTCACTTGGTGTCAAGGGATTGACTCAAAATAACTACCCTTTTGTTACAAAGAAAGAGGAGCAGAACCAAAGAAAGAGGAGCAGAACCAAAGAAATTCACTAAAATGGAAGCTTCACAATCAGTTTAAAAAGGAAAGTCATAAAATGTCTGAATACCAGCAGCTTCCAAGAATGGCAGTTCTGAGGCCCTCTATTTGCTCTTTGGGAATTCCATTTGGAAGAACTGATTTGATTTATGATGTCACATTGTGTGAGAGGGAAGGCGGTTCAGTACTAGGCTTCAAGTTTACATTGAATTCATAGAGACTAAAGCTATTATAAGGCTTACTTTTAGTATACACTTATGTAGCTTTCTTCTTTAGCACCTTGTGTCATCAATGTGTCGTTTATCATACACTTTGATTCTTACACACGTTTTGTCTCCCTTACTAGATTTAAAATATCTTAAGACAACTTCTGTTTGTTTCTCTAATAGCCTGATATACCTTTTAAAAATCTATCAAATGAATAAATATTAATTATGGAGCACCAAATCTCTGTTTTTACTTTCAAAATCAGAACTAATCCAGGTAATTTTAATAAAGAGATCTAGAAAAAGCACCATCATAGCTTGTTCCTCTAGGCATGCCTTTTTAAGTGGGTTAAAAGTAACTTTTTACTTACCACACCTTTCTCACCAACAAAGGGACTCCTGAAGTCACAATATGAATAATTATTTGTAATGTTTCTCTACTGGCATTGATGGGCTAATGTTGTTGCTGATAATAAACATAACAGTGGTTTGTATTGATTGAGAGCTTTCTGTAGTTTAGATCCTGGATCATAGTAGGAACTCAGTAAATATTTGTTGAAAGAATATATACAAGGTAGCTCATTAAGTGCTTTGTAGACATGTTCTCATTTAAGTTTCAATAAATTTGTGAAAAATAAAGTACAGTTTTTATCCTCATTTCTCACTTTAGGAAAGTAAAGCTTAGTGAGGTTAAGTATATTGCCTAAGGTCACATAGCTGGTGACAGAGATGACTCCATGAAATATCTGGTGTGACTCTCACCACAAAAATCATAGAATCTAGTTGAATCATGCATAAAGGCAGAGTGCTCCCTAACTTCAATGCCTTCTCAGTCACAGATCCAGGGAAATTGATATGAATCTTATTTCAATCCTATCCAGGCCTTTTGGGAAGCAAACCAGGTGATTTCCTGTTCAGTTCCAATGGGAACAAAATCAAACGAGGGAGAAAACTAGAGAAGAAACTGAAGCTATAGAATAAAATCAGACTGAGAGCATGATAGGCAGTGTAATATATCTCTCCATTCTACTTTATCTACAGTGAAAATATTAAAGGACTTGTCACCTAAATCATGAAAATTATTTCTATCATGACTAACATATAGAATCTGTCAAATTCTTTTCTTAGATTAGGTTATAAGCCACATGCTGTGACCTAAGGCAGCTTGAGGGTTTATTACAATTTGTTTTTTGTCCCTGTCTAAATAAATATGCTAGTTCTTCCAAAGAAGCACTTGCTTTGTTATTCTGGCCTAATCTTTTTTAGACTGTTATTCTCCAAAAGGATCTAGCTTTATAAAGGTGATTTTCTGCTCTTTTGTTTGTTTGTTTGAGGTTTCTGGGTATCACTTGATATTGCTTGAATTCTTAAAAATATGTGTTTGATATGTGTATATGATCTTAACATCTCATATATACTTAATTGACAATTTGTCATTATGTTGCTAGACATAAAATATTTCATTGAACAGTTGATTCTTCCAATTAATTGATTCAAATAAATCCATAATCAAAAGAATTTGATGAAAAATAATTACTAGATGGTCATTTTTTCCAGTTAACAAAAAAGAGAGGTAAAAATTGGAGCCACAAAGATGCCAAGTTAACTTTATCTGAAAAAGTATAGCACAATATATTCTCAGTTTATAATCCATGGTAATTGGTTATGGCTATTACTTGTCATTGCATTGCAGATCCTTTGATAGTGGGAAGTCTTAGAGGTCATTTATTTCAACTTCAAAGTTTTATAGATGAAGAAATTATAAAAGGCAAATGCTAACAATCACATAGATAATAATTGGTAGAACAGGATTTGAATCTGGGTCTTTGGATGGCTGATATTCCTTGGAATATTAAATTCTTACATATTACACACGTGTTACATTATTAGTAATTTGGTTAAGAAAATAGTGGCATGACTGAATTTCTCTATGAAATTCTCATATGGTAAAAGAGGTCTCTTGAGGTATCATCTTCTTCTGGCCAACTAGGAAACTCTAAGTATAGATAGAGTTACCAAAATAATGTGGCTGTAAAGAGTTGTTTATTGAGTGCCTAGTTTGTGCTGCACTTGTGCTATGTCCCATAATGTCATCATAAACAATGCTATATAATCAAACAATCAAACAGCCATAGGTTTTCAGTGGGTTTGAATTGTTCTTGACTATCCAGTAAGAAAACAACTAGGTTTTTGAAAAGACTTCCTATGCAGGTAATATGGGTGACTGTGGGAAACCCATAGTATTTTAAATCTGTGGATATTGTTATATCTAATGTTATCCCTCACACACTAAGGTTGGTATACAGTCAGGAAAACTAGACGCTTGGAGATTTCTGCAGTTTTTTGCATAAGCCAAAAGGGAAGAATTCAAATCAATTATCCCTGAAAAATAACTCTCATGGGAATACAAACGCATTGTTGTTTGTAAAAATCAAACCAACCAAACCAACCAAACCAAACCAGCAGACAAAAAGAGGATTAAACCTGGAGCAGACTGTTAAAGGTATAGAATGAATCCAGAATTTGAGTGGGTCAGGGAACTTTCAAAGTCATAAAGTAAGTTGTTCTGTGGTTCGGTTGCTTCTCTAGCTGAGTTCTTTGGCTGTGGATTTCCATAAATGATACTTTCATTCTCAGAATGCTTTAATTGTACTTAGAGCAAAAGGTACTGAGAGGTTTACATTCTGGCCCTAACTCTTGGGATCATATACATTCATTCAAGAAATATGGATTGAGCACCTACTAAGTCTCTTGAACTATGTTAATCACAAGGGTTAAAAAACTATATAAAAGGGCTTCCCTGGTGGCACAGTGGTTGACAGTCCGCCTGCCGATGCAGGGGACATGGGTTCATGCCCCGGTCTGGGAGGATCCCACATGCCGCGGAGTGGCTGGGCCCGTGAGCCATGGCTGCTGAGCCTGCGCTTCCTCCGCGGCGGGAGAGGCCACAACAGTGAGAGGCCCGTGGTACCGCAAAAAAAACCATAAAAACAAAAAAAACAAAAAAACTATATAAAAGAGGATCTCTGCCTTTAAGGAAATTGTAGTCTACTAAAAGACCCTCACTCAAGTGAATCAACAAAGACAGTGGCAGACGATTAGTATCATGGAAGAGTATTCTCTAAGTATGGACAAAATTTCTAGGAGAAAGCAATTCTGAAAGTGAGTTTTGTAGTATAAGCAGGAGTTGAAAGAAGTGCAAAAGGGTATTACTGGCATAGAGAATAGAGCACATAAAGACAAAGGAATATGAAACACATTTGTGAAATTCTAAGTAGTCTCTATGACTGTGTGCATCATTAATTTATTTACCAAACTTTTTTTTGAATACCTGTCATGTGTAAGGTAAATTTTAGGCTCTTAGCTATGGCTGTGTTCAAGACAGTTACATTTCCTGCTTACATTCTAGAGTAAGAGGCCCACAATGAACAGATATGATATATTATGTAGATGGTAAAAAGTAGGTTGACAGAAAACAAAGCAGAGAAAGGGCGATAGAAACCACCAAGGCATGGAAGGGGTGGGGTGAATTGCTATGTCGTATAGAGTGGTCAGGAAGGCCTCTTGGATAAAGTGACATTATCCAAGATAGATACCCAAAAGAAATAAGGAAGATAGCAGATATCTGGAAAGAGCTTCTCAGGGCCAGGGAAGAACAAGTACCATGACTCAGAAACAGAATCATGCTTGGTGCATTTGAGCAAGGAAGCCCAGGGGTCTAGAGCTGAATGAGGAAAGAGGTGATGAATGAGATGCTGAGTGAATGAGGAGGAGAATGGCAGAAAATGAGGTGAGATGGAGAGCAGTGGGGCCTGGCCACAATCAATTTTAAGGATTTTTGCTTTTATTCTCAGAGATATGGAAGTCTATCAGAAGGTTTTAAGTGAAGGAGAATCAATGATCTGAATTATGTGTTTTAAATGATTGTGCTGGCTGCTATGTTGAGAATAGACTATAGGTGCAGAGTGGAAACAGAGTCCAGGTACAAGGTTTTTCAACAACCCAGGAAAGTGATGATGGTGTGTTACTCAGGTGGTAGCAGTGGAGGTATTAATAAATATTTTGAAGATAAAGGCAACAGGATTTCTTGGTAGATTGGACATGGAGTGTGAGAAAAAAACAAAAGTCAGGAGTGATCCTGTTGTTTTGGTGTGAGCAGTTGGAAAAATGATGAAGCTGTTTACTGGAATGAGAATGATGGGAGGAACAGGTGCGAGCAGGAGGGGGTGGTGCATAGAAACCAGGTTCAGTCAATCCTCATATATATGCAGGTTCCACACCTGTGGATTCAACCAACCTCAGATCAAAGAATATTTGGAAAAAAAATATTCCAGAAACTTCCAAAAAGCAAAACTTGATTTTGCCATGTGCTGGCAACTACTTATACAGCATTTACATTGTATTAGGTATTATGAGTAATCGAGAGGTGATATAAAGTTTTGGGAAGATATGTGTAGGTTATATGCAAATACTACACCATTTTATATAAAAGACTTGAGCATATGTGGATCTTGGGGGTCCTGGAACCACAGGCAGATACCAAGGGAAAACTGTATTTTGTTTGGGATATGCTGTTTTTGAGATGACTATTAGAGATCCAAGTGAAAATGAAGGAACTACTTAATATTTGAGTCTGAAGTTTAGGGAAAATTTTAAGGCTAGATATTTAAATTTAGAACACATCAGCCTTTAGATGGTATTTATGTTTATGGAACATATTTTAGTGAAAAGCATTGTGGTATTACATGCTCTGGAGCCAGACTGGCCCTGAACATTATCTGTGCAACCTAGCTTATCTGTGCAACCCAACCCAGATAAGTTGGGCAGCTAACTTATCTGTGCTTCAGTTTCTTCTTTTACAAAATAGGAAGGTAATAATCGTAAGGCTTTTGGGAAGTTTAATTAGATTGTTACTTATGAAGTACTTGAAAAGCAGTGTCTGGCACAGAATAATTGCTCAAACATATAAGATGCATTTATTATATGTAGGAGTTATGGCATGAGATGAATATAGTGGGACAATATTTTTAAATTATTAAAATGATTTCTCTTTAATTCCTCTTAAATAATTGTACCTTGTACTTTCTCCATGCAATGTATTAAGAACATGATGCCCAAAATAAATAAATCATTGTTTAGCTCTGAGATTTAAAGCCAATTTTTTTGAGTTTCTGGTGACACCATGGCCTTGTAAACTAAGATTTGGTGGAAGAGAAAGGGATTAGTACATTCCAAAGCTTCTCTTTATAAATTAAAAATAAAATTCTAGAAGGTATGAAAGTAGAGTTACACTATAAGCCATTTTCAGAGAGGATATAGGATTAAATGTCTTAAGTTGGAATAACTGCCTGGCTTCAGGGGATCTACAGTGCCAGCTAGATGTAAGGTGAAGACCTAGGCAACAAGGAAGGTGGCTGAGTGCCTTGGGAGCAATTATCTGGCATTGCCCATGCCAAGATCAAGGCTGATTATTTATACCAGCTGTAGACACTCCAGTGGATATTAGAGGGACAGAAATCAATGCCCAAATACTAGATGAAATGGAGCAGCAAAAGAAGACAGTTTCAGGATCAAACACTCCTATGCCCCTCCATGATGGTATATCTTCTCTCTTCATCCAAGTCCATTTTGGACTATGGATTGTAAATTATCCTAATATTTCCCTGAAAGAGACTGATTTAAACTGGATTACACTAATTTATTAAGTCTTAAAATATTTTTTTAGTATCAGTGGAAGGGAGGTGCCAAAGCAGAATAATGCTTTTATTGAAAATAAAGGAGATTATAATTTTGGTGTATCACAGTTGTAGTGTATACATAGTTACATCATTAGACAAGACAAGGAGGATAAGAGGAATGTATACAAAGATAATGATTTTGGGCTATTTTCTGAACCACTAAAAATAACCATTTGAGAAAGATATCTCAGATTGAAGTGTGGGAGAAGGACTGGAAAAAGAAATTGATGATAGAGATAAGAGATCTGATATTGGGTGGTATATGTTTATCTAGAGTAAACATCATTTTTTTTTTTTTCGGTACACGGGCCTCTCACTGTTGTGGCCTCTCCCGTTGCAGAGCACAGGCTCTGGACGCGCAGGCTCAGCGTCCATGGCTCACGGGCCTAGCCGCTCTGCGGCATGTGGGATCTTCCCAGACCGGGCATGAACCCGTGTCCCCTGCATCGGCAGGTGGACGCTCAACCACTGCGCCACCAGGGAAGCCCTAAATATCATTTTTGAGCCTCTCTTCCAGTTAAGGTAGCTAAGGGTGATTTTAGTAGAAGTAGTATGCTTAATCAATGGGGAGCATCCTTAAAGGGAGGATCTGCTCCCCTTCCTCTTTGCTGCTTCCTTCAAAATAGATAATGACTGAAGCTCTGGCAAACATCTTGGACTGTGAAATGACCTTAGGGGAAGGAAGCCATGTACATCTGAACAACAAATTAGGATAAACTCTAGATGCCTTACATTTTGGAATGTTCTAACATCCCTTGATGACTGCCTCCAGTTTTTGAACAACTTCCTTATTGTTTCAGTCATTCTTAATTTGAGGGTTTGTTTTCTATTCCTTACAAAGAATCCTAGCTAATAAAATATGTATTGGAGAAAATTTAGAAGATACAGAGAAGTATATGAAATAACATGTAAACTATGTATAATTTTACCATAAAGTATCTGTTGTTAATATTTCTGGGTTTTTTTAACTTAGTCTCAGTCCTTTTTTCCCCTAAACTTTTGTAAATATATATGTTTTAACCCTCTACTTAAAATCATTGATACAGCCATTAAAAAACAAAACAAAACAGTGGTGTGGTCATCATTACCAGGTATTACCAGGTATTTCTATTTTTTTTTTTGCCTTCATGGCAGGATTGAACTTCTTTGCACCCTACTATTGGGTGGGACTACATGTCCAGTCTGGCCAATTAATCGTAAGCAGAAGTGACCTGTGCTGTTTTGCGGTCAAGCATTTTATTGTCAATTTGAGTCCTTTCAGAGCTTTCTTTGCTCTCTGCCACAGAAACCTACAATGTCCCAGATAGTTACAGCTTTGTCAGGCTAGATCACAAAGTGGGCAAGGTCTCCAGTTTAACTGTGGTGCTATTTAGTGAGGATAAGAAGTAAAAATATATAGCTTTCAGCCTCTGAGATTTGGGTGTTTGTTACTCAGCATAAACTAGCTTATCCTGACTGATATGACAATCACGATAAATGATAATCTATAATATAGGTGTATTAATCAGAGTTCTCCAGAAAACAGAACCAATAAGATGAACATAGATATAGATAAGAGAAGATTTTTTATAGGAATTGGCTCTCATGTGATTATGGAGGCCAATAAGTCCCAGGATCTGCCTTCTGCAAACTGGAAAACCAGAAAAGCCTGTGGTACAATTCAGTCTGAGTCCAAAGGGCTGAGAATATGGAGGGACAGAAGTCCTTAAGGCATAATAACCAGTTGGAGTCTGAGGCCCTAGATCCATGAACACCAATATCCAAGGGCAGTAGAAGATGGATGTCTCAGCTCAATCAAAGAGAGTACCCCTTTCCTCTGCCTTTTGTTCTATTTAAGCCCTCATCTAATTGGATGATGAGCACCTGCATTCGTAAAGTTATTGAGTCAGTCTACTGATTCAAGTGCTATCTCTTTCAGAGACATCCTCGCAGACATACCCAGAAATAGTGTTTCACCAGCTATCTGGACATCTTTTAGCCCAGTCAAGTTGACACATAAAGTTTACTATTACAATAGGTGAAGTACTAATTAGTATAAATTCTAAAATAAATTCCAGATAAGAATTATTCCACACAACTTGCCTCTTTGCTGCTGGAATCTAGCTCTTTGGTTCCTCAGTCACACTGTGCTCTACTCTGTATCATTGCTCTCAAGCATACTACTGACTTGTTCTGGAACATTTGTCCCAGTCCTCCCTACCCTGTTCTTCAGCTGATCCTTGAGGTCTCAATTTAAATATTATTTACTCAAGTCCACAACACAGGAAGGGGAAGGGTAAGCTGGGATGAAGTTAGAGAGTGGTATGGACTTATACGTACTAGCAAATGTAAAATAGATGGCTAGTGGGAAGCAGCCGCAAAGCACAGGGAGATCAGCTCAGTACTTTGTGACCACCTAGAGGGGTGGGAGGGAGATGCAAGAGGGAGGAGATATGGGGATATATGTCTATGTATAGCTGATCCACTTAGTTACAAAGCAGAAACTAACACACCATTGTAAAGCAATTATACTCCAATAAAAATGTTAAAAAAAATAAAAATAAATATCATTTACTTATCAAACCTTTCTCTGGCTCCTAGGTTCTGGCTGCTTTTAATAGTCTCCCTTGATACCACATACTTTCTCTACTTAGTTACTACAATGGTAATTAAGTTATCATGTAATTAAGTATTTAACTTTTTATCTTACACTAAAATATAAACTTTATGAGGGTAGGAACTACAGGTAGCTCTGCTTTTCAGAAGTTCGCTTTACAGTACTTTGCATTTACAAAAGACCTACGTTAGTACCTGTTTTTGATAACAGAAAGAAATACGAAGAGGATTTTCACTTTTAGGAAAAAAGGGGAAAATTGAATATAGTGTTTAGTGTTTGTTTAGCAGCGAGCCTGTCTGTTATAGAGGCAGTGCTCATGCTGAGCAGTGAGAGTGGCACTGCCAAGCTCCTTCCCCGGGAACTACACTCAGCATCTCAGTATCAAGCCACAGAAGCTTAGAACTGTGTCTGTGTTTTAGCTTCATTTGTTTTGTTCATTTATTAGCAAGATACGCCCTATAGTAATTGCTTGTTCAATTTATGCCATTTCAGTTTACAAAAGATTTCATAGGAATGCTTTACTTTCAGGTAGTGGGGAAAACCTGTGTATATTTTTCTTGCTTCTTTATCCCTAATTTCTAGAATAGAGAATAAACATGAGAGTTTAAAACAAAACATCTTTCATCAAATCTAAGTTTACTAAGCATTTCTCCTTTTTAGAAAGACTTTGTCTCTTTTTTTTCTTTCTTTTGAATTTCTAAATTATAATATCCTTTATATTTGGACTAAAATTACCTTTTAGGAAAAGCTGAACTTATTCAGTCTGGGAAAAATAATGATATACTAGGGAAAGAGGTTATGAAAAACAAGTTTTATATTTACCTGAAGAAATGTGAAAATAAACATGATGCTAGTCCTATAATATCAGTTTTATTGGTAGATACTTAAAATGTTATATTGTTGCTTTTGGAAACCAAGGATGATTTGCTTTCAAAGAGTAACCAATAAACTTTTAGGGTAAATGAAAACCTGAATCACATATGTAGTATTGACATATTAAATGAAAGAACCCTTGATTATTTTACAAGTTATATAGACATAATTGCAGATCTTATGAGAAGTGTCTCATTTTTACAAGCCACAATCTGAATTTTAAAGTATCAGTACAACAAAAGTAGAGTAGCCAGATAACTTATCCTAGCTCTATAAATTTCTGTTATATTTGGTAGGTGGTTTCCAGTGCTTACAGAGTTTAAAAAATATATTTTAGCTTCAAGACAGATGACAATAACTTAACAATTGGCATGCCGATCTAGTGATTTCTACCTTTATGTCACTGGCCTGAACAGTGTCAAATATTTTAAGTTCAAATCCAAGAATAGCAAAGAAGTTAATACTTTCAACTGCAATCTTTGCCATATAAAATAAAACTGAGGTTGTGAGTAAGGAAGGAAGGGGGAAGTAGTTACTGGGCAAACACTTATCTATGTTTGCTGCAATATCTCAATAAATGATAATTATCAAAATAATAGTAGCAAATATTATTAAACCTTTTTATAGGTGAGGAAGCCAGACTGATTGAATGGTTAAGTGACTTGTCTTAGGTCACAGAGCTAATGGATGCTATAGCCACACCAGTTTTTGAACCTGGCAGCCTGCCTCCAGACTGTGCTCTAAACTATTTTACTAAAAAAGTTCAAAAGTGCATGAATAGTCTTAAAGCACATGCACGCACATTTGTATATTTTAGGGCTAAAGATCACACTTTAGCTGGTGTCAAGAATGTAAAGCTCTTTGGGAAAAGCCATTACATGTTTTTATTTACTTTTTTAACTCTTTAAAAGTCTCTCAAATTATTTTAAAGAACAAATTTTTAACTGAAACAATGAAGGGCACATGGGGTCAAATTGAAAATATAGTAATATTCACAGATGCAGTATGAAAATACAAAATGGATGCAATAAAAAGAAAGTCTTTCTCTTACCCTAGACTCCAAGTTTCTGGAGGCAATCACTGTTCTGTAGAGACAGTTATTATTCCCCTATATCCAAACTTGCTTTCTTCCTTTAAATAACTGACCATCTAACTTTACCTGGCCACATGGGTGCTTGGCTCAACACTATTCTTTCTAGCCTTCCTTATAGCTAGGTGTGGGCATATGACTAAACCCCACCCAATGGGATATTAGTGGTGTGATGTGTGTAAATTCCAAATTATGTCTTTTAAAAAGGAACATGACTTACAGTCTGTTTTTTCTCCTTTCATGGGCTATAAAGTGACTGAAGTGGAGGTGTCCACCTAAATTATGCAGACAGTGGCAAATGGAATTGTTCCTGGATTAACGAGAATTCACCCATCTCCTATCTTTAGCTCAGCTCTGGACTGTTACTCAGGAGAGAATAAATTTTTCCCCTCTTTGAGTTAATGCACAGACTAATTTGCTGGAACAAAGGTTCACCAAAATAAAAATAACATTTCTTTTGTCACTAATTCCTAAACTTACTTCTTAGTTCATTTGAGAAAGACTAATGATAATATATAAATAAATGTTTTGGCTTCATAAATATCTTGGAATTTTCTAAGCCTTAAATTTCCAGCAGGAAACACTGTTGATTAGATTTCTCATATGTCAACACTCTTTATTAAGAGATAAGGTTTATTTTAACATGTTCTTTTCTCAAAGATAAAATGTGAAGAAGCAAAAGTTAATAAATTTGATTGATTTTGATTTTCTGGAAAGAAGTCTACCTTTAATGCTTTTAGGGTGGATATAATATAGACACTATATAAAGACTGGGCACTGTTGTTTTTTTTAATCTTTGTACATAGAACAATCAAAGGTTCTTATGTTATCTAAGTGAAGAGGACAAATTGGCTTTGTGGGTTGTGTGTGTGTGTGTGTGTGTGTGTGATTTTTTTGTATATATTTTAATATTAAGTGACCAAAACAAGACAAATACCTCCAAACTGAGAATTTGTTTCTTCTTCTTTTAGTCAGTTTTATTAATACAGTTATGGAGATTAGTTTTCAGTTCAAATGAGTTTTAAAACAGCAAATTGAGTGACAGAATTTGAATTGGTTAGAATCACATTTGTTACTAAGCTGACTTCCAAGCCAGTTGGTCTTGCCTTCTACTATTTCCCACTTTTCTATGCAGAGAGAATGCAAACACTTTTTCTTATGTTCTCTGAGATTCTGCATGAACACCACAGAAAACAAGGAGGAAATGTAAAACGGGGATCAAAATATGTTCAATATCTTTTTATGTACCTTTTTATTTTCTTTCATCTCTGTTTCTTTAAAGTTTTCATTACATGAGTTAGTGTTTATTTTTGTAGTGGATGCAATTGTTTTTCATATACAACCAAACACCTTTCAGAAAGGAAAAAAACTAGTTCAAGGTCAGTGCAGGATTATAAAGACTAATTAAAGAAACCATAAGGAAAACAAGAACCTAAAGGCACATGGCTGTTTTATCCTAGTTCAGAGGATGAAAATCTCTTTTAGTTTCTCTTTTAGTGTTTGTTCTGTTTATAATTTACTAAAATTGATTGGCAAGGCTGGTTGAGAAAGTAAGATTAAACTCCTTTTTATTTTCCTATGGGTTCATATTTATTAGAGAGTAAAGTGTGTATACTTGATGATCATAATAGAGAATATTCCATAGCTCCAGAATATGTTATTTAGAACCGAGTCATTTTTCACACCCCCTGATACTGCTGGTAGTTGAGCATATAAAGCTGAGGGAGGGAAGTCAGTCACATTGAAGCTTCTGAAGCAAATGTCAGTCTCAAATTTTGAAGAGTTACTTCATGTGTTTTAAACATGGTTTTAAAAAAAGGAAATATAAAAAGATCTCAACAGTCTTTCTACATACATTTTGGCTCAAAGTATGGAAATTTCTGGGTGAGTTTAAATACTCATAATGACTTTTACCCTTTTGCCATGTAGAAACATGAACCTACTATAAAGCTTCCGCCTGGTTTCCACTAAAGTCAGAAGGCTACCATCTTTATCCAGAGGTTTTTTTTTTTTACAGGGTAAGAAGTTAACCTGCCACATTCACCATCTCCACCATCTGCTCATCTCTGCCTCTCTCCCCTGTGACCACTGCCCACCATGCCCCGCAGCATTCCTTAGAGCTTTTAAGTGAGTTTAAGAGAGCCATTTGCTTATAGATCAAAAGTTAGCAATAGTGTACATTAGTGAGTAAAGGAGTTTTCTGTAATTTATTTGTCTCTCTCTTGTTCTCTGTATTTTCTGTAATTTGTCTGTCATACATCTCTTACTATAGTGCCTCCATTTCTCAGTTTTTCTCAGTGGGAGTTCTACTGGCAATTTGGGTGAGACAACGCTCTATTTAAGTGCAGAATGTTGCTTCTCAATTTTTGACATTTAGCAACCCTGGCTCCCACTCACTAAATGTTGTAGCACTTCCTGGCCATTGTGAAAAGCAAAAACATTTCCTCACATTTCCAGTACCTTGTAGGAAGCTAAGTTACCAGCCTTTGTTGAGGACCATTGTTAGACTAAAGCTCCACAAGGATACTGGTAGGATATATGTATTTCTACTATTCAAGCATTAATGTCTACTCTGTGGGTAGTATTGTGACAGATGTGGAAGCATATAAAAGTCAAGACTTGCAAGCAAGACAATCAGTGAACAAACTGGGGCTCCCAGTTTATTCACACTGTAATAATTCTCACATGAAATAAATATATAGGTTTTAAAATCATCTGCAGTTGCTCTGGTTTTCCATGAGAGCTGTAATCCACTGGATAACAGAAAGAAATTCGATTTCATTTTATGATATCTCTGTAATCAACAATGTCAGTGACTTTCTGTATAACCCAAACTTATCTTAGATGCTTCAGGAAAAACACTCAGTCTTTTTAGATTTGCTCCATTGCCAGGAAGTGCTTGTATATATATGGAAAGGAAGGCTGATGACATCAACTTGGCAGCAGAGAAGATGAAGCCCTCTGATCATCCTGTTGCTCTTTAGATAGTCTTTGTAGGTCTGCTCCTCAGACTGATTCCTGCTACATTGCAACTGACTGTTTTTAGCTATTTGGGTAAACATGTAATCCTCCAGGTGAAGCTCAGGGCTCTGGCACCATTGGTCTTTGAGCTTGAAGTCCCCGCAAGAGATAGCCTCTTTTCTCTGGGTCTAGGGAGTATTTTTTTAACGTTCTTTTTTCCACATATGCAAAGACTTGGTCTCTACACATAGGCCATGGAAAGACAGAAGGACTGTTTCAGTTTTACCTGTCTGCCTACCTTGCAATACTGCCTTAGTTCTGATGCCCGGGTGCTGGGTTGGAAATGTCAGTGTGCAAACTTGTAGAGGTTTACTCTCTCACCTTGCTAGTACCTGTGTATTCTTGGCCACCTCTGTACTTTCCCTGGAGTTTCTAAGTGTTACCCTCCTCCTGCATCTTACCCCAAATTCCTCAGGACTGCAAGGGGTGGGAAATTTCCTCCTTCTTCTTCCTTTCTTATATAAATTGTGAAGTGTGCCAAGCATCTGTTTCAACAATACCAGGATTTGAAACATATTTTTTGCTGTAATATTTTATTTTGAGCAAAAGCAGATGAATATTAACTATTTTTTATATTTCTTTTCCTCTTACTGGTATTAGTAAGCTCATCCCTGGACAAATGGCTACGTTTGACTTTTAGAGGAGAAACTTGTATTAGGGAAATGCATATATATGCAGATGTATATATGGAAACTTGTGTATAGAGAAAAGCATACAGATTTATTTTTATGTTATTAGCAACGTGTAATAGCCATGTATGTATATAATTATGTATCATTGAGTAGATCAGGTGTTATCTGTGGGAGTTATGGAATATGGGAAAATTAAATCTGACATATAAGTATGGTATGGAATCTGATACATAGGTATGGTGTGAATGTAAAAGGAGAGAGATGGCACAATTACCACTGCATATGTATATTTGCATTTCTGATAACATAATATAATTTTAAACTGCCTGAAGAGTAACTATTTATATAAAGAGGTATAAAGGCACAAAACTAACCATTATAAGTGCCTTTTTAATTCTCTCCCCAAAATGTCATAGAAAATCTTTACAAACATGTCAAAATAAGAAAGACAAGATATAAAACTAAGGAAGACCTTCTGCTCTTTGTAGTAATTATTTTACTATTGTTATTGAAAAACATTCTTTTCTAATTATTCGGTGGTTTTGTTGTGTGCTAGTGCTTACTAGAGGAAGTGTGGTGCCCAAAGGTTTATAAGATTTTTTAAGAGAGAAAAGTTAAAATTGGAAAAAATATTTAGTTCTCCAAATAACTTACTTTCCCCTCTGCAAATTGGCAAAAGGTGATCCTCATTCAGTTTTAACCTCTCTAGAGTTTGTGATTTATTAGGGTTTCCAGAGAATAGATTGACAGCCGCTAAGATTGTAGTCTGTCCTCAGCAATTGCTTATTTTAAATTAAAGAACATTGTTGCTTTGTTTTCTTTTTTCCACTTAATTTGGTAATAACCCTGTAAAAAATAATGTTTATTTTTAGCCATCAATTTAGATGTAAATTGTGGTTTAGGAAATACAATTTTTTTCAAGAATTTTCCATAGGTATGTTTTTTATTTACCTGTTTATAATCTGAGATATTACATATTAAAAGTATTATGGGGCTTCCCTGGTGGCGCAGTGGTTGAGAATCTGCCTGCCAATGCAGGGGACACGGGTTCGAGCCCTGGTCTGGGAAGATCCCACATGCCACAGAGCAACTAGACCCGTGAGCCACAACTACTGAGCCTGCGCGTCTGGAGCCTGTGCTCCGCAACAAGAGAGGCCGCGATAGTGAGAGGCCTGTGCACCGCGATGAAGAGTGGACCCCGCTTGCCGCAACTAGAGAAAGTCCTCACACAGAAACAAAGACCGAACACCGCCAAAAATAATAAATTAATTAAATTAAAAAAAAAAAAAAAAAAAAAAAAAAAAGTATTATGTATTTTCAGGACTATTACCACATTTCAGATTTTTCCTCATTAACTCATAAAGTTTAACTGGATCATGTTAAGAAGGTATATGTGATAGGCAGAATAATGTCTTCCTAAAGAAGTCCATGTTCTAATACCCTACACCTGTGTACATATTAAGTTACATAGAATAGGGGAATTAAAGCTACTATTCATCTGACTTTGAGGTGGGGAGATTATTCTGGATTCTGTGGGTTGTCCCAATGTAATCACAGAGGTCCTTAAATGTGTAAGAGGGGCAAGAGAGTGGTGCTTTGTGAGAAAGACTTGACAGGCAATTGCTGGCTTTGAAACTGAAGAAGAAAACAAGACAAGGAATGTGAGCAGCCTCTAGAAGCTGAAAAAGGCAAGAAAATGGAGCCTACAGTCTCCAGAAAGGAATGCATCCCTGCCCAAACTTTGATTTTTACCACAGCAGGGTCCATTTTGAATTCCTGACCTCCACAACTGTAAAATGATAAATTTGTGTGATTTTAAGCCATTGAGTTTTTGAAATTTGCTACAGCAACAGTAGAACCTAATAGTGTGTTATTCAAGTAAGAGTATTTGACTTGTGTAGGTATCTAAAACTGAGTTGCAGTTCTTCCTTTTTGCTGAGTAACTTTGAGCAATTTATTAAAATTCTGTAATGATATATATCCTCACTTCTAAAATGGGAAGGGTAACTATTACCTTTCAGGATATAAAAGTAAGTAAAATAATATATGCTTTTTCTCTTAAAATCTGAGATAAGTGTTAAACACTTAATGTAGGCTAGATACTATTTTATAGACTCTGGAAATCAAAATTATTAAGAAAAAAGAAAGCCTCAGGTTTTAAGGGATTTATATTCTAATCTAGAAGACAAACAATAGAATGAACAAATCAAAATAGAAGATGATATTATTATCTTAGAAGTAATAGCAAATCCTTGGGGGAATGCCAAGAGACGTACCAAAAAAATCATTGGGGAGGTTATATCTGAGATGGATCTTGAAAGATGAATAAAATTTTGCAAAATGAATGTTAATATATCTGGAATATCATCACTCCATCTTAAGGATGAATTTTAGTTTGCAGTATATTTTTTAATAATGTTAAGAAAATATTCATTTATTTCTTAAAGTATTTTTAAAAATCAGGAATAGTTTTAAATTTTATCCAAAAAATTTTGGTATCTCTGGAAATAATTAAAGATTATTTCTCCTTCTAGAGAAAAGGGAACACTCCTGCACTGTTGGTGGCAATGTAAATTGATACAGCCACTGTGGAGAACAGTATGGAGGTTCCTTAAAAAACTAAAAATAGAACTACCATATGACCCAGCAATCCCACTACTGGGCATATACCCTGAGAAAACCATAATTCACAAAAAGACATGTACCACAATATTCATTGCAATACTATTTACAAAAGCCAGGACTTGGAATCAACCTAAATGTACATCAAGAGATGAATGGATAGGGCTTCCCTGGTGGCGCAGTGGTTGAGAGTCTGCCTGCCAATGCAGGGGACACGGGTTCGTGCCCTGGTCCGGGAATATCCCACATGCCGCGGAGTGGCTGGGCCTGTGAGCCATGGCTGCTGAGCCTGCGCGTCCAGAGCCTGTGCTCCACAACGGGAGAGGCCACAGCAGTGAGAGTCCCGCGCACCACAAAAAAAAAAAAAAAAAAAAAAAAAAAAAGATGAATGGATAAAGAAGATGTGGCACATATGTGCAATGGAGTATTACTCAACCATAAAAAGGAACAAAATGGTTATTTATAGTGAGGTGGATGGACCTAGAGTCTGTCATACAGAGTGAAGTAAGTCAGAAAGAGAAAAACAAATACCATATGCTAATGCATATACATACAATCTAAAAAAATGGTACTGATGAACCTAGTGGCAGGGCAGGAATAAAGATACAGATGTAGAGAACGGACTTGAGGACACGGGGAGGGGAAAGGGTAAGCTGGGACAAAGAGAGTGGCATGGACATATATACACTGCCAAATGTAAAATAGATAGCTAGTGGGAAGCAGCTGCATAGCATAGGGAGATCAGCTTGGTGCTTTGTGACAACCTAGCGGGGTAGGATAGGGAGAGTGGGAGGGAGGCTCAAGAGGACGGGATATGGGCATGTATGTATACATATAGCTGATTCACTTTGTTGTACAGCAGGAACTAACAAAACATTGTAAAGCAATTATACTCCAATAAAGATGTAAAAAAAAAAAGTTATTTCTCCTAGTATAGCAATTCTGGGGTGAACCTCTGTGTAATTTACAAACAATATATTGCTTAATTCTTGTAAAGTTTTTTTCTTTTAAAACAGTATTGAGTTATATTTTACCACAAGTAAAATGTATCCATTTTAAGAGCAAATTTTGATCAATCTAACTAGAGGGTTATCAATTTTATAAATCTTTCCAAAGAACCAGCTTTAGGTGTCATTGATTTTTCTCTATTGTTTGTCCATATTCTATTACATTGATTTCAGCTCTGACCTCTATTATTTCCTTTCTTTTACTTATTAAGTTTCAATTTTGCTCTTCATCTTCTAGCTTCTTAGATAATTTATTTTAGATCTTCCTTTCTAAAACAAATATTTAAAGTTATATATACTCCTCTAAATACTGCTTTAGCTGTATCTCACAGATTTTGATATCTTGTATTTTTATTACTATTCAGTTGATAATATTTTATAATTTCCCTTATTATTTATTTGTTAACCATGATTTGTTATCAAGGTATTGTTTAATTTACAAAAACTGGGAATTGTCCAAGTATCGTTTTTCCTCAATACTTATTTTAGAATATACATACAGTAAAACTTGTTTTGGTGTACGGTTCTATGAGTTTTGCCAAACGCTTGGAGCCATGTAAATATCACCATCAAGCTACAGAACAATTTCATCACCCTCCCCAAATTCCCTTGTGCTTACCCTTTGTACTCAATATCTCTCTCCACTCCTACCCTTTTTTCTGTTGATACAGCTTTGCAATTTGAGAATTCAAGATGAATTTTGGCTTTGGTTCTCTGCTAGTTACTGCCTTTTTACTTTCATCCAAGACTCAGTTACCAAGATGAGAAAATACCTTGACTGCAATTTTTTTTTTTTTTTTTTTGCGGTACGCGGGCCTCCCGCTGTTGTGGCCTCTCCCGTTGCGGAGCAACAGGCTCCCGACGTGCAGGCTCAGCGGCCATGGCTCACGGGCGCAGCCGCTCCGCGGCACGTGGGATCCTCCAGAACCGGGGCACGAACCCGTGTCCCCTGCATCGGCAGGCGGACTCTCAACCACTGCGCCACCAGGGAAGCCCTTGACTGCAATTTTGGTATCAGTTTAATACTCTAGTGTACAGCCATATCTTGTTTTTTACCCCTGACTCTTTCCCCTGTTATCTCCAGTCTGCCAACCATTCGATTTTTTTAAAATTTTGGTTATTTTATGTTTCAGTTCCAAAATTTCCATTTGGTTCTTTTTTATACTTATTATTTCTATGATGAGACATTCTGTTTTCCCATTCATTTCAAGACTGATCATTCTTATTTATTGGAGCATGGATATAATAGCTGTTTTAAAGTTTAAAGTCTTTGAAAATTCCAATATCTTTGTTGTCTCGGGGTTGGTATGCGCTGATTGTCTTTTTCTTTGACATACATTGAAATTTCCTGATTCTTTGTATATATATTGAATAATTTTGGATTGTATTCTATACACTTTGAATTTTGTTATGTGAATCTGGATCTTGTTTAAATCCTCTGGAGAATATAGATTTTGCTTTTCTTCTTATTTTAACATGCATTTGACCCAGCTAAGTTCAGGTTGCAAGTCCCTACCTACCTTCTGTAAACTGTTAGTTCAATGTCAGTTTATTTTTCAAAATCTTTCAACGGTAATTGTGTCTATCTGTTTGCTATCTTGTGGCTAGTCTTGGATCTGGGAAGTATTTTATCCCATAGTTATGTTCTTAAAACTTTGTTGTGCTCCTTAGGGTCAGTTCCACCCAGGTATAGCTCAAGGCTGAGCCCAAGAATTCATCTATAATTTTACAGAGTCACTTTCTTGAGGTTTTTCTCCACCTAATATCCCCTACATCTTTTGGCCACTAGGTACTCCTTTTCTTGGTCTTCTGGCTAGAAAGTCAGGGCTTTAGTTTACCTACTTTGTCATACACTTCTTGAAGCTGTATCTGCATCTGAGGCCATGAGGAGATGTAAATGGGAATGAGCAATGGGATTTTTCAGATGCTCTTGAGATCACAATTCTACTGGTCTAAGAGAAGGATTTCCACTCTTTGTGGTGGTTTGTGCTTGTCCAGAAACCGCTGCCATTACTGTTAGCATTGCCATGAGATTTCCTGGTTGTTGGGCTATGAGGGAAAGGAAGAAACAAAAAATCCAGGGTTTTTTCCCCCTCTCCTTTTTCCACTCTTAGTATCCTTTTTTTTTTCCTTTCTGTCTTTTGACAAGAAATATAGGGCTTCACTTGAGATTCTTTCTGTCTTTACCTGGTATGCATTTCCAGCTTTTGTGCTGCCTTTGAGTTCAGGCTGGGAGATGTTTGAGAAAGAAAAAACTAACTTCTGGTTCAGTGACACTTTGAGTTCTGGTTTCCTTTACTAGTCCACTTGCTACAATTTACCTTTTAGAATCTTAACATAGATATTCCATGAACTGTCTCCTGAGTTTTAGTTGTATTCAAGGGCATTGTAAGGGTAGAAAGTACTTTATTATGACCAGAACTGGAACCTGAAGTCATTTAAAAAGACTTAGTTAAGAGAGGCAGTGATAAAGAGGAGAGGCAGTAAACTCATAGAAAAAAGATGAAAAGGAAGCTGGAAATGCTAAGAAAATAAAGAAGAAAGAAGTAAGCAATTACAGAAATAAAAACCATTATCAGAAGATATTACCTTTTCTATGAATAGGTTAAATTTAGCATCTTCAAGGAACTAAGGTTGAAAGGACTGATAAAGGGGTAAAAGAACATTGAAGAACTTGAAGGACACTATGTGGTAGCTATAGCTTGTACACTAGTTTGAATTTACATTATCAGTAGTAAGAGGGAGTACTATAAGGAAAAATGGAGGTTTTGTGTGGGCAAGTAGAGGCGAGAACTTGTGAAATCAGAATATGTTTTTATTAAAGTGATTCCGTCTTTACTGTCCAGTGAGGTCTATGAAAAGGTTGATTATAGAAACGACATATCAAATGGAATTTTGAAGACAGACTTATTCTATTAATAATGTTGAGAAATAGTAAAAGTAGATTTAAAATTAGAAATGAATGCAGAAATTTGGCTGCTGACTAAATGATTTACAATACCAATGGATGTTTATTTATTAGTTGTAGCAGAAGGTACAGTAAGGCATAGTACATTACTTTAATTCAAATTAGCAAAAGTCTTAAAGATATTTGGTTCATTAAGTACCAGTAGAGTTGGGATTATTTCAAGATGGTGGAGTAGAAGGACATGCACTCACATCCTCTTGTAAGAGCACCAGAATCACAACTAACTGCTGAACTGTCACCAACAGGAAGACACTGGAACTCACCAGAAAAGATACCGTACATCCAAAGACAAAGGAGAAGCCACAGTGAGATGGTAGGAGAGGTGCAATCACAATAAAATCCAAATCCTGTAACCGCTGGGTGGGTGACTTACAAACTGGAGAACAGTTATACCACGGAAGTCCACCCTCTGAAGTGAAGGTTCTGAGACCCATGTCAGGCTTCCCAACCTGGGGTCCGGCAACGGGAGGAGGAAATCCTAGAGAATCAGACTTGGAAGGCTAGCGGGATTTGATTGCAGGACTTCAACAGGACTGGAGGAAACAGAGACTGCACTCTTGAGAGGGCACACACAAAGTAGTGTGCACATCAGGACTGAGGGGGAAGGAGCAGTGACCCCATAGGAGACTGAACCAGACCTACCTGCTAGTGTTGGAGGGTCTCCTGCAGAGGTGGGGGGTGGCTGTTGCTCACCATGGGGACAGGGACACTGAGCAGAAGTTCTGGGAAGTACTCCTTGGCGTGAGCCCTCTTGGAGTCTGCCATTAGCTGCACCAAAGAGCCCATAGTCTCCAGTGCTGGGTTGCCTCAGGCCAGACAACCAACAGGGAGGGAACTCAGGTCCATCCATCAGTTGACAAGTGGATTAAAGTTTTACTGAGCTCTGCCCACAAAAGCAACACCCAGCTCTACCCACCACCAGTCCCTTCCATCAGGAAGCTGGCACAAGCCTCTTAGATAGCCTCATCCACCAGAGGGCAGACAGCAGAAGCAAGAAGAACTACAGTCCTGCAGCCTGTGGAACGAAAACCACATTCACAGAAAGATAACAAAATGAAAAGGCAGAGAACTATGTACCAGATGAAGGAACAAGATAAAACTCCAGAAAAACAACTAAATAAAGTGGAGGTAGGCAACCTTCCAGAAAAAGAATTCAGAATAATGATAGTGAAGATGATCCAGGACCTTGGAAAAAGAATGGAGGCAAAGATTGAGAAGATGCAAGAAATGTTTAACAAAGACCTAGAAGAATTAAAGAACAAACACCTAGAAGAATTAAAGAACAAGCAAACAGAGATGAACAATACAATAACTGAAATGAAAACTACACTAGAAGGAATCAATAGCAGAATAACTGAGTCAGAAGAATGGATAAGTGACCTGGAAGACAGAATGGTGGAATTCACGGCTGTGGAACAGAATACAGAATGAAAAGAGGCAGTAGAAGGAGGTCCGTGAGCTGCGTGGGCTTGTGCCTAGGCGCCTGTGGTTCGGGGCCTTGTTCTGGCACCAGGGGTGCCGGGTTGGTGACTTTGGCACTCTTGGTGTTGGGTGGGCGGCATCTTGGGGGTCACATGAGCCAGTGGCATCATGCCCGCAAGTGCTGTGGTCAGGGTCATGGATTTTCTGGATGTTCGTGGGCCAAGAGGAAGGGTGGAAAGCACATCCTGGAAAGGTGGAAAGACTATCTCCCAGTTGGACAGCGGATGCCTGGGACTCGTTTCATTGCTTTCAAAGTTCCTTTAAAAAAGAGTTTTGAAAAGAATCTTGCTCCAGAAGAATGTTTTTCCCCCTTGGATCTTTTTAAACAAAATCCAAGAACAGAATGAAGAACTTGGGCTGATTATTGACTTAACATATACTTGCCCCAATTATAAGCCAGAGGACTTACCAGAAACTATTCCTTATTTAAGAATTTGTACAATTGGGCATCAGATGCCAGGTGATGACACTATTTTTAAATTCCAATGTGCTGTTAATGGGTTTTTGAAAGAAAATAAAGATAATGACAGACTTATTGGTGTCCACTGTACCCATGGTTTAAACAGGACTGGGTACCTCATCTGCAGGACAAGCCTTGATCTTGCATTCTTACCCTCATGGATGTTACTTCCTGTCAACTTCCAGCAGCAGGGGTCTTCTTTTCAGTGCTTGATGCTTCACAAAATAGACTCTGCCCATTGGAAGCAAATACCAGAGAGCTAGGAGACAGAGCTGGTTGCAAACCTTTCCTCTTCCAGCCTTTGGTTGCAATTCTTTTGCCCATACTTTGCTACCTCTAGTTCCTTGGGCCACACAGGTATCCTGCATCCAGCTCTTTTATATGTGAGAGACATTCTGAATACTGTCCCTTTTTCTTTGCACAGAAGTATATACAGTGTGGCAGTTACTGTAATCTCCTCGCCCTTGCAAACAGCCACTCTAGAATCTTGGACCTCTAGGATTCTCTGTCTTGAATGCTTGGGTGCAAGACCAAGCAAAATGAAGAAGAGAATAATTAGAGAAAGAAGAGGACATTCATGGAGAATTGGGAGCAGATAAGGTGAAAGGGCACAGGAGAAAAGAGATTCATGTAGATTTTTTGGTTTCTGTGGGAAACAAGTTGACACACTTTGGCCTCATTTTGTATTACCATAACAGATAGTTATAGATATATTTAAGTAGCTAGATAGTACAGCAACTGCCATGAATTATGTACACTAAAGAGAACAGTCTTACATATATTTTTCATTTTGTTTTATGTCATATTACCTTATTAATAGCATTCACTGGTATGTTTGTAGAATACAGATTTTTGCTCTGGTTTTATCTACATGGTTATTTCCTTGTCATATTTTTAAGGACTCCAACATTGTAAGACATATTGAATGTTTTTCTCTTGACGATTGTTTATCTTGAAGCATCATGAACTAACTTGACCTGTTGGATTTTGTGGAGAAACTAAAAAGGGTCTGTGAAAAAGGCATTGTGGTGAGTCGCATTATGCACCCAAGAGTAAGGAGCAGATATCTGCCATCAGCCCAACTTGGCCTGGATTGCCTCTGTTTTAGTTCCCCTGGTTAGTGCTTTTCTCCCTAACCACTCTTGTGACTGTGATAATGTGAGTAAGGGCTGAGTTGCTAATGATTTATGTGTGAGGTAAGCTGGTTTGAGGGAGGAAATCTATGGATCTAGTCATTTTCCTTGGTGGTAAGCTTTCAGGGGTGCAAAGATTGATCTTTCTGGGGACTTTTCTAGTACCAGGAAGATATCCCATAGATGGGACCTCCAAAGACACACATTTAATTTTTAGGCCTGTTTTTCCTATTATGAGATATGAGTTTTTTCACTGATGGGGATGATGCTTATCTGAGAAGAAATTGTGAAAGGTGTTGTAGTATAGAGATGTGGCTTAAGCTTTTAAGTTTTCTTCAAGATTTTCCCCCTAAGCTTCATATTTCAGATGGCCTACTTACATGATACTAGTATGTGATGTGAGGCTAACAACTTAGCAAATACCTGCAAGCCAGATCAGTGTCTCTTTTCTCTATATTTCCATGGAAATCAAGGGACCCATAGCTGCTGCAGGTTAGGGTGGGTGGTGTGAGATTGGGGGAAGTGTGGTAAGACACATTTTGGTATCAGTAAAATGTTTATATATTAAAATATTCAGTTCCAACATTCAATTCTATTTAGGCAAACCCTTAGTTAGGGTTTTCCTGCTTCCGAGCCTCTGTAACTTATTTTCTCTCCCTAGTTCCAGCCATTTAACTTTAGGTTGCAGGCTCAGCATCATCTTAACCTATGAAACATGTAGGAGGAAGAAACGAAGGAGCTCTATTTCAACACTTAGGAACATCAAGCCCTACCCTGACCTAAACCTTTATTCTTTTTATTGTGGTACGCGGGCCTCTCACTGTTGTGGCCTCTCCCGTAGCGGAGCACAGGCTCTGGATGCGCAGGCTCAGCGGCCATGGCTCACGGGCCGAGCCACTCCATGGCATGTGGGATCTTCCCGGACCGGGGCATGAACCCCTGTCCCCTGCATCGGCAGGCGGACTCTCAACCACTGCACCACCAGGGAAGCCCCTAAACCTTTATTCTTATAGTTAGGGTATTGTCTTGTCACATATACTCACTTCCTGCATTTTGAACCCAACAGGTTAACTGAGACATGTCTTGGTGTAACATACCCAGTTCATCTACCCCTGAGGCTGTCCTTAATTCTTCCCATTGTCACATTTTGATTTAATTAAATACTGGAATCCCTCAAACCCTTGCATGGTACCTGAGGCCCTATCAGATACTGGTAGATTTTGTTAGTGTCAAATACTTAGCTGTATGATTCTCCAAATATCCCTTGCTCCTATATTTTCCATCCCAGCATACTACATACCCATTAAGGCATTGTTTTATCTCATGTTGGACCCACTCTCATCCAGAGGCCTACTCTTTGCTAGTTCCCATACTTTCTGGAAAGCCTGTTATGGCCAGGTATGGCATTTTTTGTGTTCCCACCCAAAGCCTGTATCTTTTAACAAGCTGGACTTACAAGACCAACATAGATTTTCTAGTTTCTGATAGATTTATGTCACAATTTGTACATTGTTATGTCTATAGATATTTGTATCATTTGTACTTTTTGGCCATTATCTGCCTATTGGATATATTTCATAATTGCAAAAGAATATTTTATGATTTAGCACCAAATTGAATGTGCCTAATTGTAAGTTTGTAAACTATGTTGTGCTAACTTGTATCTTTTATTTATCCAAATAGTAATTTACTACTATTGTCGCTTTTTTTTTTTTTTTTTGCGATATGCGGGCCTCTCACTGTTGTGGCCTCTCCCATTGTGGAGCACAGGCTCCAGATGCGCAGGCGAAGTGGCCATGGCTCACGGGCCTAGCCGCTCCATGGCATGTGGGATCTTCCCGGACCGGGGCATGAACAGTGTCTGCTGCATCGGCAGGCGGACTCTCAACCACTGCACCACCAGGGAAGCCCTGTCCCATTTTTAATTATGTGGAAGTTTTCAGAATTGTAAATAAATGCTTGTGGATTGGAAAAAAAAAAATGAATGAAAAGAAATGAAGGCAGCCTAAGAGACCTCAGGGACAATATTAGACACACCAACATTAACATTATAGGGGTCCCAGAAGGAGAAGAGAGAAAGGACCAAGAAAATATTTGAAGAGATTATGGTCAAAAACTTCCCTAACATGGAAAAGGAAGTAGCCACCCAAGTCCAGGAAGTGTAGAGAGTTCCAGGCAGTATAAACCCAAGGAGAAACATGCTGAAACACATAGTAATCAAATTGACAAAAATTAAAGACAAAGAAAAATTATTAAAAGTGACAAGGGAAAAACAACAGATAACATACAAGGGAACTCCCGTAAGGTTAACAGTGGATTTCTCAGCAGAAACTCTACAAGCCAGAAGGGAGTGGCATGATATATTTAAAGTGATGAAAGGGAAGAACCTACAACCAAGGTTACTCTACCCAGCAAGGATCTCATTCAGATTTGACAGAGAAATCAAAAGCTTTACAGACAAGCAAAAGCTAAGAGAATTCAGCACCACCAAACCAGCTCTACAACAAATGCTAAAGGAACTTCTCTGAGTGGGAAACACAAGACAAGGAAAGGACCTACAAAAACAAATGAAAAACAATTAGCAAAATGGTAATAGGAACATACATATCAATAATTACCTTAAATGTGAATGGATTAAATGCTCCAACCAAAAGATAACAGGGTCACTGAATGGATACAAAAAAACAGCCATGTATATGCTGTCTATAAACTGACTTCAGACCTAGGGACACATACAGACTGAAAGTGAGAGGATGGAAAAAGATACTTCATGCAAATGAAAATCAAAAGAAAGCTGGAGTAGCAATACTCATATCAGATAAAATTGACTTTAAACTAAACAATGTTACAAGAGACAAGGAAGGACACTACATAATGATCAAGGGATCAAACCAAGAAGAAGATAATAACAATTGTAAATATCGATGCACCCAACATAGGAGCACCTCAATACATAAGGCAAATGCTAACAGCTATAAAAGAGGAAATCAACAGTAACATAATAATAGTTGGGGAATTTAACACCTCACTTACACCAAATGACAGATCATCCAGACAGAAAAGTAATAAGGAAACACAAGCTTTAAATGACACAGTAGAACAGACAGATTCAATTGATATTTATAGGACATGCCACCCAAAAAGATCAGATTACATTTTCTTGTTAAGGGCACACAGAATATTCTTCAGGATAGACCACATCTTGGGTCACAAATCATGCCTTGGTAAGTTTAAGAAAATTGAAATCATATCCAGCATCTTTTTCTGACCACAACACTATGAGATTAGAAATAAACTATAGGGAAAAAAATGTAAAAATCACAAACATATCGCTGCTAAATGATACGTTACTAAATAAACAAGAGATCACTGAGGAAATCAAAGAGGAAATCAGAAAATACCTAGAGACAAATGACAATGAAAACACGATGATCCAAAACCTATGGGATACAGCAAAAGCAGTTCTAAGAGGGAAGTTTATAGCAATACAATCGTACCTGAAGAAACAAGAAAAATCTCAAATAAACAATCTAACCTTACACCTAAAGGAACTAGAGAAAGAAGAACAAACAAAACCCAATGTTAGTAGAAGGAAAGAAATCATAAAGATCAGAGCATAAATAGGTGAAATAGAAACAAAGAAAATAGTAGCAAAGATCAATAAAACTAAAGGCTGATTCTTTGAGAAGATAAAATTGATTCCAGACTCATCAAGAAAAAGAGGGAGAGAACTCAAACCAGTGAAATTAGAAATGAAGAAGGAGAAGTTAACAGTGGACACCACAGAAATACAAAACATCATAGGAGACTACTAAAAGCAACTCTTTGTCAATAAAATGGACAACCTGGAAGAAATGGACACATTTTTAGACAGGTATAACCTTCCAAGACTGAACCAGGAAGAAATAGAAAATATGAACAGACCAATCACAAGTAATGAAATTGAAACTGTGATTAAAAATCTTTCAACAAACAAAAGTCCAGGACCAGATGGCTTCACAGGTGAATTCTGTCAAACATTTAGAGAAGACCTAACACCCATCATTCTCAAACTCTTCCAAAAACTTGCAGAGGAAGGAACACTCCCAAACTCATTCTATGAGGCCACCATCACCCTGATACGAAAACCAGACAAAGATACTAGAAAAAAAATTACAGACCAATATCACTGATGAATATAGATGCAAAAATCCTAAACAAAATATTAGCAAACAGAATTCAACAACACATTAAAAGGATCATACACCATGATCAAGTGGAGTTTATCCCAGTAATGCAAGGCTTCTTCAATATATGCAAATCAATCAATGTGATACACCATATTAACAAAGAATGAAACCAATATGATCATCTCAATAGATACAGAAAAAGCTTTTGACAAAATTCAACACCAATTTATGATAAAAACTCTCCAGAAAGTGGGCATAGAGGGAACCCACCTCAACATAATAAAGGCCATATATGACAAACCCACAGCAAACATCATTCTCAGTGGTGAAAAACTGAAAGCATGTCCACAAGATCAGGAACAAGACAAGGATGTCCACTCTCACCACTATTATTCAACATTGTTTTGGAAGTCCTGGCCATGGCAAGCAGAGAAGATAAAGAAATAAAAGGAATCCAAATTGGAAAAGAAGAAGTAGAACTGTCACTGTTTGCAGATGACATGATACTAGGCATAGATAACCCTAAAGATACCACCAGAAAACTACTAGAGCTAATCAATGAATATGGTAAAGGAGCAGGATAAAAAATTAATGTACAGAAATCTCTTGCATACCGATACACTAACAACAAAAGATCAGAAAGAGAAATGAAGGAAACAATCTCATTCACCATTCCAACAAAAAGAATAAAATACCTAGGAATAAACCTATCTAAGGAGATACTCAGAAAACTATAAGACATTGATGAAAGAAATCAAAGATGACACAAAGAGATGGAGAGATATACCATGCTCCTGGATTGGAAGAATCAGTATTGTGAAAATGACTGTAGTGCCCAAAGCAATCTACAGATTCAGTGCAATCCCTATCAAATTACCAATGGCATTTTTTACAGAACTAGAACAAAAAATCTTAAAATATGCATGGAGACACAAAAGACCCTGAGTAGCCAAAGCAATCTTGAGGGGAAAAAAACAGAGCTGGAGGAGTCAGACTCCCTGACTTCAGACTATACTACAAAGCTACAGTAATCAAGACAATATGGAACTGGCACAAAAACAGAAATATAGATCAGTGGAACAGGATAGAAAGCCCAGAGATAAACCCATGCACTATGGTCAACTAATCTATGACAAAGGAGGCAAGGATATACAATGGAGAAAAGACAGCCTCTTCAATAAGTGGTGCTGGGAAAACTGGACAGCTACATGTAAAACAATGAAATTAGAACACTCCCTAACACCATACACAGAAATAAACTCAAAGTGGATTAAAGACCTAAATATAAAAATGGACACTATAAAACTCTTAGAGGAAAACATAGGAAGAACACTCTTTGACATAAATCACAGCAAGATCTTTTTTGACCCACCTCCTAGAGAAATGGAAATAAAAACAAAAAAATAAACAAGTGGAACCTAATGAAACTTAAAAGCTTTTGCACAGCAAACTATAAACAAGATGAAAAGACAACCCTCAGAATGGGAGAAAAGATTTGCAAATGAATCAATGGACAAAGGATTAATCTGCAAAATATATAAATAGCTCATGCTGCTCAATATTAAAAAAGCAAAGAACCCTATCAAAAAATGGACAGAAGACCTAAATAGACATTTCTCCAAAGAAGACATACAGATGGCCAAGAGGCACATGAAAAGCTGCTCAACATCACTAATTTTTAGAGAAATGCAAATCAAAACTACAATGAGGTATCACCTCACACGAGTTAGAATGGGCATTATCAGAAAATCTACAAACAACAAGTGCTGGAAATGTTGTGGAGAAAAGGGAACCCTCTTGCACTGTTGGTGGGAATGTAAATTGATACAGCCACTGTGGAAAACAGCATGGAGGTTCCTTAAAAAACTAAAAATAGAACTACCATACGACCCAGAAATCCCACTACTGGGCATGTGCCCTGAGAAAACCATAATTCAAAAGGACACATGCACCCCAGTGTTCATTGCAGCACTATTTACAATAGCCAGATCATGGAAGCAACCTAAATGCCCATGAACAGACAAATGGATAAAGAAGATGTGGTACATATATACAAGGCAATATTACTTAGCCATTAAAAAGGAATGAAATGGGGTCATTTGTAGAGACCTGGATGGACCTAGAGACTGTCATACAGAGTGAAGTAAGTCAGAAAGAGAAAAACAAATACCATATATTAACGCATATATGTGGAATCTAGAAAAATGATACAGATGAACCAGTCTGCAAGGAAGAAATAGAGACACAGATGTAGAGAACAAACGTATGGACACCAAGGGGGAAAAGCGGGGGGTGGGTGGTGGTGGTGGTGGGATGAATTGGGAGATTGGGATTGACACATATACACCAATATGTATAAAATAGGTAACTAATAAGAACCTTCTGTATAAAAGTAAATAAATAAAATTAAATTTAAAAAAAGAGTCCCAATAGAGTTGATACATATTTTTTAAAAGGAATAATGTGCAAAAAGAAATCTATAGCTTCATTAGTCTTGGCCATTATTTCTTATTCTTGGGCACAAGAGAGTATTTATAATCATGCTAGAGGGCTGAGACTAAGCACAATAAAGGGTTTTTTTTCTTTACAATATTACCAGAATTAGAATGCAATCTAACAATTATTAATTGCAAACAAAATGAATTCTGTTTTGAGTAATCATGGTGTTTCTGTTCTTGGTACTTTATAGTTGTTTTTAGGATCTTATTCCTATTTTTTCTTTTAGACTTTTAAATCTGGATTTTCTTTTTCTGTGCATCTTGTTTAATTTTTATTCATCTCTACTGTACTGATTTAACTAAATCCACACAGATTTAAATAGTCTTCTTTCTTTTTCCAGATGGTTTTTTTTTTCTCAGACCTGTTTCTTGCTTTTTCAATCCTCTTATTCTTATTGGAACCACTCTTAATGTATTTTATCTTATGCTTCCCACCCCCACCCCATTTTTTTGTTCCTGGCAAACTATCTCTTGTTTTTAGAAATAAAATAGCTTGTAGGATCATATTAACTATCACACATTGACTTTTGGACGAATGACATAATGACACTTTAAGATTTCAATGTAAAATCATCTAGCAGTTGGGATGGAATTAATCTTTAGAGAGTTCTCTATGTGTTTGTTTCAGTTATTTATGGAATCTGATCATGTTTGACTTAAATATATGCATTTTAGTCATATATTAGTGAAAAGTAAGATAAAAACTTGAATTACCATGAGGTAGAAAGTTAGAATGGATTACTAATAAGACAGAAAGGAGATAAATTTATCTGTATGTCTAAACTCTTGGCTCCCATCAGAATCAATGATCATTTACCAGAATTAATTTCTTCTTAATTGTTTCATCTAATATATTAGTTTGGTATTGGCTTGGGTCTTCCACACACAGATTAGAAATGTTCAACCATCACAGTTCCAATAAACTTCAATTTTAGTGTTGTTTATTGAGCAATAAAATCCTAATATGATCTAGGATGAGTCGCAAATCAGTAGGAGACAGATGGGCGTATTTCATTGTGGCTCTGACTTGGATTTTATTTAATGCAAAAATATACTGAACACTGAAGACACACACATACATACATACAGACACACACACACACACACACACACACACAGCACTTCTCTGTCCCAGGTTAATGACTTAATTTAGGGATCTAAAGGAAATATTCAGATTTGAAACATTACCTTATGTAATTAGTTTAGTACTGATAAATAAATTGATTTGCCCAACCGAAAAAAAGTATGTAGGAATTTAGGAACCCTTTCTAAGACTTAGGTTACCTTGGTTCTAATTCCTACTCTGTTATGAATTACTCCATTTTGTAACTTTTGTTGAGTAAGTTATATCATCTCACTTGGTCTGGCTTTTTACATGTTTAAAATGAGTTTGTGTTATATAATTTCTTTGGTTAAATACCCATCTCTAATATTCTATAATTCTGTAAAACATGTTATCAAATGTTTGAGGGAATTTTTTAAAAACATTTTTTTTGAGAAGGGCATATATTTCAGTTTTCATTTCATATCCCAGTTTAATATTCTTATTGATTAAGTAATTCTGCACCCAGGAAAATATACCTACTAGCCGATAGCTCGGGTACAGCAATTCTGGGGATTAGCCCAATGAAGTTATGGCAACATTTAATATTATTTTATAAAATGAACAGGAGATGCAATTTTTCCCATACCATTGAAGGCAGGACTTCTATCTAGACTATTTGACTTGGTTTAATTCTGTGATAGCCAGAACAATGGCCCCATAAAGATGTCCACATTCTAATCCCCAGAACCTGTGAGTATGTTAACCTCTGTTTCAAAAGCCATTGTGCAGCTGTAACTAAGGTTTCGGACCTTGAGATGGGAAAATTATCCTGCATTATCTGGGTGGGCCCAATCTGATCACATGAAACCTTGAAAGCAGAGAATCTTTCCTAACTGGTCAGAGGGAGATGTGACTACAGAAGAATGGTCTGAGAGATATCAATACAATATGGAAAGGATTTAATCCACTACAGGCTTGCTTTGAAGAGAGGAGGAGGGCCATGAACCAAGGAATGTGTTTCACATAGAATTTGGAAAAAGCAGGAAAATGGATTATCTGTGAGAGGCTCCAGAAATAAATATAGCCCTACTGACACTGATTTTAGTCCAGTGAAATCTGTATAGGTCTTCTGACCTATAGAACTGTAAGATAACATATTTATATTGCTTAAACTGATAAATATGTGGTGATTTGATGTAACAGCAAGTGAATACTAATACACACACCATGTGTATATAGGCTGCTGAAGTTATTTGTATCAAGTAAAGAGAGGAGGTATGGTGGATTGGGAACAGTTTTTGCCTCCTCAAATTTAGTAAACATGGGGCCCAGAAAACTGATGCATTTTGAAAGCTGAACTCGGAGACAGTAATACAACAAATCATAATTTAATTTCACAGAGGACAATTTCTCCTGACCTCCATGATAAAATGATCACACATAATGCACCATGAAGGATGATCCTCCCAGTTCTCCTTTCCTACTTTTCATAGGTGTTCATCTGCTTACATTTCATGCACAGAGTTTCTTTACCAGAACCCTCTGCATCTAATCATAAATACATTTTTGCAGTTAGAATATGGCCAATAGACCCATCTTTTCAGTAGTCCTGAAGAAATATTGAGCCTCTGGACCAGAGGCAGAATGAGTAATCCTGGCCAGTTGTCCTAATGTTTTCTAATGTAAATTCTGCAGATCATTTAGCTCAAATGAAGGCATTCTCTAACATGAGGGTCATCAATCACTTTGTTTTTTGTAACTCATAGTTTGCAGAACATGACTAGATTTTAAGGAAGGATATTGATGTTACAAAGCAAATTGAATGGGAGACAGTTCACACTCATCAAAATGATTTGTTATCAGAAGTTTTAGTTGGTTAGTAAAGCTATTCAACAAGTTTTAGAGCAAACATAATATTTGGGAGTGAGGTAATCATAAACTAATTTATTATGAAAATGGGGACATTTGGAGGGGTAAAGTTGGCATTACTAATAATCTTTTTGCTAGTGTGGAAGGCAAATCAGGATATACAGTGATACTAGTAATGTGAAATTCCAACTTTATTAACAAGTTTTATATAAAACAATAATTCACTAATAAAAATGGGAAATATGTCAAACTTCAATAGTCTAAATCTTCTTTAACAAAAACCCCCAAATACTTGGCACATACCACCAATCTTATTTCAACAAATTACTATTGAGGATGAGGATTGAGGCTTAAGTCAGGAGGCTTGAGTTTCACCAACCTGCTTTATGTCTTTTGCCTGCAAATGTCCATTAAATTTTCCTTTACATGGAAAAATAGATATTTGCTGATATTTAAATTCTCTTTGAGTATTGATATAAGTTTATGTAGAATCAGTATTGGGAGATCTTTTGTACTTCTTATAATAATCACTTATACTGTGGTTTTCTATGAGGGTAGTTCCTTTCCCTTGAAAATTTCTTGGGACAACATTCATTGTTCTAATTATTAGAGGTGGCACTACTGGCATTTAGTGGGTGGCTCTTGGGATGCCAGATACCTTTAGTGCTCAAGAAACCTAGATGATAAATTGTATTTCTTCCCTCACAACTTCAGAATGTTCCACATGATATTAGTGTACACGAAACACCTGTTTATAATTTTTGATCTGAGAAACAAACCCATTTTATATATAAATGCAAAATAATTTTGCATAGTTTAAAGATAAGTGATTTTCAGGAATTCTACTATTGTGAAAATTTGGGAAAGTTGTATTTTATTTTGTTCTTTGCCTGGAGTTAGTAATCATTTTAAAAAAGTATGTCACTTTTTGCAGTGCTGCTCATGATATTACAATATATCTGAGTCACTGTGCATCTGTAGCTTCCCAGTGATTTTACTAATATAGTATAGTTATGCCCAAACATTTATATTGAAATACATAATATTTTTAAATATATTAATTTATATCATAATTACATTGCTTTTTTAAAAGTTATGTGTGTAGATAGACTGTATTATCCATGAATTTCATTTTAGGAGAGTAGAAATTTCTTATATAAAGGGGCATTGAGTCTGACAGGGTTGAGAACTACAGCATTAAGGAATAGCATTTTAGTGGTGAGAGAAAATTTAGAATTCAGCCTACATAGTGGATGAAGCAGTGGATTAAGGTTTGAAGACCTGAGTCTTAATTACAGTTCTGACTTTAGTCTGATTACTTTTGCAAATTATAGTTTGCTCATGTGTAAATTTTAAAAGTTGGAATGACTTGAAGTGGAGGGAATCGACTTTTCTGTATTGCTCTTAATCCAAGATAAATAGCTAGAAAATACATGAAAATACAACATTAATTAGCATTTATAAGAATCCTCAAATAATTAGAGCTGTACAAAAATAAAATTGGCATACATTTAAGATATTTCAAGCTATATGTCTGGTTATTCATTTGCTCTGGGTAGTATGTTGGGAGGAGGATGGATTCAATAAAGGCTACTCAACCAGAGAAGCATGTCAAAATCATCATTGGGGCTTTTATAAATCAAGTACCATGGACTTGGTGGCATATGGATACTTCTAGAGTTTTGTGTATGATTTTGGTACCCACTCCAGATTGAAAACAAATGAGTTAGATTATCTCCAATATTTTCTTCAGCTATAAAATTATTTCCTACCACTGTATGTAGAGTTATCTCTAAACTTATAAATCTTGTTGTAGAGGTAGACTAGAAATAAATAACTCACCGAATAGTATTTAATACATATATCTCATGCAATTGCCAGACCTAGTTTTTATTCCCCAGGAATTCTCTAATCATCTCAGAAGATGTCTTGATATTTAAATTTTCTTTAAAAATTATGTGATATAATGCTTTAAGAAAAAGGCCTATATATGAAATCTTAGAAGATTTAGGATGTTTTTCTAGTCTGAGTTAAAAGTCAGAATTCACTGATAATGACCAATAATCCAAAAAAGATACTGAAGCTTATGGAGTTCCATTATTAGGCCTTGCTCTTTAATTTTACCATTTAGTCTATGAACTGGTCTTTCTGATATTTGTAGCCCTGATTAGCTCAGCTCACAATGAAACCACTCTGTAATTCCATGACGCCAAGTCTCTTGGGCCATTGCTTACTCTTTTATTAAGTATGTCCTGGTCTTATTTTAGATTTTTTTTAAAAGTAAACTGAAGCTACCCAAGGATTACTAGTTTGGGGGTTTTAACAAGGTCACGTTAGCAATATTATTTGAATCTTATTGGCTACTGTTTGTGTGATAATAGGAATCTAGTCCCCATTTCAGAGTTCCATGTTCTCTCAAGTAATTTGGGGGATCCCTAGGGCATGAAACACATTCTGCAAAGTGAATCTGAGCCACTGCTCACTCCTGAAGTGCTTCACTCTCTTTTTTTTTTTTTCTTCATTCTCTATCTTTAAGCCTTTTACTCACCTTGGCTCATTGTGCCTGATACCTTCTTCACATAGGATATTTATTTGTGATTGGAAGGAGGAGGCATTCTTCAGTCTCCTCTGGCAATTTAGCTTCTTTGGATGCACATCCTTTCTGTTAGACATCACTGTGATATCAAAGTCCAGATGAGGATATGACTGCATCATTCTATCCAGGAGGCTCTTCAGCCTTCCTGTAAATCAAAGTGTATATGGGTTGAGCAGTACCCCTTAACAACATTCAGCAGATAGATCCACACCACAGATCTGCCTTGAGCGAGGATCACTCTACTGTAGCCCAGGCATATGACTTATCATTGTCAAGTGGGGAAAAAATGAGTGAAGGGTTAGAACAACTGAATTTTAGACCAGACTTTTAGACAGAGACTAACTGTGTAACTTTAAATAAATCTTGTAATTTATGTGACCTTAGTTTCTTCATCAACAAGATATCAAAGGTCTGGGGTATATTATCTGTCAGTGCCTTCCATATCTCAGGGTCCATCATTTTAGGTATAGGCTCATTGACAGCAGGAAATTTACACTTCTCTCATTGTACTCATCCCAAGCTAGTACAGTATTTTGTATATCTTAGGACCTTGCATGATAGAGAGATCAAAGTTCTGAACGTTTAGCCAGAGACTTCAGTTGAGTTCCAGCCCTGTTCCTGTAGAGTCCTGTAACTACAAATTATTCACTTAATTTGTTTACTTGTAACATAATGCCCTTCAAGGAGCTTTACAGCTGTGAGGGGAAAAGGTTAAGGTATTGACTATATTATTTATATGCCAATATGAGAAGGTATGTCTTGGATTTTTTTTCTTTGTTTAGCCTCTTACCTTGTCAAAGGATATCTCTCGAGGAGATTTGCTCAGGTATCGGTCTTCACTGTTTACCATCAGTGAGACATCTTCTTCCACTGAGTGGGAGAAGAGCAATTTGAAATTCTGTGTGTGAATTGTGTTTACTTAGCAAAGCTTTACCTTTTTTTCTTTTTTCCTCATTGTTTTCCCCTTGTCTCTCTATGATGCACTCAGGGGGCTTGCATTAAGCTTATGATGTCTGGCATGATTGTGTTTCCAGTGGCTGGACACTTTGCTGCGAGCAGTGGTTATGTCTTGGAAAATCACACTAATTGAATCTGAAGACACTGATGTGCATTTTCAAGTAAGAGCCTGGCTCTTGGGGGTTTCATCTAGGTCAGGCCTTATAAATTAAGTGATGATTTTTGTTTCCTTAAGTCAGTAAATAAAATTCATCAGTGGCCTCACATTGCCTTCACACTTCTGCAGATCAGCCAACCTATGAGTCAAGTAGCATTTTTATTTGCTTTAAAGCTAATGTTTTGTGGTAGTTGGCAATCCATTTATTAAAGGTAGAAGATGGGAATGCAGGGAAATTCTGTTCTCAGAATTTGAGAACAATTTCTGAGATCACTGAAAAACTAGAGAAAAATGATCTTTAAATGTATGTCTCAGAAATAGTTGGAGAACATATGTTTACTATAATTTCTTTTGTACAGAGAGTAATGTAGAATTTTCCAAAAGTCTCAGAGCAAAAGCAGTTTTAAAATGGGAAAAATGATGTTGTCTTTTTTATTTTATTTATTTATTCATCCACTTATTCAAAAATATTTATCAAATACCTACTGTGTCAGGCATAGGCACTACATCACTACATGGTATAGTAGGAAGCTCATGGCACTGGAAGAAGGCCAACCTGTGTCTGAATTCTGTTTTGCCACTTATTAGGTAAGTGATAATACATAAGGAAAATGACCTTTAAAATCTTAGGGTTCTGTTTTGTTTTGTTTTTTGGCAATTGGGGTTGGAAAAAACAAAGCAGATACTGAGAATCAGCCCACAAGAACGGTAACGTTATTGGGATGATTTTAAGTACTATGAAATTTTAATATATGGTACCTGGATTATAATAGATGCTTGTATATGTTAGTCTGTTTTCACTAGTGAGAGATGAAACTGAAAAACGTAGATTGTTCTCAGACCACAGAGGATTTTGAATGCTGTGGGACTATGCTTATATTATTAATTGATGTATACTAGTCCAGGGCCTTACTAAGCACTTGTGGGTACTTAATAATTTGTTTGTAATGAATGACAATGAATGAATAGACAATAGAAAGTCATTGAAGATATGAGAAATCTGTTGAAGATGCTGTAGACAGCTTTTGCATTGGATGGGATGTTACTCTCGGTGATCTTTATGGGAGAAGTATTTGTAAAACCAGAAGATAGGGACAGACACCACAAAAGTGTTAAGTATGGTTTATTGAGGAAGCCATAAGCAAAGAGTCATCAGGACTCCTAAGCTCTCATCCCATAAAGAGGTATGCTTGGCTGGAGTGTAGCTAGATACCCAGTAGAAGGTGCTGTAGGAGAGGGACCCTATACCTACCCTGATTTCCACTTCTATAGAGAAGCTGGGAGAGGGAGCAGAGAGCATCTGAGCCACACTGTAATAAAAAGAACTTTTTGGTCAATGAAAGTTGATCTTTGAACTTCGGGAACTCACACAATTGTCTAGGTTAGTTTGCCTACTAACACCAGTATTATGAGAACCCTGCAGAGCAAGAGTGCCTCTAGGCTACCTAAGAGAGAGAGGAAGCCACAGGGATTGTCCAGCAAATAGGATTGTCTCTTCTTGGTGTTGATGCCATCATTTGTGCTTTGAAACTGTTGCAATGACCCAGAACTCTGTATTAAGAAGGAACCTTGGATTTGTTTCTCCCTAGTCATTTTGTTAACGATTGTGTGAAAAACATTAACTACTGTGAAGAGCTGCCGTTTATGGGGAATTTTTTTTTTATGTAATCTGAGTTTAGATTTAGTTTAGGAAGGAGTTTCTTAGGAAGTGACAAAGTGAGGATGGACAAAGCAAAGTGAATGTTGAGAAGAAATCTGAAGCTAGGATGATAGTATTAGAGATTCAGATTTTTAAAAAATTGATGTGTATATTAAGATAGAAATAAAGAACAGACAGATGTTGGCTGCCTTGAGGATGGATTTGCCTAGAGCTAGGATACCTACAAATGTTAGGAATATACAGTAGCAACTAGGAGGAGAGAGCGTTGGGATTATACATAAGCTTTCTGATTTTACCTCTTACGGTTAGCCTTCTTGATTAGGCTATTCTCTCATTAGCTGCTGCACTGAATTGGGGGAAGAAGACCTAAAACATGGATTGGAACTTCTGCATGTTGGATTTGTCCTTAGCTTGGGAGCTTCACTCCCAGTGGAAGCCGAGGGAAATGAGTGATATTTCTACATTTCCACATAATAGATTCAGGATAATCTTGGACATAATTTGTTCTCTTGGCTAACTAAAGCTAAGCAAAACCAAAATTTCTCTCTTCTCTTAATTATAAGCACTTGTATGGAAAGTTAATTTGTGTGGGTTTAATTTATTTACATATGTTTACGTTTGACTCATTAAAATGTTCCAAGAGTTGTTTTGCAACTGTTGAGCATTTTAAGTTCTTTTGAAAAATGAAAATATTCTTTTTGCCAATTGAAAATAAATTTACAAACCCCAAAGTTTGGGTTGTGGTATGACTAACTTCTAAATATGAGAAAAGTATTTTGTGCTGTCCACCACTACATACCAACAAATAAAAACAGAGCTCCAAAGTAAGCAATCAATCCCTTCTCTCACATGTGTACCTTCCTATCTGTACCCACACGAAACCTTTATGAAATCCATAGATTCAAGGTAAAAATGCCACACCCACACAAAAATTGGTAAGAAAAATGCAAGATGGACATAAATTTCATCTCCATATTTGTGAACATTCAGTCACTTGTTAAACATCTATTAAATACCTACTTTGTGCAAGACATGGTATTAAAGCACCCCAAATTTGTTATGAATGATGGTCCTTGTCTCAAAAATCTTATTATCAACCCAAACTTCAAAGAGTTACTTATTATGATGATACAAATTCATCACCCCTAAACCTTCCTGTATTATTTTTTATTCTATCATGAGCTAATAGAATTTGTCATTTGCTGAACCCTGTGCTATGCTATTTGCCAAGTATGTTATATGCATCGCCTCATTAAAAGTCATATGGCCACATTTGTGGTACATGCTTTTATACCCATTTAATAGATAGAAGAAAGAGACTGAGAAATTGATGAACTTTTCAAGGCCTGTCTGACTAGAAGGCTTAATTCATTATCATTGTCCTTTATCAAGTAGTTGGATGAATTAACGTATCCTTAGGAGTGAGGGCTAGGTGATAGAGGATTGTAGAGTATAACTTTTCATATCTTATCTAGGAAATAGTGGTCTTTTGTAAGAAAAAATGATAGAACAGGTTCAGTGAAACATACAAAAAAGATTCCTTACTTATAAAGCAGAGGCAGTAGGTCCATGAAACCAAATATTTAGAAGGAGAATAATGTTTAACTGCTTTGTTTGGAATATCTTAATGAACAATGTGATGGCACTGGATGATTTCTGACCACGTCAAAGGAGATTTTAGCTGACTAAACTAAATCTTTTTAATTCTGACCAGTTAATGGCCAGTTAAGAAATCTAAATAATTAAAATAACTTTGCTTTTACCTAAACCTTCATATAAACCACCTAATTGGCTCACTGAAGAGTGGACATTATGATCTGACAGAAAAAAATCAATCCCATTAAATTCATTATCTACCTTTTTGCCTGAAACTGGATTAAGCCGAAAAGCTGATTGATTCTGGATCAAGGATGATTTAGGCTTTAGAAGTTAGATCTCCAAACAGAGAATTTGAAATAGGCCCTAGGGAATGAGAAGAAGCTGTCACTTTTCAATAGGATTAGAGTAAAAAGTGTTAGGCGACATTGTTTTTTTTTTTTTTTTTTTTTTTTTTTTAACATCTTTATTGGGGTATAATTGCTTTACAATGGTGTGTTAGTTTCTGCTTTATAACAAAGTGAGTCAGCTATACATATACATATGTTCCCATATGTCTTCCCTCTTGCGTCTCCCTCCCTCCCACTCTCCCCATCCCACCCTTCCAGGCTGTCACAAAGCACCGAGCTAATATCCCTGTGCCTTGTGGCTGCTTCCCCCCAGCTATCTACCTTACTACGTTTGTTAGTGTGTATATGTCCATGACTCTCTCTCGCCCTGTCAAAACTCACCCCTCCCCCTCCCCTCAAGTCCGTTCTCCAGTAGGTCTGCGTCTTTATTCCTATCTTACCCCTAGGTTCTTCATGACATTTTTTTCCCTTAAATTCCATATATATGTGTTAGCATACGGTATTTGTCTTTTTCTTTCTGACTTACTTCACTCTGTATGACAGACTCTAGGTCTATCCATCTCATTACAAATAGCTCAATTTCATTTCTTTTTAAGGCTGAGTAATATTCCATTGTGTATATGTGCCACATCTTCTTTATCCATTCGTCCGATGATGGGCGCTTAGTTTGTTTCCATGTCCTGGCTATTGTAAATAGAGCTGCAATGAACATTTTGGTACATGACTCTTTTTGAATTTTGGTTTTCTCAGGGTATATGCCAAGTAGTGGGATTGCTGGGTCATATGGTAATTCTATTTGTAGTTTTTTAAGGAACCTCCATACTGTTCTCCACAGTGGCTGAACCAATTCACATTCCCACCAGCAGTGCAAGAGTGTCCCCTTTTCTCCACACCCTCTCCAGCATTTATTGTTTCTAGATTTTTTGATGATGGCCATTCTGACTGGTGTGAGATGATATCTCATTGTAGTTTTGATTTGCATTTCTCTAATGATTAATGATGTTGAGCATTCTTTCATGTGTTTGTTGGCATTCTGTATATCTTCTTTGGAGAAATGTCTAGTTAGGTCTTCTGCCCATTTTTGGATGGGGTTGTTTGTTTTTTTGTTATTGAGCTGCATGAGCTGTTTGTAAATTTTGGAGATTAATCCTTTGTCAGTTGCTTCATTTGCAAATGTTTTCTCCCATTCTGAGGGTTGTCTTTTGGTCTTGGTTATGGTTTCCTTTGCTGTGCAAAAGCTTTGAAGTTTCATTAGGTCCCATTTGTTTATTTTTGTTTTTATTTCCATTACTCTAGGAGGTGGGTCAGAAAGGATCTTGCTGTGATTTATGTCATAGAGTGTTCTTCCTATGTTTTCTTCTAAGAGTTTGATAGTTTCTGGCCTTACATTTAGATCTTTAATCCATTTTGAGCTTATTTTTGTGTATGGTGTTAGGGAGTGATCTAATCTCATACTTTTACATGTACCTGTCCAGTTTTCCCAGCACCATTTATTGAAGAGGCTGTCCTTTCTCCACTGTACATTCCTGCCTCCTTTATCAAAGATAAGGTGTCCATATGTGCGTGGGTTTATCTCTGGGCTTTCTATCCTGTTCCACTGATCTATCTTTCTGTTTTTGTGCCAGTACCATACTGTCTTGATTACTGTTGCTTTGTAATATAGTCTGAAGTCAGGGAGCCTTATTCCTCCAGCTCCTTTTTTCGTTCTCAAGATTGCTTTGGCTATTCGGGGTCTTTTGTGTTTCCATACAAATTGCGAAATTTTTTGTTCTAGTTCTGTGAAAAATGCCAGTGGTAGTTTGATAGGGATTGCATTGAATCTGTAGATTGCTTTGGGTAGTAGAGTCATTTTCACAATGTTGATTCTTCCCATCCAAGAACATGGTATATCTCTCCATCTATTTGTATCATCTTTAATTTCTTTCATCAGTGTCTTATAATTTTCTGCATACAGGTCTTTCGTATCCTTAGGTAGGTTTATTCCTAGATATTTTATTCTTTTTGTTGCAATGGTAAATGGGAGTGTTTTCTTGATTTCACTTTCAGATTTTTCATCATTAGTATATAGGAATGCCAGAGATTTCTGTGCATTAATTTTGTATCCTGCTACTTTACCAAATTCATTGATTAGCTCTAGTAGTTTTCTGGTAGCATCTTTAGGATTCTCTATGTATAGTATCATGTCAACTGCAAACAGTGACAGCTTTACTTCTTCTTTTCCGATTTGGATTCCTTTTATTTCCTTTTCTTCTCTGATTGCTGTGGCTAAAACTTCCAAAACTATGTTGAATAAGAGTGGTGAGAGTGGGCAACCTTGTCTTGTTCCTGATCTTAGTGGAAATGCTTTCAGTTTTTCACCATTGAGGATGATGTTTGCTGTGGGCTTGTCATATATGGCTTTTATTATGTTTAGGAAAGTTCCCTCTATGCCTACTTTCTGGAGGGTTTTTATCATAAATGGGTGTTGAATTTTGTCGAAAGCTTTCTCTGCATCTATTGAGATGATCATATGGTTTTTCTCCTTCAATTTGTTAATATGGTTTATCACATTGATAGATTTGCGTATATTGAAGAATCCTTGCATTCCTGGAATAAACCCCACTTGATCATGGTGTATGATCCTTTTAATGTGCTGTTGGATTCTGTTTGCTAGTATTTTGTTGAGGATTTTTGCATCTATGTTCATCAGTGATATTGGCCTGTAGTTTTCTTTCTTTGTGACATCCTTGTCTGGTTTTGGTATCAAGGTGATGGTGGCTTCGTAGAAGGAATTTGGGAGTGTTCCTCCCTCTGCTATATTTTGGAAGAGTTTGAGAAGGATAGGTGTTAGCTCTTCTCTAAATGTTTGATAGAATTCACCTGTGAAGCCATCTGGTCCTGGGCTTTTGTTTGTTGGAAGGTTTTTAATCACAGTTTCAATTTCAGTGCTTGTGATTGGTCTGTTCATATTTTCTATTTCTTCCTGATTCAGTCTTGGCAGGTTGTGCATTTCTAAGAATTTGTCCATTTCTTCCAGATTGTCCATTTTATTGGCATAGAGTTGCTTGTAGTAATCTCTCATGATTTTTTTTATTTCTGCAGTGTCAGTTGTTACTTCTCCTTTTTCATTTCTAATTCTATTGATTTGAGTCTTCTCCCTTTTTTTCTTGATGAGTCTGGCTAGTGGTTTATCTATTTTGTTTATCTTCTCAAAGAACCAGCTTTTAGTTTTAGTGATCTTTGCTATTGTTTCCTTCATTTCTTTTTCATTTATTTCTGATCTGATTTTTATGATTTCTTTCCTTCTGCTAGCTTTGGGGTTTTTTTGTTCTTCTTTCTCTAATTGCTTGAGGTGCAAGGTTAGGTTGTTTATTCGAGATGTTTCCTGCTTCTTAAGGTGGGCTTGTATTGCTATAAACTTCCCCCTTAGAACTGCTTTTGCTGCATCCCATAGGTTTTGGGTCGTTGTGTCTCCATTGTCATTTGTTTCTAGGTATTTTTTGATTTCCCCTTTGATTTCTTCAGTGATCACTTCATTATTAAGTAGTGTATTGTTTAGCCTCCATGTGTTTGTATTTTTTAAAGATCTTTTCCTGTAATTGATATCTAGTCTCATGGCGTTGTGGTCGGAAAAGATACTTGATACAATTTCAGTTTTCTTAAATTTACCAAGGCTTGATTTGTGACCCAAGATATGATCTATCCTGGAGAATGTTCCATGAGCACTTGAGAAAAATGTGTATTCTGTTGTTTTTGGATGGAGTGTCCTATAAATATCAATTAAGTCCATCTTGTTTAATGTATCATTTAAAGCTTGTGTTTCCTTATTTATTTTCATTTTGGATGATCTGTCCATGGGTGAAAGTGGGGTGTTAAAGTCCCCTACTATGAATGTGTTACTGTTGATCTCCCCTTTTATGGTTGTTAGTATTTGCCTTATGTATTGAGGTGCTCCTATGTTGGGTGCATAAATATTTACAATTGTTATATCTTCTTCTTGGATCGATCCCTTGATCATTATGTAGTGTCCTTCTTTGTCCCTTTTAATAGTCCTTATTTTAAAGTCTATTTTGTCTGATATGAGAATTGCTACTCCAGCTTTCTTTTGGTTTCCATTTGCATGGAATATCTTTTTCCATCCCCTTACTTTCAGTCTGTATGTGTCTCTAGGTCTGAAGTGGGTCTCTTGTAGACAGCATATATAAGGGTCTTGTTTTTGTATCCATTCAGCCAATCTGTGTCTTTTGGTGGGAGCATTTAGTCCATTTACATTTAAGGTAATTATCGATATGTATGTTCCTATTTCCATTTTATATATTGTTTTGGGTTCGCTACTATAGGTCATTTCCTTCTCTTGTGTTTCGTGTCTAGAGAAGTTCCTTTAGCATTTGTTGTAAAGCTGGTTTGGTGGTGCTGAACTCTCTCAGCTTTTGCTTGTCTGTAAAGGTTTTAATTTCTCCATCAAATGTGAATGAGATCCTTGCTGGGTAGAGTAGTCTTGGTTGCAGGCTATTCTCCTTCAGCACTTTCAGTATGTCCTGCCACTCCCTTCTGGCTTGTAGGGTTTCTGCTGAGAGATCAGCTGTTAACCTTATGGGGATTCCCTTGTGTGTTATTTGTTGTTTTTCCCTTGCTGCTTTTAATATGCTTTCTTTGTATTTAATTTTTGACAGTTTGATTAATATGTGTCTTGGCGTGTTTCTCCTTGTATTTATCCTGTATGGGACCCTCTGTGCTTCCTGGACTTGATTAACTATTTCCTTTCCCATATTAGGGAAGTTTTCAACTATAATCTCTTCAAATATTTTCTCAGTCCCTTTCTTTCTTTCTTCTTCTTCTGGAACCCCTATAATTCGAATGTTGGTGCGTTTCATGTTGTCCCAGAGGTCTCTGAGACTGTCCTCAGTTCTTTTCATTCTTTTTTCTTTATTCTGCTCTGCAGTAGTTATTTCCACTACTTTATCTTCCAGGTCACTTATCCGTTCTTGTGCCTCAGTTATTCTGCTATTGATCCTATCTAGAGTGATTTTAATTTCATTTATTGCATTGTTCATCGTTGCTTGTTTCATCTTTAGTTCTTGTAGGTCCTTGTTAACTGTTTCTTGCATTTTGTCCATTCTACTTCCAAGATTTCGGATCATCCTTACTATCATTATTCTGAATTCTTTTTCAGGTAGATTGCCTATTTCCTCTTCATTTGTTAGGTCTGGTGGGTTTTTATCTTGCTCCTTCATCTGCTGTGTGTTTTTCTGTCTTCTCATTTTGCTTATCTTACTGTGTTTGGGGTCTCCTTTTTGCAGGCTGCACTTTCGTAGTTCCCGTTGTTTTTGATGTCTGTCTCCAGTGGCTAAGGTTGTTTCAGTGGGTTGTGTAGGCTTCCTGGTGGAGGGGACTAGTGCCTGTGTTGTGCTGGATGAGGCTGGATCTTGTCTCTCTAGTGGGCAGGTTCACGTCTGGTGGTGTGTTTTGGGGTGTCTGTGGCCTTATTATGATTTTAGGCAGCCTCTCTGCTAATGGGTGGGGTTGTGTTCCTGTTTTGCTAGTTGTTTGGCATAGGTTGTCCAGCACTGTGGCTTGCTGGTCGTTGAGTGAAGCTGGGTGCTGGTGTTAAGATGGAGGTCTCTGGGATATTTCCACCGTTTAATATTATGTGGAGCTGGGAGGTCTCTTGTTTACCAGTGTCCTGAAGTTGGCTCTCCTACCTCAGAGGCAGAGCCCTGACTCCTGGCTGGAGCACCAAGAGCCTTTCACCCACACAGCTCAGAATAAAAGGGAGAAAAAGTAGGGAGAATTAGTAGAAGTATGAGTAAAGAAAGAAGGGAAGGAGGAAAGGAAGGAAGGAAGAAAGAAGCAAAGAAGGAAAGAAAGGAGGGAGGGAGGGAGGGAGGGAGGAAGGAAGGAAGGAGGGAAAGAAGGAAAAAAGACAGAAAGAAAGATGATACAGTAAAAATAAAATAAAGTATAATATAGTTATTGAATTAAAAAATATTTAGTAAAAAAAAAAGGGACGGATAGAACCTTAGGACAAATGTTGGAAGCAAAGCTATACAGAGAAAATCTTACACAGAAGCATACACATACACCTTCACAAAAAGAGGTAAAGGGGGAAAAATCATAAATCCTGCTCCCTGAGACCACCTCCTCAATTTGGGGTGATTCGTTGTCTAAAGGAGGGAAGGAAGGAAGGAAAGAAAGAAAGAACGAAGGTAAAGTATAATAAAGTTATCACAATTAAACTTAATTATTAAGAAAAAGAATTTTTTTAAAAAAAAGTCATGGACGGATAGAGCCCTAGGACAAATGGTGGAAGCAAGAGTATACAGACAGGATCTCACACAGAAGCATACACGTACACATTCACAAAAAGAGGAAAAGGGAAAAAAATCATAGATCTCGCTCCTAAATTCCACCTCTTCAATTTGGGATCATTCCTTGTCTATTCAGGTATTCCACAGATGCAGGGAATATCAAGTTGATTGTGGAGCTTTAATCCGCTGCTTCTGTGGCTGCTGGGAGAGATTTCCCTTTCTCTTCTTTGTTCTCACAGCTCACAGGAGCTCAGCTTTGGATTTGGCCCTGCCTCTGCGTGTAGGTCGCTGGAGGGCGTCTGTTTTTTCGCTCAGACAGGACGGGGTTAAAGGAGCCGCTGATTCGGGGCCTCCGGCTCACTCAGGCCGAGGGTTGGGGGATGGGGGTAGGAGGGGCACTACGTGCGGGGCGGGCCTGCAGCTGCAGAGGCAGCGTGACGTTGCGGCAGAGGCCGGCGTAATGTTGCACCAGCCTGAGACCCGCCGTGCGTACTCCCGGGGAAGTTGTCCCTGGATCCCGGGAACCTGGCAGTGGCGGGCTGCACAGGCTCCGCGGAAGAGGGGTGGGGAGAGTGACCTGTGCTCGCACACAGGCCCCTTGGTGGCGGCAGCAGCAGCCTTAGCGTCTCCCGCCCGTCTCTGGGGTCCGCGGTTTTAGCCGCGGCTCACGCCCGTCTCTGGGGTTTGCGCTTTCAGCCGCGGCTCGCGCCCGTCTCGGGGGCTCGCGCCCTCAGCCGCGGCTCGCGCCCGTCTCTGGGGTTCGCGCTTTTAGCCGCGGCTCGCGCCCGTCTCTGGAGTTCCTTTAAGCAGCGCTCTTAAACCCCTCTCCTCGCGCACCAGGAAACAAAGAGGGAAGAAAAAGTCTCTTGCCTCTTCGGCAGGTGCAGGCTTTTCCCCGAACTCCCTCCCGGCTAGTCGTGGTGCACTAACCCCTTCAGGCTATGTTCAAGCCGCCAACCCCAGTCCTCTCCCTGAGCTCCGTCCAAAACCAAAACCCGAGCCTCAGCTCGCAGCCCCGCCCGCTCCGGCGGGTGAGCAGACAAGCCACTCGGGCTGGTGAGTGCCGGTCAGCACCGATCGTCTGTGCAGGAATCTCCCCGCTTTGCCCTCCGCACCCGTCGCTGTGCACTACTCCGCGGTCCCGAAACTCCTCCCTCCGCCTCCCGCAGTCTCCGCCCGCGGAGGGGCTTCCTAGTGTGTGGAAACTTTTCCTCCTTCACAGCTCCCTCCCACTGGTGCAGGTGCCGTCCTTATTCTTTTGTCTCTGTTTTTTCTTTTGCCCTACCCAGTTACGTGGGGAGTTTCTTGCCTTTTGGGAGGTCTGAGGTCTTCTGCCAGCCTTCAGTAGGAGTTCTGTAGGAGTTGTTCCACGTGTGGATGTATTTCTGGTGTATCCGTGGGGAGGAAGGCGATCTCCACGTCTTACTCTTCCGCCATCTTCAAGGTCCCCCGAGGCGACATTGTTCTTAAGAGACTCAGATTTGGCTGCCCCAAAGGGTTTTAGTCTTTGTAGTTTCATCTGTATCCTTCTTAGTAATGGTATTTATTGAAATAAATGCATGATCCTAAGTCCAGGGAATACCTGGAGTCTGCGGTTATGTTGATCTATCTTTGTTTCACTAGAGTTTCCCAGTATGTTTTAAATCTTAAAGCATATGTATAGTATGAATAACATTGTAAAACATATTTATAGTATGTATAGTGTTTTGGAAGTAAAAAATACTGCATGTCAGTCTAAGCTTATGACTATTCCAAAGGGAATTACTCTAACATTGTTGAGTTACTCAAAAGAAATTTTCTTTTATAATAGAGCAAGCAGATACCTGTCTGGTTAACATGGATTAGTGGTGCTGAGTTATTTTGTCATGTAATCATTTCATTTTGTTTGTTTGTTTTTTTGTTTTTTTGCGGTACGTGGGCCTCTCACTGTTGTGGCCTCTCCCGTTGAGGAGCACAGCCTCTGGATGCGCAAGCTCAGCGGCCATGGCTCATGGGCCCAGCGGCTCTGCGGCATGTGGTATCTTCCTGGACTGGGGCACGAACCCGTGTCCCCTACATTGGCAGGCGGACTCTCAACCACTGCGCCACCAGGGAAGCCCCATTTTGTTTTTTTAAGAAAGAAATGCTCAAGAAGAAGTTTAGGAAATACAGATTTTAGTAAAAATTTTTAAAAATGGAGTCTCTTAAGAAATTAAAAATTTTCATTTACACTGATTTAACCAATTGAACTATCTACCAGCAGTAACAAAAATAATATAATTTGATATACTTACAACAAAAAAAATAGTTTACTGCAACAAATAATATGGAAATGTTGCTTCCTGTATCAGTTAGAATAGGTATGTCAATGCTGTGGTAATAAACAATGCTCAATCTTAGTGGCTCAAATAACAAAGGTTAATCTTTCGCTCACACCACCTTTCCACTGTGGGTAAGTGGGAACTCTGTGTTGTAATCATTCAGGGACCCAGACTGACGGAGTAGCCACTTTTTTGAAAATTGTTGATCTCCATGCCAGAGAAAAAAGGAGAGCTCTAGAAGGTCTTACACTGCTTATTAAATTCTTGACAATAAGCTTGAATTATTGCCACTAGAATAGTGGCATGCGTTACTTCTACTCACAATTCATTAGTGAAAACTCATCATTCTTCTCTCCCTCTCCTTACATACTGCTAAAATAACTAGGAGGGGAATTATACTAGCAGTCTGGAAGTTGTAAGAAATTAGTGGATGTAGAAAATTGTAACTGATGACTAATACACTCTACTTGCTACCAACTATTTGATTCATCTTCCTCCTTGCACATGAAATAAATTACTTCCTCTCCAAGAAAGATAAGAAAAAAGCACCACTCACTCCTTCAAGCTCAAAGTTGAGATCATTAGTTGATACATGCTTATCTCTAAAGGAGGTTTGAATGTGGCTTCTCTAGATCTAGGTCCTATGAACTAGAAAGAAAAGTTTTATACCATCAAAAACTAATATACAATTGAGGAATCACAATATTTCCATTCATAAAGAGAAAGATTGGGAGGTGCATAGCGATTTTACTTCTCCACTGAATGTATAAAATCCCACTGATCAAAAATTTTAAGACCTAATGTCCTAGGAATGAAGAATGTTGCTTAATTAAGTGCTTAATCTGCTTCCTGGAGCTCTCAAATTTCATATTCCTTATGACTCTTGGCTCCAGGCTGTTGGGGTTTCCTATTTCTCTGTTATCCTCCTTGGCTACCTTTGAAAGAGCTATGGAGAATATGCTGTAGTTGGTGGCTGAGCAGGTCTCTTTGCCTGCTTCCTGCCTGTAGAAGTTTAAGGCTCAATGGGTCATTTTAGCTTTTAAGCAATTGTAGTCTCTTTTAGTCCAAACTGATGGGGGATATCTTTCTGATTTTGTTTTTTTCTCAGAATATCAGATGCAGAAATATATTTGGCTTTTTATCTCCTTGATTCCAGTAAGAAACATGCACCAGTAGCCAAGCTTATGGTTCTTTTTGTCATATCTATTTACTTTTCTTTTTCAACTTAATTGTAGTTATCTTGAGCCTAAGAGACTTTTGGTGGGAGAATGTCATTTGTTAACATCTTTTCCAGGGGGCAATTTGTAGAACTGCTAGGATTTCTTCAGTACTACCTTAATTCATTCAACCTGTCAATTCATTGAGAGGTATAAAAAATATCTCATCCTTACCACAGGCTGAGATTTGATTGGCCTTTGTCATCCCACATATTTTATAAATTTAAAAATTATTATTTTCTTTTACAGTTGCTTTTTTCCAGTGCTACAAATCCCCCAGTTTTGGACCTGTCTTAATCTTTTTCATTCTTGCTTGCAAACTGGTCATTTTTTCCTAATTATTCTTATAATACCCTGTCAAATGCCACCAATAGCAGCCACCACATACTACTGATAATCTGTTTTTCGTGTAAAGTAACAAGTTCATTGGGTACATTATCTGCATTTCAAGTTACTACAATTAACATTTTAACCAAATGCCATACTTTTGTATAACATAAAGTACCATCTTTCTACTCTTCCATATAATATCACTCTTTCCTCTTTACCACCTAGTCAAAACCAGTGCCATGCATTTTAGGTTTTATTAGAGCGGTACTGTACTTCTAGGGAAATTGTTTATCAATAAGGATAACTAAGCTATTTTGATGTAAGAAGCACACTCCAAATTTCGGGGCTTTTAAACAACAAAGAGTTATCTCTCTCTCCTCTGTCTCCTTTCTCTCACTCCCCCTATCTTTTTTTTTCTCTCTCTCTCTATCTCATGCTACATGTTCATCATGAGTCAGCTGGGAGACTTTTCTCATTTGGTGAAGGGGTCACCATCTCAGACACTGTCGATCTTTGTGCTGACAGAGAAAATAAGCTGCTCTGAGGGCCACAAACAGTTAAATGCTCAGCCCAGAAGGGACTTCCATTCATTGGTCAGAATTAAAAAAACACCTGATCACAGAGAAAATGTGCTCTAAATAATGGAGAAAAGAAATATTTGTTGAACATTCTAATGACATTCACACTCTCTTCTCTCATATCTTGTATTCAATCTCTTCGCAAATACTGTTGGACTTTGCTTTTAAAAATATCTAGAATCTGACTATTTTACATCACCTTTATCACTACTAGCCTGGCCCTGTATTGTTTCAGTAGCCTCCTGACCTTCTCTTTGAAGCATCGTTATATAATTTCCCTGGCTAAGGAAAATCCTTGGATAAACTTTGAGTGTTTCTTAGGTGCAAGGCATTACTCTAGCCACTGGGAGAAAGATTGATGTTAGAGAAAGGGGAGCAGAACACCAGGTACAAAGATGAAGAAAAACGTCCCTAACCACTAAGAGTTTGTAATAATGAGTAGAAAGTATATGACTTCAAGAAGAAACATAAACTTGAAAGGAACGTTTGGAGACATTTATTAGGTATATAATGCAAAGTTGTAAATTTCAGAGTTAAAGAGATATTTCTCATTATTTTGCCCACTTTTCTTATTAAATAGGTGAAGAACTCAAGGCTCAAAACATAAAGTTACCATGAAGTAGATGCGTTCTACTGTGGGGTGTGCTGGGATGATGTTTGTAGGCCAGTGGGGAAGGAGCAAAAAGTAAGGTCAAGGAGTGACTTGAATTAGAAGAAATGATACAACTTTGGTATAGGAAATACCAGCAGAAAAACAGTGAAGAAGGAATTGCTTCAGGCTAGAGACAATATACAAGGAAGTCAATGTTGGAGAAAGGATGTGCCATCAGGAGATGCAGTTATCCATTAATCTTTACAGGCATGTGGGTGCTATTATTGTGTTATAGTTGGTCAGTCCATAGGAGCAGCATGCCTAGGGATATAGGCATGTACTTCAGTCTGTCTTGCGGGATAAGGGCAGGACAGGTTAGGAACTAGGCAGGGATTTAGAACTTGGAGCTAATAAGTTCAGTAGAATTTCACTGTTAGCAAAGCCTTTGAGCCTAGCAGTCTCAGTCATAGTAGAAACCAAGCTTAGGATGGAAAGGCCTCCATTTCTGAGGATACTTAAGTAATAGCTGCCTGAATCATGATTGGCTTAAAGGACTCCTAGACCCAAGTCTGCAAGTTGAAACAAGGAATTGAAGTTTGGGAAGGCAGTGACTGACAAAGTGATTTTTTGCAGATTACATAAAGAGTTGATGGGATCAAAGGAGCAAAACGCTTGATTGTCTGACTATAATTTATCTTAGTTATATTCTACTATACTGTACTTTTGAAAAGATATTTAAAAGAGAGAGACAACCAAAGCAAAGGAAAAGGCAAACTAGGAATTATTAATTTCTTTAACTGTTTCATGACATTTTCAAATATTTTAAATATGAAGGAATTGAGTTCCCAAGGGTTTCAGTGTTTTGCTCTAGGCAGGTCACATCACACAGATGATGTTGCTAAGGCACGGCTAGAGCCTGATTCTTCTTGCTTGCCAAGACAGAACATTCACCTATTGTGCTTCCTCTACCAATTTTAATTATATGTACATATGTTCTTGTTTTGGTTTTGTCTTTTTTCTGTCTGAACTCATCATTCCTGTGTTTGGACCCTATTTTTTGCTTTGGAATGTCCTTGGAGTGGAATGTCCAAAATTCCATTATGGGATTTGGACTCAAATATATATTTGAATTCAACCTATTCGGGCAAAGTATTTAAATTTTCTGATGCATATTTCTCAAGTAGAGATAATAATACTGTTAGGTACTGAGGAGTGCCACAGACAGGAAGTGCCTCCATTGTTTAGGAGGCAGTGGTACCAGGGCAACCCTTCTGGTTTTTCCCCACATCTTACTCCATTCACAGAGAAGCAGGAGTAGGTGAGTTTTCTCACTTTATTGGAAAAAGAACACTTAATCTGCAAAATCAGCTGCTTCTAACTTTTTCTTGGTTTGATTTACATGCTCTTTTCATGCAGATTTTCATCTGTTTACCAGATTAAAAGGAACCCCACAGTCTATACTCCTGCAGTGAGAGATGGGGGTGGAGGTTATCAGGGACAAAACTGCTGCTGATCAATTACTGTGACCTGTTGAGTAACATGGATCTGCAGAAAAGGTGTAGAAAGACCATATTGTTCCTGGGTACAAGCTGTACTATGTGATCACCATGCTCCCCACCAAAAACTGATATTTCAATGTCTATTTGATTCCTTTATCTAAAAGGATACACAATTTAAAGGACAAAGGGCTGTCAAATGCTAACAAACTTTAAGGGTATGCTTTTAAGAAAAAACAAAGTTTATGAAAAGTATCTAGCAAAGAAGTTGGTACACAGTTGGTGTTCAATAAATTATATTATTATATATGTTCATATCTTTCCCATCATTGTTTGTATATAACTTCTACATTAATATTAGCGGTGTGATATTTGTTAGAAATTACAAGGAGAAGGCAGAAAGAGTACATTAAAACCTTGATTAGTATACCTCTTTTTATGCCAATTCCTGATTAGACAGTATCTGTAAAACATTTGCTTTTTCCTCTGCCATGTAAGTAGGGCTGGTCATGACTGTCTTAGAATTAGTGTAAGCTAACTGGTAAACTAAAACTAGCTGGTGAGCACGAACAATATTGTTACTGGAAGGGGGACCCTTTCCAGGGCCCCAGAGTGGGCTCTTGTCTAACACTTGGAAATGAATTGCCTGAGGTACTGACAAAGCAAAAGACTTTACTGGGAAGGGGTGCCGAGGGGTTAGGGAACCCAGGAGAACTGCTCTGCCATGTGGCTCGCAGTCTCAGGTTTTATGGTAATGGGGTTATTTTCCAGGTTGTCTCTGGCCCATCATCTTGCTTGTGCCCATTTTTGGTCTGACTCAGGGTCCTTCCCGGTGGTGTGTGCATCTCTCAGACAAGGTCAGTTCTAGCACGAGGGTTTCTGGGAGGTTGGCAGGACATATTACAGACTGGCATCTTCTCCCTGCTTTTGGCCCTGCCAAATTCTTTTGGTTATCGGCAGCAGCAGGCAGCACTGTGCTCCTTATGTGACCTCCTTTTGTGAGACAACTCATGCAAGTGGTTATTATCATGCCTGGCCAAGGCGGGCAATTTCTGTCAATGGTTCCCTAACAATACAGATTCAGGTATTCTATATATAGTACCTGTGATTCTTAAATCTGCAATTGTATTAAGTACTTGGTTTACAAATGAAAGAAACAACTCAAGCTAACTTAACAAAAGTGGAAATATTTTAGAAGGTCCCTGGAATATGTCATGGAACTCAAGAAAAAGATGGAGAACCACACCCTGGGAACAGCAGCATAAGGTATAGGTAAACTTTGCTTCTAAGTTGTGCCATCATGTAATCCACTGTCCTCTCCCAGTCAGTTTAGCAGTGCAGTTTCTCTTTTTTGGGTCTTATTGTCTTGAATCATGTATCTGGCACAAGTCAGTAGAGATGTAGTCACTAGCAGCTTGACTCTGTGGCTTTTATGTTAGACACCTCAAAAGTTGTTTCCCATAAGTCTTTTTTTAAAAAATATTTATTTGGCTGCACCAGGTCTTAGTTGTGGCTCGTGGGATCTTCATTGCAGCATGTGGGATCTTTAGTTGCTGCATGCAGGATCTTTCAGTTGCGGCATGCAGGATCTTTCAGTTGTGGCATGCAGGATCTAGTTCCCTGACCAGGGATCGAACATGGGCCCCCTGCATTGGGAGTGCAGAGTCTTAACCACTGGACAACCAGGGAAGTCCCCTCCCATAGTCTTTAAAAAGAAAGAAATTACTTGAAAATAACCTGATAAGATAATTATGGAGGAAATTATTAATGGATTCTTTATGTTGCTCAATTTGTCTTGTATGAGGATCCTAGTGGCAAATTCCTGTTAATGCGTAGATTGCAGAAGAACCTTATTTCTTTTCATCAAATGGATTGTTTTTGTGACAGTGAGACTATGTATCATATCTTGTATCTTTCTTTGCCTTTATTTCTGCAAAGTTCAGAAAGAAATCATATTCTCTCATTTTTTGTAGCCTTCTTCAGTCAGAGGTTTTGACGGTTCCCTACCACTACTGTTTTCTGATTCTTGTTTTTTTTATCTGATGATATATAATTCTGCTATTATTACCATCACTGAATAAAGTATTTCAAATGTGTTTGGGAGCAGATATCATTGAAACAAATAGAAATCAAAAAAGAAAATGTTGAGGAATTAATATATTGCATTTTATAGATATGCTAAATTAATCAGTTATATTTATTTACCATGATCTCTTTGTAACCTATATAAAGTCAGCTAAAGTTGAACACCAATCCTACCTCAGTAGCAGATTGGTAATAAAAAGATCATATAGGCCCAAATATTGTTTTTCCTCTGTTCTCTAGTCTTCACTCCAGTCCCTTATATCTTTCTTAATTCTATTAATTAAACTGGCTATTGAGTCTTGGGTGTTATTCTCTATTTAACTCGGGGCATTGAAATATAGCATATTGGTTAAGAGAATGAACTATGTAGTTAGTCTGATTTAAATTCAACTCCTGGTTTTGATAGTTGCTAGTTATGTCACCTTGGGCGAGTTACCTAAATTTCAGTTTACCTATCTATAAATATGAAATATTAATACCCACCCAATCAGGTTGTCATATAGATTAAAATAAAATATTTCATCTAAAGCATTTAGCATGACCTAAGTAAATGGTAGCTATCATTATTACTATAATGGTAAAGTTTTATTTACTTCTACTGTAGGTTGTTCAATTTCTAGTTATTTTGGTAATTTCTAAGGCTTTATAGGTTTTTCTCCAATTCTTAGTGGTTCATTTAATTTCTCCACCTGTTATTGTGCTGCTTGGTACTGATTTTGTTATTGTTGTTGTTGTTTCTGGCCACGTTACACAGCTTGTGGGATCTTAGTTCCCCCACCAGGGATAAAGCTGTGCCCCCTGCAGTGGAGTCCTAACCACTGGACCACCAGGGAATTCCCGGTACTGACTTCTTTTTGATTTGGTTAGAATTTCTTGTTGTTTGTTCCCATGGCATCCTGTACTTTTCATTTTATTGAGTTTAAAAAATATTTATCATGTGTTTATGTTCTTAGATAAGTGTAAACTCCTAGTAGGAAGGGATCATAAAGGCCAAGTGCATAGCATAATGCCTGCAACACAGTAGGGACTCAACAAATGTTTATTGATTTGAATTACATTTCTCTGTCACTTTCTCTACTTTGCACCTTGCACATCCCTTGTTTCACCTTATTGTGGGTAGTTTTTATAGCTCTTCCTTCCTTAAGACTCCTGCTTTTGCTACTCTGTGTTTATAGTCTCATTCCTTTGTTCTGAAATCCTTGGTTATTATTATAGATTATTGAACAAGCAGGCCCACAGGAAATCGTGTCATTTGAATGGTAAAGGACTGACTTTCTGCAGGGCCACTAGAAAGGGAGTCATCCCTATGAAACAAACCAGCCAAAAACCCGTATCTCTTGAGTGCCTGTTTTCTGTCACTTTAAATTTTTTCCAAGCATCAGCCCAAAAGGGAGAACATTTAACTCTATAGGACGAGTTGAGTCAGGACTGCCATCTCAGCACTTTCACTTATAACCATTTACTGCCCACTGTATGAGTTACAGTGGCACATTATCATCTTAACTGCCTTTTAATGGTAATGATGATGTCCTGCAAATTGAGAAAAAGAGTTTTTCTGTTAATTCCTAGGAGATTATAGGCCCAATAACTGCTGTTATTAGTTCCAGGATGATTGCCAATAATGCAGCATCACTTGGGTTCCATTATGTGCACTCTTTAGAGTGCTAAGAATCATCTAAATCCCTAAACCATTATGTTTAACTTAGACCAAGACAACTGTGATGACAGGAACAACTGGGGTTCAGTCAACAGATATTTGCATTGGGAAATAATTGCCTTTTTAGCAAAATACCTTCTAGAAAATAAGTCAGAGTTTCGAAAGGTTAAGAAATGGTAGGAAAATAAATGCTAATTCTTTTTTTCCTGCTAGTTCATAAGCCATTTTTTTTCATAAGCAAGATTCTGAAGGAGTTTCAGTGGCCTGTTTAATTAGTGACCTTAACGTTAAACCTCAGAAATCTCACAGTCACTCTTACATATAAAATGTAGAGATTTCTGTCTGTTCTGTGGATGCTATCAAGCTCAGTTCATGTAAAGTATCAGTGTAAGCTCCAGTGATGTTCATGATGTCAACCAGCATCTTCTGTTATTCTAATTCTTTTTCCTTAAGTTTGGGCTAAAGGACATTAGCCCATACATGTATGAGATTGAAGTCAATTATCCAGAAGGGAAAACATCTGAAAATCAAAAATTCAGATCTTCTTTAGTAGTTTCTAGGATTTCTTTGTATATGGAACTGGAAGTGTGGTATACTGGAGAGACTATGGTTTTGAAATTAGATACAGCTACATTTTTTACATCTAAGGCTTTGAGCAAGTCACCGTCTCTGAGACTAATACTTATCTTGCTATAATATAGTTAGGACTAAATAAGATAATTTATGCAAAACTCTTCAGAGCTCAGAAATTCAGAATAAGAAGGAAAGACAGAAAGGGAAGAGGAGAATGTGTGTGTGGGTTAAGGTTGAGGGTAAATTTTGCAGAGACTTTGGCAGTTCTGATGCAACAGCAATATGAAAACATTCATCAGAAACAAAAAAGAAATTTGAAAGAAGTATCACTATGGTTTTGAAGTCCTCTTCATTACACTAGAAAAATGGAAGTAAAGGTTTTAAATTGTTGGAAATTCTTTTATTTCCAAACTGTTTTCCTTTGACTAAGACATTGCCTTGAGGCTGGATTGTTGTGATTGGTATAAACTTTTTTTTTTTTTTTTTTTTTTTGCGGTACGCGGGCCTCTCACTGTAGTGGCCTCTCCCGTTGCGGAGCACAGGCTCCGGACGTGCAGGCTCAGCGGCCGTGGCTCATGGGTCCAGCCACTCCGTGGCATGTGGGATCCTCCCGGATCAGGCACGAACCAGTGTCCCCTGCATCGGCAGGTGGACTCTCAACCACTGCGCCACCAGGGAAGCCTGGTATAAACCCTTATATGGCTATAAATACTTCTCTCTCCAACTCCCTTGTTATTGATTGGGTTTATAGGGTTGCAGAGCAGAGAAAAATCCATGGTGTACAGATATTGGTTTGTCTTCATAAGATTCCATGTACAAGTTCTTACTCTTTCACTTACTCATTTAAAACCTTAAAGGGCTTCCCTGGTGGCGCAGTTGTTAAGAATCCGCCTGCCAATGCAGGGGACACGGGTTCGAGCCCTGGTCTGGGAAGATCCCACATGCCGCAGAGCACCTAAGCCTGTGCGCCACAACTACTGAGCCTGCGCTCTAGAGCCTGTGAGCCACAACTACTGAAGCCCATGCGCCTAGGGCCTGTGGTCTGTGACGAGAAGCCGCTGCAATGAAAGCCCGCACACAGCAACAAAGACCCAAGGCAGCCATAAATAAATAAATAAAAATTAAAAAAAAAAAAAAAAACCTTAAAGAAGTTCTTTACCCTCTCTGATTTTCATTGTGTATTCTATAAGTTAGGAAAAATAATACCTCACTCGGTTATTATAGTGATTAAGAGAATTTACACTTAAAAACTTGAAGCATGGAAATGTATTTTATATTATTTACCATATTGATATTGTGAAATTGAATCAGTAAAGAAGGTACCACAGGAACAGACTAAGAGCAGCCCTGCCAATTCTTCATTGCTGTTGTATGTGGGAGTCGCCATTCCACAGAAGAACTTGAGAGGGACTCCATCTCTTTTTCCCTTGAGTTTTCATTTTATAATTTGTCTCCCTTATTTTATACAACTTTTTAAAATTATTTTTATTTTTTCGCTTCTGTTCCCAGCACCCTTTCTCCTTAGGTCATAAGTTATAAAGAATGTACAAGAAATGAAAGTAAGGGCACAGCTACACTTTGACAGTTTCATTCAGATGTAGAACAGTATTTTCTTTATCCCAAAGGGCTTTACTTAACCTGCATTACATGTGTCTATAACTATGTGACACATTCTATAAAGTAAGATGCACAATGATAGAATCAGGGCTATTTTCTTAATTAGTTCTGTTTATTACAGCACAAGCCTGTTATTAATAACACTGAGAACATAAAGACATTTACTAAAAATGACCAGTAACTTTAAGGTATTTTGCCATGTTAATATAAAACTTGACTGAAGATTGCTAAAGACTGATGTTTTCCAAAGGAAGAAATTCAGATGTAAAAATCTCCAAACCCCACAACTCAATTCAGAACTGAGAATTATAAACTCAGCTCTATCATTGTCCATCATTGGGTAGGTGTCTTATACTTCCTGAGTCTCAATATCCTCATTTACCAACTGAATTATATCATAATCTTCTCTAGATGTCACTAATTAAGAGGCAGTCCATAATTACCATGTTTGGGGATAGTAGGGAGAGTAAAAAGCAGAGGAGAACCAGAGCTGTTAACCTGAAACAGCAGAAAAATGTAATCAGCTGAGATTAATTGAAGGCAGGGGTCCAGAATTGACTTTATAGTGTTGTAATCATGTGGTACAGTCTTGAGAAAAATTCGGATGACCAGGGTTTTGACAGCAGCTTGGACTATCTGAAGACATAACTTGATCAATTCTTGGCTGCACTTTTGACCACAAACATGAGTCTGATTTTCAAGCCAGGGTCTGATAAATTGTTTGTGCTATTTCCTCTCTAACTTTCCAGGTACTGTGATTCTGAAAAAAAGGAACAAAACAAAATAAAACTTAATTGATATTCCTGAGCTGGAAGATCATTTGATGACAACATGTAATGCATCTGCATGAAAGATATCAATAAGAGTTAAATGGTAGCCAACAAAGTAAAAATTATGGAGGTCAAAAAGTTGTTGAGTTATAGTTATTCTTTGACTGTGAAGTAAAACCTTAAATAGAGATAGCCTTCTGAAGTGAATGATTGTCAACTTGGGTCCACCTATTTAAAGGTAATTCTCATCTAAAAACACCTACACAAAGGACACTTACAGCAGAGACCCCATAATTATTACTATTGATTTTACTGTGTTTTGATTCATTCTGTTGTTGGTTCTAGCTTTTTGTTGTTGTTGGTTTCTTTTTCTTTGTTGTTGTTTTAGTTGTTTTTTTTTTTTTAGTTTTTTGGGATCTCTGTGTTTTATAACATATTTTTATTTTTAAAATTTTTATACATTTCTATTTTGATTTTCTGTTGTTCTGTGTTCTTTTCCCTTTTTTTTTCTCTTTGGCTTTAATATATATATATTTTATATTTCCATTTCTACTTTGCTTTTCTGTTCTGTGTTTTTTCCCTTTTTACTTAATTTTATTATTATTATTTTTAAATGATTTTTATTGGTTCTGTTTCCTTGCTTTTTTCTTCAGTTGGCACACTGCTTTGGTTTGGTTTTTAGGTTATGTGTTTTTGTTAGTTTTAATCCTGTTTGATTTCATTTTTGAGTTCTTCTATTTGTCTGGATGTTCTCTTGCTTTTTGTTGTATTTGGCTCTGTTTTTGTTTCTTTTACGCGTGTGTCTTTCCTTGTTTCTGTTTTTGTTTCATTTTGTTTTTACCATTTCTCTGGGGTTTTGTTTGTCTTTTTTTTTCTTTAATATATTTTCTATTTTTTAAAAAATATATTTCTGTTTCTACGTTGCTTTTCTGTTGTTCTGTCTTCTTTCCCCTTTCTCTTTTTCTTTTAATATCATTTTTGTTGGTTTGGTTTGTTTCTTTGCTTCATTCTTCAGTTAGCACTCTGCTTTGGTTTTGTTTTTTGGTTTTGGGTTTTTGTCAGCTTTCTTCTTAATTGTTTGATTTCATTCTTGGGTTCTTCTGTTTGTCTGGTTGTTCTCTTCTTACTTGATTTATTTGGTTCTGTTTTTGTTTCCTGTGTGTGTGTGCGTGTTTCCTTGTTTCTGTTTGTTTGATTTTACTTTTCACCATTTGTCTGGGGTTTCATTAGTTGTTTTTTTTTTTTTTTTTTTTAATCCCCTGTATTGCCGGGATGAGTGACTTGCAGGGTCATGGTCCCTTGACCAGAAGTTGGGCCTGAGGCTCTGGAGTGGGAGCACCAAGTCCAGGATGCTGAACTAGAGAATTCCCAGCCTCAGGGAAGATTAATCACAGAGAGCTCTCATGGAGGCCTGTATCTGAATCCAAGACCCAGCTCTACCCAATTGCCAGCAGCTCCCAGCGCTGGACTCCTCACACCAAACAACAAACAAGACAGGAACACAAACCACCCATCAGCACACAGACTACATAAAGTCATACTATGCTCACAGACACACCAAAACACACCACCTGACACGGCCCTGCTCATCAGAGGGAAAAGACTCAGCTCCATCCACCAGAATGCAGGCACCAGTCCCTCCCGTCAGGAAACCTACACAAGATACTGGACAAACCCCACCACCAGGGACAGAGAACAGAAGCAAGAGGAGCTAAGACCCTGCAGCCTAGGGAAAGGAGACCTCAAATCCTGTAATTAGACAAAATGAGAAGACAGAGAAGTATTTTACAGGCAAAGGATCAAGATAAAACCCCACAAGACCAAATAAATGAAGAAGAAATAGGCAAACTACCTGAAAAAGAATTCAGAGAAATGATGGTAAAGGTGATCCAGAATCTTGGAAATAGAATAGAGAAAATACAAGAAATGTTTAACAAGGGCCTAGAAGAACTAAAGAGCAAACAAACAGTAATGAACAACACAATAACTGAAATTAAAAATACTCTAGAAGGAATCAATAGAATAACTGAGGCAGAAGAACAAATAAGTGAGCTGGAAGATAGAATGGTAGAAATAACTGATGCAGAGCAGAATAAAGAAAAAAGAATGAAAAGAATGGAAGACAGCCTCAGAGACCTCTGGGACAACATTAAGTGCACCAACATTAGAATTATAGGTGTCCCAGAAGAAGAAGAAAAAAATGGTCTGAGAAAATATTTGAAGAGATTATAGTTGAAAACTTCCCCAACATGGGATAGGAAATAGTCAATCAAGTCCAGGAAGCACAGAGAGTACCACCCAGGATAAACCCAAGGAGAAACACGCCGAGACACATATTAATCAAACTAACAAAAATTGAACACAAAGAAAAAATATTAAAAACAGCAAGGGAAGAGCAACAAATAACATACAAGAGATTTCCCATTAGGTTACCAGCTAATCTTTCAGTAGAAACTGATAGGCCAGAAGGGAGTGGCAAGATATATTTAAAGTGATGAAAGGGAAAAACTACCACCAAGATTACTCTACCCAGCAAGGATCTCATTCAGATTTGATGGAGAAATCAAAAGCTTTACAGACAAGCAAAAGTTAAGAGAATTCAACACCACCAAACCAGCTTTACAGCAAATGCTAAAGGAACTTCTCTAGGCAGGAAACACAAGAGAAGGAAAACACCTACAAAAACAAACCCCAAACAATTAAGAAAATGGTAATAGGAACATACATATCAATAATTACCTTAAATGTAAGTGGATTAAATGCCCCAACCAAAAGACACAGACTGGCTGAATGGATACATGAACAAGACCCATCTGTATGCTGTCTACAAGAGACCCATTACAGACCTAGGGACACATACAGACTGAAAGTGAGGGGATGGAAAAAGATATTCCATGCAAATGGAAATCAAAAGAAAGCTGGAGGGCTTCCCTGGTGACACAGTGGTTGACAGTCTGCCCGCCAGTGCAGGGGACACGGGTTCGTGCCCCGGTCTGGGAGGATCATGCATGCCGCAGAGCGGCTGGGCCCATGAGCCATGGCCACTGAGCCTGTGCATCCGGAGCCTGTGCTCCGCAGTGAGAGAGGCCACAGCAGTTAGAGGCCCGCGTACTGCAAAAAAAAAAAAAAAAAAGCTGGAGTAGCAATTCTCATACCAGACAAAATAGACTTTAAAATAAAGACTGTTACAAGAGACAAGGAAGGACACTGTATAATGATCAAGGGTTCAATCCAAGAAGATATAACAATTGTAAATATCTATGCACCCAACATAGGAGCACCTCAATACATAAGCTAAATGCTAACAGCCTTAAAGGGGAAATCAACAGTAATACAATAATAGTAGGTGACTTTAACACTCCATTTAACACCAATGGAAAGATCATCCAAACAGAAAATAAATAAGGAAACACAAGCTTTAAATGACACGTTAAACAAGATGGACTTAATTGATATTTATAGGACATTCCATCTGAAAACAAAAGAGTACTTTCTTCTCATGTACACACGGAACATTCTCCAGGGTACATCACATCTTGGGTCACAAATCAAGCCTCGGTAAACTTAAGAAAATTGAAATTGTATCAAGCATCTTTTCTGACCACAATGCTATGAGACTAGATATCAATTACAGGAAAAAAACTAAAAATACAAACACATGGATGCTAAACAATATACTACTAAATAACCTAGAGATGGGCTTCCATGTGGCGCAGTGCTTGAGAATCTGCCTGCTAATGCAGGGGACATGGGTTCGAGCCCTGGTCTGGGAGCATCCCACATGCCATGGAGCAGCTAGGCCCGTGAGCCATAACTACTGAGCCTGCGCATCTGGAGCCTGTGCTCCGCAACAAGAGAGGCCACGATAGTGAGAGGCCCATGCACCACGGCGAAGAGCGGCCCCCGCTTGCCACAACTAAACAAAGCCCTCGCACAGAAATGAAGACCCAACACAGCAAACATAAATAAATAAATTAATAAACTCCTACCCCCAACATCTTAAAAAAAAAAAAAACTAGAGATGACTGAAGATATCAAAGAGGAAATCAAAAACTACCTAGAAACAAATGACAATGAAAACCCAACGACCCAAAACCTGTGGGATGCAGCAAAAGCAGTTCTAAGAGGGAAGTTTATAGCAATAGAATCCTACGTCAAGATACAAGAAAAATCTCAAATAAACAACCTAATCTTACGACTAAAGCAATTAGAGAAAGAAGAACGAAAAAAAGCCCAAAGTTAGCAGAGGGAAAGAAATCATAAAGATCGGATCAGAAATAAATGAAAAAGAAATGAAGTAAACAAAGCAAAGCTCAATAAAACTAAAAGCTGGTTCTTTGAGAAGATAAACAAAATTGATAAACCATTAGCCAGACTCATCAGGAAGAAAAGGGAGAAGACTCAAATCAACACAATTAGAAATGAAAAAGGAGAAGTAATAACTGACACTGCAGAAATACAAAGGATTATGAGAGATTACTACAAGCAACTATACGCCAATAATATGGACAACCTGGAAGAAACGGACAAATTCTTAAAAAGTACAACCCTCCAAGACTGAACCAGGAAGAAATAGAAAACATGAACAGACCACTCACAAGCACTGAAATTGAAACAGTGATCAAAAATCTTCCAACAAACAAAAGCCCAGGGCCAGATGGCTTCACAGGTGAATTCTATCAAACATTTAGGAAGAGCTAACATCTATCCTTCTCAAACTCTTCCAAAATATAGCAGACGGAGGAACACTCCCAAACTCCTTCTATGAGGCCACCATCACCCTGATACCAAAATCAAAGATGTCACAAAAGGGCTTCCCTGGTGGTGCAGTGGTTGAGAGTCTGCCTGCCAATGCAGGGGACACGGGTTCGTGCCCCGGTCTGGGAAGATCCCACATGCCGTGGAGTGGCTGGGCCCGTGAGCCATGGCCACTGAGCCTGCGTGTCTGGAGCCTGTGCTCCACAACAGGAGAGGCCACAACAGTGAGAGGTCTGCGTACCGCAAAAAAAAAAAAAAAAAACATTTCACAAAAGAAGAAAATTACAGGCCAGTATCACTGATGAACATAGATACATATTCAAAATACTAGCAAACAGAATCCAACAGCACATTAAAAGAATCATACAACATGATCAAGTGGGGTTTATTCCAGGAATGCAAGGATTCTTTAGTATACGCAAATCAATCAATGTGATACAGCATATTAACAAAATAAAGAATAAAAACCATATGATCATCTCAGTAGATGCAGAAAAAGCTTTTGACAAAATTCAACACCCTTGTATAATAAAAACTCTTCAGGGCTTCCCTGGTGGCGCAGTGGTTGAGAGTCCGCCTGCCGATGCAGGGGACGCGGGTTCGTGCCCCGGTCCGGGAAGATCCCACATGCCGCGGAGCGGCTGGGCCTGTGAGGCGTGGCCGCTGAGCCTGCGCGTCCGGAGCCTGTGCTCCGCAACAGGAGAGGCCACAGCAGTGAGAGGCCCGTGTACCGAAAAAAAAAAAAAAAAAAAAAAAAAAACTCTTCAGAAAGTGGGCATAATGGGAACCTACCTCAACATAATAAAAGCCCTATATGACAAACCCACAGGCAACATCATTCTCAATGGTGAAAAACTGAAAGCATTTCCTCTAAGATAAGGAGCAAGACAAGGGTGCCCACTCTCACCACTATTATTCAACATAGTTTTGGACGTTTTAGCAACGGCAATCAGAGAAGAAAAAAATAAAAAGAATCCAAATTGGAAAAGAAGAAGTAAAACTGTCAATGTTTGTAGATGATATGATACTATACATAGAAAATCCTAAAGATGCCACCAGAAAACTACTAGAGCTAATCAATGAATTTGGTAAAGTAGCAGGATACAAAATTAATGCACAGAAATCTCTTGCATTCCTACACACTAACAAGGAAAAATCAGAAAGAGAAATCAAGGAAAGACTCCCATTTACCATTGCAACAAAAAGAATAAAATACCTAGGAATAAACCTACCTAAGGAGGCAAAAGGCCTGTATGCAGAAAACTATAAGACACTGATGAAAGAAATCAAAGATGATACAAACAGATGGAAAGATATACCATGTTCTTGGATTGGAAGAATCAACATTGTGAAAATGCCTATAGTACCCAAAGCAATCTACACATTCAAGCAATCCCTATCAAATTACCAGAGGCACTTTTCACAGAAGTAGAATAAAAAATTTTACAGTTTGTATTGAAACACAAAAGACCCCGAATAGCCAAAACAATCTTGAGAAAGAAAAATGGAGCTGGAGGAATCAGACTCCCATACTTCAGACTATACTACAAAGCTGCAGTAATCAAGACAGTATGGTACTGGCACAAAATCAGAAATATAGATCAGTGGAACAGGATAGAAAGCCCAGAGATAAACCCTCGCACATATGTTCACCTTATCTTTGACAAAGGAAGCCATAATATACAATGGAGCAAAGACAGCCTTTTCAATAAATGGTGCTGGGAAAACTGTACAGCTGCATGTAAAAGAATGAAAATAGAACACTCGCTAACAGCATACACAAAAATAAACTCAAAATGGATTAAAGACCTAAATTTAAGGCCAGACACTATAAAACTCTTAGAGGAAAACAGGCAGAACACTCTTTGACATAAATCACAGCAATATCTTTTTTGACCCACCTCCTAGAGAAATGGAAATAATAATAAACAAATGGGACCTAATGAAACTTAAAAGCTTTTTCACAGCAATGGAAACTGTAAAGAAGATGAAAAGACAACCTTCGCAATGGGAGAAAATATTTGCAAATGAAGCAACTGACAAAGGGTTAATCTCCAAAATATACAAGCAGCTCATGCAGCTCAATATCAATAAAACAAACAACCCAGTCCACAAATGGGTCAAAAACCTAAATAGACATTTCTCCAAAGAAGACTTACTGAATGCCAACAAACACATGGAAAGATGCTCAGCATCACTAATCACTAGAGAAATGCAAATCAAAACTAAAATGAGGTATCACCTGACACCAGTCAGAATGGCCATCATCAAAAAATCTACAAACAGTAAATGCTGGAAAGAGTGTGGAGAAAAGGGAACCCTCTTGCACTGTTGCTGAGAAGGTAAATTGATACAGCCACTGTGGAGAACAGTATGGAGGTTCCTTAAAAAAGTAAAAATAGAATTATCATATGACCCAGCAATCCCACTACTGGTCATATACCCTGAGAAAACCATAATTCAAAAAGAGACATGTACCACAATGTTCATTGGAGCACTATTTACAATTGCCAGGACATGGAAGCATCCTAAGTGTCCATCAGAAGATGAATGGATAAAGAAGATGTGGCACATATATACAATGGAATATTTCTCAGCCATAAAAAGAAACGAAATTGAGTTATTTGTAGTGAGGTGGATGGACCTAGAGTCTGTCATACAGAGTGAAGTAAGTCAGAAAGAGAAAAACAAATACCATATGCTAACACACATATATGGAATCTAAAAAATCGGTACTGATGAACCTAGTGGCAGGGCAGGAATAAAGACACAGATGTAGATAACAAACTTGAGGACACAGAGAGGAAGGGGAAGCTGGGACGAAGTGAGAGAGTACCATTGACATATATACAGTACCAAATCTAAAATGGATGGCTAGTGGGATGCTGCTGCATAGCACAGGGAGGTCAACTCGATGCTTTGTGACAACCTACAGGGGTGGGATAGGGAGGATGGGAGGGAGGCTCCGGAGGGAGGGGATATGGGGAGCTTTGTATACATATAGCTGATTCACTTTGTTGTACAACAGAAATTAACACAACATTGTTAAGCAATTATACTTCAATAAAGTTATAAAAACAAAACCAAATAAAAAAAACACCTGCACAGAAACATCCAGAAAAGTCCCAGCTATTGATAAAATAACTACCACAGATTGGATGGGAGGTATGCCAAACAATCTCATATATCTATTATATATTATGCATACAATATGTAATTTAATATCATCTATAATGTATAACATAAAATGCACTGATCTTATTTTTATCTCTACATCTATCTAATCTCTTTATTTGTATATATCTATCATAATCAACAAATCTCATAAAATAACCAATGTCATATATATGTATATACAGTAATGTTTATATGTACACACACAGTAGCAAATATCACATATATTCATATAACATATAACATTTGATGTATATAATTGTGAGTGTGAGAAATCATGTATAGTGAGTTTTTAATTAATTTTTCATTCCTTTTCACTAATGATTGGTAGAATCTCTAACCAAGTATTCTGGTCAGTTTAGGTCTTCTTTTTATTTATCTTTTAAAAATACATCCCTGCTTTATATTAAAATGATTCTTCTTCTTTAGTTTAAGATTTAAATATAGGCATTATGCCATGGTGGTCTCTGAACTTCAACTGACAATTTTCAGGTTGTAGCCTTTACCAGAGCTTTCCTGAAAGCTGGCTTGCGTTGGCTTGCGTTGGCTTGCGTTGTCTTGCAAGAGGAGCCTGTGTGCATCTCTTCCTAACTCTGCTCAGCGGTATTATGTTTGTTGGTAGCTTGAAATCAGTGTTGGTGGGAGTATTTACAAGACAGAAATTGGCAAATGGTACAAAGCAGAGTGGTTTTTTCTCCTCTAGGGAACCGGTTGTTAAACATTTACTAGCCATCACTGGCTTTAACATTTATAAGTGATATAATCTTGGGCAAGTAACCATTCTATGACCCAGTTTTTTAGTGTGGAAAATGAAGAAAATTGTAATCTTTCTTTACTGTTTTTTTAAAAATTGGGAGAATGTATAATAAATATACTATGGTGCCTTGTATTAAAAGTGCCGAATAAATGCTTTCTTTTATTAATTGCACAGAATTTTAATTCTGTATTTAGTTAATACTTGGAATACAGACTTCATTACTATTTATGTGTATTTTGTTTCTGTTGTGTCTAATTTCCTGCTTCTTAGATCTGTGCAATGCTGGGAGCTTAAAGATACTCATATCTCCCAGTAGATATTTTCCTACCTAACCACAATACAGTGATCAAAATCAGAAAATTAGCATTTATTTATTGCTGAAATCCTGTCTCCCATTCAAGTTTTACCTGTTGCTCCAATAATATCCTTTATAATAATAACAACAATAAAACACTTGTATTTAATTGTCTTGTTATTTAGTCTCTTTAGATCTGGAACTCTTTTTCATACGTTCCTTAATTTTCCTGATTTTGAAGATTACAGGACATTTGTTTTGTAGAATATGCTACAATTTGGATTTATGATGTGTTCTCATGAATTAGATTTAGAGTATCTGTCTTTGGCAGGAATATCATTGAAGTAATGCTATGTTCTTTTCATCCCATTGTGTGGAACTCATTTTCTATTTGTCCCATCGCATGTGATGTTCATTTTGATTACTAGATTAGGATGGAATCTGAAAGAATTTCCACTGTAAATTTACCATTTTGCTGTTTGTCATTACTAGATAGTTTGTGAAGAAGTACTTTGAGGCTATGTAAAATTCTGGTTCTCACCAAATTTCAGTATATTCTTTTATGCTTTTATATTACTTTGGATTTTATGGGATACTGTTTCATCCAATGGTTTATAATCTGTGACGATGATTTTTATTGATGCTCACATTGTTCCTATTTGTTCAAATAGGAGCTTCTTCAATCTGGGTTCTGTATACTTTGACTTGTCTTCATCATTATTTGAACACTTCCTTACTTTCTGGTACAGAAAAATGATAGTTCAGAGTCATCTTATATTTGCTTGTTCCCATCCTGGAATCAGCTATTTTTCCAGGGATCCATGGTTCTTATAGTGTAGAATAGCTTTTAGAAATCCAAATCTGTTAATTAGGTATACTTCTTTTTTGAGGGTACTGCTGTTTGTCTGTTTCAATAGACAGAACAGAGACTATTACATTTATACTTACAGATATTTATTTATCTAACTATAAATTATTTATCCACATATATCTTTATATATCTCTATCTCTGTATATTTTAAACCACGTGTTAACTCCAATATCTGCAATTTAAATCCGATACCACAATGTTTATTCTAGTTTTCCTTTCTTCTCTGACAGTGAGAAAATTGGTTCCCATTATCCTCAATATAGTTACTTGATGCATTCCTCATTTTGGTTACTTATTCAAGGATTTATCCAAATTGCCATTGCTAATACTTTGTCTACTTCACCTTGCATCTAGATGCCCTCCTTACCTTGCTTGGGCTTTGAGATCTGCACAATATCCCTACAGCACCATTCCACTTGAACATACACTCTCTTCCACCTGAAAAGGCTCTGAACACCAGGCCATTTTCACCACTGTCCTTTGAGTGGATACCCTCCTCACCTTACTTAAGTTTCACCCTAGGATGCCCTCCTTTCTCTTCTTGGTTCTAGGCCATTCTCTTGCACATAGCCATCCCTCTTTTGTTCCAGCATACCATGTCAGGCTGCTAACACTTCTCTTTCAGCATGTGGATGCCTACCTTGCTTGGTTCCACCAAATAGCTTTTAGACTGAATTGTTCAGGAAGGGGAGGGAAGGGAGACGAGAGAATGAAAGGGAAGAGGGAATAAGAAGAGGGAGAGATATAGTAAATTCTTAAGAAAGTTTGTATCAGAATTATAATGTAAAAATGGTGATAATCCTTGATTTCTGATTATTTGGAGGTTTTTTAAAAAAAAATATGTTGTTTTTCATGGAGTTAATTGAGGGAATTGGCATCATGGGTAAAGTAAGCCTGGCAACAGAAATTAAGGCCTGCTATCCAGATGTTTACTGATATAAGTAGCACTCTAACCCCATGCTATAAGATGTCAAAAATTAAGTATTTATTGGATAGAGTCTTCAGAAAACAGTTTTTTTGATCACAGTATATAGTTCTTCAATCAGTCAATATTCTGGGAACAATGCTAGATTTAACACTTTAATCTGTGCACACAGATGGAGTTGGGTAAGGTTCTGATCCTCTTGGAGCTGGGTTTATGGAGGCCCTGGCTAACCTGGTGGAATCTATGGTGCTCTTTTACCTACAGCCTGTAGTAAAAACTAGGTCAATTTTCAGCCCAGCTCAAATTGTCCTGATAGCCTGCGGAGGGACAACACTGGTATTAAGTGACTTAGAGTCCCTGACCACAGCTAATCCAGCAGGAGATTACCCTTTGGCTTGCAAGCAGTCAATTAGACTCTCCCTCCCAGGAATTTGGATCTGAGGCACGGTTACTCTGCTCATTCTTTTTAGGGCACTTAAATGAGCCAGGGCTGACACAGTCTGGTGGCTATAAGGAAGTAGATCAGAAAAAGCTGGTCTGCAGAGAAAAAGAGAATAAAGCAGAGACATGTAGAGAAAAGCAGGAAAAAAAAAAGGGCATACAGACCCAGAGAGTTGCTACTTCGGTTCCAGCTAATTTCCAATTCTTAGTTCTGTCCCTCTTTCTGGGATTCATTGAGATTTTCCTGCAATATTCCAACCACACCCTACCTCCCCTCATTTTACTTATCTCGTATAGCTGTGTTTCTTTTCCATGCAACCAGGTGATTCCTGACTAAGGAAACCTTAGGCATGGGCAAGACCTGAGCCGTGCTTGAAGGGAGACCACATTAATAGTGCTCAGACCATTACTGTGGCAGTTCCATTTTGTCCTTTGCATGCATGGAGAATTATTCCAAGAGAAGTGGGAGAAGGCTAGAGGGCTGTTGGTGTGGGAAGGAATGATCACTCTTCCTCTTTCCTCTACTACGCTTAAAGCTCTAATATTTAATTTCTTCCTCTAAAGATAAATGTTTTTATAATAAAGTCCATCTTTTAATTTTTAAATGTTATTATTTTCACTGTTTTAAAAATATTCTTTAATCTCTTTTATTTACCTTATTTTAATTCAAAAGCTTTAATGAAAAAGTTCTATAGGGCTTCCCTGGTGGCGCAGTGGTTGAGAGTCCGCCTGCTGATGCAGGGGACGCAGGTTCGTGCCCCAGTCCGGGAAGATCCCACATGCCATGGAGCGGCTAGGCCCGTGAGCCATGGCCGCTGAGCCTGCGCGTCCGGAGCCTGTGCTCTGCAATGGGAGAGGCCACAACAGTGAGAGGCCCGCGTACTGCAAAAAAAAAAAAAAAGTTCTGTAAAAATTCTTGTGCAATAATGGTTTAATAAAATTAACAGTTTCTAGAATTCTTTTAGGCTGTACTTAACTGTGCATATAACTAATGCATATTAACAGAAAAAATATAGGAGGATAAAACCAAGAGTAAATAGTGTACTTTCATCTCCTTGTATTTTCTATGCCTAACCTTCAGGATTTCCACATCTTAAGTCTGATCTGTCATTATTTATTGAGCATTTTCTCAATTCCACAAGCATGTTTTATCAGAAACAAATGAAAATTATTCTTTGTCAAATCTAATGCTTTACTGGTTTCATGGATATTTAGTAATTAATTGTATGCATTTCCATAATATTGGGAGTGTGATCTTTGGATACATACATTATTCCAGCTATTTAGCTAACAATGGTAAAGTACTAGACTGTGAGTGAAATAAGACAAGAGTAATATGACCAGCAGCACAAAAATCCATTATGCCATGGTGCATAATATCTTGCATTTTCACTTTAATAAATCATCATTTTGGCAACATGGTGAATTTGTTGTTCAGGAAAAGACTAAACCAGGCTTTAAGAGTCATTTCCCAATATCATTTAATGGGAAGAGGAAAATGATTATTTTGTAGAAGTGTTCATATGAGTTGGACATATTAGTTGAGGGAGAAAATTCCTCCATAGGATATGTAGAATAGTTTTCAAACTTATAACCTGAAAAATAAACAAGCAAAAAATTTTAATATGATTATGTTTCAGGAAAATATTAGGGATTTGTTCTTCATTGTCAGCAAGTGTTTAGTGAGTGTGTACTGGTTAAAGAGCACTGAGGTATCCTCCAGTCATAAAGCTGATTGGAATAATTTCATTGGTTGCTAACTTTGTCTAGTCACTGGAGGATACACAAAAATGAGTAAGACAGTTGTCTTAGAAAGCTCATGCTATAGTAGTGTAAGAAAAGGTATACATTTACAGCTGGAATAAGTAGTTAGAATAGAATAAGTAGTTGGGAATAGATCTTTCCACTCCAACCCATACTCATCTCTAAATGATTCATTACAGTTGTTTGCAGTTTCTTCCTAATGGGAGCTCAAAAATGTGTGTAAGAAATATCAAAGGGCTTCCCTGGTGGCGCAGTGGTTGAGAGTCCGCTTGCCGATGCAGGGGACACGGGTTCGTGCCCCGGTCTGGGAAGATCCCACATGCCGCGGAGCGGCTAGGCCCGTGAGCCATGGCCGCTGAGTCTGCGCGTCCGGATCCTGTGCTCTGCAACGGGAGAGGCCACAACAGTGAGAGGCCCATGTACCGCAAAAAAAAATCAAAATTATTGGAACTTACATATTACTAATTGCTAACTTCAAGATGCATGTGTCATAAGGGTGTGGAGGATTTTTGAAAAAATTGATACTATGTATTAGGAAAAAAACCAGAAAAAGTTTCTGCACGGTTGAGTTGATTCTTTCAATTTAAACTGTGACGTTAGGTTTGGGTCCACAGCTCCAAGATAAAGTGTTCTTTATTAGCCTAGGCCAAAGTAAACTACTTAGGCTGAAAGCCTAAGAGGCTTTCACTCTCTGCCTCAGTCCAAATCTAGACTTTACCGTTGGACAGTCTCCAAGGAAGACAGGAAACAGCAGAGAAGATGGTACCCATGTGAAGAAGGAAGATTGATTCTGCTGCTATTTGCTGGCTTTTTATTCACTAGGAAACATAGATCTGTTTTTAGGATCTGATTATTTCTTCTTTTTTTTTAAAACATCTTTATTGGGGTATAATTGCTTTTATTTCTTCTTCTTAAGGAGGAATTAAAATGTGGATTCAGAGAAGGGTGTGTTTCCCTTCCTTAAAGGCCTAAAAAGACAAATCATTATGTAAAAATTTAACTGTGGTTATATCTGAGTTATCAGATTATAGATAATATTTTTTCTTCTGAAGGGCCAGATAATAAATATTATAGGCTTTGATGGCCATCCTGTCTCTATTACAACTAAGTAACCCTCTGGTTGTAGCAAGAAAACAGACATGGACAATAGGTAAACAAATGGGCATGATTGTTCTCCAGTAAAACTTATCAGAGTGGGCAGTGGGTTAAATTTGTCCCACAGGCTATAATTTTCCAATCCCTATTTTAAATAGTTGTCCATATTTTTCCAAGTTTCTAAAATAAGCATGTATATTTCTGTAAACATGCACACACACACACACAACAAATTATAGAATAAAACAGTTCTAAATTGAGTTGCTCTGATTTAGATATTTTCGTATCTTCAGTACTGTAGAGTGTTTCTTCCTACTCATTCCACAGGAGACTATCAGTGATTTGAATCATCCTTAGCAGAAATCTTGGTAAATTGTTTGCCTTGGTAATTTGTTATGGCTCTTTGGATAGAGAGGAGAAACCTCTCTCTTCATGATTACTTCTGATAGGTTTTATTTTGTTCTCTGCATTACTCAAAGGAATATGTGAGCAGCGGTTGAAAGAATATCCCAATTATATTGTGCTTAGAACATCTGCAGAGTTGGTCCTGGAGGTTTGGGCAAGGGAAACCACAGCTGTGAAGCTTTGCTTCTGCTCCTAGCACAGATGCCAAAGCAGATGGAAGGGCAGGGATCATCTGCAGAAAGGCTCCAGATCTTCAGCGTGAGTGGAGAGTGAAAGGCTTAGCAGACATGGCTGAAATGGCTAGATTGATAGGTTCTACACTCCCAGGAGCAGCAGAGGCGACAAATGCTCCTTACTTCTGTGCCTCAGACAGAAACATGATGGATGGTGTATGTGCAGTAGTCTTCAGTCCCTTTGCAGCTGTGATTCCCTGTTCCGACTGACACTCATTTGGTGCCCTGCCTGGAAATTGTTTCGATGCTGTTTGTGTTTCAAATGCTTAGGAAAACATTTCTATTAAGGTCGCATGCCAAATACAAGGCTATACTGAATAGCAAGAAGGAAGAAGTAAATTTAGTGCTGCTAATCTGCAAAGGAAAATATTAAATATGGTCTCTCTGGAGAATAATGACACTTGGCATGTTGCTGTGCTAAATTTACTGCAGGACTATAAGTGTTAAAACATCAGCTGTGTAACCGGGCTGTGGGGTGGTAAAAGGTTTGACAGGATGATTATGCTTGAGGGGCCACTGTTATGTATGTCCTTTGGACAGTAGTTTGGAAGAGCTTCTGAGACACTAATTAATTCTGCCCCACAGTGAGGGGTGGTAACCAGCAGCCCAGTGGGAGGCTGAGCTAGAGTGCTCTGTCTCAGGTCAGAGGACCAGGAAAACACTTCAGGGTATGTCTAACTTGATCCTCCAGAGAAAAGCTCTTTAATCTTACTTAAGGTTACCAAGTCTTTGGCCTCATGCAAAACATTTCATCGTGTGCAATTTTCAGCAGTTCTTATCTTTGAATAAAGTAATAGGATGAATCTAACAGCTCAAAAAGACCAGTAGAAACTCATTCTTTTAAAATGCTGATTATAGTTTAGGAATATTACTTATCAAACTCCTCTAATCACCAAATCTCTTTCTTGTACACAATTCAGATTCCTCAGTTGTATCTCACACAGCTCCAATCATAGGACTCACTGGATTTTTTTTCCCCCTGAAATTCCTAAACAGGGATAGCCCTGATTCCTGAAAGGGGTAGTACAAAGGGAAAAACAAAATTTCGTGAGGAATAGTGCCATCCACAAGCCAAAATGACCATGTAGCACTTAAGAATAGGACGCAGTATAGCTTTTCATTGGGTGAGGTTTTTCTGGTTGAAATTTCTACGTTTTTTTTGATTGTTTCAGGTATAATTAGTTACGAAGTATATAGTTTTCTTATAACACTTATTGAAGATAGGTAATATTCATAAGGTATTTATTTTGTCCAAGCATTGTACTAAGTACTTTGTATATACTATCTGATTTATTGTTTCCTTGACTTTTAGAAATAAGTTCGAGGTTAAGGTGATGAAACTTACGTAAGAAATATGTATGTAACTGAGATAGAATATTGTAGTATGCGGTGACGTGTTCTGGCAAAAATTTAGATATGGTTATGTTTGGGATATAATTATAGTAATACTTTTACTTGATGTTGTGATTGGATTTTATGAATTGTTAGTGCTCCACTCTTTCTCTCTCACCTGTTTATTATGTCGTTTTTATGTCTTTGAGGCAGTGAGGTACTAGGTGGGGATGAGGGGAGGAAAGAGAAAAGGGAAGGAGAGAGTAAAGAAGAGGCCAGGGAGGGAAGAAGTACTGAGTATCAAATTAGTGATACAGAAAGAATTTCAGAGGAATGAGTGATGCATATCTGATAGAACATAATAATATATAGGTAATGATTAATAGAACAATAGGACAAATCATTTTATATCTTTGTAGTGTAATACATTTTAAAGTATAAATTAAGATATAATAAATTAATCTTTACAAATGAATTTTTATTATGTGCTCTTTGATTAATAATATCTTATGTTCATTCATTTGAAAAAATCTGAAACTCTTTACGTTATTTGGAATTTAACTAATCTGACTAAAATTATGAATTTATCTCTCTTTTCCATAACATAGATAGCTGTGTTAGAGTGGAGATAGTTTGATGCATGAAATTTTGGTGTGATAACTGGCATTCTACTAATTTGGTCTCTCCATGAATTTGGCCTAACCATTTAAACATATTGTGACATAATTATTTTATCTGTAAATTGGGGGGGGGAGTTAATAATAGCTTCCTTTAACCTCTTTCATAGTGACATGGTCAGGATAAAAAAAAAGAAGCTTCAAGAAAATAATTTAGTTTTCACAAGAGTAGAGGAATTTATGAAGTATAGTTTATTGTATCAATATGATAACCAAAAATTTTGAGCACTGGAAAAATGCTTATGATATAACATTAAACAAAATCAGACTACAACTGTAATAAACAGTTGCCTCCTAAGCATTCAGCTGCTGTTCTGTTTTCCAGAGCACTCAGCCTCATTTGGGAATCTATTTCAGTTAATGATGGAGCATATGATCTAGATTAAGCCAATCATTGGGTTCCATTTCAATAATTTTTATGGAAATTCTGTTACACAAATAACTTTTCTCCTTCTAGTATGGTGTGATATATAGAAGTAAAACTTACAAATGCTGCAGTCTTGTTGTCACTGTAAAGGAAGTCAACTAGGCAGTGATGCTGACACATAGAAGAAGAATGGAACCAAGAGGATCACACAGCCAGAAGTCTGAACAACCATGATTTAAACTCATCCTTCTTCTAGGCCTTTGCAATTACATGAAATGAGCTTGCTTTGAAATAAGATCTATCTGAAAGTGATAAGAAAAGAAAAGAAAATGTAGCATTTCTAAGAGCAGTTTTTTCAATCTGCATTCTGAAATCCACATTGACTGAGAGGCTGTTGAAAAGCCAAATTCTCTAACTGAAGTTAACATCAGCACTAGCAGCTGTAGGGAGATTGAAGATAAAGTATCATGTAAGATTAGGGCTTGTATAAAATACCCTTTGAAATAATTTCTTTTAAATCTTCTTTGCTTGAAAAAGGTAACAATCAGTCTTATTGTGGAGATTAAGTTGGAATTCAATTTGGAAATGAGAAGAAAACAAGCCATCTATCCCACGATTTTAAATTGCCTTTAGGTGGACTTCTGCTCTGACCATCCTGAATTAATGGGCACTAGTCTAGCCTTCCTGACATAAACATCTATATAAAACTGGAAAAATTATAAGACGCTTGAGTTTCACGCATTTTACAATAGGCAGTGGAGGACTATGATTCCTAAGAAAAGGGTGATAGACATGATCACACGGGAATTCACCCTAGAGGTACATTTTGGACCACAGTGCAGGGGAGTACATTTTGGTGGTCTCACTGAACAGAGAAGTTAGAAATATGAATTTGTAGGTGCTGAAGGAGCTCACTTTGGTGTGGGTAGAGTCCCAGAAAAGTCAGGTACACAGAGAAAGAGGTCCAAAAATTGTCATGGCAATAGCATTAATCTTTTGGCTGAACATTAAGGTCACATATACAAACAAAATTTTTGTAAAGCATGGTGCAGAAGAACTAGTGGAATTATTAGATAAACAGAAATTCCAGTGCTACCACAGTACTGGAAAATGTAGGAGGTCTGACCAGCCAGCAAGGAGAGACCTTGGCATTTGGTTCAGACCTCTGAAAAGATATGTATTATGAATAGAGTTACTCAAGCCCTAGAGTGTGGGTCACACTAAAACCTCAGAAAGTTAAAAACAAATTGATCTGATGGTAAGTTAACTGCCCTCAAAAACAAAACTCAAAACTTAAAAAAAGAAAACAGCAAAACTCCACACTCACCAATGTATCATTCACAGTGTCTGGAATGCAGTAAAAATTGTTATACCTGTGTAAAATGTTACTCAAGAAATATTATCCAAGCCAAGAAAAATAAATAAATAGGATAACAGAAAGGTTAATGTTAGCAGAAATGGACTTTAAAGCACTTATTTAAAATATTTTAATGATACAAGGGAAAATAGACATAATAAATGAACAGATGGGTAATTGCAGAGAGCAATAAAAACTGTAAAAAAGAATTAAAATTCTAGAACTGAAAAAAAGCTTGTAAAAATGAACTAAGCCTCAGTGATTTGTAAAAAAGAAAAATCAATTCGTCCAACATGTGTGCATTTGAAATCCGAGAAATAGAGGAGAAATTGGGGAAGGAAAATTTTGAAGAAATAATGGCTGAGGAATATTTCAAATTTTATGATAAATATTAACCCTTCAAGCTAAGAAGCTCAAGGAATACTGAACAGAATAAACATAAAGTTACCCACATCTAGACACCTTGTAGTCAAATTGTTGAAAACAAGATATTAAAAGAAAATCTTAAAAAGACATGTAATTAACTACAATCAAGAGAAAAACACCAATCAATAGAACACTGATAAGTAATTACATTGGTTTATTATAAAAGCAATGCAAGGTATGAGACAATGGGAAGGCCATCTTTAAAGTGCCAAGATAAAAAGTAAATTTGTCAAACTAGACAATGTCTTCAAAAAAGGAATGCAAAGTGTGAGAAATGGTAACTATGCAGGTAAATATGTTTATTATATTTATTGTTTTTTATTTTTTTAATTTTTAAAAGATAATGTTCTGTCTGAAATAAAAACAAAGACTATGGAATTTATAGCATGTGAAAAAATAAACAACAATATTACCAAAAGTGGGAATGTAAGGGAAAAATACGATTTTAAAAAATATTTCTTCTGCCTGAGTTTCTTGGGTATCTTTTTAATTTTCTTACAATTTGGCAAATTTTATACATTATCCCTTCAAATGCTTTCTTCTGTCCTTCCCCTTTACTATCCTTTTGTTCCTCCAATTATACATCTATTATACAACTTAATACTTACCCACATGTTGTTAATATTCTGTTCATTTTTTCCAGTATTTTAATTTTTCCTCTGTGTTTTAAATTTTGGATCATTTCTTTTAATATACCTTCATATTCACTGATATCCTTTCTTTCAAGTCTCTGATTTGTAAATCATGCCCCATGTATTTTCTCTTTAGTTATTATATTTTTCATCATTATATTTTTCATCTTTAAAAAGTCTATTTGGGGCTCTTAAATCTTCAGTTTTTCTTTTCATCATGTTCATATTTTCATCTGTCATCTTGAATATGTTAAATTTATTTTTAATAGATGTTTTAATAACTGTTTCTGTTAATTTTACCTTATGTGAAATTCCTGGGACTGTTTAAATTGTTTGACTTTCCCTATGATTTTGAATCATATTTTCCCACTCCTTTACATGCCTAGTGATTTTTATCACATACTAGATAATATGAACTATACATTATTGGGTGTTGAGATATTCCTTTAAATGCTGTTGAATTTGTTTTAGATTGTAGTTAATTACGTGGAATCACTTTGATCCTTTTGAGTCTTGGTTTTAAGACTGTTGGGGCAAGTCCATAGGAGGCTTTGTTCTAAGGTTAATTTGGGCTCACTTTTAATGCCATTACATTTTGAGGACTCTACCCAATGTCCCCTGTATTAGGAAGTCTTTCCACTTTGGCTGATGTAAACAGAGCTGTGTGAGCCCAAAGGATTATTCTGCTTATTTCTCTTTGTTTGTTCTTTTCCTGGTCCAATGTAGTTTCCTAACACTTTAGCATAGATTAGTGCTCAGCCCAATCTAATTAGTGCTCAGTTCTAATCTAATCAGAACTCAAGAATTCTTCTCTGCCCCAATCTGGAGCTCCTTTTTACTTCTACATCTCTTTTAGGATAATAAGGCAAGAAAAAGTAACAAGAGGCATAAAGTTTGGGAATGAAGACGTAAAACTCTTTTTATTAAAAATGACATGATTATCAATTTAGAAAATCCTAAGAGTTCTAGAAAAAAGGTACTAAGACCAATAAATGAGTTCAGCACATTTGTAGAATACAAGTTCTACAAATAAAAACTGTATTTCTATATACTAGCTACAAACAGTTAGAAATTAAAATTAAATTAATAATATAATTTATAGTAGCACAAAGAGTATGAAGCATTCAGAGGTGAATTTGACAAAATATGTACAAATCTGATTGCTATAAAGTAGGTCTGAGAGAAATTTAAAATGCCTAAGAAATAGAAAAGTACATTATGTTCATAATTCTGAAAATTCAATATTGTTATTATGGCAGTACTTTCCAAATTGATCTATACATTGATTGCAATACTAATTAATATCCCAGCAGATTTTTTTGGTGGAAATTTAAAAAAATTCTAAAATGTATATGGAGATGCGAAGGAAGTTTAATGATCAAAATAATTTTGAAAAAGAACAAATATGAAGCACTTACACTACCTGATTTCAAGAGTTTATTTAAAGCTTCATTAATTACGACAGTGTTTTAGTTTCACCATTTAATTGATGGAATAAACTAGTACAGTTTACCAGATTTTCCTAAATTGTTATATATAGAGGTGACTTTTGCTTAATGTTTTGTCAATACATGTACCACTTTAAAACTCAAAATTTGATGATGTAATAAATAAACTGTGAGCAAATTTGGCATCTAAGTACCACTTTATGCTGCTGCTAAATGCAGTCAGGCAACTTTACGTCAAGACAAGTTATGTATCATATCATATAAAATCATTATATTGTAATTTATTTTAGATTTGAAATTTGAAAAAAACGATTTTTACTTCTATCATTATTCGTTGTATGTCAATGTGCTTTTGTTGAGATAAATGATTTATTTTTCTTGTTTTGAGTTGAAAATACCTATCCTGTTATAACAAGAGGTAAAGGAGGTGGTATTTATTTTTGTGAAGTCCTTTCTTGGCAAAATCAAAACTTGGCAACTCTGTGTAAGTGCACAATTTCTTTTACTTAGAAATTTTACACAAAAAAATTCTTCTGAAATTTGAAATCTTTGAAACCAATCATCTAGGAAACCATATTCCTCATAATAATATGGCTAGTTGGTGCATCATCTCTTACTGAACCAGTCTTAGTCTAATGCCACAGGACTTATAACTGGCATCCTGTAATTTGTGTATACCTTCGGATGAATATCTTTGGAGATTAACTCTTTATATTTTAAGCGTCCTTATGGGACCTCATGGAGAGACTATGAAGGAACTTGGAAGATATGAGAGACTCCAGTTCTTATAACTTTGGGAATCATAAAATTTGTGCTACCCAGAATTATTACAAATTTAAACTACTAATTGATTTATTTTTGTTTTAAATGTGCAACATAACAATTTACTCCTAACTATATTATGTTTGTACAATTTAAAATGAATGTGAACTTGGATGACTATAACATTCATCATCCAAAACTCTTATGGGTTCATGGCATGCTATTTGAAATTATGCTAGACAGTGGCATAAACTGATATGGTTTTGGACAAACCAAGCCCTATGGTCACAATAATTATAAATATATAGTTATAAATATCTTATAAAATGTGTATAAATACATACATTCCAAGAATATGTATGTATATAGATAGACTTACATATTCTAAGATGACATGTATATATATATACATTCTATATATACCTATATACGTACATAAATACTATACAGACTATATATATAGATATGTACATAATATACAGTGTATTCTTATGATATGTGTGTATGGGTGTGTGTGTGGTGTGTGTGTAGTCATCTTAGAAATGTGGGCTTCTTTTTCTCTTATGGTGAAATGTTGTGAGTTGTGATATCTATTGTGAACAACTGAGTAAGAACCATTTTTCTTATACTCTTTCCCTTCATCACACAGCCTTTCAATGCTGAAGTCTTAATGCCCTTCTTAATATTACAGCAGACTTCATGGACTAGGCTTGGGTGGCCAGGGATTTGGTTTAATTGAATCTTTTTTCACAGAGTTTTTACTTCTCTGATATCACCATTTGATCTGAAGTTCAAGGGCTATAAATAATTTGATTTCTATCCCCCATGTTTAAAAATAGTAGAAAAAAAATTGAACTGGCTTATGCCAAAAAAAGAGAAAAAGATCCTGGGAATCTTGTAGAATCCAAGCACAACTATCTATCAGGATTCTGGGAGGCTCTGCTCTGTTCCTATCCTCTGCCTCTGAATCTCACTGAATGTCAGCTTTATTCTCCCTAAATTTGATTTCTCTGATTTTTTTTGTTTATACAGACACTCTGCATTTGTCAAGTTTCTCCCCCAGGTATGAGTCCAGCCAAGACTAACATTTTTTTCTCAGTTGCAATTCCAAAATTTATAAGAGAAAGAATAGGTTTAGCTAAATTTAGGTCCAGTTTGCTCCAATGGCTCAATAAATGATAAGCACAATCACATATGAAGACACATCTATCAGAAAAAGGGGTCACTGTGAGCTGGACAGGCACCCTAAAGGAATTTTCAACTGCAGCCCAAACTGAGAAACACTAAGCTATATTCCTATAACTTAAATACAAGCTTTCAAAATATAGCAGGGTGTGGCTATACTATACATGATGGTAATTCTTTTATTTAGAGTTCAATATATGCCACTCTAATTTTTTTTGTAGCATAAAATTTTTTAAGTAAACAGTAAAATTAGTCATACATATTAGGTTCAGTGACAAAAGGAGCACCGAAATCAAATAGTATTTCACTGAACAATCCTTTAGGACTAAGAATAGCAGTCGCTGTGCATGAAAAAGAAATTCAGGACCTTGAAAATTGCATTCCTATGGCAAAAATGAATAGAGAGAAATAAATCCACTAGACAAGAATGTGAAAGAATCAAAAGACCTGAGAAATGTGTCACTCCTAACATCAGTCACCTGCGTTTTTTAAGATTTAAATTCTGATGCCCAACTGACAGAGATTCTGTGATTACACTTGATACAAATGCCATTTATATTTCATGGTTACTGAAAAAAAATTCTTTGGGGAATGTGTCTGAATAAATGTTTTGGGGATGGTATGATTTTCAAATAAATTAGCATAGGATTCTTATTTCAAAATGGAGCACTAATAATAACCTAGTTGACATGAATATTTTTACATTTATGTGGATCCTGTTTGCAAGTGACGCCTGGGAGCAAAGCCCATATGCCTAAGATATAGAAGTTAGACACTACTGTGAGCATATAGATTGACTACTGAGTGTTTATATTGAATTGTCCAGTGAAGGAAGTAGAGTGTCAAGAAATTTGATCACTAAGCCTATGAATTTGGGATTCATAGGTACAAATTGAAAGAAAAGGCTGGGGCTGCTACTGAAAGCTTTGTATCAGGGAAGCACTGAATTTCTCTTATTCCATGTGGCACTAATATATTTCAGAATTTTCTATAGAAACATCCCACTCAGATGAATGAAGAATATACTTCAAATAAAAGTACCGAGACATAAAAAAGGAGGCTAAAAGGTGAAAGGAAAGGGTCTCAGAAATGGCCTATGAAGTGGGGGATCATAGACCAACCAACTGCTGTATGGAATTGGGCACATTATCATGCTATTCAGTATAAATTAATTTACATGATCACATTAGCCTGAAAAAAACATGTGGTATTCATCAGACTGTAAAGCTCCTTGACCTACCTACTAAAGACAAAATGGACAATGATGTAGTATTTTTTTTTTTTGGTAGAAGACATAGCATATGTAGTTTTTTTAACAATTTAAACCAATGTCTATTTTTGAAAACACTTTAATTTTGAAAACATCACAAACTAAAGATAAATTGGAAGTACAGTGCAAATTACTTTTTTCTTCTGAACCATCTGAGAGTAAATTGCCAACTGGATGCTCTAATCACTCCTGACTACTATAAAGAAGAAGTCCTCCTACACAACCACAATACAGACAAAAATCAGGTAATCAGAACTGATACATTGCTACCATCTAATCCCCAGACTCCATTCAAGTTTTGCTGATTGTCCCAATAGTGTTTTTATAGCAAAGTGACCCAGTCCAGAATTTTGTGCTGCATGAAATTGTCATGTCATCTTAGTGTTCATTCTGGAAGAGTTCCTCAGTCTTTCCTTAATTTTATAACCTTGATACTTTGGGGCTTGACTGGTGTTTCCTCATGATTAGATACAGAATATGCAACTTTTATAGGAATATGACAAAAGAGCTGCCACATTCTCATACATCCTACCAGGTTGTGCCTACTTTCAGTCAATAAATATCTGGTAGAAAACAATCTCTGGTAGAGACTATGAAAATATCCCCTTTTTCATCAAACTTCCAATTAATTTAATTATATTTATATGGATTTATGGTTTTCTATTTTATTCAATAGGTTACAATGTATTGCTATTATTATTTATAATTAATTCTCATTATCTGTGGTAGTTCTATGTTCCATAATGTCACCATGAACACTGAATTGTGAATATTTAAGCATTACTCCTAGGGGAAATACAAGGTTATGTCCCTTTGAGCCTCTGATTACAACATTTTAATCAACTGATCAATCAATAATCTTGTTTTTTTTTGTTTTTGTTTAAAGGGACTTAATATATTTTGTAGATTCATTAACATTGAACTCACACCCAACATTACTGTAACTCATGCCTGATCAAAACTTATCTAACACAACATTTTCTTCTTAAGGGATTTCACATCCTCTTGTACCTAGGAGTACTATACAGCATGCCAGCACTGTACTTGGGGGTCTTTTTAAACAGTAAATTAAACAAAAACACAAAATCTGAAAAACATGGCACTGAATAGACTGTGAAAAGGACAGTTTCTTACAGTGTGAGAGCTGAAACAAGAAGACGGTGTGCCATCATGTTTGACCTCAGCTGGGAACGTGTATGTCAGACAACTCACAATTTTTTGTGTTTCTTTGTATTTCTGTGAATCACTGTGAAACTGTCATGAGTATTGATTTTGGGGTTACAAATAAATTTTAGTGAGTAGGCAGATTTACAGATATGAGATCTGTGGATAATGAAGATTGACTATATTTTGATACCCAAAAAGGAACATTTAACAGTGGGAAGCCCATTGAAGCTGGCTTCAAAGTTCTTTTGACATGGCCTCATCATTTTTTGAGCTCTTTTTTGCTTTCTGGCACAAGGTGTTACAGGTGCATGTTATCTAATACAGCCTTGAAATTTGCCATTTATTCAAGGATAATCATGCCTTTTAGTGGAAAATGGTATTAGGAAACCAAGATCTAAGAACTGGTTGTGCTAATTGCTTGTGCTTATTGCTATTCTCAGTCCTTCTCATAGGACGGTTCTAGGGAAGATAGGTAGGTAGATAGTGTTTAAGTATAGTGTGAGTAATAGGGTTGTACCAAGGAGATCAAGTCTAGGAACATTGAAGTTATATATGGTGATAGTGAGAGTTAGGGTGGAGAGAAAGTATGAGGGCCAGATGCCATGCCCTTAATAAATATAAGGAACTAATTAAGAACTTAATTAGCATTGAAGAGTGATAAGTTAATAAACCCTGATTTCATGAACCCCAAAGAAGGAGGGTAGATTGGTTAGAATTTGGTTCAGTATGAGAGTCAGAAAGCTGAAATTACAAGATTTTGATTATTGTTATTACAAGAATAAACAAGATTGAGTTTATTTTACTTTTAGGTAAAATTTTAGAGGTAGTAATAATAGATTGCCCTACTTTCTAGGGAAAATAGAGCAATCCATTATGTCAGACTTCACAGATCTTATTGCTCTTCCAAATGTAGCCTCTCCTCCCAAGTTCACTTCATGGTCTAAGATATCGGTTCAGCTCCACTTCCTAGCTACCAAAAAGGAGGAAAGTGAAGGGGCATACTCCTCCCATTAAGAAAAATTTCTGTAAATTTTATATATACTTCTATTTACATTCCATAGCCAGGATTTATTCACATTGAAATTTAGGTATTCCAGGTGGCCATGTGCCAAAATAAAACATCAAGATATCTATTTCTGTAGAAGGAAAAACAGATTCTGAGAGATAATTGGCAGCTTCTGTCACAAAGAGGGGTTCACGTAAGATGAAGGAAAATGAATAGCTTAAAAACATGATAGGGAGCTAGGAGCATGTGGAATAACTTCTCCTGGCCTCATATAAGGCAGAATGAATATTACTCTCCCATAAAGAATTATCCTTCCTTCATTTCTTTTGTATTACGCTTTGCTTCTTTTGTTTTAGTTTTTTTACATCTATAATTTGCTATCTTCATTAATGTTTTTGCTTGCCTCTGTATGTCTGTATTTATCCGTCTCTTTCATTGAAAATGAGCTTGTAGGCAGAAAATGTAACCTTAGTGGTTGCTTTTTTTTTAGGAAAACAGTATTAGAGTAGCAGTTCAGAAGCCAGATCCTTAAGAGGAACTGTTCTACATTCAAATCCTGGTTCTGTCACTTCTCAGCTATATTACTTGGGCAAGTTACTTAATCGTTCTAAAGAGTAGCTTCCTTAGCTGTGATGATGCATGAAAAGGTCTTAATATGTTGCCTGGAAGATAATGTCCTGAATTAATATTAGCTATTATGTTTGGTATCCACTACCAAAGTATACACAGTATATACCTTTCTAACTTCTATTTGATTGAATGGAATGCTTCTCTGTTGTTTTCAGAAGAAACAGAGCCTGAAAAAGTGAAAACTCTGTTGCCATTTGACTAGAAATGTTATTAAAAAATTAACCTCACAGCTCAGGAACCCAGACTTACTATCAACAGATTTCACATCATCTTTACTGCTAAGCTGAAGACCTCCAAGTCCTTGATTATTATTAAATTCTCTTTTCCAGTTAAGTTACTTCACATCATCATGAAGCAGTGGGCAGACGTGTAATGAATAATTTCAAGGAATTTAAGATAAGAAAAGGGAACACCATGTTCATATTATGGACCAGTGGTCAGACACTTATTTACATGCCTGTCCCAAAGCACATGGTCATCTTCTAATATGGTAGATCTTCCACCCCAAGTTATGCAGTAAACATAATCAGTGTGCGTGGAATTCACAGGGATAACTGCATTCATTAGCAGTTGAGGTGAGGTGGAACATGGCAGCAGGTTTTCTGTTTCCTTTGGGAAAGTTTGAATTCCACACAGCAGTCTAGAGCAAATGAGAATGACTCAGGTCTCTCATTCATAGCAGGAAGGGTCAGATCACAAATAGCTTGTCTTTACTCATTTCCTTTAACATTAGGGACTTTTTTTTTTTTTGCTGACTACTTGCCTGTTTGGCACAGACAGAAAACCAGACACATCTGAGGGGATTTACAAGGAAATCTGTAAATGTCAAATGCAAAAGCAAGAATAAACACTCGAAGGAGGCAAATGGTAACAAAAATTCCAAAAGTAAGAGCTGTAAATCAGATAAAGAAACTGACATAAGGAAGATAGACCCCCAAAATATTAAGTGTAAATAAGTTATAATCTTAGTTCCAGGGAAACTGGTATTCCAAGGAAGGACTTGAACTGCTTGCTCAAAAAATAGCAGTTGAATGAATTAATTAAATTTGTGGAATCTAGATTACATGTTACTGAAACCATCTCTTTCTCTCTCCCTCTTTTTTTGTCAAAATAAACTACCCTACTTCATTATGTGTCTTTAATTTTAAATGCAAGATTATTAAGAATTTATCACAGATTTTCAAATTACAAATCTATTTTTGAAAGTAAATTACACTTAATCTCACTTATTTTTCCTCATTTGAGTTATATTCCATGGTTGTTGAGAGGATTAAATGGGATGATTTATATGAGGCACATTGCATGGTACTTGGCACATGGTAGATCCACAGAAAATGTTTGGTTATTAGTTCATGTAGGTTTTACCCATGGAATTATTAATGTGTGAACTTCAGTTAAGGTGGAAGGAAAGGTTTTTTTTAGAGTGAATGAAATGGCTTCTCTAAGGCCAACGTGTTAAATAAAAAAGATCTATATAGTTTCTATGATCATCTGGTAACCAGAAAGTCTGCGCTTCAAATATATCTAGTCTTCCTATCATATTAAAGTATTTACATAGCCTGGAAATCTGCCATGTCAATTAAACCACTTACCTTGCAAATAGCCAGCCTCCTGAGGTAATCTTGCAAGACTGATATTTTGAATGGTGCATATGATTCCAATTTTAGTAATTATAGAGCTTTTAATAGAGAACTGAAAATGCTGGTATTAAAATTAAAAATGCTAATATTACATTAGTCAGGGTTTCAAACAGAAGTAGAACATAAAGTGAGACAAGAGACTGTACTTATGAGAGAGGCAACTAAAATCCTCTACACCCCTGGCACCCAAAATTAACTTCTCTGTAGTTTGAGTTATTTATACAGCTCCCAGGGACTCTTAACACTGATTGTCCTGAGTAGAGTTCAGTATCAGAAATACAACTTTTCAGTGGCCTTTCCTGTAAAGAAACAAAAAACACAACATAGTCTTGTAAAAATAAAGGGCAGTTTGCAGTGAAGCAGGGAACCCAGGGCTCTGTTTCAAGCATTCTATTGTCCTTTTTTCTCCTTAGTAAAGTCACTTTAGAGATCTTTCATATTCTGCATCATAGGGAAAGAGCCCTTTTCCTGAGAATCCTCATAAAAAGCATATAAAGACAGTTAAGATGGATCTAGCAAAGTACTTAGAACTCTGGAAAACACCTGTGAAATGCATTCATGTCAGTATTTTATGTAATAAAACTGTGAAATATCACAAGAGCTTCAAAATATTTCTAACAAAATCAGTCATAATTGTTACATTATGCAAAAGTGGGACTTGAATACCTGAGAATAATTTTTCAGGTCATGTGAATATCTGTAGTCTTACTGCTTCTGATTAGAATAACTATACCAAACCTATGATAAGGGCATAAGTTTGAGACTCAGACCTGGATTCCAAGTTTACCATCTTAGCTCCAAGTTTCACACAAATTACTCAATCTCAGTGAGTCATTGTTCCTCATTTGTCAAATGGTGCAACTCTAGTTATATCCCATGATTTGGGGGAAACTTAAATGAATGATTTATGTAAGGCACATTGTAAGGTACCTGGTACACAGTAGATGCACTGCAAATATTTGGTTATTAGAAGTGAAATTCTTCACTGACCTGTCAATATTCCAAATATCTAATGGAAGCAGAGAAATGAAAAATACAGGGTGTTTATAATTTGCTCTTCTGTAAGGTAAATATTAAAAGTTCCAATACCCAATTATTTTATTTTAAAATTCTTTTAATTTTTAACCTTTTAACAATTATATACATATTTAATATAAATGTACATTTACATTAAATATAAATCTATCTATCTATCATCTTAAACTTGGATGCTCTTAGCCATTCTAGTGATTAAACAAATTTTCACATTTCAGCCATCAGCACCTACTGCTGATAATGCCTTCTAACAATTTTGTTTCAGGAAAATAGCATTTATTTTACTACTACTAACTTGTGACCCTATCTTTAACAGTTAATACCTCAAAATCATGTTTATAATCATTAGGGATCAAAACTCCAGCTAAGTCATTTGAATTCATTTTTCAAATTGCTTCCTTCCCAGGCTTTCCAAAAGATATTAGTAAATGCTAAGTATCTCCCTTTACTAGCCAAACATTCTAACTACAGAACTCTGGAAACGTATTTAACATTCCAGATAGTACATTCTCTTCCCAGTCAAAATGATAAAATCATAGATTCCTTTTTATCTAATTTGCACTAGAAAACTATTAATTTTGTTCCAGTGAAAATATAAAGCATAAACGAATATTTATTGAGCTACTATGAGCTTACTACTGAAAAAGTTACATGTATTATCTCATTAAGCTTCAGATTCACTACTGTTTTCACACTTTTTCAGATAATGATACTTAAAGATGTGGTGAAATTGGCTCAACATCACACATCTATGCTATTGTAGACCTTGCAGTTGAAACTGAGGGTTCTAACCACAGTGTCTCTGCTTTTAAATACTTTCCATAAAAGCAAGAACTCTATACTGATTCCAGTGAGGTCTCTCTAAGAATGTCTTCTTTGATGACATATTCTTTTTTTTTTTTTTTTTTTTTTTCATATTCTTAACATTAATGTTTCTTCAGAATTATTATCTCAGCTGGATTCCTCTCACCCATTCATCCTTACCTCCCACACTCAATTTCAGTTTTTTTTTTATTACCTCAAATTTGCATAGTTTCTTCTCCTTTAGGTAGAAACCATGGTGGGTCTCAGTAACAATAATCAGTGTCTTATATGAGAAATGGTATAATAAAGAACTATCAATTTTTGTTGTGGAGCAAAGTAAAATAACAGATATAGAACATCTGACCTTTAATATTTTTAAAGGGCTATTGTGCGAAAAACAGATAGCAGAACTATAACCTATGGGAGGAGAATACAGGAATGAAGATTTTGGTTTAAACAAGAAATTTATTTTAAAGAGATGTATTAGTATTATCTAAATCAGAAATGAGCAGTCTTGGGAAGCAATGAGCTCTCTGTGGATCAGTTCATATTCTGGAAAGGAATAAGGTAATGATGTTACAGAAAGATGATCCAACAAAAGATGGGACTAAAAAAGATGCCAAAGATGAGCCTGTAGTTATATAGTTACGTCAGTTTCCTCCTGAATGTTAAGGATTGGTGGAAGATTAGAGCAGAAGAGGCCATAGAACATCCAGATTCCCAGATGAGAGGCATTGCACGGTGAAAAAATAAGCAGAACAGAATGGAGATTATGAAACGAAACTTCGGTGACTTGACAAATATACTTGACAGTAGACCATTTCCCTTTTCCAGCTCATACATCGACAGAATCTGGAATTACTTTTGTCATATCCTGCTACTCTTGAGCAATTTCCCATAGAGGCACCATAACTGAGCCTGTGATAGAGGCAACCCTTTTTTGCTTTACTTACAAAGCTTTTCCTTAGTGGGTTTTTCCTTGCTATGGAAAAGAAGAGCTTTGCTTCATAACGACTTATCTAAAATCCATTCTTTAAAGGCTTTATCAGCAGATAGTTGGCTACTAATTTTTCTCTTCTAAAATCACTTAATAATAAAAGGCCACAAAATTTATCTCTTGAGACATTTCTCAGGTTTTCTTGTCACTAAACTTATTTTACTCCTGAGCAGCGGTATTTTAAATTTGAAGATATTCATTGTGCTATTCAATGCAAATTTTTTCATCAGTTATATCATTAAACTTAAAGCTAAGAATAGATTTTATATTGACATGTAGTGATATTGACATGCTGAAAAGGCTATAGATTTAGCAACCAGAGGAACAAGAACTTTCTAATAAAAATCTGAAACTGGGAACAAGTGTTTTGTGAATATAACTTAGCATTGTACAGTATTTCCAATAAGCTGTCATTACAGACACCCAGAGGCCTAATTACAGTCTAAATTTTACAATCTAAAATTGCTAATATCATTCTATTTTCAATATTTTTTTCTTAGTAGTTTCAGATTGGACTGCTGGCTCCAAATGCATGCACTGACCTAATAATTTAAAGCCAGTGGAAATAATGATCATATAAAAAGCTTAATTTCAGGCATAAGTTAATAGAGAATAAGAAATGCAAAGAGAGGCACCAGGTGGTTCATAGGACCTTCAGGAAAAACAAATGAGATTTTATTAGGCTTACAGATATAATTTGTGTGTGTGTGTGTGTGTGTGTCAGGGGATAACAGGAGTGTTGACTTGAGTGGCTTATTAAACAGCCATGTTTAGCTCAGCAATATTTCTCATCACTCGGCTTTTTCATCTGCCAAGAAATGGGTACCATTTGCGTTTATGAACTGTGTGTAATTATAGTGATTCAGGTTTCAGTGTATAATGAATCTTCTATCACCGTCTGCTCTCTTGGTCTTTTATTTTTTGTTCCTGTAAGTGAAGTGGGACTGAAGAGAATTCTACTTTGACCCTGGCTGAAGAGTAGAATATGTATGTCTATAAAAATATTTAGAGTGTACATTTAAAAAATTTTTACTTGCATTTCCCTAGGTTTTATATTTGGTGATAAGAGGGTAAGTTGTCTGTATCATTCAAGATGGTATTTTTATACTTTATTTTTGTACTGATGGGTGAAGCAAAATAGAAACAAATCTGTATTTAACTTTAAGCAGCCGGGACTCTCTTAGGAAATGGAAAATAGGTTATGTTTTGTCTTATCATGTCATTCCTTTTAGGTTTCTCCCTCTACTGTTACCCTCAGCAACTTAGACTACAGTTCCATCTCTGTATTTACTTCCAGTTACACCATAATTGATACTGTTGGATGGAACCCTAGATCTCAATGTGTTCAATCCACTAATTTTTACAGCTGAGATCACTGAGTTTCTGATTTAAGAAACCAAGCAAAACTGGAATTAGTGCTCCTGACCCAGCCCTTTGATATGGTTGTTACAACTTTACCAGTTATCTTGTCCCCTTTTCCATTCTCCACTCTGATCCCTTTCTTTCTCTCCTTTTTTTTAACAAGAGAAAAAGGAACAAGTTTATTCACATGTATTCCTCATGTATACATGGGAGATACCCAGGGAAAAATGAGTCATTGTCTGTGATCCCTCTCTTCCTTAAAGCTATTCTAATCTCTGCCAATATAGTACACATTTTAGGAGTTAGTGGTATTTTGCCTCCGAGGGTCATTTAAATCAAAAAGAAACTCTACTTAAGGCATCTTAATTCAAAGGAATGAATCTCTGCTAATGGATTAGTGAATTTTCAGAAACCATCGTAGACATACACCAAAGGGTGAAACTTTTCTGTATGGGGATTTTTGGAGGGAGATTCTTACCCCAAATCCTGATATTTTTTGCCTTTATCTGCTTTTTTATTAATTACCCACCTGGGGAAGTGGAGTGATTTACTCTGCTAGATGAATTTGGAAAGAATGAATTAGGCATGTTCAGATTAGTTCCATTCTTTTTGTTTTGGGATACAACTGCCTGAGGAAGAAAGATTTTACCTGACAAATGGATATAGATGTCCTGGTCCAGTATAACATGTAACTGGAAGGGGAATTCTGCCTAATTCCTAGATTATACCCAGTGGTTCTCACACTAAACTTTGTCCTCCAAATTAATTTTTTCATCGTAAAATTGATGTTTTCAGTTTTATTTGCTTCTGTTTGTCAATTTGATAGGTGAAGAATGCTATCTCATTATGGTTTCTAGTTAGATTTTTTTGTAACTCTCAAATATAAATATTTAATCAAATATATTGCCTGTTTGTTTCCTTATGAGAATTGCTTTGTTATCCCCTTTTCCAATTTTTCTCTTCAGGCTCTCTTTTAAAAGTACTTTGAAAGAACTTTTGTTGATGATAGGAAAGTATTCTCATTGGGGGAGGGACAAGGAGTCGTTCTACTTGATGTTAGCATGTATCTGTATGAACATTTTCTCTCATTGTAAAATATTGAACAGAGCTGTGTTCAGTAAGGGGAGGGGGAAGAAGGACAAATAGACATTACTAAGAAAGAGATTGCTCCTTAACAATGTCTCAGTTAACTGGACAGAAACAACAGAATTTGATGTGAGGTGGCTAGAATACTGAAGATGTTAACCCAGAGGTGCTATAGAGCAAACATTTCTAACATTGATCTGATATACCCACACTCACCATGGAAGCCCTTTAAAAAAATCTTATGGAAATCCCATATATAACATATATAAATGAGTGGTCATGCTTTTGGAGTATGAGCTGGTAGATCCTTGTTCCCCTGACTTCCTTATATCTCCCCTTTCTGCCTTCTTCATGTAGCCAATAATGCAACCAAGAAGAACTTTAGGATTGCTGAGAAAGAGCCCACTGCAGTAGAAGGACATATTTGCTTGTGAATTAGCTCCTGAATGGTCAGTTATGTAATCACTTTGCCCCCAAACAAGTGTCTCTGTGGACATCCTTTCCTTGGGCCTGACCATAATTCATTAGATTAGACTCTCTTCAGAGTCCCCAATTCTAAGCTTGATACTATTGGTGACTCCCATTTCATTATATTTTGAAAATTGTCAACATAGAAACTTTTCTCATGAATACCATGAAGGTTCTTAGGAAGAAAGATCTTTTCTTTATAAAAATATTACTGGTATGCTATAAAATTTGAATGCAAAGTTTGGGAGGGTAATTTTCTGGCTAAGACTTATTCAGCTACACTGAGTCAAGTTCATACATCTTTTTCCTCTAAATTACAATATTCTACCCCAACCCCCAAAGCCTAAAAGAAAAAACTTTGAAGAAGCTATATAGCCTTATTGAAATATGAAGCATTCACATGTACTTCTAGCCTTTCTTAAAGATACAGAAAAAGTCATGGGCTCTGATTGCTAGCTTCAGAATCTTTGACATTTCATAATGAAAATTTATATGTATAAAGATTCCAGCTATTTGGAGACTTACATTTTAAAAGAATTTCTACTTTTTTTAGGCCCTGTAACTGTTTTTAGTCAAGAGAAAGAAAAAATGTTTGACTGAAAACATTTAGTGACAGTGTTGTGATAGGAGCCAAAATGTCTCCAGTTGACCTTATTCATAGGAAAAGAACTTTGTTTTAAGACACTTGGAGCTCTGTTTGCAAAAATGGCTTGCTAGCGGATATTTTTGTTCTCTCTCTATTACACTAATGGGTAAAGGCATTCTGGTAAGTTACTGTAGCCATATAGGGTTCATGCCAGAACGGATGCCAGAGCTCTACTCTTTCTTAAGGGATACTTATGGACACCATTACAACATATTTTACAGGAAAACTACCTTGCCTCTGGAATATACTGTAGCCCCTATTCTCTGCATTTTGGCTCACTACAACAATTTCTCCTAGAAACGTCTCAGTTTCAGTAAAGCTGAAACTTTACTGAAAAAGTTTGGAAACTTCTTTGGGGTCTTTCTCTCTTATATCTACTCCTCTGCTGCTTTTCCTTCCTTTCTGGTAATCCGTTTTCTTCATTCTTTCTGTCTGTAGAAAACATGCTTTAAAGATGATCAGATCTGAGCTCAAATTTTATCTTGGTCACCGATAAAAATGTGGTCAGGAAAAATTATTTGGTTTCTGAAGCCTCTCTGCTTCCTCATATGGAAAATGGAGATAGTATACACTCAATCAGCTCAGTTCTCTGTAGTATATGGGGCAGTTATCAATAGGGAAAAGCTTGGAATTTCCAGCTTAGTTCTTAATATTTTGAAGAACTATATAATTGCTTCCTATAATTACAAGTACCTAAGCAGCATATAGAGCAAAAATTATAATTAGATTGGCCCATTACATCTTTGCCACTACCAACAGAAGAGATTTTTATGTATATAAATGCAACCCTGAACTTCCAAATAGGTAGCCAAGCTTTGGTCCCATCACTAAACTCCAAAACTTGATAAATGGCAGATCCTGAAAACTTGATAAATGCTCCATTTCAAAGTGCCCGTTTTCACTTGAACTTTGAAATGGAGCAGGATCTCATTTTTTTTTTAATTTTTATTTTTTTAAAAATTATTTACATATTTACTTAATTGAAGTACATTGACTTACAGTGTTATATTAGTTTCAGGTGTACAAAACAGTGATTTGATATTTTAATACATTACAAAATGATCACCAAGGTAAGTCTAGTTACCATCTGTCACGATACAAAGCTATTACAATATTAGTGACTATGCTTCCTTCTTGATTTAAAAAGTTCAGGGCTCTTCTAACTGTATGAATTCCAGGTTCATCTCTTACAAATAACCTACCCGTAGAACTTAAAAGAACATGGGTAGGACTTCCCTGGTGGTGCAGTGGTTGAGAATCCACCTTCCAATGCAGGGGACATGGGTTAGATCCCTGTTCCGGGAAGATCCCACGTGCTGTGGAGCCACTAAGCCCGTGTGCTGCAACTACTAAGCCTGTGCTCTGCAGCCCGCGAGCCACAACTCCTGAGCCTGCATACTGCAACTACTGATCCTGTGTGCCTGGAACCTATGCTCCGCAACAAGAGAAGCCACCACAATTAGAAGCCTGAGTATTGCAGCGTAGAGTGGCCCCCGCTTGCCGCAACTAGAGAAAGCCCGCACGCAGCAATGAAGACCCAACACAACCAAAAATAAATAAAAATATGTACATATAAAAAAAAAAAGAGCATGGGTAGAATTCACCATTTCATACTGATCAACCTAGGAAAAAACAGTTAAAGTGTTTCCTGGATGGGTTCCTAACTCTATGACATTTCTGTTAAATCAGTAATTCTCAAATTTATGTGTAAGTGAAAAGCATACAGAAATTTTAAAGTGCAGATTTCTGAATCCCACCCTTGGAGAATCTGATTTTGTAGCTCTCGAGAACAGCTTAGGACTGCATTTTTACAATGCATTTTAGCAGTCCTAATATAAGTAGTCCTTGGACTTTACTAAAAAACTTTGCCCTGCACCCCACCTTATAAATAAATTATACAAGTGCTTCTTGGGGGCTGCTACGCAGTAGAGTCTAGTGAGATAGTTGCAATTTCTTGTGCCGAGAGAAAGAAATCTAATTAAGAAATGTAAATTCTTCTTCCTGCTGAGAGAATATGAGCCAATAAAAATATGAATTTCTTTATGTTGCATGGAAGCTTCTGGGAGCCCATAAAGGGTGAGCAGTCCTTGCCAAGCAGCTGGACTGTCATCACCTTCTCTGGCTTTTATGGGAGAAGATGAGGCACTTTTGGCACTTTCCTGAAAACAATCTCTTCGAAAGAGTTGCTGTACAGGCTGCGAGGCTCTCTATTTTAATGCTTGATATCCATAATTAACTATTTAGAATGAAGGGTAGTGTTAAAATATGTAATGAGTGCAATTTTTGATTAGGATAATTATCTGATTTCTAATTGCACCCTCCTCTCTACAATACATTTGTGCAGAAAAGCTGGTGGTTGGGGGTGAGGAAAAGGTTGTTCAGTAACATTGGAGGGAACTACTTGGTGCTTTAAAGAAGAGAGACCAGTTCTAACCACTACTAATGCTCCAACACAGTTGTTTGACCCTGAATCAGGTCACAGTACAGGGCTGAAGCCCATGAGCTACTGCTGAAAATGGCATAAAGGAAAAAGAAAAAGAAAAAAGTAACTTGTACACTGTTGGTGGGAATGTAACTTGGTGCAGCCACTATGGAAAACAGTATGGAGGTTTCTCAAAAAACTAAAAATAGAACTACCATATGACCCAGCAATCCCACTACTGGGTATATGTCTAGAAAAAATGAAAATTCTACTTTGAAAAGATACATGCACCCCAATGTTTGCAGCAGCACTATTTACAGTAGCCAGGATATGGAAGCAACCCAAGTATCCATCAACAGATGATGTATTATTGGGCGGAGGGATAAATTAGGAGGTTGGGATTAACATATACACAATACTGTATATAAAATAGATAACCAAAAAGGACCTACTGTATAGCACGGGGAACTATACTCAATATTTTGCAATAACCTATAAGGGAAGAGAATCGGAAGATACTCTCATATATATATATATATATATATATATATATATATATATAACTGAATCACTGCTATACACCTGAAACTAACACAATACTTTAAATCAACTATGCTTCAATTAAAAATAAAACAGATGAATGGATTAAGAAGATGTGATACACACACACACACACACACACACACACCATGGAATATATTAGCCATAAAAAAGAATGAAATTCTGCCATTTGCAGCAACGTGGAAGTACCCACAGAATATTATGCTTAGTGAAAGAAGTCAGACAAAGATAAACACTGTATGATGTCACTTATATATAGCATCTAAAAAATAATACAAATGAATGTATATGCAAAGCAGAAACAGACTCACAAATATAGAAAACAAACTTGTGGTTACCGAAGGGGAGAGAGAAGGGGGAGGGACAAATTAGGGTTATGGGATTAACAGATCAAACTATATATAAAATTGATAAGCAACAATTATATATTCTATAGCCCAGGGAATTATAACAATTATCTTGTAATAACCTATGATGGAGTATAATCTGCAAAAATACTGAATCAGTGTGCTGTACAACTGAAGCTAATATAATATTGTAACTCAACTATACGTCAATAAATAAAAGTAAGTGGGACTTTGATTTCAGAGATTCTATTGCCTTGATATGTCCATGAAAGCAGAGTCAGGTTAGGGAGATGTTTTTATTTGAAGTGGTCCTTTCATTTGGTTTTCTGAGAGGATTCTATGTGATCCTGGCTGAATCCTCCCCACCACTTCAAATACTGTCTTCTTTCCCATTTTGCTGTTACATTTATTTTTTAATTAATTAATTAATCTTATTTTTGGCTGCGTCAGGTCTTAGTCATGGCATGTGGGATCTTCTGTTGTGGTGTGTGGGCTCCTCACTGGCCGGGTGGGCTTCTCTCTAGTTGTGGCATGCAGGCTCCAGAGCTTGCAGGCTCCAGAGCACGTGGGTTCTATAGTGCAGCATGCGGGCTCTCTAGTTGTGGCCCGTGTGCTCAGTAGTTACGGTGCGCCGGCTTAGTTGCCCTGTGGCATGTGGGATCTTAGTTCCCCGACCAAGGATCAACCTGCATCCCCTGCATTGGAAGGTGGATTTTTAACTACTGGACCACCAGGGAAGTCCCTAGTGAAATTGTTCAGGTAACCTTTTCAAGAAAATTCCTGGTTATGTTTCCTTCCTTGTGCCTCAGCTTTTGTAAATTCAATTTCTAACTCAAAGATTCTAAATCCATATAAATTGCATCCTGTATAAGTAAATATATATTATTCAAGACAGATCCCAAAGCAGCATCCTCTATACCCCTTCTCTCTGTTTTTCATTATGTTCCTGATTATTGATTTAAAGAATGCTATTTGGGGAAAACTAATGTGCTTTAGGATTAACAGCAATTCCCTTTGTACACCAAGCCTGTTAAAAATGCATTTCTAGGAGTCCAGTATGAGCTATACCAGAAAGTCTGAGCTTTTGCTTCCTGTGTGGAGAGAATTCTAGGTTCCTATCTTCAAGGATTGCTTTATTGAACACAGAAGAAACAACTAAAGTAGAGATTCCCAGAACGACTGTAAATTAATCATTGAATTTAGAATACCATTTTCCAATGATTTTCAATCATTGAACAGACTTAGTAAGTACAAATACAACTCAATTCTTGGTTTATCTTAGCCATTTGAAGATATTCATAGGTTTAAAATTTAATGTTTTCTTTCATTTATAGTGAATTTATTGTTGGCAGAAAATGCATGAGAGTCCAGCCTTGGAGAATTAAGTCTCCTGTTCCCTACATAATGGATCTAGCACACGTGGTTAGCTATTTAGGATTCACTAGTGCTGCTCTGCCAGTCTACATTAGACATTATTTGGTAGTGCCACAAGAAGTGAGTATATATTAAACTTTGCAAAGCATTTCAAACCATCTTGTGTCAGGACCTTGTTTAGGGAAGGAAAGCTAAGAATTTGGCTAAAACTCCTTACTATGGTATAAGGATTGAATGCCTTAGGACGTTGCTTCAACCATAATATCTGACCTCTTTTGTCCTTTAGGTTAAGGCCCATTTTCTAGCTTAATGACTCTATATACCCTTCTGTATGGGCTCTAGTCTGTGACATATTGCTGATTTCTGTAAGCATCCATAAGCGTATTCTCCCTGCTATGCTGTTTCCTGTGGAGGAATCTTACAATGTAAAAGTAAGAAAATCCCACCCTTCCTGAGGTCCAGAGTGGTGCTGTTGCTTGCCTAAGGCCACATCCTTAGTTTGTGAAAGGGCAGAGACTTAAATTCAGATCTTAGGAAAAAGAAGTAAGGTAAAGTTCAGCCAAAGTTTGTAATATGTGACTTACACTTAAAGCTTCCATTGATTTCTTCTGGAAAGGAAGAAGGGAGTGTTTATGGAGCACATGGATTCTAAGTCAGGCAAACCTGGGTTCAAATTCTGTCCTCCACTTAATAGCTAACGGATTTTGGGGAAACCACTAAACCTCCCCAAGCCACATTATTATCATTTATAAAAGGGGAATAATAATATTAAACTTTATAAGGATTTGCAATGCTGTTTATAAAGAGGTTGACAGACTGCTTACCCAATGTGAAATTTAGTGAAGGCTCATCTATAAAACCTAATCTGTCTCTACTATACCATACATCTTTCGCATTGACAGCATCACTATGCCTGCCATTGCATATTTCCCCATCCACTCTAATGATAGTAGCAGGACACTTTCTATTATGAGACATCAAAATTCCCAACTTGGGGGATTACTTTGGCCAATATAGTTAGAAAGGTAAAGAAACATGCCATTATATATTTGTAAAGTAGGATATAAAATGAAATCATTGAAAGTCTACTTGTTTATCTTTAGGGGACAATGGTGATTCTTTTTTCTTCCCAAGTAATAGATTGTTATATATTTAATTGCTATTTTGAGAAAGGTGCTCCTCCAAATGGGCATTAGGGAAATAGGACAGATTTTAATTAAACCATTTAGCACATACTGAGTAACCCCACCAGGAGGCACGATAAAGGTATGTTTAATTGGCCTAGAAAGATGGTAGCAATGTGAGAATTTTAAATACAAAGTTAACTACAGAGATAATTCTACATCTATCTCCTAATCAACAGCATGAGAAATTATTGAAAATTTTAAAGGATAGGTTGACTTTCTTCCAATTTGTCCCTCCCAAAACTTTCTCCAGGGTGTGCCTGTATGTTCTATTTTGTGGATCGTTCTACATAAGGAAGAAGCTGCTTTATTCCTAAGGCTATCTGGCAGCATGTTTTCCTCCAATACTTTGTATAGTGTGTCTGATAGAGTTTTTCATTTTCTTATTCCTTTCATTCTTCTCTCTATCCAGTCTCCTAATTAACACTTTTCTAAATGTCAGTGCAAGCACATGGGCACATGAAAACTGGGTGACAAGTCTGGGTTGTGTGTCTGCCATGCATCTGTTTGTCATCATCAGGCACTGTAATAGGTTGGAAGATCAGGTGGACTGGTAAGAGAATGGGGAAGCTTTAGGACCAATTGCAGGGCAAACAGCTAGACAGCAGAATAACTAGTTGAAGTCAGCTAGGTTTTGAGGTATGAAAACCAGAAGGCCACAGAGATAAAGTAAAAGAGCAGTAGAATTGAGAGAGGTAAACAAAAACCAGTTCAGCTCCATTTAACCAGTATATAGAGATTGGCCATTAAATGCCGAGGTTTGTGATAGATTATAATACCTTTGGATAAACTTTGGAAGGCAAAGGTAAAGTACACCTACACTTGTTCTTCTGAGAGATATTATTGACTACCAGAGGAGACATGTACATGAACAGATTATATTGAAAAAGAATGGAAAGTCCTGTGATAGAGGTTTGTATAAGGTATCAGGAAGGCACATGAGATGACCACCTGTTCCACTGTTCTTTGATTTTTACTTTTATGATTATTGTTATTTTGGGGATAATAAAAACTTTACAACATCATTCTTTTATCTGAGGCTTTTTTAGCAAGAGTGTTCTCAATATGGGCATTTCCATGTCAAAAAAAAAAAAAACTTCAAAAACCTTGCCATTTTTAGTTCTATTTTCCATACATTTTAGTTTTTATTTTATAGCTTCCCTCTTTTTATTTTTATCTTCATTTTCCTTTCTTTTGTATTTTCAATATAATCTCCCAATTCACATATTTATTATTAAATTGTATTATCCTCTTTTACCTGCTTTTATAGTCATGATTTCCATCAGTTTTAAAATAAGATTTCTTATTCTTGCTTATATTGTTAATATCTTCACTCATCTCCTAATGGATGACACTTATTTTAAATTATTGATCCATCCATTCCAATGTTCATATGGTTTATTCAGTTTGTGTTTTTCTTTCATGGTCCTTGCAATCCTTATGTACCTAACTATCTTCCCTGAGTGTTCATTTTATCCTGATGTTATAGCTACTCTGTCTGGTAATGTATATTTTGTGAGCCTAAGGCTGGGCTCTCCTCTGTGTATGCTCAGGCAAATTTGGAGAGAGTTGGGGCTCAGTGCCTGAGCAGAGAGTCTAGGAGTCCAAAGTTTCTCTTTGCTTACCTTCTACCAGGCAACTCTGATTTATCTTTAACATCTTAGGAAGAAGCAGCATTGAGAGGTTATGTGTCTCGTTTGTTATACACAATCTTGGAGTTTAGAGGGTGAGGGGATAGAGAAGAGATGGCTGAGTGGGGCTTGTCTCTTCACACAAATAAGACATTTAAACTGCACTAGTATTGTCCAGGTAACAGTTCAGTGGCCTGACCTGAACCAACAGTTGGTGACCTTGGAAGCAAATTCTTACTCAGACTTCCAAATGAGACCATGCAGCAGCTGATACCTTATTTGCACCTTGTAAGACCCTAAACAGAGGACCCAATAAAGTCATGTCAGGACTCCTAATCCACAGAAACTGTGAGATAATAAATGTATGTTGTTTTTTAAGTCTCTAAGTTTGTGGTAGTTTGTTACACAGAAATAGATATAACTGATGCAGTCAGTATTCCTCCCAGAGGGGATGGCATGTAAAGGAAGAAGAGATATGAAAAAGCATGGCTGTCTTGTAAATGTTTAAGTAACTTGATATAGCTAAACCACAGGAGACATCTATATTCATCAGTGATACTGGTCTGTAATTTTCTTTTTTGTGATGTCTTTGGTTTTGATATTAGGGTGATGCTGACCTCTTAGAGTGAGTTCAGAAGCATTCCTTCCTCTGTGATTTTTTGAAATAGTTTGAGAAGGATAGGTGTTAACTCTTCTCTACATGTTTGGCAGAATTCACCTGTGAAGCCACCTGGTCCTAGACTTTTGTTTCTTGGGAGCTTGTTTGTTTGTTTTAATTGCCGATTCAGTTTCATTACTGGTAATTGTTATATTCACATTTTCTATTTATTCCTGATTCAGTCTTGGGAGATTATGCCTTTCTAGGAAAGATTGTCCATTTCTTTTACGTTGTCCATTTTATTGGTGTATAATTGTTTATAATAATCTCTTATGATCTTCTATATTTCTGTGTTGGTTGTAACTTGTCTTTCACTTCTGATTTTATTTATTTGGGCCCACTCTCCTTTTCTAGATGAGTCTGGCTAAAGGTTTATCAACTTCATCTTTTTAAAGAACCAGCTCATAGTTTCACTTATCTTTTTTTAATTGCTCTTTAAATTCTCTATGTCATTTATTTCTGCTCTGATCTTCATTATTTCTTTCCTTCTATGAACTCTGGGTTTTTTGTGTTCTTTTTCTTGTTCCTTTAGCCATAATATTAGATTGTTCCTTTGAGATTTTTCTTGTTTTATGAGGTAGGATTGCACTGCTAGTTTTAAACTTCCTTCTTAGGATGCTTTTGCTGTGTCCCATTGACTTTGGATTGTTATGTTTCCATTTTCATTTGTCTACAGGTATTTTTCATTTCCTCTTGTATTTCTTCAGTGACCCACTGGTTGCTTAGTAGCATATTGTTTAGCCTCCATGTGTTTGTGGTTTTTGCAGTTTTTTCTGAAGTTGATTTCTAGTCTCATACCATTGTGGTCCTGAAAGATGCTTGATGTGATTTCAATCTTAAATTTACTGAGATTCGTTTGGTGGCCTAGCAGCATGTGGTCTATCCTGGAGAACGTTCCGTGTGCACTTGAAAAGAATGTGTATTCTGCTGTTTTGGGATGAAATGTTTTATGTATATCTGTTAATTCCGTCTGGTCTAATGTATCATTTAAGGCCAATGTTTACCTACTGATTTTCTGTCTAGTTGATGCCCATTGATATAAGTGGGGTGCTAATGTCCCTACTGCTATTGTGTTACTGTCAATTTTTCCCCTTATGTTTGTTAATATTTGCTTTATGTAATAGGTGCTCCTGTGTTGGTGTATATTTATTTACAATTATTATATCTTCTTGTTGGATTGATTCTTCACTTGATCTTAGCCAAAAGGCCGAGAAGCTATGGATTGATTCTTTTATCACTATGTAATGTCCTTCTTTTCTTGTTGCAGTCCTGTTTGAAAATCAATTTTGTCTAGTATAAGTATTGCTACTACAGCTTTTTTTGGTTTCAGTTTGCATGGGATAACTTTTTTTACCCCTTCACTTTCAGTCTATGAGTCTTTAGAGCTGAAGTGAGTTTCTTGTGGGCAGCATATATATGGGTCTTGTTTTTTGCTCATTCAGCCACTCTGTGTCTTTTGATTGGAACACTTAGTCCATTTACATTTGAAGTAATTATTGATAGATATATATTTATTGCCATTTTGTTAATTGTTTTCTGGTTGTCTTTGTAGTTATTTTTTGTTCCATTCTTCTTCTTTTGCTCTCTTCACTTGTGATTTGATGACTATATTTAATGTTATGTTTGTATTCCTTTCTAGTTTTTTGTGTGTATCTGCCATAGGCTTTTGGTTTGTGGTTACCATGAGGTTCGTTTATGACAACTAAAACATATATGATTATTTTAAGTGTGTTTATATGATATCATACATTTATGATTATTTTAAGTTGATGATCTCTTAAGTTCAAATGCTTTCTTACAACCCCACATTTTTACTCTCTTCTCCCACACGTTTAATGTTTTTGATGTCATATTTTACATCTTATTTTGTGTATTCCTGAATTACTTTTTGTGAATATACATGATTTACTACTTTTGTCTTTTAACCTTCCTTTATAAGGGGTTGATCCACTACCTTTATTATATGTTTGCCTTTGCCATGAGATTTTGTTCCTTTCATAATTTTTATATTTCTACTTGTGCCTTTTCTTTTTAGGGAAGTCCCTTTAACATTTTTTGTAAAGCTGGTCTGGTGGTGGAGAACTCTTAGTTTTTCTTGTCTGTAGAACTCTTTATCTCTCCTTCAAATCTGAATGATTACCTTGCCAGGTTGAGTATTCTTGGTTGTAGGTTTTTTTCCTTTCCTTCCTATCACTTTGAGTATATCATGCCACTCCCTCCTGGCCTACAGAGTTTCTGCTGAAATATCAGCTGGCATTCTTATGGGATTTTCCTTCTACCTACCTAGGTGTTTTCTCTTGCTGCTTTAAAGATTTTCTCTTTAATTTTTGCTGTTTTGATTATAATGTGTTTTGGTGTGTACCTCTTTGGGTTCATCTTGCTTGGGACTCTCTGTGATTTCTAGACCTGGATGTCAATTTCTTTTCCCATTAGGGAAGTTTTCAGTTATTATTTTCTTTAAATAAGTTCTCTGTCCCTTTCTCTCTCTCTTTTCCTTCTGGGATCCCTGTAAGGCAAATGTTGGTATGCTTGAAGTTGTCCCAAAAGTCTCAAACTCTTCTCATTTTAAAAATTGATTTTCATTTTTCTGTTCATTTTGGGTAGTTTCTACTACTTTTTCTTCCAGTTTGCTGATCTGTTTCTCTGTATCATCTAATCTACTGTTGATTCCCTCTAGTATATTTTTTATTCCAGTTTTGTATCCTTCATCCCTGTTTGGTTCTTCTTTATGTTTTATAACCTTTTGTTGAAATTTTGACTATGTTCATCCATTCTTCTCTCAAGTTTGGTGAGCATTTGTATGATCATTGTCTTGAAATCTGTATCAAATAGCTTGCTTATATTTACTTCATTTAGTTCTTTTTGTGAAGTTTTGTCTTGTTCCTTTGTTTGGAACATATCCCTCTGTCTCCTCATTTTGCCTAATTGTCTATATTAATTTATGTCTTAGGTCGGTTGATTTTGTCTCTCGATCTTGGAGAAGTGGCCTTAAGTAGGAAATGTCCTACGGGACCCAGCAGCATGCTCCCCTGTGGTTACCAGGCCTGTAGAGTGACCCCTGTGTGAGCTGCATGAGCCCTTCTGCTACAGTGGGGCTGAACAGTGTGGGTGCCCTGGTGGGAAGGGCTAGTTGGCCCTGGCCTGGTTGGCTGTGAGGAACTGCCTCTTGTGGTGGCTGCGGGCCCACTGGTGGGTGAGATAGGCTTCCCTTGCAGTTTGCTGTGTGGCCTGGGGAGTGCGGGGCTGCTGTGGGCCCACTGGTGGATGGGTAAGCCCCTAGTGCTAATAGGCTAAAGGGAGGACTTTAAAATGGCACTTTGCATTTGCCAGCACTAGTGTCCTTCGGATAGTGTGAGCTCCCTAAAATGGCTGTTGCTAGTGTCCTTGTCCCCAGAGAGAGTCCCAGTTTCCTCCTGCCTCTCTAGAAAGCTCTGCAGTATCAGAAAGTGGGTTTGACCCAGCCTTCCTTAAAACTACATCCACTGTGCTGTGACTCAGAGTATGTGAGATTTTGTGCCTTCCCTTTAAGAATGAAGCCTCTGATTCCCATAGCTCACTGATTCTCCCAAATGTAAGCCCTGCTAGTTTTCAAAGCCAGACGTTTTGGGGGCTTGTCTTCCTGGTTCAGGACCCCTGGGCTGGAGAGCTTGATGTGGAGCTCAGACCTCTCATTCCTTGGAGAGAACCTCTATAATTGCGTATTTGTCCTGTCTGTGGGTCGCCTACTCAGGAGTGTGGGTTTTGACTATACTGCATCTCCACCCCTCCTATCAGTTTTGTTGTGGTTCCTTCTTTACATCTTAGGTGTGGAAAATCTTTTCTGCTAGTCTTCAGGTCATTCGCAAAGATAGTTTCTCTGTAAGTAGTTGTAATTTTGGTGTGCTGGTGGAAGGAGGTGAGCTCAGTCTTCCAATTCTACCACCTTGGCCACACCTCAGTGCTATGCTTTTTAAAAAACTGATAAGAGAGGGCAAACATTTTGTTTGGCTAATAAAATGAGAGTTAAAATTCAAGGAAGAGAAATCAGCATGCCAAACCTAATTGAAGAGAACATTCTTTTTTCCCATTGTCATGTGGAAAGGTAATATTTAAACATTTTCAGGGTCAATTGCTCATTTTTGCTTGAATAAGAGGCAGCAAAATTAGAAAACTGTGAGTCAAAAAACAAAAGGAGGAAGGCATAACTTTGCTTGTGAGTACTGTAAATACTGTAGCAAAATGGAAACTAGAACAGAGGTATAGAAAGACTGAAGGAACCACAGTGATAAAATAAATTATTAATAGAAAATACTTTATGCTCATCTCATTAATAGTATTCAGATCTGTGACCTACTTAGACAGAAATAGGTTCTCTCTCTTAGTGTTCAGAACCTCTTAAATGGACTAGGGCAAGTATATCTAGGGGTAGATTTCCTTCAGTAAATCATTTAAGTTGCATGTTGTGCCTGCAATTAAAAGATAAGTGAGGAATACATTCATAATTTATGCTGTTTAGGAATCCTTATAGAAGCTTGTTTTCCTACTGCTAAGTTTATATGCCTTCACCATCTGTGGTTCTCAATTTCGAGAAGCCATGTTAATTCTGACAAAGTGGCTGGATTGGCAGATCAATCTGAGAGCGAACCTGGAGAATTAACTACTTTGGAAAGGTAATTTAAAACAAAATCCACCTTTAAAAGTGAGTGTCCCCTTTGGTTTATAGGTTTCAATAGAGGGCAGACCTACATATTGCAAGCATTCCCTTTGGTTTGCCAACAGCAGGAAAGACTAAGGCCAAAACCCAAGAGGATATGACTTAGACAGGAATGAGCATATGGCTCTCAAAGTTTTAGTCACGAAGAAAGGAAAATATAGTTGCAGCTAGTGGATAAACAGTTCTGTTTTATAAAAATCTCTGATCAGTTTAAACAGTTATAAATCTGGTTAAAAAATGTCAGCAACTCAAAGGAACAAATCAGTTTGCACGCTAAACAAAACAAAACCACCCAAGGAGAAGTGAAACTAATAGGAAAATAAAAGCAATGGAACAATTTGGTGCAGTAATCTCCTATAAATTAGGATATCTGAATATGAAATATTTTATCAGGATCTGTGTTAGTGTTAAGAGGCAGGAGTTCGTTCAGGTATCAAGGCTAAAAGTGGTCTCACATGGTCATTGCTGATAATATTAAAAGTTCTCAAGTTTTAAGGAAATAATTTGTCATGCAATCTTGGGGCATCAAATGATTCACATTATATTGGAATTTTCATGCTAAAATGGACAATTCCTAGGTGATTTTTTCCGATTTTCAATAGAAGAGTGTAAGTCTCTATTTTTAAATAAGGGTGAAGTGCAAATTGTCCTTATAAGAAGATGTAAAGTGTTTCCAGTTTTCATAATATTGTTATTCTATTGCCTGATTATACATGTTAGGAATCTTTGGCCGATCTGTTATCCACTTGTAAAAAGTTAAAAGTTCAATAATAGAATATGCAGTATTCCTGATTGTGCTAATCAAATAAACTTAAGAGAATTTGATACACATTCGTTTAACAAAACTTTAAGCAAGTTTAGACAGTCATTAAGCAAATATGTAAATAACACCTACTCTGGACTAGGTAGGCATTGTTAATATGTGAAGCTGTAAACTTAAACTTTCTTACATATTTACTGGCATGTCTCTGGTCATGCCTTAATTTCATAGATTGCACCCTTCCTTCCTCCCTTCTTTCCTTCTTCCTTTTCCCTTCCTTTCTTCCTTCCTTATCAAATATATTTTAAGTTTCTTTTATATGGCCAGGCATGGATGAATGAAATGTGGGCTTGGTCATCTCAAAACTCACAGAAGTGGGAGCTGATATGTAAACACCACTGTATGATAACAAAAATCTGAAAGTTTGACTCACAAAGTAAAATATTAGCCACAGACTAAAAGCAAGAGGTTATATAAGTTATACTCTTCTTTATTAAATACTGTGTTAAGTGTTCTAGGTTGAAATATGCCAAAATGAGTAAGTCAACCCTACCCACAAGGAATACATAAGCAGTAAAAGGGAGATGATATGAATACAGATGTTAAAATAGGGGTATGTATATAAAAAATTTTTCAAGGGTATTGAACAAATGGCCGTATATGTATTGTCTCAAAACAACATGCGTTTATTATTTTACAGTCTGTAATTCAGAAGTTTGGCATGGGTCTTCCTAAGCTAAGATCAAGGCATTGTCAGGGCTCTGTTCTGTTATGGAGGCTATAGAGGATAATCTGTTTCCTTTTCTTATATAACTTCTAGATGCTATCCTCATTCCTTTGCTTGTGGTCCCCCTTTTCCATCTTCAAAGCCATTAAAACTGCAACTCTACAGATGCAATGTTCTGTAGTTGTGTCTCCCTCTGACTTTCTTCTTCTTCTTTTTAAAAAATTTTTATTGGAGTATAGTTGATTTACAATGTTCTGTTAGTTTCAGGTGTACAGCAAAGTGAATCAATTATACATTACTTTCTTCTGCTTTTAAGGACCCTTGGAATTACACTGGATGTAGCTGGATAATCCAAAGAAATCTCCCTTAATTCCATCTGCAGTCAAAATTGCCCTTTGCTATGTAACCAAAAATATTCACAGGCTCTGGAAGCTAGGATATGAACATCTCTGATATCACAGTGCTATCAAAATTCAGTAGAAATTCAGATTGAGATAATGTATATAAAATACTCTGTAAAATATAAGGGGTGATGCTAATATTAAGTGTTATAGTAGCAGGTTGCTATCCTTTGGTTTGGCTGTGCAGCCTATGCAGGCCTGTGAAGTTAGGTCACACTTCCCTTTTCTTCTCTACTCCTTCTGAGTCTCTAGTTACTATGTTTGACTTGCCTATTTCCAAGAGTTTATTTTGGTACAGAAAGGTGCTACTTTGGTAGTTTAAAGTCAGGCTTATTTCCCTATGTAGGGAAAACGGAACCATTTTCCTCTGCTCTAGGCATATTAATCCTGATATATAGATTTATCTACATTCCCTGATTTTTATGAGTCCCAGAATCACTATGGATAGAAACTTAACCCTGTTCACAGCTGTGATTCAGACAAATGAAGACATGTCTGATAGGCTATGAGTAAGGATGCATGATTGACATTAAGAATCCCGGTTTAAAGGAGGGAAGTGCCTATTCCAGTTTTTTCTCCACTCCACAGCTCCCGTGAAAAATCACCACAATTGGAAATATTTTTCTCATCTGTTAATTCACCTTGAGCAGGAAATCTGAGAAGGCATAAGAAAAAAAGCTCCTGATTATAACATAAGTTATATTTTAACTTTTCCTGATAGGTTCTAAATTGCCTGAACAATAGAGTGATACTTGGTGAAAAACTGAGTCATAGGGGAGGGGCCATCCAAAACATTGTTGGAATACTATCACCCTTTCTACAGGCTTAAAACGAACTAACTAATTAACTAACTAACTAAGGCCCAAGACACTGCCCATTAGATGGTAAATGAGGAATTTTACAATTATTTAGTTAGGGAGGAGAAGCAAAGGAAATAAAGTAAAGGATGACAGTTTTTGAGCTTAAAAGTTACTAGAGCTAGGCTTTCAGAAGTTGAACTTGCAACAACTTGTAGGATGGATTGGGGAAGGCTGGTAGTGCATAGAAAATGATTGAAGTGCTTCCAATTCTATGCTACTACAATGCCATGGTTGAATCCTTGTATATATAACTGTGTATAAGTATATGATTGATGATTCTGTTTATACATATATGTGTGTGTGTGTGTGTGTATATGTGTATATATATGTGTATGTCTTCCTCTCACTGAGACTGGAACGAAGATTTGCATATAATAGGCACCCCTTTAAACTTTACTCATTAACTGAACATGCGGCTGATTGCTTGAATTGTTTCAGACCAGGGCAAACTCATAGGACAGCTGTAATAAAACCTTTCAACCACAACAGAATCAGAATAGAACCAACCTTTAGAGATAGAGGAAGATGATCCCATTTGTCTACTGGTTGTAAAGTAGATTAACCTTAGATAAAGTATAATTTTGTGCATTAGTTAGGATGGAAACTTCATGTAGGAGAAAGAACAATGGCTTTGGTGTCAGAAACAGTGAGTTAAATTCCCACCTTTACTCATTACTAGAACAATGACGGTGAACAAGTTTCTTTATCTCTTTGAACTTTGATTTCCTAAGTAAAGGAGCACGATATTTGGATGACATCGGTGAAAAAAAGCACTGTACAGGGCATGCACAATCACATTTGAGAAACTCTAGATATTCTTGAACCAGAAAATAAGGATTTGTGATGTTTGAATTATTCCAATTATGTTTGAAAGGATTATGTGCCGAAGACCACTAATTGTGATCATATTCCCTTTCTGTGTGTGGCATCGGAGAAGCTGGAGCAAAAGATCCAACGAGGAGTTTAACAATAAGCCTCCTGGCTTCTAACCTCAATGAGGTTATGTTGTGATTGTTATCAAAGACTGGAACTGTGCTGAACCTTTGCCATAGTATCAAGCAGGCATCTCTGTTTGAAAAGGATTTCTGGTCTAAGGACCAAACAGGTCTTTGGAGTAGAAGTGTGCAATTAAAGACCTGGCATATTTGAATAGATTCTACATTCATGGTGGGCATTTGTACCCAACTCCTAAAACCTATTAGGGATCAATTATGCTTAAATCCAATACACTTAGACAAAAAGAGACTATGAAACTGCTCAGCTGTTGCTTCTATATTGTTGAAAATGATCTTGGTAGAATGCAAAGCCTCTTTAACTTGTAAAATATATCATTATACTTTGCTTTGAGTAATGTGCAAGTTAATGTCCCTCCTATCCCAATCATAACAATACCTCAGCCAACTGTAAAAGATCCTTTAATGATTATTTTCTCCTCTTAATGCCTTTTTTCATCTGTGGTTAGACAAGTGGAGCTGCAGTGCCTTGCCTATGCACTATCATTTGTTTTAGAGATTCTTGGTGAGTTAAAAATACAAGGCATTTGCAAAAAATGTTGCAATTTAAATGGATATATTAACATAGTACCAATAAATTAAAAGCACAGTGCAATAAAATAGAATTTCAAATTCAAAAGGGCTTATCTCATGAAAAACTTCAGCTTTTAAAAATTTTTACTATATATAAAATTGCACAATTAACAAGGAACTCAGTGCGCTAATGGTTTTAAAGTATTCATTTTAGTCTTGTAGTTTCCTGTTTCTACATCTTTGGGAGAGCTTCAACATACAAACACCACAACAATTCACTTAAAATGGTGTTTTTAAGTTTCCTAAGTGATTTGGACACCCAAGCCTTTTTTAAAAAGGATTTTCTTAGTATGATAATTAGGCAATGGCTCAAATCATTCCAAATGTCTAGTAAAGTTCCTCCTAACTATTAATTATATCTTAATAAAAGCTTCCAAGTGAATCAAAATTTTAATATTTCAAAGGGTTATAATTTTCCTGGTCTTATAAAGAGAACCTAAGTTAAAGAGAGTAAGCCTACTGGGAAAGTAAAATTTTGTCCTCAGTCTCCTTTGTGCCCGTGGTTATGCTAGAGAAAGAGTGAGAATGACAAGACCTCCAGGCAAATGTTTGTATTAGTGAGCACCTGCTGTGTGGCACACAGCCTTTGATGCTTGCCTTTTCCTTCTATAACCTAACATTACTAGATACTGGCACTATGCTACCCTCACCCCAGCTCAGTAATCAAACCCTAAGTTCCTTAAGTGCAGGGACTGTTTCTTTTTCTCTCAGTATCTGTAACAGTATATGTAGCATATCAAGTACTTAGCTGCTTGCCATTTATATAAATATGTCTATATGCACATGAGTATTTGTATATCCACATATGTGTGTGGGTATTGTGAAGTAAAGAATTTGTCTGGTCTTTGTACCAGATTCCTGGGATAGAGCTTCTAAACCCTTAGACTTTCCTGAGTGATAAGAGTATATTTGTTGTTCATGATGGGCCCCTGAGCTGACTACTGATTTTATACATATGGGATGTTTCATAATGGAATCTTAGATAGCCTATGCTGCCAAGTTTCCAAGTTGATGCAGATGGGGGCAGGCCATGCCAGAAAGACCAACCATGTGACCAGAGGACTGGGGCTTTGAACCACATGCTATCAGCCCAACCTCTGGGAAGAAGATAGGGGCTGAAGTTGAGATCAGTCATGTGGCCAATTACTTAATCACTGGTGCCTGCGTAATGAAACTAATAAAATCTCTGGACATTGAGGCTTAGGTGAGAGTTCCTTGGTTGGTGCTGAGAGGTGGTATCGATGTGTCAAGAGGGTGACATGTCTTGATTCCACATGAGAGGACCCTCAGGACTTTCTCAGACCTCTCCATATATTTGTCTTCTTTGACTTGTTCTGATTTGTATCTTTTATAATAAAAGTCTAATCCTAAGTATAGCACTTTACTGAGTTCTGTGAGTTATTCTAGTGAATTATCAAACCTGAGGAAATTGTGGGAACCCCTAAATATGTGGCAAGTTAGTCATAAGTATCAGAGGCCTGAGGACTTCTGAATTCACAACAGGCATCTGAAATGAGAGCAGTCTTGTTGGGGACTATACGTTTTACCTGTGGAATCTACTCTAATTTTGGATAGTTAGTGCCAGAATTGAATTGTGGTATTACAGCCTGTGTGTGTGTATGAAAATATGTAAATATTTCTATCTTAGCATCTCTAATTAATGGTGGCAACAAATATTCTGTATTCTTAACTTTTGAAATAAAGATTTAACCTTTTACCATGAAGTGCTTGTATTCCATTGCCCAATCCCAGCTCACAGTAAATCCAGAGCTGGCATTATTAACCCTCTCAGGGAACAGTCCTTCTGGGGTTTGGGGAAGCCTTTTATTTTTATTTATTTATTTATTTTGCGGTAGGCGGGCCTCTCACTGTTGTGGCCTCTCCCGTTGGGAGCACAGGCTCCGGATGCACAGGCTCAGCGGCCATGGCTCACGGGTCCAGCCGCTCCGCAGCATGTGGGATCTTCCTGGACCGGGGCATGAACCCGAGTTCCCTGCATCGGCAGGCAGACTCTCAACCACTAGTGCCACCAGGGAAGCCCTTGGGGAAGCCTTTATAAGGTTCTACTACTCTATGCCTAATGCAGGTACAGGACAGAGTGAGACTGCATTCACAGGCAGAGGACTAGGAATAGACTTGGGGGAAGACAAGAATGGCTCAGTCATGATTTTTGTTCTCTTTTTCCCGTGTCCTCTTCTATTTTGTGACTCAGATTTCTTATTTTTCTTTACATTTTCTCCATATCATTTCCTTTTCAAAGGTATAAACATTATGTACTCATTTCCATTAAAGAGTAAACATCTAACTGATCTTTCAGTGTTATCCTCCCTCTGAGCAGAGTCCTCCTCAGTTCTCTTACCAATATGTCGAGAAGGCTCCACTACCTATTCTGACCCTGTGAAACTGGTTGTCATGACAAGTTGGATTAAAAAGGCCTGTCTCCTCTGAACCTTGTTCTTTTTATAAAAATAGCAAGCAGTTTATTATGTCAGAAACTCCTTTAAGTGCTTCACAACTACTAACTTTTTGTATCTTAAATCATGAGGTAGGTGCTGTTTTTGTCTATGAGGTAGGTAATGTTTTTATCCTCATCTTATAGATGATTTTGTGAGACATGATGAGTTAAATTTTTGCTCAAGGCCCCTCAACTAGTAAGTGGTAGAGCCAAGATTTCAAACAAGGCAGTCTGATTCTGGAGTCTATACTCATAAATACTGATTTATGCTTCCTCATGTAAAATGCTTCTTAATGTGTGGAGAACTCTGCTCTTGCTCATCCTAGGATGAGTAGCTCATTCAATATGCAAGAACATTCCTCCTACTTCCATAGTCTTATTTCTCACGGAATTCCCACATGCACTCTTTCTACCATATTGAACTATTTGCTGTTTCTCAAATGCCTAGTGCTTTCTCCAACATCCCACTTGCTTTTTCCTTTGCTTGGAGAGCCCTTCCCCATTTCTCCACAACACTTATTTCTACTCATTCTTCAACTCAGCTTGTGAACTTTTCCTGATGCCCAGTCTGGGGAAGAAGCCATTTCTCTGACTCCTCTCAGTATCTGCATGCTTTTATTATGTCACTTGTCACAGCCTGTGGTGACACAATTTACTTTTGTTTTCTTAGAAGACTAAAATGTATTTGATGGAGGTCTTTTGTGTTATTTATCTACTTCTAGGTTTGACCTAGCATAAATTCTATAACATAATATCATTCATTGAAAGTTTTAAAAATAAATGAACAAATTAATGAAACTAGATAATAACAATGCAGTATTTCTGGAACCTAAGTTGATAACCAACAGTTTTCAATTTGTCTTATCCTAAGAGTTTTATGGAACATCTCTAGGGATGGTGAGAAATAAAGTGTAATCATAATGTATTTACTTGATGTGTACTTACATCATTGCACCTGAAAGTTTATCCTAATCTCAGACAATGGATTGAGGTCACAGTGAAAGAAAAAGTAGGTAATAATCTTACTTCTTTATGCACCCCTTCTAAACTTTAACCTTCAGGGAACTTAAAATATTTTGAGTGACACAATTAAAATTCTCAAATTTTTAATACTTCAAATACACATAGACGTAATCTCCCACACACATATACCTGCATACACTATGGGTATAGAATATCCATAGCATACTATAGATATAGTATAGGTATCTGTAGTATACACTGTGTGTGTGTGTGTGTGTGTGTATGTGTAATATGTATTTCCCCGTATCACCATATGGAATGTGACAAAGTCTTCTATCTCTTTAAATTACTTTCTTAATATCATAACAAAATTATAATAAATTGTCACTTTTAAAGCTTTATATTTTTTATCCCATCAATTTTAACAGCTGTTTTTCAGAAAGTTCTTTTAATGACTTAATTTTTGATTTAGAAATTTAGTGAAAAACTCAAAAGAAATGGATATATCTGTGATTGCAAAAGAACAATTTCATTTATGAAAACACATTTATCTGTCTGCATATCTTGAGATCTCTCAAGATGTAGGAGTCTATTGCAGAGTGAAAGGCTATCCTGTATGGGATGAGTGAACTATTCTAATAATAAAGAATATCCATGCTAACATTAATTCTGTGTAACTGTAGGGCACTGGGCAGGAAAAGCCAACTTGATGGCTTCTGCCTGTAGAAGCATACCAGCCCATATTTTGTGGTAGATCCTATTACTTTTCTTCTGGAAAGTGACTGTAGCAGCTTGCTAAGTTTTCTTTCTTTCTATGAATTCCTAAAGAATGCCTAAAACCAATAACCCACAGTTCATGGAGATTATATGGCTGACCTCTGTAAGCTACAGCACTCAAGTTATTCTTGCCTTGTCATGGCTAAAAACGCACCTGCTGTCATCCTAAATAAAGGACAAAGTTTTCTCTAGCACACTTAACATATCCTTAGTGATTAGTATTCCTCTAGGTACCTATGGTTTATTATTTTATTATACCTGCTTCATTAGGGTTCAATTCAGATTTTATGTAAATGTATGTCAGTAGGGATCTTACTTTACTTCAAGTTTGTATTTGGTTATAGAGCAGTGGTTATATGGTGCTACTTCACTAATTTTGTAAATTGCTAGTAACTTTCCTTGTTTATATAGTCCTTACATATGGGTGGAAATTATCTAACACTGAGAACAAAAACATAGCAAATGCCATCATTTCTTGAAGACTTAGTATATACCAACCCCAGTGCTAAGACCGTTACGTATGGTTTTTCATAAAATTTCCATCACAAATTATTTGGTGATGGGAATTATTATCTCCTTTTACACATGAGTTTAATGAGACTTCATAATTTGATAATCTACCTAGGGTCACACAGCTAGTAAGTGGCAAAGCCATAATTCACAATCAGCGTTTGTTGATTCCAGTAGTCCATATTCATAACTCTTAGGTAAAGCTGCCTTCCTTAGTACAGGTGTGGGAAGGCATTATAGTGTAAAACAGCCAATAACAGAAAATTAATGATGACTGCACAGTAGAGAAGTTTTTTATTTTTTATTTTTGTGAATTGTATTCAGTTGTTCTTTATTTGCTGAACAATGGTGTAATCTACAGATCCATCCCTATTATTTCAAAGAAAGCACAGGGTGATTTGCAAAGGTAAGGGGACAACCATTTCTGTGAAATATGTAGCTGGCATTTGCAGAGAACACTTTTGAAGAATACACATTTTTTAAAACACGAGTGTTGCCTAGATCTGTGCAGTAGAAACCTAAGAATAACAGTAGCTAATGTTACAAATATTTAATTGATCAAGAGAAAATATGAACATGAGCAAAATGATGGTAGAGACACTAAAAATTATCTATAAAAGCTGAGATAATAAGGAAGTGATGATTGGAATACAAGCTGGAACCATATGGACCATTGAAGCAGATTCATGAATAATGCAAAACCAAGGTAATGAAAAAGTGATTTAAACAGAATGATGATAGAGATAATTTTGTTATCCTATCTTAGATAGAGATGAAAATTAATACATATTTTCAGTTTGTGATTATATATATGTCTACATATATGGGTTATGTGTATGAGTCTACACAGTTTGCTACCCAACTGAAATTTGTCCTTCAGTTTATACTCCCTCTACCCTTAATGTGCCCAAAATCTACCTGCCTCTTCCTCTGTCAAACAACTGCCAGATTTTTCGCTAGGATGTTTATTATATTGCTAGTGATGAATTGTTGTTCTAATGAACCTAGCTCACTGGGTATTAACTGTCTGGCAAACTGCTAATGATTCCTTCCAGAATATAGTTTTAACCACTCTCATGAAAATTTCCTTTGACTGTAAAGTCTGAAGGAAATGGTCCCTTTCAGATATTGTTAACCTAGAATGGGAGAATCCAGGTGACAAATACAGTTCAATATCTGATGCTTAGATGGAGCCCTTTACTAAAAAGGTATACATCAAAGACCATTCCTGTCTGGGAATTAGGCTAGATAATTTATGCAACACTATGAATTTGGCTCCATACAGTAATTTTTGGGAACCACCTGAATCCCCAAGCCGTTTTTTTTTTTGCCGTATCTAACCTTATAATCATTGTTTAATAAGATTTTCTAGTGGTTTATTTTTTATGTTTCTTCTAGTTTCTCTCTCACTCTCTCTCTCTCTCTCTGTCTTCTCTCCCTTTCTTTCTCTCTCTCTGATGATTTTGAACCTTAGTGCACATCCCATTCTGACTTTCATTTACCATTGATTCAGCTGACTATAGGATGCTTCCTGAGACCAACGCTGGTTCTGCTTTTCACACAGTCCTCTATTTGGCCTATTCACTCTTCCATTCATTTTTGCTGGAACTCTTACATTTCCTCCCTTTTCTTCATTGCTAGTAATTTCCCCCAGGACCTATCCTCATCTAATCCTAATTGCCAATTTCAACCGAAACCTAGCCCTTTTTATGATTAATCATTAAATTTTTATTTTTAAGTGAAGGAAATGAAAAATACAGGTAAATAGTAGTTTTATAGAGCACTGATTGATAGTACAAAAGCAATTATAAGGGAAAGAGAATTTTAATGTCATTTTTGTAGTATGTTTGCTTTATTTTAACAAGCTTTTAAAAATAATTGTCAACTAATTTAATAATTTCATATTTTTATTCAATGAAATGTAAAAGTATACTAAAAATGAAATGTGAAGAGTTAAATAATTTTCTGAGACTGTTCTTATATTAATAACCAACATCCTGTCCAAAAACAAGAATAACAGGACTCCCATGTAACTTGTAGTCATCTTTTGTATTTACATTGTGCATTAGAGAGACTGAGTTTAAACAAACACAAAGCATGTATTGGTTTTATCACATCCTTCCTTTCCTTTTAGTCCCTACTAGAACTTCTTGGTACCCTTCAATCACCTAACCCAATGTCTGAATAACTGACTCACTACTTTTCCTAAGTCCGTTTCTTTAAAATGGTATTTATCTAGTCAGATTTCCATTGATTAACTTTGAATATCTATTGGTCAATTACTATCTTCTATAACAGGTCAGTAATTATGCAACATCTGGGGTTTTTTGCCATTTGGGTTACAAAGAAATTGGTTCCTCAGTTCTCTGAGGAGTCAACGAGATCTGATGGCCAAGTTCTAAAACTTTTTTGAGAGGTATGGTAGAATTGACTATGCAATTTTCATGAAGTTCTTTGATGAGAGCAGAGAAAATTGTCATTAAGGTCTTTGAAAGAGATATATAAAGTAAAAACTAGGATAGACAGAAGCCATAAATCCAAAATTATATTCTTAAAAGATTATTAGTAAATGCTCTATTGTAGTTTCTTTTTCATTTTTAAAAATATTCATCTATGCAGTGTTTCTAAACATTAATATATCTCATAAAACTAATAGTCACTGTGAAACAATAACATGTTATATTTCTTATTAAGTGTACATTTAGCTGGAGAAAGATTAAACCTTCTTTTGTAATTATAGTTTCTTCATAGGTAGTTATTGATGAATGGTAATTATCTCTTCAGTGTTCTACTTGAATTGGCATCATTGCATTGGGTAGCCAGCATTCTAAGTCAACAATCCAAGAAGCCAACTTAATGTTAGCTACAAAACCACCTGATTGAAAGGCATGGAGCTCTAAAAGCCATTAACTTTTACACGCAGAGTGAAAAGTTTGCTCCATTGGCATGTAATTTCATTTTTATAGTCAGGAGATAACAATAACATGAAAACATTACTACCAATGAAAATATGCCTTATGAAGAAAGTAGAGTGGAGGAAAATGGAAGATTAGTTATTCTGAGATAAGTGGCTTTGTATATGTGATAGAAAGTAAGACCAAAAATGAATCTACCCTAAGCAGTTGGATGACTATAGCACTTTTGAATAATCTCATAGAGTCCTCACTAAAAATGTAAAATGGACAACCGTACAAAGTTTTTCTCAACAATGCACCTGAAAATTCTGTATTCTGGCATCCATTGATAGGAAATGGGAGAAAAGAGAACTTTAAAAAGAGAACAGCTATTTTCTTGAACAATAGATGGAACACAAGTTATATGAATCAACATTGACAATGCTGTCTAAATTAATAGTTAGCAAAATATTCCATTTGACGTTGATTGTTGCAATTATCTGCACTAGATCATTTGCTCTTATTACAGATTCTTTATATACCATTAGGGATATTTTACTCTTTAAGTTGTCTTCAGAAAATTAACTTTGTATAGCAAAGCCTTTCACTATTATTATTTTTTTCATTTGGTCCAGATATCTATGCATGAAAAACCTACCGCTGAAAAACATTATTAGTCCTCAACATTGTCCTTTATATTGTGCTTTTAAAATTCCCACTATTATGGGCTTCCCTGGTGGCGCAGTGGTTGAGAGTCTGCCTGCCGATGCAGGGGACACGGGTTCGTGCCCCGGTCCAGGAAGGTCCTGCATGCCGCTGAGCGGCTGGGCCTGTGAGCCATGGCCGCTGAGCCTGCGTGTCCGGAGCCTGTGCTCCACAACAGGAGAGGCCGCAGCAGTGAGAGGCCTGCGTACCGCAAAAAAAAAAAAAAGTCCCACTATTAGATAAAATTTTATTTCTTTTGTACTGTTAAACAAGGTAGTAATAATTCACCTGAGCTTATTGATATACATATCTGATTCTAGTTTTAGATGCTAAGGGTTATATATATTTAAAATAATGAACTTTGTATACTGCTACCCTTTTCATTAATCCTTTCATATATATTATTTGATTTGATCTCTCAAGCAGCCACGAATGTCAGTTTTATTATTTATAGACGAGAAAATGGAGGCTTGAAGAGATTGAGAGATTTGTTCATGTTAACCCAATTCATGAGTAGTTCAATTCAAAAACACTTATTAAGCACATACTATATAATTAATGTTCTGGCCCATTAGGATATTAAAAGCAATTTCTAAAATGTACCTGCACTCATAGGATTAATCTCAAGTGTAGAGATAAACAAATAGTATTCCCAAATATGTACAATGTGATGTATATTCAAAACACAAAAGTGATATAGAGAAAGAGGTAATTGTACTGTCTGCAAGAGTCATGAAATACTTTATAGATCGGGTTTGTGCTTGAATCACATTTTGATTGGTGAAAATGAGTTTGCCAGTAAGACAGATGAAGGGAGGGAAAGTTCAAAACTAGGTTTTGTAACCTATAGTGTAACGTACTCTTTAATATACAACATCACGACTATACTGTGCTATATTAGTTTTCTACTGCTGGTATAAAGAATTATCACACATTTAGTGGCTTAAATAATTCAAATTATCTCACAGTACTGTATGTTTGAAGTCTGATATGGGTCTTGGTGGGCTAACATCAACCTGTTATCTAGGCTGTGTTCATTTCTGGAGGCTCTAGGGAAAATTCCATTTTCTTGCTTTTTCCAGCTCCCATTCCTCATAGTCCCCTTCCTCCATCTTCAAAGCCAGAAACAGTCACATCCCCTTGAACCTGCTTTAGCCATCATCACATTGCTTTTGCTGACCACAGCCGAGAGATTGTCTACTTTTAAGGAGTCATGTGATTAAACCAGGCTGACCTGGGTAATCTAGGAAAATCTTCTCATTTCAAGGTCCCTAACATTAATCAATTCTGCAGTCCCTTTTTGTCATGTAAGGTAAAATATTCACAGGTTCCGGGAGGGGAGAGATATTATTCTGCTTACTACACATACCACTATAATCTTAAGTTATTTCTTGTCTTAAGTAAATATAAACAGGCTTCCTTATTTTTAGAACTAAATTGTTACACCAATGATGTCATATCTTTTACGAATGACACTTCAATAATAGAGGCTTACATTTTTATACCCTTTTGAAAATTATTTTAGAGATGGGGGTTTGATATAGGTTCATTGGCTCAGATACTGAATATATTTCTTATTTATCATGTTATTAAATATTGAGGATTTTATAATTAGTTTTTTCTCCTTACTACACATATTTTCCATGCATGAATAAATTTCTCCAAACTTGTGTTAGTGTATTCTGACAACTAAAAAGTCTTTTCAGACAATTCTCATTAATCTGTTCTACAAGTCTCAAAAACAGATAGCACAAGCTGACCCATAATCTACACTCTCCCCCTACTTCTACTTCTCCACTTTCTACTCTGCTCCTGGTGTTAATGAAGGAAATGATCTAAACATTTGCCAAAACAAAAGTCCTGGAAGTCATCCTGTCTCTAGTCTCATAACCAAAATCTATCAACTGCTAGGGATTCTACCAACTAAATGTTTATCAAATCCAGCCATATTCCTCTACACCCAATGGCATGTCCTCAATTTATCATCTCCTATTTTGATTATACAACAAATTACTAGCTAGTCTCCTTGTCTCAGGCATTTCTTCTCTCCATTCAAGTATCATATTGTAGCCAGTGAGGTTTTTTGTTTTTTTTTTTAAGAAACTCACATGTTACTGTGTTGCTTCAAAATCCTTTATTCTCTCAGGATAAGTCCCCAACTCTCAAATCATCCTGAATAATTTTAAATTCCCTGAGTTCCCTGTACTATTTCTCACCTTTGGGTCTTTGCTCATATTATCCTTTCTTTACTCCTTTTTTTCTCTTCCTTCTCCTACTCCAAATATTTTCCTCCATATCTTCATGTTGTTTGTTAGAAACATTTTAATTATCACCTCCTACAAGAAGTTCTTACTCTTCTCCAAGGCTAGGCTCTGCTCCTGAGCCCAGTCTCTTATAACATTGCTGCTTTTATTATTGCAATAATCACATGGTACTATCACTCAGAGACTAGGTAGAGAGTGAGAAGTTTCAGATCAAAGAAGTATCCTATTTAAAAAAATATCCGCCCTTTTTATTACCTGATGATTACATATTAAGAATTTATTTTGTTTGTACCTCTCACTCCCCCACCCCAATATTGTCTCCCCTACTTATAAACACTAGTTTGTTCTGTACATCTGTGAGACTGCTTCTTTTTTGTTATATTCACTAGTTTGTTGTATTTGTAGATTCCACATATAAGTGATATCATACAGTATTTGCCTTTCTCTGTCTGACTTATTTCACTTAGTATAATGCCCTCCAAGTCCATCCATGCTGCTACAAATAGCAAAATTTCCTTCTTTTTTATGGCTGAGTAGAATTTCATTGTGTGTTTGTGTGTGTGTGTGTGTATGTGTGTATGGCACATCCTTTTTATCCATTCATCTGTTGATGGACACTTAGGTTGCTTCCATATCTTGGCAATTGTAAATAATGGTGCTATGAACAGTGGGGTGCATGTACCTTTTCGAATTAGTGTTTTTTGGGTTTTTTTTTTTGGATATATACTCAGGAGTGGAATTGCTGGGTCATATGGTAGTTCTACTTTTACTTTTTTGAGAAACTGCAGTACTGTTTTCCACAGTGGCTGCAGCAATTCACATTCCCATCAGAAGTGTACCAGGGTTCCCTTTTCTCCACATTCTGGACAACATTTGTTATTTGTGTTCTTTTTGATGATAGCCATTCTGACAGGTGTGAGGTGATATCTCATTGTGGTTTTGAGTTCCAATTACCTGATGATTAGTGATGTTGAACATCTTTTCATGTGCCTATTGGCCATCTGCATGTCCTTTTTGGAAAAATGTCTGTTCGCTTCTTCTGACCATTTTAAAATTGGGTTGTTTGTTTTTTTGATGTTGAGTTGTAAGAGCTGTTTATGTATATTGGATATTAATCCATTATTGGTCATATGATCTGCAAATATTTACTCCCGTTCAGTAGGTTGCCTTTGTTTAGTCAGTGGTTCCCTTTGCTGTGCAAAAGCTTTTAAGTTTAATTAGGTCCCATTTGTTTATTTTTGCTTTTATATCCTTTAGTTTAGGAGAGAGACCCAAAAACATACTGCTTTGATTTATGTCAAAGAGTATTCTGCCTGTCTTTTCTTTTAGGAGTTTTATAGTAGCCAGTCTTACATTTTGGTCTTTAATCCATTTTGATTTTTATTTTGTATATGGTATTAGAGAATGTTCTAACTTCATTCTTTTACATGTAGCTGTCCAGTTTTCCCAGCACCAATTATTGAAGAGACTATCTTTTCTCCATTGCATATACTTGCCTCCTTTGTTGTAGACTCGTTGACCATAAGTGCATGGACTTATTTCTGGGCTCTCTATCCTGTTCCATTGATCTATGTGTCTGTTTTTGTGCCAGTACCATAATGTTTTGATTACTGTAGCTTTGTAGTATAGTCTGATGTCAGGGAGTATGATTCCTCCAGCTCTGTTCTCCTTTCTCACAATTTTTTTGGCTGTTTGAGTTCTTTTGTGTTTCCATACAAATTTTAAAAGTATTTGTTCTAGTTCTGTAAAAAATGCCGTTGATATTTTGATAAGGTTTGCTTTGAATCTGTAGATTGCCTTAAGTAGTATGGCCATTTTAACAATATTGATTCTTCCAATCTGAGAACACAGTATATCTTTCCATCTGTTTTTGTTGTCTTCAGTTTCTTTCATCAGTGTCTTATAGTTTTCTGAGTAGAGGTCTTTTGCCTCCTCAGGAAAGCTTATTCCTAGGTATTTTAATATTTTTAATGCAATGGTAAATGGCATTATTTCCTTAATTTCTCTTTCTGATCACATGTTGTTATTGTGTAGAAATACAACAGATTTCTGTATATTAATTTTGTATCCAGCAAATTTACCAAATTAATGATGAACTCTATTAGTTTTCTGGTGGCTTCTTTAGGATTTTCTATGTATAGTATCATGTCATCTGCCAACAGTGACAGTTTTATTTCTTCCTTTCCAGTTTGGATTGCTTTTATTTGTTTTGCTTTTCTGATTGCTGTGGCTAGGAATTCCAGAACTATGGTGAATAAAAGTGGTGAGAGTGGTCATCCTGTCTTGTTCCTGATCTTAGGGGAAATGCTTTCAGCTTTTCACGATTGAGTATGATGTTAGCTGTGTGTTTGTCATATATGGCCTTTATTGTGTTGAGGTGTGTTCCCTGTATGCCTGTTTTCTGGAGATATTTTACCATAAGTGGATATTGAATTTTATCAAAAGCTTTTTCTGCATCTATTGAGCTGGTCATATGGTTTTTATTATTCAATTTGTTAATGTAGTGTATCACATTGATTAATTTATGGATATTGAAAAATCCTTGCATCCCTGGCATAAATCCCTCTGATCATGGTGTATGATCCTTTTACTGTATTATTGGATTTGGTTTGCTAGTATTTTGTTGAGGATTTTTGGATCTAGAACATTCTATTTTTTATTGAATCTTTAACAGGTAGCATTGTCTGACATATTGAATGTATTTATTATTAGAAAAATGAATTATTTTTAGATCTTTCAAAATTTAATTATGCACATTAATTTGTATTAATTTTACATATAGAGCTCAAGCTTGGAATAAGAGTGATACAGAAGAAAGTGCATTGGATTAAAATGTAAAGGAAGAGAACATTTATTGAGATGTATTATGTGCCAAGGCTTTGCATTGGATGCCTTAAATATATTATATCCTTAATCATTCCAACATAACTTTTAAAAGTAATTATTAGAGAAGTTACAAATAAAAAACTGTATGGTACATGAAAATTCAGAGCAGAGTTATCGGGGAAATGCCAGCAGGCTATGGAGACATATAGTTTGACCTCAAATGTTGTGTTTTCATAGTGGTGGACTTGCCTTTCACCCTTGAAATAAATTTTCATTACAATTCCCAATTTGATCAGATTCAAGGATATAGACTCATGCTAACAAAGTTCTCTTGAAGGTAATGTATAAATGTATTAATTTACTGGGTTATTTTTCTCAGTAACCAAACTACAGTGGGAAGACATATCCGCAGATGTTTGTTTGGAACCTACCAGAAAAGGAGAATTTGGTTGTAAGATTTAAATGCTTAATAAATAAGGCTTTGAGGACCCTACTGTATCCTTTTCTATAACATGTGTTTATTTTTCCAGGGGATCAACTTTTCAGGTCTGCCTGACAAGGTGTTCTTTTCCTGGGCATTGCATGAATGGTCACTGCCAACAACTGCGTAAGTCTCTTCTTTTTCTGTGCCTTTGGACTGACCATCCAGAACCAAAAAACTGCTCTCACTTTTAGATGTGATTGGTAACTCTGGTCAGGTTTTTCTGAATGAGGACTTCACTTTTCTCAGCTCTGATCCATTTTTTTCTCATTATTTAAATTTGAAGAAGGCAAGTTTTTTTGTGTTACGAATAACTTCTGTAGACAGTGCGTTATCCTGTTTTATCCTGTAACTATTCAAGTTTATACTATAGGTGTTAATAAATAACTCTGTTTTACAGTTAGAGGATTTATGCTCAAGCGTTTAAGTAACTTTTCTTAAGGCATAGTTCGTATTCAAAGAGTTTTGACTCCAGAGCCTTTGCTCTTTCAAGTTGTTCTTGTCAATCTTAGTTCTATTTATAAGTAAATGTTTGCCCACAGGCAGATCACTAAGTTCCCTCTGCCCCACTTTGCTTATCACAAGGGTGAGTTGCTGCTCTAGATTATTTTTAAAGTTTCTGCTAGGTCTATTTTTTTTTATTGATAGGAAGTATTATAATTTCCCTTCCTCCCTAGCCATGCCAGGTAGTCTCTGTTTTACAGCACAAAGCAGGGATATGCTATGAACTTAATTCTCACTTCAGCTGCCCAGATACTGGCATGAGGTTGACTAAAGTCTTATTTTTTAGTATTGTGAGCTTTCATCTTTTTTGCTTCTTTATGGTTAATTTAATGAGAGTTTGGTTGGTCCCATTTCTTGTAAAGGAAAGAGATTAGTTTGAGTAGCTCCTTTGGCTACTTTTTAATTATCTCAGATTTCACATTTTTTAAGATGAAATGGCTATAACTTATTTAAGAGGAAGAAAATTCTGTGATGTGCATTATAACTATAGTAGATCAAAGTCCCCATTTTTTTGCACTGTGCAGGTGTAGAAATTCTGTGACATAGGAGAATCCACCATGGGTAGTAAAAAAAAAAAAAGGAAAGCAAAATTACACTGCTTTCACTCATTTGCTTTGCAACATCTGTTTAGGTAGAAAGGCATTTTGCTTTCCTGTTTATTGAGGATTTGGGTCATGACAAGCCATGTCTATTTCCTTGGTTATTCTGAAAGCTTTGAGTCTACAGGGATTGGAGTAGCCTAAATAAATTGTACTGATGCCAGTAAATAGTGACTTTGTATCAGGGGCAGAGTGAGCATCTGCTTTTCCTAGAATTCTAGAGCCAAGTGTGATATCTGGGGACAGGGGGTAGAATTGGACTGACAGCTCAGTTTTTCTGCTGCCTGCATTTACTGAAGTTAGTTGTGAAAATAGCCCAACTTAATCAGCATAGGCCTGTTTGTCATATCATTGTTTCCTGTGACATTGGCTTTCCATCAGCACCCAAGACCTGAGTCAGTGTTTCCTTCTCCCTACCGCATACACACCTAACTGACAGATTACGATCCTTACACAGAAATCTCTTAAATAAAAATTTACCTCCCTTCAAAGTCCTGTTTTGATAAAGAGACCATATGGATGTTTTGCTAATAATACTATGGATGTTTTGCTAATAATACTATCTCCAGCATACAACCGGCAATTTTTCTCTCTCAGGGAGAATGAAAGGGAGGGAAGTATGAAAGATTTTTGTTACTAGTTAATGAAGAGCCAAATTACTACTTCACAACAGGAACCAGAACCACCATAGACTATAAACAGAAGAAAGAAGAAAAAAATTACACAGTCACTTCCCTCCTAGTACCCAATCCATTATTTGGTAAATTGCTTTGAGATTGGGGTGGTTTAAACAGTTGTTGAAAAGGAATCTGATCCATGGTTCCTACATTCTAAATGATCCATCAATATCGAAAAGCCATAAAAAATAGGATAGATGTGTACATCTTCAGATGTAAGAACAACAAGAAAAATTCAGGGTAATATTGCTTTTTATCATGTTTTAAGGTCAAGAAAATGGGAGTAGAGGGAAGTGGTGTTAATTTTAGTTTAATTGTTGACGTAAATTCAGTAGCAAATTTCAGCAAACAATCATCTTAAAGAGGTAGATTTTGGACCTGTCCTTCTCTACAACCTATCTTTAAACATAATTGGAAGTTCTATTTATCACCAGTGGATCTTCAGAAGGGAGACTGGAAGTCATCTGATTGTAGAAGTGGAATCTGACCTCATTTCTTCCCAATCAAGGAGTAACCATTATCTTTAACCCAATTGGAAAGCTGATTACTTTATTTTCTTAAGCCAGAGGGGACACTTGACTCAGATGCCTTTATTTTCATTGTAGAGATACTTAGCTGAGTCAGTAACCAGGCATAAATGTCACATCCTGGGTCTTTGAAATCTATTAACTCAGATACAAGAAGTCAAGAATTGTTTGTTCAGCTCAATTGCTCCAAAATATAGAACATTCTATTTGTTGTAATATAAATGGTAAGCACATCAGGCAACACAAATAGAGTAACTCAGAATCCCTTGTCTTAAGGACAAATTCTACCAGTGGAGATATACGGCATATCAAAGAGAGATGAAAGTTTTGTTTACTCTGATCACTTACATCAACAAAAATTTTATTTCTTAAATGTTTACATTTTTCAATACAATGCCATCTCTACTCTAGAGGGAATTATTTATTTGTTCAGAAAAACTTATATAAATTAACTAGAGAATACAGTTACTATCTAAGAAAATTAATGCAGCTGACTTCCTTCTAGAAGGAAGTGTTTGGGGGAGGAGGAGTCAGAAGTTGGTAAACTAAGAAGAATGGTACAAGCATAATACTAAATAAAGAGAGAGAAAGCAAATGTGAGTGGGGAAAGTTTGTTTGGAAATGTCTGCCCTTCCATACAGTCACAAAATGTGCATTCCCTACTTTGAATAAAGCTCTGGGTTTCTTGTAATTTTCATGTTTCTGTACCTCAGCTTTGTCACTGAGAAGCTAGTATTTTGTGAAGAATTATCTTATTGATTTCGGCCTTTTGGTATATTCATCTTGCATCTGTTGATTGTGTTTACTCTTAAATGACAATTTTGTTGTTGTCATTGACCTCAAGAATGGGGTATTTTTAACACGAGATGTGAAGAAAAATGGAGGAGAGGCAAAAAGTTTATTATATATTTACCATTTGTAGAAAGTCATTTCACGTAGATGGAAAGACACACTATGGACTCTTACATTCAATGATGGGAATTACTCCAGGGTTGTGAAGAGGTTGTGAGAAGGAGGGATTAAAAGTAGCTAACTATTTTTAAAAAATTTTTATTGGAGTATAGTTGATTTACAGTGTTATGCAAAACATTGCACAAAGTGAATCAGTTGTACATATACATATATCCACTCTTTTTTAGATTGTTTTCCCATATAGGCCATTAGAGAGTATTGAGTAGAGTTCCCTGTGCTATACAGTAGGTCCTTCTTAGTTATCTATTTTATATATAGTAATGTGTATATGTCAATCCCAATCTCCCAATTTATCCCTCCCCACCTTATCTCCTGGTAACGATGAGTTTGTTTTCTACATCTGTAACTCTATTTCTGTTTTGTAGATGAGTTCATTTGTACCCTATTTTTAGATTCCACATATAAGCGATATCATATAATATTTGTCTTTCACTGTCTGACTTATTGCAGTCAGTATGACAGTCTCTAGGTCCATACCTGTATGTCACTTTGCTCAGGAATCTGTCTTTTAGCCATATGAATGTTGAGTGCACCAACTATAATTCTCTTGTATTCTCTTTTTGCACACTATCTGTGTGAGTCATATGTTGGTAAAATTTCTGGAGGGCATTAGTAGCCCTGACATCTTAGAACAACAGGCAAAATGACATCAGGAGAGCATGATACATTTGGTTAATGCCTTATGTAAACCAGAGAAAATGATAGAGGCAAAAAATTTTCATTTCTTGAGGCTGTGAAGTTACTACATATTTCATGTCACGGAATAGATAACATAGGAGGACAGGAGGGAATTCGCTCGTTTCCACAGTGCCCCTTGAAAATAATTCATTGAATTGGACTTTTTGGAAACATGCACATATTCTATATATGTTTTTGCCAGACAAATTTAGCATCTTAATAAAGCTGTCATTTGGGAAATATACATATTGCTCCTCCCAGAGTACACAGAGGTGTTGGTAGGTATTAAGAAAGGAACACAGAGATGTGCCCTGAGGAAGTCTCTGTCTTGTCTCCATGCACATTTAGGTCTTCTGCACATACGAGCAAGTACTGGAAGAGGAGCATGGGGGAGAGGGTACTGGATGTGGCTGGCATCTTAGAAGATTTATGAACTACTAAATTTAGAAATGTCATTTTGTTATTGCCAGTGTACTGCTGGGGTCTTTGTATGAGTCACTAAGAAAAAATAGCAATCACCTCCTTTGCAAGATCTAGTATGAGTAACACAAAATGGGTTCAATTAATCATTTTAACCACTGAATTCACTCTGGATAAACAAAGTGTGTATCAGATGATATGCCCCAGAAAGGTAGTCATCCTTACAAAATGCTACTCTCTGCAGCTATGCTCTTCTCATTATCGTATTGCACATAGTTTTCTGAAAGAAAAAACTGTTCAAGCAAAATATTAAACAGCATTCATTTGTCATTTTCCTGCGGGGACTAGGCAGCAACCTGCTGTGGCTGAAAATATGTGGTCATTATGAAGCTGGTATTGAATTGTTTGTTTATCTTTAGAAGGGGAGAGAGGTTTCAATGATGCTACTTTTTGATTGGTAATTTCAGGCACTTCTGCTTTGTAGATGCGTATCCCCTGTCCAGACTTGATATTAATTGATGTATGTGTAAGCATGCTCTTTATGTGTAAACATGCTCTTTGTGTGTATGTGCGTGTGTTTTAATGTTCATATAATTTTCTGTGCCACAAGCTCTTTTCAACCTGAGGAGTGATGATGAGTTTCATTTTCTTCTTTGTGTGTGGTGTTTCGTATCGCAGTGAGTTAGGCTCCTTGCTTCTTGGAGATCTGAGCATGTGCTATAAATGGACTGAGATAGGATGTCTAAGATGCCTTGCTTACTGAAGACAGTAAGGCTTCAGCTAGTGCATCAGAGAGAGAGTTCAATGTGGTTTGTTATCTTTTTTAAAACGCCACAGAAAGAAGCAGACTTTCTTTTTTAATTGCAGAAGTATCTTGGTTCGGTTTCTCCTCTTTCTCCTCTTTCTCCTCTTCCTCTTCTTCCTCTTCATTCCTCTCCTTCGATTCCCCCTCATATTCTTCTTGTTCTTATTCTTCTCTGCATTGATACTGTACCCACAGGATTAAAGAGTGACCTGAGAAGGTAACAGTGTACACCCATCTACTCAAATCCCCAAGTATAGAAACTAGTTCAATTGCAAGTAACTTCAGATACCATCCTTACAGAACCCGTTTCATTATTTTTTATTATTTATTTATTTATATCTTTATTGGAGTATAATTGCTTTACAATGTATTCATTTCTGCTGTACAACAAAGTGAATCAGCTATATGTTTACATATATCCCCATATCCCCTCCCTCTTGAGCCTCCCTCCCACCCTTCCTATCCCACCCCTCTAGATCCTCACAAAGCATCAAGCTGATCTCCCTGTGCTATGCAGCAGCTTCCATTTTACATTTGGTAGTGTATATATGTCAGTGCTACTCTCTCACTTCATCCCAGCTTCCCCTTCCCCACCTGTGTCCTCAAGTCCATTCCCTACGTCTGCATCTTTATTCATGCCCTGCCACTAGGTTCATCAGTACCGTTTTTTTAGATTCCATGTATGTGCATTAGCATATGGTATTTGTTTTTCTTTTTCTGACTTACTTCATTCTGTATGACAGACTCTAGGTTCATCCACCTCATTACAAATAACTCAGTTTCGTTTCTTTTTATGGCTGAGTAATATTCCATTATATATATACGCCACATCTTCTTTATCCATTCATCTGTCGATGGACACTTAGGTTGCTTCCATGTTCTGGCTATTGTAAATAGTGCTGCAATGAACATTGTGGTACATGACTCTTTTTGAATTATGGTTTTCTCAGGGTATATACCCAGTAGTGGGATTGCTGGGTCATATTGTAGTTCTATTTTTAACTTTTTTAAGGAACCTCCATACTGTTCTCCATAGTGGCTGTATCAATTTCATTATTAACAACCTTTACCAAGTCCTTTATTCTGCCATTTAAACCTGTTTCCTTTATTATGTATTTAGAGAACCAAGAAATTTGTCACCATTTTCTGAAACACTCCTTACTCAAAGACTGCAAGATCACTCCTTTCAGCCTGTTTAACTGGAAGCAGAATTTCAGCTTCATTAACTTAATCTCTAAACTTTTAATCAATTTATGGCACACTTCTGAGCTTCTTTTGTAGTTTTCCAGAACTCCTTTAAGTCAGAGAGTGTAGGACTGCACATATGTTCCAAAAGGTACATACCTGGTACAAGTAAATGATAAATGGTAAAGTTCAAAATAAAAGGAGGCCAATTTATATTCTCCATTCTTCTATTATCACATATGCCAGGCAGACTATGCTTAGTGGAGGTGAGGATTTGCTAGTCTGAGAGTTTGGTAAGGGGGCACAGTTTGCCTGCTAGGAAAGAATGCAATATTAGAATAGAGTTAAAAAAAAAACATGGCTGTCCCTGGACGCTACCCTGTTTGTTTCATATTTAGAAAGGAAAAAAAAGTGCAAGTTTTGATGAAGAGCAGAGAGAAGTCTGTTTCATTGAGATTGTTGCAAATAACACTTACGCTTGGAGAGTGTACTGAACCTGGATATGTCCTGATAATATTGATTTGTAATCCTTCCCATTAAAAAAAATCTTTTGAGAGAATTAGGCAAGGACAGCACAGCAAAGTGCAGAGACTTTTGAGGAGAAGAGTTACAGCCCGATCAAAATCTCTCTTGTTCAATAAACTATAAAGTTGTTCTTCTAGGCAGAAAGGAGACAATTGTAGGTTTTATTGCTGTCTGAATGAAGGGGCTTTAATTGCTCAGATATACTGCTATGCTTGTTTGCCTCATTAAGTGCATTAACAGTTTGATCCTGTGGTGGGGAAAAGCAGAAAAAAAATTAAATGGGGGTAAAAACCATGAGTTAAACAATTAGCTTATAGCAATATACACATAAAGTGATTGATTTTGACCTGATCTTTCCTCTCATTTCTTTCCTTTGTGTGCATGATTTGATTGTTTGAAAAACTTTACTCATTGCCTTACAAAAACATTGCTGACTATCCAACACCAGTAAATTGTAGTAATTGATACATAATAAAGATAGCAGCAACCATTTATTCAGTTCCTACTACGTGCTGGATACTTAATATATCTTATACAGTTACCTAATGTAATTACTGTATCAAATGTGTTAGTTACTTAATATATGTCATGCTCTGGGGTAAAGATACATATCTTATGATGTAGGCCTCCTCCTCTCTGTTTTACAGATGAGGAAACAAAGAAGTATAGAGGAGTTGAGACTTGCTAAAGTCCCATAGCATATCAGGGGCAAAGCTTAGTTTTGAATTCGAGTCTCAAAAGCCAGCATTCTTCCCAATATATCTCCATTTCTCTGCTTGACTTGTCAGATTTATCTTGCTGCTGCTGCTTTTTTTTTTTATTATCTTGCTTCTTAAAAAAATGTAACAGAGTCATAGTTCTTCATCTATAACACTACCTCCAAGACTGATAAGGGTACTAAATTGCAATGACACAATTAAATATTTTTGGAAGTTTTTTTCTATCAGAGAAGCCCAGAGAGTGTTATTTTTAAAAAGTCAGAGATAAGCTAGAGCTGAGGCTTCTGGTATTTTAATGACCAATATATTATGAGCACCATGTCATCATAGACTCTAAGAAGTTATCACAATCATTATAGGATTGTTGCAGTTATTGGTTTTAAAATAAAATGCAAAGTTTCATCTCTTTAAAATGTGATTAATATGTTTCACTTTTTTATTATAATTATTTATTAGGTTCTTATACTATGTTCTTGTGTTTCTCTTTCTCTTTTTTCCTCTCTTTCCGTGGGCATTTTATGTGAGCCACAAATTTACAGGTCTGTGTCTTACTGTACTTTGTGCTTGGGTAAGTTAGGTCAGGGTGATAACCCAAGGGAATATTAATAATCCTTGTTTTAACAAGGCTAAATTTATACCATTGTTAGAAGTTAATTGCTCTGTTATACTCCTGGTGCCCAGGATTACTGAGTACTAAGGGATAGTGGCTTGGGAACAAAGGTTTTCCATTCTTGCAAAAGTTACCTCTTTAAAATTTGTGCGATCGTCAAGGAGCAGATAATTTCTCTGAAATAGTTGACTATCTATTGCACAAAAATGAAAGGTGATTTATGTAGGTGCTAGATAATAGTCATATGGAGCACAGATAAGAAAATGTTTGTAAATTTATAAAGCACCAGAATCTAGATGCCTATGTGACCTAGGAAGCACTACTATTTTATCCTAAAACTGCACACCAGTGGCCCTTTGTCAGAAAAGCTGTAACCATTGACAAGATTCACCTGCTGGAAAACTTTCTTTGCTTTGTGAGAAGAAGAAGCAGAAAATATTTTCACTTTAAGTCTCTCCATGCTTTCCTGGAAGCTGAAAGGGATCTGCCTGAACTTGAACTTAATTGCCTGGGACCAAGAATATGAGTTAGGGCTGGGAAGAGGGACAGTCACAAAACCAGACAATGATAGCAAGATAATCATTAGATAGTGTAACCTGCTGGAACCTCTAGGACAGTCACCTAGTCATCTGTTCCCATTGAAAGTGTAATTAGAAGTGTTCTGATTGGTTTGCCACTATTTCCTCATTCAATCATTAGGTCGTAAGTAGAGACCAAGGCTTCATTGACTTCATTAAATTTCCTCATCTGAAAAATAGGAATAATCAAATCTACCTCTCAGGATCCTTATGCAAAATTTTTAAAGAAATATTTGTAAAAGTTTCTAATATATCATTCTTAACAAGAATATAGCACCTACATGGAATATGTGCTGCTGTGATTCCCTGGACCCTGCTCCCCTAGATTATAGCAATAATTCTTTTCTTCCTAAACTTTAGTGAGACTTCAGACTCTTCAACTTAGAGCTCCAGACAGTAACTGTCAAATGACTGGAGCTTTGAAACCTATTGGCCATCCCTGTCCTAAATCTTAGTGAGTGCAATATAAAAAAGTGTTTTCTTCCTTTCCGTTCTCTTTCTTATTTCCTTCATTCTTACTATCCTTCCATAGGGTCTTCCACCATGTTATGTATATACATTTTTTAGTTACTCAATAATTCAATAAAACTTACTACTCTTAATGTGCATTGGGTTGTATAATAAATACTATTGGTATTACCATGGCTCAAGGGGGGAGTGGTAGAGCAGCTAGAAGTTGTAGTTAGACTGCTTTGATTCATGCCCTAGCTTTACCATTTTCTGGCTGCATGGGAAAATTACTTAACTCTCTCTAAGCCTTAAATTAGAAGATACAATGTACAATGTACAATATATGATGTACAATGAGGATAATAAAAGTTCAGTCTCTGTATCTAGACTTCTGGGTTCAAGTCCTGACTCTGCTATTTACTTGCTTTGTGAACTTTGGTAAGTTATGTAACCTCTCTGTGCCTTGGTTTTGTTATCTGTAAAATAGGTTACTGTAAAAACTAAATGAGATAAAACATAAATTATGTTTAGAAAAATGTCTGGCACATATAAGTGCTCAATAAATGTTGTCCTTATTGTTTTTATTACTATTATTACATGTCTCATTTAGGTCACTTAGGAAATACATGCAGATAATAAATATTTAATCTGTGTTAGTGATTTTATTATGTGATGTGTTTCCACCTTCAAATAACTGACATATACTTAAATAAAAAGTCAGTAAGGGATAAATATTGTAGACACAGTACATAAAATAGACACTTTGTGGGTTTAGTGGTGGGGACTATCATTTAAATGAAATGATAGCTAAATTAAAAGAACTGAAAATGCCAACTATTGGTGAAAAGGTGGAACTACTGGAACCCTGGTATGAGTGTAGAATTGAACAATTTTATTGGAAAAAATATTCAACAGAAATGCTCAGTATATAAATAAAGTTCAAACTTTCTGTGCCCTATAATTCAGTGAGTTCACTCTTAGGTATATATATATATATATATATATATATATATATATATATATATGACTAATGAGTGTATTTTATGTACAGGGATGTTAGTAACAGCTTTCTTTAATAATAATTAAAAACTGAAAACAACCCCCCAAAAACATCAAAATGGAAATGCGATAAGAAAAATATGTGGAATATATATACAAAGAAATATTATACAGTAATGAAAATGAAAAAAGTATAGACAAATTCAACAGTATAGATGACTTTCAGAAATAGAATATTGAGTAAAAGAAGCCAGATAAAAAAGGATACATACTACAAGATTCTTTTTATATGACATTCCAAATAGGCAGAACTACTTGATGATATAAAGATAGAGACTGTCTTTGGAGAGGGTTAGTAGTGCCCAGGAAAGTACATGAGAAGGAAACTGGTTATGTTCAATTTACTTATGTGGATTATGTTTTTAAAATTGTGTTACTTTGTGAAATTTGATCAAACACACACTTCATATGAGTGTACTTTTCTTTATATGTTTTACTTCACTAAAATGTACCTGCAAGTAAAAAAGGAGTAAAATGGAAAAGTCATTCATTACAACAGAATTTATCCAATGTTAAGATTTTGGAAATGAAATGGCCTATGGCATTTGTTTTCAAAGTCTGAGCCTGGGTCCAGAATCTGTATCTTTAACTAACTGGCTTCTGCTATACCTCAAATAGTAATATATTTGATAAGTGTTTGGAATTTGTAAATGGAAGTTTACTTTTTTACAATAAAATTGGATAATCTTTTAATATTTTGTTCAAATGGTGCAAAATCAAAACTTCAGGAATGAGTTTGATCGTCAAGAGACATTAAAACTTCTTAAGGCCTGCCCTTTTGGGGGTGGGAAAGTACAGTAAAAAGCCTTTAAAAAAAACCTCAAAATAATAGCCATCTAAATTAACATTAAGCTCATTCTGAGTGTTTTTCAAGCTTATCAAAAACACATAAGCCCTTTACTTACTTTAAAGAGAATTTGTTGGAGTCTGAGGGTTAGAGCCCCTGGTCACAATACCCTTCTAAAGCTAGGATTGTTGCATTTGTCCATTAACTGTCACAGTCAGGTGAATGAGCACCAGAGGTACCCAGCTGAATAACGTGGGCGTCAGACATATTCTTTCCATCCTCACTGTGCATCACACCCCTGCTCCTGATCATCACGGTCTATTACCCCTGCCAGGACAGTGATTGCTCTTTTTTCCTCTGACCCTAAAGTGCCCAGATGGCAGACGCAGTTTATAATTCAGTGGGATTTTTGCTGTATCCCCTGTCAGAAGTGTTTCCCCTTTGGGAACCAAGACCTCTAAACTTAGAGAGCCCAGAACTAAAGGTATAGGAAATGCAAATCCCCAAGTGGTTACTGGGAATGATTTAAATGATGCCACTTGGGCTTCCAGCTCTTTGTTCCTAGACCAGTGTACTCTTCCTGCTGGGGGCACAGCTATATATAAAATGGTATTGATTACATGCATATACCATAGCTTAGAGAATTGTGTTCTATCCTCCAAGCTGGCACTTCAGTTACCATGTTCTACCAGTTTCTGAATGGTGCTATATGTTATATGACTAGTTCATCCCATGGTCATGGGCTTGGCTTTGTACCTCCTTTGCTATAAATGGGTTTCCTTGGAAAGTCATTATGTTTCGTGGGATCCAGTACGTGACATTCCTCAAATCTTCAGATAGTGGCACTGGCTGAGGACCTGCAGGCAGAAAAAGCAAACCCATACCTAAAAGATACATTTATTCATATCAAAATAAGTTACTTATCCTTCCAAAAATTTGTCACCAAGAGTCCAACTGGTCTTCTTGAGGGGTGCTGCTGTACTGGGAGACTCAGCACTGGACTCTATTGATGACAATTGGATATTCAGTATTGACAGTAGCTAGGTCAACATTGGTATGCTAAGTGAATTCTAAGGTGTTGGACCCATATGGAGTCTCCATCCTTGTACCCTTGGCCATTCCATATGACCAAAATGCCAACAATGGGGTAGCCAATGATAGATCTTGGCATCACTGGCCAAATTGTTACGTCTTCTTAGTTGTTTGGTGCTTCTGCCAGATGGCTGCTCTCTAGTGAATATTATCAAGTGATGCAAAAATCTCCATACTTCATGCTCTCTTCTGTGTTTTCATTGTACGTGCCTCTACCCCAGAACTCCTTTTGTTGTATTTTCTTCTGTTTCTTCTTCTGGGCCCCTGATCACCTGTCCAAGACATTTGCTACTGTCTTTGAATCCATATACATTCTAAACTTTGTTCCTTTTATTTCTACACAAAATGTATACCGAGGTGCCCCATCTGAAACTCTGTTCATTGGGAGGATTTTCCCTCACCACTCTTTTTCAATGTAATAAAAGAAGCTGTAATGCAGCTGCTGTCCATTTTCAGACTGTACTCATATACTGAGCTGACACTGTCATGAACCAACCTTGTGCTTTGTCTTCCTCCACATGTTGGGTATAAGAATCCCCTATATTGCTATAGATATGAGCTGGGAAAGATCTATATGCTGGAACATAGAACAGCACTGGTGGATGACACAGGGGCCTTGGCAATATGCTTGTATAGTTTGCATGGACCCTCTGATCCTGCTCGAGCTTGTTACTGGATTTAGCACTTACAATCCTCAATGATAGTTGCAGGAGTCTTCTGACCTTACAACTTAGTGGGTTTGGCAGTACCCAGCTCATGATCAGCAGCTGTGGCTCAGTTGTCATTTGGTGCCCCATTGTCATCCACGCCATCTATACCAGGCTCATTGGTATGCCAATAGTTCTTTATAAAAAGGCACATAATTCTGATGGCGTGACCTTGCTCCAGACCCCCAGCGATCTATGTTGTGATTCTCTCATTGGTGCCTGCCATCATCTCTACATGACGTCTTTTATCGTCACTGATACCTTGAATGCCACAAGGTCTTCCAGGTTGTAATGCCCAGTGACAGAGTCACTAGCAATGCACCTCTCATCACATCCTTAGCTGGCTTACATTATAACTTAACTCTGGTTATAGACCGCTGGCCAAGAAGGAGGAGTGGGGAACACATGTTGTCTAAATCATCTTCAAGAAAGAGGGGAATAGTAGATTTAAATAGAGATTTTTAGGGTGCTTCCACACTCTCAGAAGGTTTGGGGGAATCTGAAGATTATAGATATTCATGGACATCATCCCTAATGTCTCCAGCTTATTTGGTGGTATCTCATACTCTGCCAGCAAGGACCTTGACCTTGGGAAAGCAGGCCTTTGATTGGGAGTTTTTGGCATGGTACTCAACTGTATCTTCCTTCACTCTGTAGAAAATGAGAGCTTCTTCGTATGCTATCAAGAAAGTTCTCTCTCGCTTTCACACGTAGCTTTCTGTTAGGTTAATGGTTCTTAGATTTTTGTTATCTTGTTCAGAACATCAGCTGAACATAATAGCTATCCAAAGCCATTGTTTTGTAATTACTATTTCACCAATATTTGTCAAACTCTTAATGCATTGAACCAGCTAATACATTCCCTTACAGCAGCACATTGTTCCAATTTAATGCCAGTGAAAGTTTTAACAATTAAATAGGCACCTTGTTCCAGTGTCTATATGTACCACTGGTGGTGGTGCCATCCAGAAGGCAAGTGATCAAGCTGTACAACCCAATCCTAGAACCTGCTTTCTTTGTCTATTCCTTGTAGCAACTGTTACAGGTTCAGATCCCTGAGAAGCACTCTTAGAAAGGGAGTTTGGTGTATAGAAATTTTTACCAAGAATTGCCTTTGGGATCAAAACTTGTGGAAGAGAGGGTAAAGAAGCAGAATTAAGCAGAAGGAGAAGTTGGTCTGTGATGCAATCCCAATGACAAAATTGGCCAATCACATTGGGCACTCTTGAGAATGTTCCTTCATACTTGTCCCAGTTGTACTGAGAACACGTGGACTTTAGACTTTCAATGATTAGTCATTGTTTGTGTGATGCTTTAGGAAGAAGGGTGACCTTGGATAATGTGGCAGTCTGCCAGTAAGGCAATTCTGAAAGGAGCAGACAGCAGAAGTTCTGTTTGCCAAGTGTTCCTATGAGCTGGGCAACAAATCCTTCAACATAGGCTCTACCACATTAGTTTAAAAGCACTCAGTCTAACAGTGAAGGTGGACAGATGGAAGAGTAAGTATTGCATTCATTTATTTATTAACTTTATTCTGCTCACCTCCACAAAAAGGTTTGATATACTCTACTAGAAGGCAAAGAGATTACAAAACATTAAAACACCCGTAAAAAGCAAAAGAACTACCTGATAGGGTGAGGACAGGGGAGTAAATTTCTTGAGCATGAACGATAGCTCTGACTTTTAGCAAAAGACAGTAGAGAAACACAAAGTCTTGCATGATTTTTATTAGCTAAAAATAGGAATATGACCCATTTTCCTGGGAAACTAACATTTTCCTGACTCTGAACACTAAGACATTATTATGAGAGTCATTATAAAATGCTCTGGACAATATTCTGGATTGTAACTTCAATAACAGTTTTATAATGATAGCAAAGCTTTTCTATCTATAATTCTTTCACTGAATTTTTGAAGTGTATTTATTGTGCTAATTGAAAGAAGATTCATGTGCTTTAAAAACAAAGAACATAATGACCAAGGTTGACATCTTAGAATGCGAATTGAAGAGTATGACTTGTAATAGTTGGAAAAGTAATTTGTGGAATGTAAATTAGGACACTGCTCCACAAATCAGACTTATCCAAAGCATTTTCTTTAGCAGCTAAGCAACTAATATTTGATTCTTAAATTTCACCATCATAAGATGTATTCACATGTGTGTTAGTGTATGTGAGTGAAAGAAGTTATACTTCAGCATGAGATTGTTTACTAATCTCTTTAAATTTAACTTGATTTATTTTGACTTAATACAGTCTACATTAAAATTGTGTGATTAGACAGGAAATAAAAAGATGTCCAAAATGGAGTATTATTTTCAGGAAATTATATTCTCGTAAGAAGAGTAAGGTACACAAATACAAATGTGAATAAATTCACAACACACAAAAGATATTAAAGTTATCAAAGGAAAAAGAGATAATACTAACTGGGGATATTATTAAATATTTTAGAAGGGGGCAGCATTTAAAATAGGCCATGAAGGATCCCTGATAATGTAATAAGCCCTCAATAAATGTTACCTAGTATTACTAGTTCAGTTTTTCCTTAACTTATACCTAGCAGGATACAAATGTGAAAAGTTAGGTAACATTAGCTGAACATAGTACTTTTGCAGATTTAATCTCATTTTTACCTCAAGGCAACATCAAAATGGTGAATCTTATCTTCATTTTACAGTAAGAAAGAAAAAGGAAGGAAGGAAGAGAGGAAGGGAGGGAGGATGAGAAGAAGTGAAGGAGGAAGGAAAGATGATGGGAAGGAAAGGAAGAAAGAAACTGAGTCTCAAAGAGATGAAAACAGTCTATCCAGGACATATAGTTAGCAGACTTGAGACCAGGGATCTGAATATAAGTATGTCTGTCCATAAAGCCCATTTTTGTTCACTACAATTATCTATTACTACTAGGAATTGCTGTCAAATTATGGAACATTATTCCAAATTATTTGCTGTGAAGAGAAAGGAGTAATTGTTTAAGAATACATAGTATTGCTAAAAGAAGAGAGTAATGTGGGAGGGAGTTAGCTGGGTTAAAGCAGTGTAGATACTCTGCTTGGAGGAAAGGAAAGAGAGTTGTAAAAGAGGAAGTATAAAGTAGGCAGGGACTAGAAACTAGAGTCCCTTGCTTCACAATTTTAGTAGAACTAACTATGCTTTAAATAATGTTTTTTTTTTAACCTTTCAAGGTGGTTATGTAACTAGATTTCTCCTGACCCAAATATAGTTTTCTGGTTTCAGTGACAGAAGAGGTCATTACATTTTGATGATAGCTCAACCACTATGCATTTAAATAGATCAATAATCCAGGAGGATTTAAGACTTCAAGGGCTTAAAGGGAATGAAGCTCTCCATCCTTGGTTGTCTGTCAAAGTCATCCTAGTTTACTGATGGTGCCAAAATATTGTTTTCTTTCAGATATTTAGAGATGGAATGAAATTAGATTGACAATTTCAATGATTTACCCAAACCACAAATACTCCTATTATGAAAAGGATCTAGAAGAAAAGGTTTTACATTCATCAGTAATTGCTAAATCAAAATAGTTCTTGCACTTGCTATTATATAGTGATTGCTTCATCTCTATGTGCTTTAAAATATTGGGGATTTTAAATTACTGATATATACATTCCTTGTTATTTACTTAGATGGGATGAATGCTGAAAATTGTTCTTCTAGGAACTTGCAGACTTCTCAAGGTTAGATATTGATTGTTGAACATTATAGCACTTAAATTTTTAGATCTGTAGGGTTTCAAAGGGTTTTTGCAAAAGAGAAAAAAGTCTGAGAAGTAGGTCATGAAACAACAATAAACAATACCCCACGAGATGCTACAGTTGCCAGATAGACTGAAAAGGGGCAGAAAATGAGGGAGGGACCAAGAAGATAGAAGCAGAGATGAAGGTAGGCCCAGTGGTCAGCACTTCAAAAAGAAAATAAAATACCTGACTTTGAATATTTATATATTATGACATATGTATGTACAAACTCTCAACTTAAACTTACTATTGAAGTCTTATACATTTATGTGAAATAAATTAATGGTATTTAAAGCCAATTGGAGCTTACAATTAAGTCAATTCAGTGATTTTATAGAACCCTTTAACAATTGGATAACATTTAATATATCATAGATATAATCCTGGCTACAAGTTTACTCTTCGATCTACCAAAGTGAAAGTACATTGCCAAGGAAACTCCATTCTAGCAAGAGGAATCCTATTCTGATCTATTGATCCATTAACTATCACAATGACAATTAGCATAATGGGTTTAAATATCCTTCACAGAACTTTTCAATAGATTTAAGCTATTTTATCCCTCTAGAAAATATAGAGTGTTTGGAGTTAACCCAAAAGGCAATATATTAAATGGAAATTCATACCCATTAAAGGTCCAGTGCATTCCAGGTATGTATTCTTTTTCCTTTCAAACCCCTATATTTGTTAATCATGTAATCTGAGATATTTATTTCAGTACAAAACCACTTAGGCAATCTAACCTTGTACATTAGCTACTTCTTCCTTAACTCTGTACTTCCTCTGCTTAGTAAAGCATTTAAATACCAGACATGGTCATCAACCACTAATTCCTTTTCTTAGTACTGGGTTCACTAAGAGAAACCAATATTGAGTGAAGAAATGGCTCAGCATTAATTACTAGAAATTGCTATCAATTACTAAACATTACTACAAATTATCTGCTGGATGGACAAGTGCTGTTTCTGGTAATACAAATTTCAATGAGTAATTTTATTTATTTCTTAGACTACCCTTTGGGCACCATTGGCTCCTCTTCGGGCAGTCTCAGCAGAAAGCTAACTGGCCAAATGAACTCAGAGATTCAAATTCTGTCTTCAACTTGGAGGACCATAATTGAGGAAAACGGGTGCATCTTATAGAAGTCGTTTTTTGGTTCTTCTCCAAAGAAAAATTTTTTATTGATTGAAATATAAAATTATAAGTATCCCTTTTCTTAATCTTCCAAGCCTTTAATAAGCATAGTGAATTATTTAATAAAGGCAGCCTGGCATGGTGGAAAGATCTGGAAGTTAGGAGCCATGGTTCTAGTTACATTTCTTTCACTGCAAGGTATTAAACCTAAGGAAGTACAAGGTACTTCCCTTCTTTGAGCTCTAGTTTTTCCATATGTACAAGGAAGAGTATATTATTAACTCTTTTAGTTATAAATGAAAGTAGCCCAATTCAAAATGATTTGAGCTTAAAAAGGTAATTTACCTGTTCAGGAAGCCAAGCTTCAAGAACGGTCAAAACAAAGAAATATTAACAGAATACTCTCCCTGTATCTTTTTCTTTCCTATATGTGTGTGTGTGTGTGTGTGTGTGTGTGTGTAAGTAACCACTATCTCTAGCAGCTGTTTGTTAGTCTATGTTAACTTCATTCTCAGGGAGGAACTTACCATTTGGTAGTCTTAAAAATATATAGGTTTTCTTACAACCAAGATTCCTAGCCTTAAAGTTACCCCCAGATCTTTGGAATTTAGTTTCACTAATCTCTTTTGGGTCATGTGCCCTTTCCCAAATAAATTACTACAGATAGATAGATGGAGTATGCTGATGAGTTTGCACTGAATCACATAACATGCCTTTAATTAACCATGAAGGGTCGGTATTGTTAGTCTCACCTGAAACGTGGGCTAAGGGTAGAAAGTCTCTGCATTCCTTGGGAAAATAGAAGTCCTGCTATGAGATAAATGTGGAGTGAATGCTGAGCACACAGCGTAACAGATGTACATTGCAAAAGGCCTGGTAGATTTTCATTCTTTCATTCTCTTAATTATTCTCTTAAAGAATTGTAATACAAAAGTGGTCAAGGCTGATCTCTCTATCTTCATCCAGCTTACAGTAAATGGATAAGAGATACAGTAAAAAAAAATATTATAAAGCCAAATAAGTATATGTAAGACTCTTTCCATACCTCTCATTCTGTGATATTTAGCATGGCACTCTTTTCACCATTTAACAAAATCACATCTCACTTGCCTGTAGCGTTATTTCTTATTTCTTATGGATCATTGGCCTGTGGGCCATGCTAATTTGTATTGCTGTTTTCAGTCTCTGGGTGGAGTCATTTGCCCTGAAACTGCCCTCTATTATATGTGATCCAGGACTATTCAGAGAAAATGATTTCAATTCCCAAAGCTTTCATCCTGGTATCATTTGGAATAAAACTGGAGCCAAGCAATTGTTGGTATCTTGGTAACTAAACGACTAAGTTCTTTCTTTTCCTCAGAAATTGACATTGTTTGCATTAGCTGTTTTCTGAAATTACTAACAGAGTTTATTGACGTTTTTGGGAAAGGGTGAACTACATAGATTGCCTTTTTTGTATTTTTAGGAAGGACCTGGAGTTTTCTATTAACATTCGTTTTGGAGTTTCACCCCGTGTCTTTGGTTCATTGAAGAGTTGCTAATTATTTTTATAATTTTGTAATATTTATGATTCGGTGAATTTTTATGTTGGAAAATGTATAATTGGTAAGTGCTTTTGCTAACAAGCATGACTGGGTTATAATCTTTGTTTTTTAGTCAGTAACAAATCACCAAGCAGATTATTTGAATTTCCAAAAGTGAGCGGGAAAAGATTTTACAAACATCATCATCTTCCTTGTCAGAGTAAGATCATGGGGACAAATAATAACCCTGATTATCCAGTAGAACTTGGGTACTGATATTTCCAACTTTTGATGAGGCAGTGGGAGCTTAGTGAGAGACGGAACAAAATGATAATTTGGCTGATACAGAACGATCTCCTAGTTGGTACTTGGCATGTAAGAATTGACAGATGTATTTGGAACTGAGAGTTAATAGAAATAATAAAAATTACCCAAACTTCAAGGAAATTCTTCAAAGAAGGGATGTTTGAGCCAAGACTGGCATGGATTTTTCCTGTATTAAGAGGATTCACAGTTGGCACACATGTACCTTTTTGAGCATTTGTAATAAGTACATCCTCTGGTCAGACAAATTTCAAAAGGCATCTTTCTTTTGGTTAGACACAATCACATCAAAAATGTCAGCCCTACTCACTGCCCACAACTGAGTGAATAAAATCTTGGCGTGTGGATTTTGGATCTTGGTTCCAATGCTTAATTATTAACTTAGTGATCTTGTGCTAATTACTTTCACAAGCATCACTTTTTTTTCTACTCTGTAAAATGAGTATAACTGTATTTAATAAATCATGCACATTGAAGAGATAATGTAGGTAAATTGTTTTGCACAAGGCCTTCCATAATCCAGACCAAGAACTTAGTGAATATTAACTCTAATTTTATTATTTTGTTATTATTAGTAATAGTAGAGGTAATGGTAGTACAGTACTATTGGGCTGGTGAAAAAGCTCATTCGGGTTTTTCATAACATCTTACAGAAAAACCCGAACGAACTTTTTGGCCAACCCAATAGTATTGCCTTATCTTCGTTTCTCAGATCCAGTGTCAAATTTTTTTTTTTTTTGCCTTGCCTTTGTCCTATTGTCAACATTATGACTGGGTATCTTAGTCATTTCTATTGAGAAGGTAGGAGGAATGAAATGAGACTAAAGCTTGGTAAAGAAGAAGAAAACCTGCAGGGACTCATATTAATTAGGATAAAGGTTGTATGGTCAGTTTTGTGTAAAGTCTACAAAGTGGTCTTATTTTTGGTTTAGTCCATCATGATCAGAGTGGCCTTGTCTTACATGAGTGCTCTGTGAAATTGCTTAAGTTCAAGAGAACAATGCCATAATCTTTCTGTGAGTTCTAGGCCAGCTTCTGGTAACACCAAGACCTGTCTGGTAGTACCATGACTGCCTTTGGCTGGGAGAGGTTGCTTTTATCTTTCTTACTTTGCAGAACCCCACATTTTTGTGAGCCGTTAACCATTAAAATCATGTTCAAGGGATGATCAGAGTAGTGAAAGATTTTTGAGCAATATCTTAAAGAAATATGTTATTTAACACTAAGAATTGAGGATTTTCACCACAGAGAAGTGGAATAGCTGAGTTTGACTGACAGCTGTCTCAAAATATGTGAAGATCAGTCTCATATATGAAGTATGTCCAGGGTCACTACTAAGACAGAAGTTTCTCAGAGTAAGAAAGCCCTTATTTATTTTTTAAACTGTTAGACTTATAAAGCAGTGGAATGAATATTTCTTTTTCCATGATGGACTTTGCTATCACTGGACATGTTCATATAGAGTCTAGATAAACTGTCTACCAGGGTTATTGTGGAATGACAGCCCTATGGCAATAATTGGACTGGATGACAGTGTGTGTCTTAAATTCTCTGTTTCCAGAAACAAGGAAGGTGACAGAAAGTAATAAACTCCTGGTTGACTGAGGCTTAAACTCAGATTTTTGTTTTATTTCTTTAAAACAAAAAATTGTCCATTTCTCTCAACTTCTAATCTGAGTTCTCCATCTGCCTTTCTTTGGGTAGATGTAGATGATGAATTGTATTCAGGAATTTTTAATTCTTCTGCGCTAACAAATGCACTGGCATTTCCTTTGCCAATGACGATACTGCAAATTCATGCTTGTCCAAGTTCCATTTCCTTGCTGAAGGAAAAGCCTGAAACAGTCCAAGCAGTTAAAACTACCAGAACCATTTGATTAAGCTGTCAGTAAGCTTTCCAGGAACTTTGTGGTTGGCTTAATTGGGGAGAGTAGCATTTTTCCTGCCCTGCTCTTTGATTCTCTGGGAATAGGTGACCTTGTGAATCATTTCTTGATCAGTCATTATAAGATTTCTAGGATGCCAGCAAATAGGAGTAAGGGATCTTGAGAGGAAAATTTGAAAATCCTCTTCTCAACTGATAATTCTAAATAATGCTGGGATTTAAATCTCTTTCTTACACTCTAAGTCTTAAAATAAACATTAGTTCAAGGATTTGGAGGATGCTGATGAGGTCTCTTGTCAAAAAGTCTGTTCTTATTGTCGAACAGGAAGTTGACAATGGGGAAGTGGGAGCAACTCTGGCAGAGCTGGTTAATGGAGGGCTTAATGAATCTGACCTTCTTTGTATTTGCTTTGGCCGTGATAGAAACTTCCATTTTTATTTAACTGCTTTCCTTCCTATTCTATCCATATTTGTGTTCCTTCCATTCCCATTTATGAGGCTACTGAGACAAGAACTGACATTCAAGAGGACATTATGGTCTATTATTAAATGACATTCTGTGATGGTTCTTTGAGTTCTCTTCATCATCAACCACACTCCTGAGAGGGAATTGAACATAACCAGGTATATACACAAGTGACATTCGTAAAGCCCTCTATCTGAAAGGATGCCAGTCTCTTCATTGTACTTTGCACAATGCTTAGCAGTAGGTGCTTTGTAAGTGCTAGTTAAATATATGTTAGAATTCTCTGCATAAAGAATATTTTCACTCTTTTGTTTTTATTTACAGTTGTATTTGTAAGTTTATAAGACTATTTGAATAACTGCATATACTTTTCCTTAGACTTCCCTAATTTTTGCTTTTTCCTTCAAAATTTTTAAATACTGTGTTAATAATGATGCCATGAATACTCTTCTATTAATAAAGTCCAAATACATCATGCTATTTGGAGAATTAAAATGTTTGCTTGTCTGTAGAGCAGTCAGACTGGGAGTCATTACTGAGGAACATCAAGAAATCTTAAATCAAACTGCTTTATTTTCACCAGCCATAAAATTAAATGACAATATTTTCTGTATTCCTCAGGGCTGTTAAAAAGGGCAACTAACCAAATAATAAAGCACTTGGCACTTGCTATTTAAAATTCCCGAAATCAAGCTTATCATGATTATCCAAGCAGGCAGCTGTGGAATGATGATTAAGAGTGAGGACTTGGGTTTAGACTAACCAGGGTTCATATAACATGTGACCTCAGACTTCTCCCTGTGCCTCCACTTCTGCAGATGGACAGTTTTACCAATTTCACTGATATTAAATGGTATAACATTATAAGGTATTTAGAACAATACCTGGTACATGGTAGATGTTCAGATAACGTTAGATAATGACAATATATAAGAAAATATTTTTAAAAACACATCATATAGCTAGAATGAACCCTCTTTAGAACAGCTGCAGAGATGTGGCACCCAAACAGTAACAGCAGCAAGACAGAGCTGGTAATTCAGTTCTCTCTGCAGACTCCTAGAAACATCATACATCATGCTCAAAACTAACATATCTATTTGAAGAGTTGTGACTACCATAATTAGATCCCTAGTGTCTATTCTTGTAGGAAAAAAAAAAAAAGATTCGTCCTATCCAGAAAACGTTACTCAGCATGGAAACGAAAGACCAAATGTGGTAAATGGAAGCAAGTGCCTTGTGACTTTGACAAGAGAGAGCATAAATAGTGACCAAAGACAGCATCAACTAGAGAAGTTATTCTGGGTTCTCGGAAGAATTGAACTCTGACCAAGGTGGAGACTTATCAATTAGAAGTGAAATGAATGTGCTATAGGACAAAACTTGAAGGGATCAAATTCAAGCTCCTAAGGAAATTACACCTTTTAACAACTGAAGCTGAGATTTATCCTGTTTTTCTCCTTCAGCCTGACAACAGGAAGCAAAATTTAGAAGGACATCTTACTTGTATAACCTCTCACCAAGTCGATTAAATTGAACCTTGATAAGCGAAAGAGGCGAGAAGTTCAGTACAAACACCAAACCACTGTAAAGAACAGCAGAGAGGGAAATGGAGAAAGTGAAAAAGAGATACAGTATTTTGAAGTAAGAAAAGGATAGAAAGGAAGAAGGGATATAAGAATGAAGGGAATGAAATTAAAAAAATTTTTTTTTTCTAAAAGACACTCTTAGTAGCATGGAGAATGACTCTGATGATGAAGGGGAGAATGACTGGGAGAACATGAAAAAAAGAACTTAAACCTACATATTCCACCTGTGCAATTGTACCAAATTGATCTGTCAGATTTTAAAAGCTAAGGGAAGTGTGCTGTAAGGGATTCACTAGGGGGTATGTATGTGAGTCAGTGGTGATTCGCAGCGTCAGTGGGATATTAGTGAACTGTGCTGGTTGGAGGTCCCATCTCTTAGATTATTCATAAAGAATAATGATCATTAAAAGTCCCATGGTTTTAGGTTAACATAAAGGAGTTAAATTTGTACCTTGGGCAGATTCCAACAAAGAACTTATGTCTGTGTCCTATGTGGGGTGTGTGTGTGTGTGTGTGTGTGTGTGTGTGTGTGTGTGTGTTTTAAATAAACTTTGTGTTGAAGCCATGGAAAAAGATCCCGCTTTATTTGCTTGACTGGTCAGGGTATTTTTCTTCTCTTTCTGATGTTTTATTATTGGTAAAGGCAGAAATTCACAACTAAAATTGCACTTCTAAAGAATAATCTTCAAAAACTCTTTTTGTGATATTTGGGTCTAGTCCCTTTGGAAAGATACTAAAACTAGAGTGACTATTGCCCTTTTCAAGTATTTTAAGAAATTAGACAGGTTTGCTTTTTTACTATGTAAAAATACTTCTAATAAAACCTGATTCTAGAATTTTTGTTTAAAATGATGCTAGAGAATTTAAATCATATGTTTATATTATAAAATAAGTGAAATTAGTTGACAATATTATATAGATTTTCTTGGTTTAATTTTAGTTACTTGCCAAGCTCTTCCAAATGGACACTCATTCATTCATTTATTCACAATTCAAAATATACTGCACTGTGTTAGGGCTTCAAACTGAGGAAAAGGATGATTTAGGGACAATCTCTGCCCTTTAGAAATGCAGAGTATCACAGATATTTATAGAAGTAACTGCTGAGCTTCTATTTTTGGTAATAGTATGGATGATATGCACAGAGAAACTTCTGAAAAAGTACCTATAAAATGTGTAATGCAATATAATGATTTCAAATATGTGGCATAATGCAAATGAAATCCTCAAAGGACACAAATGCCAAGAAATAATACATAGGGCTAAGAGAATGCAGGAGTCAGCTTTATCTCTGGAGATATCAATAATCCATGGAGACCCAGAGGCAGGATTTTAATGGCCCACATGCTCATCACAGGGGAAAAAAGTCTGGAGCCTGAGCAGGCCCCAATAAGAATTCATAATGGAAAATTAATGATAGTTAAAATAATACCTATCAAAACTTTGAGAAGGAGATAAAGTGATTTTTGAGGGAAATTTATAGCCTTCAATGTTTATTGGAATAAGAGAAATGCTAAAAATTGTCATTGAACTCAAGAAATTTTAAAAAATGACTAGGAACAAAAGCAAAGAAAGTATAAGAAATGAAACAATAAAGATAAGAGTTGAAATTAGTGGGAACAATACAACAGGGTTTCATCAAAGATAAAAGATGGTTTTTTGCTAAGACTAATAAAAATGATAAACTTTGGGCAAGAATGATAAAGAGAAAAGAATAGAGAATGCAAGCCCAAGTGAATGATATTAAGAATTAAAAAGGAGATGAAAATAAATATTCAGCAACCATTAAAATACATGAGATTAGTACGACTGACTTTATGTCAATAAATTTGAAAACTTAAGTGAAATGGGCAAATTTCTGGTAAAGTGTAAACTACCCGAATGGACTCAACTTTTATAACTATGCTATATATGCATTGTTAGAGCATATAGATTATATATATTAGATTCTTTTAACCCTCATTTAATTTTAGTCCTATAATAAATATATATGTAATGCCCATCATCAGGTCCTTATGTTGATATCTTTTGATACTTTTCTGTTGTCTGAAGTTCATTCTAAAGTAGATTACTCAGGAACGGTTCACAGGAACACTTCCTGAGTTCTTGAGTGTTGAAAACAGTTTGTGTCCTTTAAAGTCTATTGCTGGTTACAAAATTGGGGGCTCACATTTTCTTTCCTTGAGTAACTTAAATACCTCACTCAATTTTCTTCTAACATAAAATGTTGCTATTAAAAAATCTGATAAGAATCTATATTATCTTTTTCTTAATTAAGTTCTTCATATTTTTATGTCCAAAAGAATTTTCTTTTCAAGTCAACTAATTTTACTAGGCAATATCTCAGTGTTCATTGTCGTGCCTCAGTATTTTCAGATATGCCATGGTGTACTTTTAATGTGCAATTTCTATTTTTTTTTGAGATAAAATTCATTTAACATAAAATTCATCATTTTAGCCGTTTTAAAGCATACAATTCAATGATTTTTAGTAAATTCATGAAGATCTATAATCATCTCCACTATCTAATACAGAATATTTTATCACCCCCCCAAATAAAACTGATAGTCATTAAGCAATCACTCCTCATTTTACTCTCCTCATAGCCCCTAGCAACCACTAATCTGCTGTCTGTCTCTTTGGTTTTGACTAATCTGCACTTTCTTATAAATGGAATTATACAATACGTGGAATTTTATGTCTGACTTCTTTTATTTAGCATAATGTCTCAAGGTTCACATGTATTAGAGCATGTACCTACCAGTAGTTCCTTCTTTTTTATGACTGAATGATATTCCACCATATGTACCTATAAAATGTTTTCTATATTTGTTCATCGGTTGATAAATATTTGGGTCATTTCCCCTTTTTGGCTATTATAAATAATTGTGTTATCAACATTTGAGTACAGGTTTTTGTTTTAACACCTGTTTTCAGTTCTCTTAGATATATAACTAGGAATAGAATGGTGGATCACATGTTAATTCTAATGTTAAATTTTGAGGCACTTCCTAAGTGTTTTCCTTAGCAGCTGCAGTATTTGGCATCCCCACTAGCAATGTATGAGGTTCCTAATTTCTCTACATTCCCACTAACACTTATTTCCATTTTAAAAATTATTATAACGTTCTAATGGATATGAAGTGATATCTTATTGTGGTTTTAATTTACATTTCCCTAAATGGCTAATGATATTGAGTTTTTTTTCATATTCTTATTGGCCATTTGTATACCTTCTTTGCCCCTTTTAAAATCTGGTTCTTTTTCTTTTTTTCTTGTTGAATTGTAAGAGTTCTTTATATATTCTGGATTTTTACAAATATTGTCTCTCATTCTGAAGGCTGTCTTCTTACCTTTTTGATAGTGATATTTGATGCACAAAAGTTAATTCTGTTGAAGTCCAAATATTCTGGATTTTTCTTTTGTTGGTTTTGTCCTTGGTGTCATATCTAAGAGTCCATTGTCAAATCAAAGGTCATGAATATTTACTCTATGTTTTCTTCTAAGAGTTTTATAATTTCAGCTCTTACACTGAGTTAATTTTTCCATATGGTGTGACGTATGTATCCAAATTTATTCTTTTGCATGTGGATATCCAGGTTTCCCAGCACCACTTGTTGAAAATATTATTCTTTCCAAATGGAATAGTCTTGGCACCTTTGTCAAAAAGAAATTGACCATAGATGCCAATTTTTTGTATTTTAAATTCTATTCCATTGATCTATTCTTATGCTAATACCACACTGTTTTGATTACTGTTGATTTAAAGTAAGTTTTGAAATCTGGAAGTGTGAATCCTCCAGGTTTGTTCTTCTTCTTCAAGAGTGTTTTGCTAATTTGTGTCCCTGGCAATTTTATATACATTTTAGGATCAGCTTGTCCATGTCTATAAAATAGGCAATTGCGATTTTGATAATGAATGCATTGAATTGGTGCATCAATTTGGGGAGAATAGCTATCTTAACAATAATAAATGTTCCAGATCCATCAACACGTGTGGTGTCTTTCCATTTATTTAGGTATTTTAAAATTTATTTCAGCAATATTTTGTAGTTCTCAACTTGCAACTTCTTGGTTAAATTTATTCCTAAATACTGTTGACTCTTGAAAACATGGAGATTAGGGGTGTCGACCTTCCTTACAGTGGAAAATCTGCCTATAGTTTTACAGTTGGCCCTCTGTATCTGAGATTCTGCATCTATGGATTCAGCTAACCTCAGATCATGTAGTACTGTAGTATGTATTTACTGCAAAGAAATCTACTTTATGTGGACCTGCTCAGTTCAAAACTGTGTTGTTCCAGTGTCCACTGTATTCCACTATAGTAAGTCTCCTGCATACAAATGAGTTCCATTCTGAGAGCAGGTTCATAAGTCCAATTTGTTTGTAAGTCCAGCAAAGTTAGCCTAAGTACCCAACTAACAAAATTGGCTATATAGTACTGTACTGTAATAGGTTTATAATACTTTTCACACAAATATAGAAAAAACAAACACACAAAAAATAAAGAAAACATTTTTAATCTTACAGTACAGTAAGAAAATCCCCTTGCCATTTCCTGCATCATGAATCTCATCAGTTTTTCAGTTACTTCTTCTTCCTCTTGTCTCTCTTTGTCCTTTTTCTGGGCTTCCAGATCCATCAGGTCTTCATTAGTAAGCTCCTTGTGTTGCACAGCAAGGAGTTCAATGAAGTCGTCCTCTTGCAGATGTAGCTTCAGCTTTGCGCTGAGGGTCACTAAATTGCTGAAGACCTCTTTGGACTCCTGATCCACCTTCTCAAATCCATGAAAATCGTGAACAAACTGAAGGCAAACGTTCTTCCAAACCCCATTCATGGTGACAGCTGTAACCTCATGCCAAGCAGTCAGTGTTTTTTATGGCCTTGTAGATGTTATAGTCCTTCCAAAATTGTTGCAAGGTTGTTCCTGATTCACCACTCTCCTTTACTGCCTGATGAGAAGTGTGACATAAATAATATTCTTGAAAGTTGCTATAACTCCCTGGTCCATATGTTGGATGAGCAACGTAGTATTCGGTGGCAGATGCCCTACTTTGACGTTGGGATGAAAGTCGTCCATGAATGGAGGGGGGGGCCTGGAGCACTGTTGAGCAGCAAAAGAATGTTGAATGGGATATCCTTCTCCAAGCAATATTTCTCTATCTCTGGGATACAGTGGTGGAAAAACCCATCCTGGAAAATTGCCTGTGTAACCCAGGCTTTGTGGTTACTCTTCCACATAACAGGAAGAGAGCCCTTGGGTATGTTTTTAAGGGTTCTTGGGTTCTCTGAATGATAAACTAAGAGAGGCTTTAGCTTCATCTCGCCAGAAGCATTGCCACCAAACAAAAGAGTAGCCTATCCTTTGCTGCTTTATAGCCTGGCTTCAACCTTTCCTCCCTACTGATGTAACTTAGGTCTGGCATCCTCTTCCAGTACAGTCCTGTCTCATCCACACTAAAAACCTGCTCAGGTAAATACGCACCGTCATCAATAATTTCTTGAAGAGTTTCAGGAAATTCCCGGGCAGCTACTGTACCTACACTCTCACTGCCTTGCCACTTACTTTTACATTGTGAAGGTTGGCTCTAGCCTTGAACTGATGAAACCAGCAGTGGCTGGCCTTAAAAGATGTGCCCTCTGATTCTTCCCTGTGTTTATTCTTCAAGTCTTCATAAAGGCTTTTAGCTTTCTCTTGAATCAGCATTAAGCTGACCAGGACTCGATGCTGATGCTGATCCTGCATCCACACGCTGAGAAGTTTCTCCATCTCCTCCATCACTTTTCCACACTTCTTCAATAGTATTGTTGACGTCATCGGCACAGCAGACTGCACATGTTCCATGATCTTGTCCTTGTTCTTTAGAAGCATATCGTTGGTTGAACAATTCATGTTATAAGAACTAGTGACGCCTACCATCTTTTCACCATGCTCCACTCTCAATTATTTTCACTTTTGTTTCCATCGTTATTGCTTGGCACTTTTTAGCAGTACTGCTACGTCACCACTGCTTTTACACTTGCTTCGAGACATCCTAGGCTTGAAAAAAAGATATGTACTACTGTACTCTATACAGAACTATATAGTAAAGTACACAAAAGCACAACCACTTGTAGAGGATGGACGCACATGACAATGTAAGCCAGATGTGTGAACTAACTTACGTGTTTGGACATGTGAACACACATACACATCTTTGGAAGTTTGCAACTTGAGGTTTGTATGTAGGGGACTTACTGTAATTTTAATCATATTGTATATGTTTATAACTTAATATTTTTGTCATTAATGGTTTAGGATTTTGTCAAATGCTTTTTCTGCATCAATTTGTGATAACTGTGTGGGTTTTTTAAAAATTTTATTCTGTTAATGTGGTGTATTATGTTAATTGATTTTTGAATACTGAACCACCCTTGTATTCCTGGGAAGATTGGATCATAATGGATCACATAATGGATCCAATGGATCACAGTGAATCATAATGTAAAATTCTTTTAAATACTGCTGAATTCAGCTTGCTAGTATTTTATTAGGGATTTTTATATCTATATTCATAAGCTGTATTGGTCTGTAGTTTCCTTTTCTAATGTCTTTTTCTGACTTTGGGGTCAGGGTAACCAGGGTAACACTAACCTTATGAATAAGATAGAAGTTTTTTCCTCTCCTGTTTGTTGAAAAAATTTGAGAAAAATTGGTGTTAATTATTCTTTACACATTCAGTAGAGTTCACTGTTAAAAGCATCTTGTCCTAGACTTTTATTTATTTGAAGTTTTTTGATTATCGATTCAATCTCTTTATTATTTATTAGGTCTGTTCAGATTTTCTGTGTCTCAAGTCATTTTTGATAGTTTGTATGTTTCTAGGAATTTGTCTATTTCATCTAGGTTATCTAATTTATTGGGATACAAGCATTCATAGTATTCTCTTATAATCTATTTTATTTCTATAAGGTCAGTAGTAATATCCTTATACTCATTCTGATCAAAGAATCAACTTTTAGTTTGGTTTTTCTATCATTCTTCTCTGTTTCATTTATCTCTGCTCTAATCTTTTTATTTCCTTCTTTCTGCTTGATTTGGGTTTAGTTTGCTTTTTGTTCAGTTCCTTAAGGTAGAAGTTTAGGTTAATGATTTCAGATCTTTCTTCGATTTTAATGAAAGTGTTTTTAGCTATAAATTTCCCTCTGAGCACTGCTTTCGCTCTATCTCATAAGTTTTGATATATTGTGTTTTCAGTTTAGTTCATCTCAAAGTATATTCTCATTTCTATTTTGATATCTTCTTTGACCCATTGGTTAAGAACGTGTTGTTTACTTTCCACATATTTGTGACTTTCCCAAATTTCTTTCTATTATTGATTACCAAACTCATTTAATTGTTATCACAAAGATACTTTGTATGATTTCAATCTTGTTAAATTCACTGAGGCTTTTTTTTGTCTATGTTGGAGAATGTTCTATGTGCACTTAAGAAAAATGTGTATTTTGCTGTTGTTGGGTGAGATGTTTTACAGACATCTGTTAGGTATGATTGTTTCTTAGTCGTCATAGCCTATATTTCTTTATCTTTTATCTAGTTGTTTTATTATACAAGAATTATTGTTGAACTGTATTTTTCCCTTCAGTTGTGTCAATCTTTGCTTCATATATTTTGAAGGTCTGTTGTTATTGCATACATATTTATAATTATTATATATTCATGATAGGGTGATACTTTATCATTATGTAATATCCTGTAACAATTTTTTACTTAAAATCTAGATTTTCTGATATTAACAACCCACTCGAGCTGAGTATAGCTACTCCAGCTTGCTCTTGGTTATTGTTTACATGAAATATGTTTTTACATTCTTTGATGTTCAACCTATTTGTGTCATGGAATTTGAAGTGAGTGTATATTATAGATAGAATATAGTTGAAATTAAAAAAAATCCTTTCTATCAATCTCAATCTTTTAATTGTAGAGTTTAATACATTCATATTCAATAAAATTACAGACAAAGGAGAACTTACTTTTGCCATTTTGCTTTCTGTATGTCATATATATATTTTTTTTACTATGCCTTTTTACTACGTTCTTTTGTGTTAGATAATTATTTTCTAGTTGGCATTTTGATTTTTTCTCATATTGTACTAAATGATTTCTAGTTATACTGTTAGTGGTTCCTGTGGAGATTACAAATACCATCTTAATTTATAAGAATACTGTTTGAGTTAATACCATCTTCGTTACAATAGCCCACATTAACTTTTTCCTATCCAGCTGCCTCCCTTTATGTTGTTATTGTCACAAATTACATCTTTATTTATTTTGTGGCCATCAACAAATAGTTATTACAGGAAGAAAACTGGAAAAAATACAAACACATGGAGGCTAAACAATATGCTACTAAATAACCAAAAGATCACTGAAGAAATCAAAGAGGAAATCAAACAATAACTAGAAACAAATGACAATGAAAACACGACAGCCCAAAACCTGTGGGATGCAGCAAAAGCAGTTCTAAGAGGGAGGTTTATAGCAATACAATCCTACCTCAAGAAACAAGAAAAATCTCAAATGAATAACCTAACCTTATAACTAAAGCAATTAGAGAAATAAGAACAAAAACAAAAACAAAAAACCCAAAGTTAGCAGAAGGAAAGAAATCATACAGATCAGATCAGAAATAAACGAAAAAGAAATAAAGGAAACAACAGCAAAGATCAATAAAACTAAAAGCTGGTTCTTTGAGAAGATAAACAAAATTGATAAATCATTAGCCAGACTCATCAAGAAAAAAAGGGAGAAGACTCAAATCAACAGAATTAGAAATGAAGAAGGAGAAGTAACAACTGACACTACAGAAATACAAAGTATCATGAGAGACTACTACAAGCAACTATATACCAATAAAATGGACAACCTGGAAGAAATGGGGAAATTCTTAGAAAAGTACAACCTTCCAAGACTGAACCAGGAAGAAATAGAAAATATGAACACACAAATCACAAGCACTGAAATTGAAACTGTGATTAAAAATCTTCCAACAAACAAAAGCCCAGGACCAGATGGCTCCACAGGTGAATTCTATCAAACTTTTAGAGAAGAGCTAACACCTATCCTTCTCAAACTCTTCCAAAATACAGCAGAGGGAGGAACACTCCCAAACTCATTCTATGAGGCCACCATCATCCTGATACGAAAACCAGACAAAGATGTCACAAACAGAAAACTATAGGCCAATATCACTGATGAACATTAAAAAAAAAAAAAAGTCCTGAAGGACTCCTTTTAGCATTATTTTATGGCATGTCTTTTAGCAACAAACTTTCAGTTTCTGTTTATGTGGGAATGTCTTTCTCCTTCATTTTTGAAAGATAGATTTGCCAGATACATAATTTTTGTTTGACAGGTTCTTTTTCTTTTTCTTTTAGTACTTTGAATATGCCTTCCCACAGCTTCTAGCCTCAGTGGTTTTTGATGAGAAATCAGCTTTAATCGTATGGAGGATCCCTGCTATTTTCAGGATTCTTCCTTTCTGTTTGCTTTTAACAATTTATTATAATGTATCTCAATTTTGATCTCTTTCAGTTTATCTTACTTTAAATACATTGAGCTTATTGGATATGCAGATTCATGTATTTTATCAAATTTGGGAAATTTGGTCATTACTTTTATCAAATAATCTTTCTGTACCTTTCTCTCTCTCCCTTCTTTTAGGAACTCCCACTATGACTATGTTGACATATGGATCTCTTAGGCTCTGTAAATTTAATTTATTCTGTTTCCTTTCTGGTCCTCTGATTTCCTAATCTCATTTTACTTGTCCTCAAGTTAGCTGGTATTTTCTTATGTCTTCTCAAATCTGCTGCTGAAGTGCTCTAGTGAATTTTTCATTTTAGTTATCATACTTTTTAATTCCAGATTGCAGTTTGGTTCCTTTTTATAATTTCTGTCTCTTCATTGGTATTCTATTTGGTGTGACATTGTTTTCATTATATTCTTTAGTTCTTCTCCCATGCTTTTCTTTAGCAATATGAAATATGTGTAAAGTAATTGACTTAAAATCTTTATATTGTGAGTTCAATGTCTGGGTTTCTTCAAGGATAATTTATGCTAATTTCTTTTTTCCCCTGTGTATGGGTCATACGTCCTTGTTTCGTAGTATGCCTCATAATTTTTGTATTGAAAATTGGATTCTCCTGTTCCCCAGGGATTTTTGTTGTTGCTGTTCTGTTTTTTTGTAGTTTTTGATTTGTTTGTTTGTTTAGTGGATTTCCCACACAAATTTTGTAAAGTCTATATTTTTTGTTGTGTATAGTCCTTGAAGTTCCTGTTTCATCATCATAGTAGTCAACTTGTGATTTGACAGCAGTTTCCCTAAATACCTGGAAACAAGAAAAAACAAAAAATCCAAATATTTGCAGCTATGCTCTGATTGTTGGTGCACACCTTTCATACACCAGCCCTGGGCATTCTGTTGTCTTCTAGATTCACAGTAGTATGTGGGAGCTTTTCATAGCCCTTATTCCGAGAAATATCTCATTCCATAGCCTTTCCTCCTACACTTTTAGATTTGTCTATTGTTTACCCCAACTGTATCTGTTAACCCAAGTGGCAATGGCTAATGCATTTGCCTTTAAATGTTTTTCACAAACACATTTCCAAGTAGCCATCTCAGTCTTAGGAAAGTTCAGAGTTAAGTGAAATAAAGCCAAGTCCTTTGACCTGACCCTTCAGGTAACCACAAGACATTTCAAAATGAAGAGCCAAAATTCTTTGAGAGTAAGGTTCATCTGGCTCCCTCCCTGTTTCCCTAGGAAGCTATAATCTCCACTGAGAATAGAGGCTATTGTCTTCAAGGCTGCTGCACAGCTGGAGAGTGGATGATGGGGCCAGTGCAAATTAAAATTCTACTAATCTTTTTTATTGAGATTCAGCTGTTTCTTGCTTTTCTTCATTAAACATTTGCTTAGTTGCTTTGATTAGTTTTTTTTTTTAGCTTTTTTTTTAACATCTTTATTGGAGTATAATTGCTTTACAATGGTGTGTTAGTTTCTGCTTCATAACAAAGTGAATCAGTTATACATATACATATGTTCTCATATCTCTTCCCTCTTGCGTCTCCCTCCCTCTCACTCTCCTTATCCCACCCCTCCAGGTGTCACAAAGCACCGAGCTGATCTCCCTGTGCTATGCGGCTGCTTCCCACTAGCTATCTACCTTACGTTTGGTAGTGTATATATGTCCATGCCTCTCTCGCTTTGTCACAGCTTACCCTTCCCCCTCCCCATATCCTCAAGTCCATTCTCTAGTAGGTCTGTGTCTTTATTCCTGTCTTACCCCGAGGTTCTTCATGACATTTTTTTCCCCTTAAATTCCATATATATGTGTTAGCATACGGTATTTCTAAGTTCCAGTAAAGATACTTCTGACAGTCCTCACCAACTTATTCACTTCTTTTGTGGAACGATGGGATTTTGGAGTTCTCTACTCAGTCATTTTCACTGATGACACTTAAATTTTTTTCTAATTGCTCAGAAAAGTTACTTTAATTTTAGTTGAACTGGTATTTATTCTGTTCCCTTGTTTTGGTATTTGTCCTCAGAGACTTCTGTTACCCATTTTGGACCTTTTTTCTTTACTTCTCTCTCTGTTTTTCTATCTTTCTCTCTCTCTTTCTTTTTTTTTTCTTTTTTTCCCCCTATTTTTAGCAATTGTCATGTATCTCAAATCCTTTTTTAAAATTTTTTCTCAATTTTTTTATTTTTAAGATTTCATCTTTTTCACTATTTACTTATCTTACAACTCTAATCTGTTGTATTTATTTGTTCTTGCATTCCGTCTAATTTGGTTTACATATCTGAAATGATTTTTTATTTCTAATTATGTCCTGTGGTCTGTCATCTTATTTTAGAATTTTTATAATCCTGGTTTCTGTTCTTTCATGTTTTATATCATTTTATTAAAGTATTTTGCTATTGTTCAGTGAACGCTGGTTGTTCAATTTGTGAGGCTGCTCCAAACCCTTCACAACTTCTCATAAACCCCTCCACTTACTCACTTTTGCAGTAGGTAAACCTCTTCTTAATTTTAGTTCCTGCATATGAATTGATCTGTTATGAATTTTAGTAAATAAGCTATTTGGGCTTCTACTGTTCTCAGATCTATTATATTCTCTATTGCTTTCTTTGCTTTCCCCCCAGAGACATTGATACTAGGTAGGACTTCTGGCTATTGTTGGTTTTTTTCCCCTATTCACATTATCTTGGGGTTTATAGTGATATCTCATTGCCTAATTTCATTATAAAGGCTGTCCATGGGATTCTGGTTTTCTATTGAGTTATTTGGTCTATTTTTATCTTTGGATTCAAGGATATTCAAGAACTATGACATGATTGCCATCAATTTCCTAGAATCCCATTTCATTCTTGAGTGTTATGTGTATCCTTATATTGCATAATATTAATCTTAACTGATATTGATAAAATAAAAAATAGGAAGTTGTTGGCATATAATTAATGTGGGTATACCTTCATCACTTTATGATCATTAACATGAAGACTTACTTGCAATACTTATTTCTGTATCCCATGATCAGTCAATCTTGGTGTCACATGTTATATATTCTTTTAAAATATATATATATTCAAAGTAGCTTCCTCAAGAAGGAGAAAAACTTAAATATATTTTGGGGACTAAGGTTTTAAAAGTAATGTATTGATTCTGATTAATACACTGATGCTTTTAAAATTTGAGAATAAAATTTCTTGCTTTAAAAGGTAGCTTCCTGTACAAAGTTTTGAATAGTGATATATTTCAAAAATTACTAGATATTCATGCACATTAATATTCATCTGCACAAAATGTTTTAGGATTCAAAAGAACTCTTTTATAAAAGTTCAGCTTCTTAAAGAGAATTTCATGGCTCAATTGTCTAGTTTTTCTCCTTCCTCCTTATACCACCCCTATATAGTTATATAGCTCATTTTATGGAAGAGCTACTCCAGACTTAGGAGAGCTAGTATTTGACAGAAAAAATTGCATGGTTTCCACTTCACTAAACTTAGAGATGAAAATTAAATATTGTTTTTGTGTTCTAGTCATGTATAAACTTACTATCACGGAGCACATTCTGCCCAAATATTACCATGCTTTCCTGGTAATGGCACTGGAAATGCTCCCTCTTAAACAGTGAAATATTTCAGAGTCTCTGTAAGAGTAAGTTTCCAAACTTCTAGGAAATATTTTAGAGGAAAAAGAAATAACTTTAAACAGTTTTATTAATACCAGGGAATGAATAGCTTTGTTTTAATTAATTTTTATTGGAGTATGGTTGCTTTACAATGTTGTGTTAGCCTCCACTTCACAACAAAATGAATCAGCCATACACATACAGATATCCCCTCCCTTTTGGAATTCCCTCCCATTTAGGTTACCGTAGTGCACTAGGGGAGTTCCCTGTGCTATACAGCATGTTCCCATTAGTTGTCCGTTTTATACACAGTATCAATAACATATATGTGTCAATCCCAGTTGACCAATTCCTCCCACCCGACATTTTCCCCCTTGGTATCCATACATTTGTTCTCTACATCTGTGTCTCTATTTCTGCTTTGCAACTAAGATAATCTATACCATTTTTCTAGATTCCACATATATACTTTATTATATGATATTTGCTTTTCTCTTTCTGACTTACTTTACTCTGTATGATACTCTCTAGGTCCATCCACGTCTCTACAAATGACCTAATTTCATTACTTTTTATGGCTGAGTAATATTCCATTGTATATATGTACCACATCTTCTTTATCCATTCATCTGTCAGTGGACACTTAGGTTGCTTTCATGTCCTGGCTATTGTAAATAGTGCTGCTGTGAACATCGGAGAGCATGTGTTTTTTTGAATTATGGTTTTCTCTGGGTATATGCCCAGTAGTGGGATTGCTGGGTCATATGGTAGTTCTATCTTTGGTTTTTTAAGGAACCTCCATACTGTTTTCCATAGTGGCTATATCAATTTACATTCCCTCCAGCAGTGTATGAGGGTTCCCTTTTCTCCACACCCTCTCTAGCATTTATTGTTTGTAGATTTTTTGATGATGGCCATTTGTGACACCTCATTAAAGTTTTGATTTGCATTTCTCTAATTATTAGTGATACTGAGCATCTTTTCATGTATTTTTTGGCTATCTGTATGTCTTCTTTGGAGAAATGTCTATTTAGGTCTTCTGCCCATTTTTGGATTGGGTTTGTTTTTTTGATATTGAGCTGTATGAGCTGCTTGTCTATTTTGGAGATTAATCCTTTGTCAGTTGCCTCATTTGCAAATATTTTCTCCCATTATCTTTGGGTTGTCTTTTTGTCTTCTTTATGGTCTCCTTTGCTTTGCAAAAGCTTTTAAGTTTCATTAGTTTCCATTTGTTTATTTTTGTTTTTATTTCCATTACTGTAGGAGGTGGGTCAAAAAAGATGTTGCTGTGGTTTATGTCAAAATGTGTTTTTTTTTCCTGTAAGAATTTTATAGTGTCCAATCTTACACTTAGGTCTTTAATCCATTTTGAGTTTATTTTTGTGTATGGTGTTAGGGAGTGTTCTAATTTCATTCTTTTACATGTAGTTGTCCAGTTTTCCCAGCACCACTTATTGAAGAGACTGTCTTTTCTCTATTGTATATTCTTGCCTCCTTTGGCATAGATTAGGTGACCATAGGTGCATGGGTTTATCTCTGGGCTTTCTATCCTGTTCCATTGATCTATATTTCTGTTTTTGTGTCAGTACCATACTGTCTTGATTACTTTGTGATTTAAGTGCTTGAGAAAATGTTTCATATGAGATAATTATCTTAAATACAGTTATTCCTGCTTTGATCAGGTAATTTTAAATCCTTGAAAGCGTATAACTATGCTTTATAGTAGTGGATTAACTTTCAAGCACATCACCTAATATATTTTTATATATTGTAGAGACCACTGTAGTGTCTCTCGGGCAGCAGTACTAAAAAAAGAAAATATGCCGAAATACAGATTTGTTAGGAGGCCATAGGTGCTTCTTGCTTTAATCAGGTTTTGAAATGGTGCTCTAGGCATACCGTTTTCTATTATCTGTGATGTTATTTGCTAAATTGTTTTTTTGTTCTTGTTGTTTTCATTATATAAAATAGGTGTGTGTTCATACTTCTTCTTTATATTATTAGGTGTGATAAATGAGAAACTTTAAAATCAGATTGACTAACTCTGTCACTACTTGTGCTATTTTATGCTCACTAAATCTCATTTTTATCTCCTGGAAAATATGTATTAAAATACAGAGAATTAAAGGGAAAAAAAGCCCAACACAAGGTCAAGAATAAACTATATATTTAAAAATATTAGTTTATGCTGTTTTTCCCCTACATAATAAATATTTATCACTGACCAATTTCTGCATTACAGTGTTTCTGTGCTATAATCTACAGTATCTACTTGAAAAGCAGTCAAGTCTTACTTTACTTTTCTGGAAGACAAGCGTTTTCAATTTATAAACATTTGGTCATAACCATAACCTTCCTTATTCTTACTAAATATCATTTTAAGGCATTCATAGATATGTTGACTTCCTTTCAAGTTAGTCAAAGAAAATTTTGACAAATACCTCAGAAGGTATTTAAAGCTTAATTATATGATTTCTACATGACAAATTAATTCATCAAAGACATTTCTTATCTTGGTAAGAAAGGAGAAGGAATTATTGTTTTCACAGATGCTAAAAAGCAACATTTCAGAATGTAGTTAGTATTCTGTGCTAAGGAAAATGTAAACATTGTGAACTGTAAGTAGATCATTCACCAAATTATTGACATTTTCAATTATTATTTATTCAAATATTTTCTCTTCCATTTCACTCTCCTCTTTTTTAGGAACTACAGTGACATGCATATTGTAGCTTTGTTATTATTTCATATGACCCTCAGATTCTGATACTTTTTTCCCAATCTGTTTTCTATTTGTTCTTCAGATTTTATTTTCTATACATTTATCTTCAAGTTCTGTATTGCTTCTATAATTTTCATTGTTCTATAGAGCCCATTAATTGAATTTTAAATTTAACTTCTAAATTAAATTAAATTAATATTTTGATTTTAAAACTTCTATTTGATTCTATTTATGATTTTTGTTTTGTGATTAATTTTTCTATCTTTTCATTAACATGGATATATTTTTCCTTTATTTTCACTGTGTATAAGGTGAAAAATATTTACCTGCTTAAAAATATTTACCTGATAATTCCAACAACTGAGTTATCTCAGTGTCAGTTAAGGTTATTTTATTTTGGGGAATGGGTTGCATTTTCCTGATTCTTTGTGTTTTCATTAATTTTGGATTATATTCTAGACATTGTGAATATTGTGTTAAGAAGAATCTGGATTGTGTTATATTCCTCAGAAGAGTGTTAATTTTTTTCCCCCTCTCCTACAGTGGGTGGCAACTTAAATCACAGTTCAGTTTTTCTATCCTTAACTGAGTTGTTTGAATCTACTGCATACATACATAGTTCAGGGGCCAGCTAGAATTTGGGGCACAGGTTGTATAGGTAATTTGCAACATTCACTAGCATTCTTTATTTCTGGGGCTCTCAAATTTCCAAGGGTCTAGATACCCTTAACTCTGTCTTCTGGTTCCTCAGTCCAGAAATCTCTGGGCTTTTGTCAGTATTATATGCTGACTATGGTCTTCATTCAGGATAAAATCTGGAGGACATTGAACTAAGTGAAATAAGCCAGTCACAGAAGGACAAATACTGCATGATTCAACTTATATAAGGTGTCTACAATAGTGAAACTCATGGAAGTAGGTAATATAATTATGGTTGTGAGGGGCTAAGGGAAAGGGAAAGCAGGAAGTTGCTAATCAGTAGATTTAAAATTTCAATTATGTAAGGAGAATAACTATTAGGGATCTCTGTAATACTTTGTATATAGATAGCAATACTGTATTATGCACTTAAAATATATTAAGAGTGTATGTTTCATTTTAAATGTTCTCACCAAATAAAATTTTTAAAATAAAAATAATGTAAAAGCTAGAAGCAAATATGTATAGGCATTACAAGATCAAATGGGCGTTTTTGAGCGTAAGATCACAGTGGGGAGGACTTTCTGAATAGATACTTACTGAAAACTAAAAAAAAAAAAATTGTGGGCCAGACATTTAACTAAGTCAGGTATTAGAACATTGCAAAATTATAGATGTTGTCATAAAGCTAGAAAATTTAAAGAACACTGGGAGAGCTGCAAAAGAACTATCTAGGTGTTTCAGAAGAATCATCTCTAAGCACCATCCAGTCCCTTGGTTTCTTTATATCAATGAACATAAATCTATTTTGCAGGGATTTCCAACTCTAAATTACAGTAAGTGAATCCAGTCCAAGGTGTATGTGGAAGCATAGAGTTAACTTGCATACTCTCTACCACTGATATAGGCTGCGGTAAAAACTTACTTTCCTTGTTTAAAAGTGTCAAGATCCTATAACTTCCTGTTGTATTTTGCACACATTAGCAAAAAGTATAGGTAAACACTTTTGTAAAACCGTATGTTCTTATGCTTTTAGAAAAGGATTATCATGGAATCACGATTGTGTTTTAGGATAGGGTAGGTAAATGAACCAAATCTGGCCCACCACCTGTTTGTGTTAGATCTGTATATATATTATTTTTAAAATATATCCAAATGGTTGAAAAATCAAAAGAAGAAGAATATATTCAAAGTGCCGAAAGGGAAAAACCTGCAACCTAGGATACTCTAACCAGCAAGACTATCATTTAGAATAGAAGGAGAATAAAGAAATTCTCAAACAAGCAAAAATTACAAGTGTTCATCAGTACTAAAGCTCCCCTAAAGGAAATTCTGAGGGGTCTTCTCTAAGTGGAAAAGAAGTAAGAATTTACAGGAAAGGGAAAGTCCCAGTAGGAAAGATAAATATATAGTAAGAACCAAGGATCAAACACTTAAATAAACCAGTATCGAGATTAAAAGACAAAACAAATTGCAAAAACAATTATAACTACAGTAAAAAGTTAAGGGTTAAGGGATGAACATGTAAAATATGATGTCAAAAACAGAAAATGTGGGGGAGGGAAGTAAAAGATGTAGATTGTTTAGAATGTGAACTTAAATGACTACCAGCTTAAAACAAGAAGGTATAGTTATAGTTCAACATATAGGAACCCTATGGTAGCCACAAATTAAAAACCTACAATGGATACACAAAAACCTAGAAAGGAACTAAATTATACTACTAAAGAAAATCATCAAACCACAGGGAAGAAACAAAAAGAAGAAATGAACAGAAGAACTACAAAAAGAAACGGAAAACAAGTAATAAAATGGCAGTAAATACATACAAATCAATAACTACTTTAAATGTCAATGGACTAAATGCTCCAATAAAAAAAAACATGGGGTGGCTGATTGGATAAAAAGACAAGACCCATGTATATGCTGCCTATAAGAGATTCACTTTAGAGCTTTTTACACACAGACTGAAAGTGCGGGGATGGAAAAATACACTTCATGCCAATGGAAAAGATAAGAAAGTGAGGGTAGTAATATTCATATCAAACTAAAAAAACTTTAAAGCAAAGGCTAAAACAAAAGACAAGCAAGGACATTATATAATTAAAAGGGATCAATACAGGAATAGGATATTACACTTGTTAATGTATATGCACCCAATAGGGGAATACCTAAAAACATAAAGCAAATGCTGACATAAAAGGAGAAATTGACAATGTAATAATAGGGCAATATTACACCCCGTGACATCAATGGACAGGTCATCCAGACAGAAAAGCAATAAGGCAACAGTGCTCTTAAATGACACAATAGACCAATAGAACTAAATAGATATCTACAGGACATTGAATCCAAAAACAACAGAGTACACATTCTTTTCAAGTGTACATGGAACGTTCTCTAGGATAGATCACATGCTAAGCTGAAAAACAAGTCTTAGTATATAAGAGAATGGAAATATCAAGCACTTTATCTGTCCACAGTGGTGTGAAATTAGAAATCAATTATAGAAAGAAAATAGAAAAAGAACAAACACTTGGAGACTAAACAACAAGCTACTAAAAAACCAACGGGTCAATGAAGAAATCAAAAAAGTTAGAAAATACCTCAAGAGAAATGAAAATGGAATAACACTCCAAAATCTGTGGGATGCAGCAAAAGCAGTTCGAAGAGGGAAGTTTATAGCAATGCAGGTCTTCCTTGAGAAACAAGAAAAATCTCAAATAAACAACATAACCTACCACCTAAAGGAATTAGAAAAAGAAGAGCAAACAAAAACCAAAGTCAGCAGAAAGAAGGAAATAATAAAGATCAGAGAGGAAATAAATAAAAAAGAAATTTTAAAAATAGAGAATTTCAATGAAACCAAGACAATTTTTACAAAATGTAGATAAAATTGATAAAACTTTAGCCAGCTCACCAAGAAGAAAAGAGAGAGGACCCAAATAAACAAAATAAGAAACGAAAGAGGAGAAATAACCGATACCAGAGATACAAAAAATTATAAGAGGATACTACAAACAGTTATATGCCAACAAATTGGACAACTTAGAAGAAACAGACAAATTTCTAGAAACATACAACATTCCAGGACTGAATCAAAAAGAAACAAACAATTCAAAAAGATTTATCATTAGTAGTGAAAATGAATTTGTAATAAAAATACTTCCAGCAGAAAAAGTCCAGCATCAGATGCTTCACAAGGGAATTCTACCAAACATATTAAGAAGAGCTAATACCTCTCAAGCTATTTCAAAAAATTGAAGAGAATGGAACATTCTCAAATTCATTCTGTGAGGCCACCATTACCCTGATACTAAAAGCAGACAAAGACACTATAAAACTGAAAATCACAGGCCAATATTGTTGATGGTTATAGATGCAAAAATTCTGAACAGTATATTAGCAAACCAAATCCAATATATAAAATGGATCATACACCATGACCAAGTTGGATTTATTCCAGGGACAAAAGGATGGTTCAGCATTCAAAAATCAATCAATGTGATACACCACAGTAATAAAAGGAAGGATTAAAGTCACATGATCATCTCAATAGACACAGAAAAAGCATTTGACAAAATTCAACATCTGTTCACCATAAAAACTCTTATCAAAGTGGGTATAGAGAGAACATATCTCAGCACAATAAAGGACATTTACGACAAACCCACAGCCAACACCATACTCAATGGTGAAAAGTTGAAAGCCTTCTCATTAAATTCAGGAACAAGACAATGATGTCTACCCTCATCACTTCTGTTTAAACTAATGTTGAAAGTCTTAGCCACAGGAATCAGAAAAGAAAAAGAAAAGACTGTATCCAGATTGGAAGGGAAGAGGTAAAACTGTTCCTATTTGTAGATGACATGATACTTTATTATATAGAGAACCTTAAAGTCTCCACCCCAAAACTATTAGAACTGATAAATGAATTCAGTACAGTTGCAAGACACAAGGTTAAAATACAGAAATCTGTTGCTTTACTATACACTAATAATGAACTATTAGAGTGTAAAAAAATCCTGTTTAAAAATTGCATCAAAAAGAATAAAATACCTAGAAATGAACTTAACCAAGGAGGTGAAAGATCTATACTCTGAAAAGCAGAAGAAAATGATGAAGGAAATTGAAGGTGATGCAAAGAAGTGGAAAGCTATCCCAAGCTCATGTATTGGAAGAATGAATAGTGTTAAAATGGCCATACTATGTAAAGCAATTGACAGATTTAATGCAATTCCTATCAAATTACCCGTGACATCCTTCACAGAACTAAAATAAATAATCCTAAAATTCACATGGAACCATAAAATACCCCAACTTACCAAAGCAATCTTGATAAAAAAGAATAGAGCTTAGAGGTATCAATCTCTGAGACTTCAGACTATACTGCAAAGCTACAGTAATCAAAACAGCATGGTATTGGCACAGAAACAGACACATAGAGCAATGGAACAGAATAGAGAGCCCAGCAGTAAACCCACACACCTATCTTCAGTTAATTTATGACAAAGAATGCAAGTATTTATAATGGAGAAGAGACAGTCTCTTCAATAGGTGGTGCTGGGAAAACTGGACAGCTACAGCTCAAGCAATGAGATTAGAACATTCTCTAACACCATGTACAAAAATAAACTCAAAATGGATTAAAGACCTAAATGTAAGACCTGAAACTGTAAAAGTCCTAGAAGAGAACATACACAGAACACTCTTTGACATAAAGCATAGCTATTTTTTGGATCTGTCTCCTAAGGCAAAGAAATAAAAACAAAATTTAAAAAATGAGATCTAATGAAACTTAAAATCTTTTGCACAGCAAAGGAAAACATTGACAAAATGAAAAGACAACCTACAGCATGGGAGAAAATATTTGCAAATGATATAACTAACAAGAGGTTAATATCCAAAATTTATAAACAGCACATACAATTCAGTGTCAAGAAAACAAACAACCAAATCAGAAAATGGACAGAAGACCTGAATAGACATTTCTCCAAAGAAGACATACAGATGGAGAGCAGGCACTTGAAAAGATGCTCAACATTGCTCACTGTTGGATAAAGCAAATAAAAACAAAGAGATTTCACCTCACTAATTGAAAAAGGTACACTACACTCTAGTGTTCTTAGCCACACTATTTACAATAGCCACGATGTGGAAGCAACCCAAGTATCCATCAACAGACAAATGGAGAATGAAGATGTGCCTTACATATACAATGGAATATTACTTAGCCATAAAAAGAATGAAATTCTGCCATTTGCAAAAACGTGGATGGCCTTAGAGAAAAATATCCTTAGAAAAATAAGTCAGTCAGAGAAAGACAATGTATAGTATCATTCATATGTGACATCTAAAATATAATGCAAATAAATGTATATAGCAAACCAGAAATAGCCACACAATATAGAAAACAAATCAGTGGTTACCAGTGGGGAGATGGGGAAGGGTATGTTAGGGGTATGGGATTAAGAGATACAAACTACTATGTACAGAATAGATAAGCAACAAGGGTATATTGTATAGCGTAGGGAATTATAGCCATTATCTTGTAACAACTGTTAATGGAGTATAATCTGTAAAAATACGGAATCAGTATGCTTTAAACCTGAAACTAATATAATATTGTAAATAAGGTATATTTCAATTAAAAAAAGAGTACTATTCAGTGACTCATAAATATTATTTGAAATTCAAGTTACAGTGTCCATAAATAAATTTTATTGTAATTCATGGACAGTCATTAATTTACATATTGTATATGGCTGCTTTTATGCTATGTCAGCAGAGTTGAGTAATTGTAATAGAGACTATATGGCCTGTAAAGCCTAAAATACTTACTATCTAGCTGTTTAAAGAAAAAGTTTATCTACCCTGTCTTAGGATATAAAGCTATGTTACTGGGAAGCACTTGAAATGCTCATCCAAAGGAAGCAGAGTTAGTACCTGGAAATAAAGAAAAAAGACAAGTTAAGAAACAAAACCTTGTTCTAGAATTTTCATAGAACCTTCATCAATTTATAGATCAACTGGGAAGACTGACACCTTAGCAACATTGATTTTTCAATTCATGAAGAGATAGAATGTCTTAGATCTTCTTTAATTTCCTTTAGAGGAGTTTTAAAGTTTTTTATGTATGTAGTTCTTGCATTTCTTTTTAAAAATTATTCCTAAGTATTTTATTGTTTTAATGCTCTCATGAATGAAATTATTTTCTAAATTTAATTTGCAGATTATTCATTGCCTGTGCATATATATACAATTGATTTTGAAAATATTGTCTTGTATCCTGTATCCTTGATGAACTTTTTTATTAACTAATATTTTTTGGTATGTGGATTCCTTAGGATTTTCTGTATACAGGCTAATGATATCTCGGAATAAAAACAGTTTTACTTTATCCTTTCCAATCTTGACATCTTTTATCTTTTTTTTTTTTTGCCTACTTGCTCAAGCTAAAAACTCCAGCACTATATCCAGTAGAAGATTTGAGAATAGATATCTGTACCCTGAATTTAAGGGAAAACATTCAATCTTTATCCATTAAGTATGAGGTTTGCTCATACTTAATGTAGAAGCCTTGTATAAGGTTGGAAAAGTTACCTTCTATTCCAAATTTCGTAAAAAATTTCGTTGTTGTTGATGTTTCTTTCTTTTGTTTCTCTCATTCATGATTTGAACCATCAAATCATGAATGGTTTGATATGATCATCTCATTAGATGCAGAAAAAGCTTTTGACAAAATTCAACACCCATTTATGATAAAAATCCTCCAGAAAGTAGGCATAGAGGGAACTTACCTCAACATAATAAAGGCCATATATGACAAACCCACAGCCAACATCGCCCTCAATGGTGAAAAACTGAAACCATTTCCACTAAGATCAAGAACAAGACAAGGTTGCCCACTCTCACCACTATTATTCAGCAAAGTTTTGGAAGTTTTGGCCACAGCAATCAGAGAAGAAAAAGAAATAAAAGGAATCCAAATCATAAAAGAAGTAAAACTGTCACTGTTTGCAGATGACATGATACTGTACATAGAGAATCCTAAAGATGCCATCAGAAAACTACTAGAGCTAATCAATGCATTTGGTAAACTAGCAGGATACAAAATTAATGCACAGAAATCTCTTGCATTCCTATACACTAATGATGAAAAATCTGAAAGAGAAGTTAAGGAAACACCTCCATTTACCATTGCAACAAAAAGAATAAACCTACCTAAGGAGACAAAAACCTGTATGCAGAAGACTATAAGACACTGATGAAAGAAATTAAAGATGATACATACAGATGGAGAGATATACCATGTTGTTGGACTGGAAGAATCAACATTGTGAAAATGACTATACTACCCAAAGCAATCTACAGATTCAGTGCAATCCCTATCAAACTACCAATGGCATTTTTCACAGAACTGGAACAAAAATTTTCACAATTTGTATGGAAACACAAAAGACCCCAAATAGCCAAAGCAATCTTGAGAAAGAAAAATGGAGCTGGAGGAGTCAGGCTCCCTGACTTTAGACTATACTACAAAGCTACAGTAATCAAGACAGTATGGTACTGGCACAAAAACAAAAATATAGATCAAAGGAACAGGATAGAAAGCCCAGAGAGAAACCCACAAACATATGGTCACCGTATCTTTTATAAAGGAAGCAAGAATATACAATGGAGAAAAGACAACCTCTTCAATAAGTGGTGCTGGGAAAACTGGACAGCTACACATAAAAGAATGAAATTAGAACACTCCCTAACACCATACACAAAAATAAACTCAAAATGGATTAAAGACCTAAATGTAAGGCCAGAAAGTATCAAACTCTTAGAGGAAAACATAGGCAGAACACTCTATGACATAAATCACAGCAAGATCCTTTTTGACCCACCTCCTAGAGAAAGGGAAATAACAGAAATAAACAAATGGGACCGAATGAAACCTAAAAGCTTTTGCACAGCAAATGAAACCATAAACAAGACGAAAGAACAACCCTCAGAATTGGAGAAAATATTTGCAAATGAAGCAACTGACAAAGGATTAATCTCCAAAATATACAAGCAGCTCATGCAGCTCAATATGAAAAAAAAAACAACCCCACCAAAAATGAGCAGACCTAGACATTTCTCAAAAGAAGGTATGCAGATTGCCAACAGACACATGAAAGGATGCTCAACATCACTAATCATTAGAGAAATGCAAATCAAAACTACAGTGAGATATCACCTCACACCAGTCAGAATGGCCATCATCAAAAAACCAACAAACAATAAATGCTGGAGAGTGTATGGAGAAAAGGGAACCCTCTTGCACTGTTGGGGGGAATGTTAATTAATACAGCCACTATGGAGAACAGTGTGCAGGTTCCTTAAAAAGCTACAAATGGGGGCTTCCCTGGTGGCGCAGTGGTTGAGAGTCCGCCTGCCGATGCAGGGGACACTGGTTCGTGTCCCGGTCCAGGAGGATCCCACATGCCGCGGAGCTGCTGGGCCCGTGCGCCATGGCCGCTGAGCCTGCGCGTCCGGAGCCTGTGCTCCGCAATGGGAGAGGCCACAACAGTGAGAGGCCCGCATACCGCAAAAAAAAAAAAAAAAAAAAAAAAGCTACAAATGGAACTACCATATGACCCAGCAATCCCACTATTGGGCATATACCCTGAGAAAACCATAATTCTAAAAGAATCATGTACCACAATGTTCATTGCAGCTCTATTTACAATAGCCAGGACATGGAAGCAACCTAAGTGTCCATTGACAGATGAATGGATAAAGAAGATGTGGCACATGTATACAATGGAATATTACTTAGCCATAAAAAGGAACGAAACTGAGTTATTTGTAGTGAGGTAGATGGACCTAGAGACTGTCATACAGAGTGAAGTAAGTCATAAGAAAAACAAATACTGTATGCTAACACATATATATGGAATCTAAAAAAGCAAAGAAAAATGGTCAGAAGAGCCTAGGGGCAAGATGGGAATAAAGATGTAGACCTACTAGAGAATGGACTTGAGGATACAGGGAGGGGAAATGGTAAGCTGTGACAAAGTGAGAGAGTGGTATGGACATATATACACTACCAAACGTAAAATAGCTAGTGGGAAGCAGCCGCATAGCACAGGGAGGTCAGCTCGGTTCTTTGTGACCACCTAGAGGGGTCGGATGGGGAGTGTGGGAGGGAGGGAGATGCAAGAGGGAAGAGATATGGGGACATATGTATATGTATAACTGATTCACTTTGTTATAAAGCAGAAGCTAACACACCATTGTAAAGCAATTGTACTCTAATAAAGATATTTAAAAAAAAAAAAAAGTCATGTACCACAGTGTTCATTGCAGCTCTATTTACAATAGCCAGGACATGGAAGCAACCTACATGTCCATCGACAGATGGATGGATAAAGAAGATGTGGCACATATATACAATGGAATATTACTCAGCCATAAAAAGAAACGAAATTGAGTTATTTGTAGTGAGGTGGATGGACCAAGAGACTGTCATACAGAGTGAAGTAAGTCAGAAGGAGAAAAACAAATACCGTATGCTTACACATATATATATGGAATCTAAAAAAAAAATTGGTTCTAATGAACCTAGGGGAAGGACAGGAATAAAGACACAGTCATAGAGAATGGACTTGAGGACACGGGGAGGGGGAAGGGTAAGCTAGGATGAAGTGAGAGAGTGGCTTTGACATATATACACTACCAGATGTAAAATAGTTAGCTAGTGGGAAGCAGCTGCATAGCACAGGGAGATCAGCTCCGTGCTTTGTGTCCACCTCGGGGGGTGGGATAGGGAGGGTGCAAGAGAGATGCAAGAGGGAAGAGATATCGGGTTATATGTATATGTATAGCTGATTCACTTGGCTATGCAGCAGAAACTAACACACCATTATAAAGTAATTATACTCCAATAAAGATTTAAAAAACAAATCATGAATGGTTTGGATTTCGGCAAGTGTCTTTTTCTGCATCTATTGAGAGAATTGTCTGGGTTTGTCTTATATATTATATCAGGTTAATTGAATTTTGAATGTAAACCTAACCTTACATTTCTGAAATGAAGTCTACTTGGTCGTAGTTTGTTAGTTTGTATTCTGTTTTTTTTTTGTTGTTGTTCATTTGTTTTAGATTCAGTTGTCTAGTGCTCTTTTGAAAGCTTTTAATCTGTATTAATGAGGAATATTGGTATGTATTTTTCTTTTCTTGTAGTGTTTTTGCCTGGCTTTGGTAACAGGGTGAAACTGGTCTCATTGAATGGGTTAAGATTATGTGTCTAAATTTTGATGATCCTTAATTATGGGAGTTGAACCACCCTAAGACTTAGCAACAAAGATTTTATTGACTTGGAAGAACTCTTTTCAGGATACAGAATTTTACCCTTTCTTCCTTTTTCTCTTCCTTCCTTCCTCCCTTCCTTCCAATTATAGGCTTTCAACACAGATCATGAAGTTAACACAAATAAATGTCTAGGACAGATATTGATAATTGAATCCAAACAAGTCATCCACAATTGTATTTTTTCTTTCTTCTTTCCTTTCTTCCGCCCTTTCTTCCTTCTTTCCCGTCTTCCTTCCTATACTATAGTTGGATATTAGATATACACCATTATTCCTTATATTTGAAAGTAAAACTACTTCAGCTCTTGTTATTATCCTCATATACCCTAGGTCTAAATTCTCATTACTTTTTTTTTTTTTTTTTTTTTTTTTGCGGTACGCAGGCTTCTCACTGCTGTGGCCTCTCCCGTTGCAGAGCACAGGCTCCGGGCGCGCAGGCTCAGCCGCCATGGCTCACGGGCCCAGCCGCTCCGCCGCATGTGGGATCTTCCCAGACCAGGGCACGATCCCGTGTCCCCTGCATCGGCAGGCGGACTCTCAACCACTGCGCCACCAGGGAAGCCCCTCATCATTACTTTTAACGCACTTTTATCTTTCATGTATCTCCATCTCTTGCTGAGATGATGTTCATCTTCCTACTCTCCATTTATTAAATGTTTGTCATCCTTTGTGAGTGAGCCATGATGTTTGCCGACAAGCTATTCTATGATCTCATCAAGTTTAGTGCTACCTCTGGCTGTAGTTAGAAGGAAGGGTGACTGTGCTCACTCTGGATAAAGAAGGTAAGGAGATGGTTGGCAAATCTAAATAAGTGCATCATGGTAATGAGTTTAGAGATTTCATCAAGGAGTGAAATGAAGATAAAACATAGAAACACAAAATGAAATTTTATTGCTTTTGTATTTTTTCAGGGGGAGTTCACTCTAAATTCTTCATGGATTGTGTGACAGTCAACTCCTGCGATGATGACAGAAAATACCAAAAGGTAAACAGTACATATAAATCCATTTAAAATCAATATGAATCACTTGACATACGGACATTAACCAGTTAACGATAACTAGTTCTTCATGCTTAACTGATAGAGAATTTCAACACAAATTATAAAATTAGCCTTACAATATAAAAAAAATTATATAATTAGGACAAATAAATATCTAAGACATAAATACTGCTAATTGAATCTAAGTAGAACATCCATAGTTTGCAATAAGTAAAACTTTAAGTCGTTGGAGTTAATTGCAATGGACAAAAGAAGGAAATAAGTATTGCTTGAAAAAAAGTGGCTATGGAATCCAGAAAGCTATGTGTATTAAAGATTCATTTACTTATGAAAATAATTTAATTGATAATTACTAGCTTTAAGCAGATGAAACTAATATTGAGGGCTAAATATTTATCACACATATGAAAACGTTTTCATTTTGACAATTTCCATTCTATATAAAACAGTGTATAATTTATTATTAAAATTATGCCAGATTTATAAATTGCATATTCATAAAACACATTGAACATAAACTATCATAAAACTAAATTGCATAATTTCTTACATAAAGATGGATGATTACTAATTGCTTCAGAAGGAATATGAAGGCTAACAAAGATAATGTAATTTGGTTTTAATTAATTTAATTTGTTTTAAAATTGCCTTATATAAGTTGCTATTAACACACTTCTTTTTTTTGTTAAACTTTTGCAGTCATATACTTGATCCCTAAAAGTGAGAGTAAACTAATCACTTTTGATGAAATTCCTTTCTATTTTCCTAGAGATACTGACAAAAGCAAGTGACATTTTGGTTACTTGTATAAATTTATTCGGGTTTCACAGAATTTTGGTAAACCTTCAGTAAATCTCAGATACAGAGTATAGAATAGAATCCCATTTAGAATAGCAAATATATGTATCATATAGTGCTTATGAAAAAGTATTTTAGCTCTCCAACTCAGAAGATTGCTACTAATAGTCATAAATTTTAAGATTAAGATAAATTTGGTTAGGTGAGAAAGTGTAGAAGAGAACAACCTTAGGAGGGGTCCAAGAGAAGGTTAAAGTGATCAGAAATGAGACTAGAAGGATCCCAAAACCTCAGCCCATCAATTGGCAGAGTGAAAATCATTGCTATTAGAATGTGTTACTTACATAACTCTTGACTTTTGAGCACTGTGGTTTTAGTTTGGTAAATCCCTTTGAATTCCATTAATTGCATGTAGAATTGTGCAGTACTAACATGGAACTTTAATCTGTTTTCCATTTTCTATCTTACTGCAATAAGTAAAAATTGATAAATTTATGGATATTTTTGCATTTAGCTAGACAATTCAAATGGTAAATGTTTCAGCTACCAGTTTTAGGTTCCAATTACATAGGGAGCAAAAATGAGTTTCAGAGTGCTGGTAAAATGTCTCTGAGTACATAAACTATTTCATTTTTCAATCTACAAAACAGAGATAGTATTTGCCACCCACATATCTCTGAGGAATGACAGGAGGAAAGTGATTTGTACTTCTGTCACATTTAGCCTTCAATCTAATCATCCTATTAACCTGCTTCTTAGTCATTACAAAGACATCCCTGACAGAGCGACATGCCATTGTTAAAACATGTTTCTTTAGCTATCTTATGGCATCTCTTTGCTCCCAGGAAGAATCTGTGCCCAATCATGGTGCTTGGCATTTGATTTAAATGGACTTTTATTTAGGTTTCTGCCACCAAGCATTAGAGCCATTTCAAGTATTTTATTCACATACAGCCTGGATCAGTGAATTCCATCAATGAAGCAGTTTTTCTTTAAGAACTTATAATCATGTATAGAAGTAATTTCTGTAATGCATATATTTAGAACCTTTACTTTGAGCTAACAGATGAACGTTATTCAAAAACATGGCTATAATACATAGATGATATAAACTAAACTTACTATTCATGTGCTACCTAAGCAGAAATTTAAGGACAGTGAAAAACACTTACTTTTTACCTTACTCTATTTTCCCAATAATTATGTATATTGTACATTAATTTAAATTTTGGATTATATAGAGAAGTAGTTTAGTGCTCTTTCAGATATTGGAGTAAAAGATAATTTTGCTTTACTTTAGATGCTATTACCTGTTGTTGGTTTGGCAGAAAATACCAGCTGTTCCAAAATATACAATTTCTTTTCTTCTGAGCTACACAGATCTCACAGAGTAAAACTCCCAGATTCCTTTGCAGTTTGGTTTGGCCATATCACTGGGTTCTGAACAAACAAACAAAAAATGAGTAGACATTACATGCACCATTTTTGGCCCAAGAGCTTTGTGTTACAATAAGAAACATATAGAGGCATCCCCCACTATACAAAATTAGAGCATTCCTGTGAAACCATTTGTAAGCTAAAAGTGGTGTAAAGCAAAGAAGACATTGCCTGTGGACATATCTAAGGGGTGCACAAAACAAATGGAGATAAACTCAGATTCTTACAGGCACAGTTCAAAGCTCTGACGGCTGATGAGATGCTGAGTGTAGTTCCTGGGGAGGAGGGAGCTTGCCAGTACCACTCTTGCTGCTCAGGGTGCAACTGCCTCTATAAAGGCTCACTGTGAAACAAATGCTGAACACTATTTTCACTTTTTGCCTTTTATGTGAAAGCAAAAATCCCCTTCATATTTCTTTCGGTAAATGAAAAGATAATACTAAAACAGGTATTTCGTTAAAGCAAAGTGGCATAAATGGAGGATACTTGTATTTGGTTTTTGTCCTCAGTTCCTAACAGAGTTCCTAAATCACTTGGAATTTCTTAAGTGGCAGGATGGTAAGAGTGCCTTTTGTTCTAATGAGTCAACTCTTGGTGCGCTCCTAGCTTGAGGATGAGGCTGGTTGCCAGAAAGACCAAGGGATGTACTTGGGCTTGATCTTTCAGTTCCAACCCCTGATCTCTGAACTTTCAGCCCCACAGCCTGAGAGGGGCTAGAGATTGGGTGAATCACCAATGAGCAATGATTTAATCAAGCATGCCTATTTAATGAAACCTCCATAAAAACATATAAATGATGGGATATGGTGAGCTTCCTGATTGGTGAACATATCAATGTGCTAGAGAGTGCATAGAAGCTCTGTGTCACTTCCCTATACCTTGCTTTAAGCTCTCCTTCATCTGGCTGTTTCTGAGTTGTGTCCTTTGAAATTAACCAGTAATGGAAAGTGTATACCTGGGAGCCATTCTAGCAGATTATCAAACCTGATGAGAGAATCATGGGAACCACTGATTTATACCTGGTAGATCAGAAGTGTGGTTGACAACCTCAGACTTGCAACTGTCGTCTAAAGTTGGGAGAGTCTTGTGGGGCTGAACCATTAACCTGTAGGATCCACACTAACTCCCTATAGTTAGTGTCAGAATTGAATTTAATTGTAGTACACTCAGATGGTGTTTGAAGAATTTGAGAATTTTCTGGAGGTGGGAAAAATACCACACATTTAGTCAGAAGTGTTGTGAGTAAGAAAAGTTCCGAGGCTTTAAGAAGGTATGCCTACTGACTACTGTCTTTTCTCTCCTACTGGCTTGAGTACCAACAAATCTCTAAGAGATGTTGAAACCACAAGGTAGCGTCTGGTTCCCTGATGGAGGAAAGTCTTCTAGCTAGGGAAACTCATGTTGGCTGGATGAGTTTATGACATAAACTCTGTTTTGACTCACCTTACACACTTGGTTCTAAATGTACTGTAGCCTAGTCTACTCTAGTTACAAAAGTGTAAATTTATTCTTTTTGTATTGAACTTTAAAAAATTGAATAATGAATGCAAACTTGGAAGTGACATTCACTATCATTATTTCAGTAAACACAAGACTTAACTATAACAACTGTTGCTACTGTTAACCTAACAAAAGCTTGAGTCACCATCACAGCCAACAGAAAGGTATTTAAATTTAAATATTGAATTAGCAACGTTCATACAAGGTGAGCAGAAGAATGTTCATGAATTGATTCTCCTTACTTTAAAAACAAATCAGGTATAAAGTGTATGATTGTATGTAAGTCTTTGAAAGAAGTGAGATTTTTATCTAACTTCCTTGAAATAAGCAAATGACCACTCACTTTATTCTTTGTTGTTTTCCCAAATGATAAACATTCAAATATTTCTTGTTCTAAATCTCTGGAATTTATTGGATCACACTTCCTCCTTCAATTAATATGCAAACATATAGCAGCATGATGATATATGTTTTCACTTGAATTATCTCATTTGATGGCCCAAAACAACTCACATGGTACGCCAGTCCCTCTCACTTTGAAGAAATAGGTAATGGAAATCAAAGAATTTAGAAATTGCCTTAAGTCACATAGCTAGACAGCATCAGGAAAAGGATTTACTGGGACATGTCGGTCTATGCTGACAACTCTTTCTACTCTAAAATTTCGGCCCTAGCTTGTAATTTATAAACTTTCCAGAGAATAGGAATTGTGTTTCTACCATACTGAGTGCATCTCCTGAGGAAAATAAATAAAAAAGCGAAAAATTTTATTTTAATCTTTTTTTAACATTAGTCCCTGATCTTATACTTAGTAACACATCTATAAAGAAAAATAAGAAGCAAAAATGAGAATCCTGGGATAGAAACAACTACCAAAGTCAGAATGTTTCTGGAGGGATTCTGCCAAAGTTGATAACCTGAGATTCAATTTCAATAGTTATGCAGTTATGCAGATTGTGGAAGATAATAAATCTGTTGACTAAACCAGGAAAGTGAACAGCAGGCTGCCACAAAAATCTGGGACCTCCAAAGTGCTACACCTTCTGAGCAAACGTTAACAAAAGGAAAGATGAATTCCCCAACATAGTCCATAGTAGAAGTTAAAAAAATATCTATTGAGAATCTGTAAGCATAAATAGTTGTTCACAAAGTTGTGTAGCCTGAATTCATTTAAAATGTTTAGTAATAAAACCTCAAGCAAATAGCTTTATTTAAAGCCATACTGGGATTGTATTGCTACCAGGCAACTAGCAGAAGAAAATAAAAACCATTTTTGGAGGAATATAACTTTTCCATGGGATAATTCAACAGATAAAGTCCAAAGAATATGAAGTCACAGCAAAATATAAATAGATAATAAATAAATAAAATAGATTCTCATTGTTCATGGTATTTATGTTCTATAATGTTACCCGTGAACACTGAATTAGCAAATACTGACCTATTGCTTCTAGGGGAAATAATGGGATGGGTTAGGTTTCTGTGAGCCTCTAGTCACAATGTTTCATCAACCAATCGATATATCATTTTTTATTATGTGTGTTTCTGTTTAAAGACACTGTATTTAATATATATTGTTATTTCATTGACATTAAACTCATGACCAACAGGACTATCACTTACAGCTGAATGAAACTAATCTAATACACATATTCCCTTCTTGTGTTTAAGTCTTCCCTTCTTGTGTTTAAGTCTTCTTGTGTTTAAGAATACTAAACAGCACCTCAGTACTGTTTTTGGGGACCATCTTAAACTGTGAAATCACATACACACACACAAGCACAAAAATGTGCAAAACTTGGCACTAAACAGACTACAAAGTGGACACTTGTTTTCGGTAGGAAAGCCAAAATAAGAAGGCAGAGCATCAACTTGTTGGACCTCAGCTGGGAATGTGTCAGGTGATTCAAAATTTTTGCCACTCTGTGCGTGTCCACCTATGACCATGAAAGTGCCATGTGAATTGAATTTAGGGCTACAAATAAGTTTTATTGAGTAGACAAATTCACAATTAAGGATCCATGAATGATGAGAATCATCATTTACTGTACCACAGAAGGAAACAAAACACCTATACCGTGGAGTAAGCCAGGTGAACACCTATCTAATCATAGTCCAGGATGATAGAGAGAGTAGAATGGAAACAAGATTTAATGAAATAATGGCTGTGATTTTTTTCCAGGATTGTGGCAAGACACCTCCAGTCCAGAAAGCCTAATATATTAGCATCATAGTAAATAAAAAGAAATCCATATTTAGACAAATCACAGTGAGAAATCAAAAAGACAAAAAGGTCATAAAACCAACCAAAGAGAAAAGAAAGAGATTCTACATAATAGACAAATTATATTGATAGTTATTTCTTTTCAACCTAATAAAATACATTAAATGTATTGAGGAAAGCTCATTTTCAACTTTAGAATTTTACACCTCGTAAAATATCTTTTAAAGATGAGGGCATAATTAAGCCATTTTTTAGAATATAAAAACTTCTGGCCTCTAATAGATTCTTAGTAACAAAAATTATGAAAAATAAGCTTAAGGCAGAAGAAAATGATTCTCAGATTGAAATTCTAAGATGCAAAGAGAAATACTGAGCAAAAATATTAATAAATATATTGGTAAGAAACAAACCTTGACTACATAAGATCACAATAATGTGTTTATAATTGTCATTTAATTATATATAAATAAAAAATTAAAATACTTAACAGCAATGTCATTAAATGGGGTGAGGGATGATTAGCTTAAAGAATTCTAACATCCTTGTAATTTCATGTGTAGTTTATGGAAAATAGAGATATAAGATATATTTTTTTATTGAATTAAGTACATATAATAAATTATCAAAGGTTAACACCAAATAGAATAGAGAGGGTACCATCAAAAATGACAATAGAAAACAAAATAGAATAAAAAATGTGAAAAAATTCAAAAGAAAGCAACAAAGGGAAAAAAACACATATAGAAAAGATGGCATAAGAAAACCCCCCAAAATAGAACAGTAGAAATTTGTATAAATCTATCAGTAGTTATAATAATGGGACTAAGCATTATAGTGGAAAAGACAATTATTTTCCAGATTAAGAAAGGAAATTTGCCAATATACTCTTTACATTAGGTGCGTCTGAAACATGAAGACTCAAAAAGTTCAAAATTAAAATAAAATTTGATGAAGCTATATTTGTTTTAGACAAAGAGAATTTAAGTTAAAACTCTTTACTGAATAAGCAGGACTAGTTTCACTAGAATTACATAAATATTCAAACTTGAATTCGTGTTCTAACATAGATTTAAAACATATGGGAAATTACTATAAAATAAATGGACATTTCCATCATTATAAGCAGAGATTTTAATACACTTATATTCAGTAATTGATAGATCAGACTAGCAAATGGGTAATAAGACTGTGGGTGTTCATTTTATAACTCTTTCCTTTATTGCAATAAGAAATTTAATAATGCATCTACTAAAAAATTATCTATGAAATATTGGCATATGCACCTCACTGTGTTAAAAAGCTGGTTACAGACTTCATGCAGATGCAGTGACAGGTTGGCTTTGTACTTTTTCTTTTATTTGGAATACTTTCCTTTTCACCTAGCTACGTTATATTCCTCTCTGGGTTCTCAGTTTCCTCAGGGAGGCCTTTTCTGGGCCCATATACTTGCTTTCATCACACCCTGTAACTCTTCAATTACAACACAATTTGTTTTAGGTCAAAGGCATGTTATAACCCTTCAATTATAACACAGTTTGTTTTAGATCAAATGCATGAAACCCTGACCATGTCATTCCTGTTAATTATTCTATGTCCAGTCTTAGCACGGTGCTAGCCTTCTCGTAGTAGTGAGGGTTAGTAATTGCAGGTAGAAATGAAAGCAGAAAGGAGTAAATGAGGGAGATATTTTTTATGTAGACAGCTTGACTTTGGTGCATTGGGACTCCAGAGAATATATTTGTAATTACTTGGAGATCTGTGGGGGTTATAGCGCATCAGAGGGGTGGGAGTTGTGCCAAAGATGAAGATACTTAATGCACCTGAAGGAGGCCAAAACCAGAGAGAAAAGAAATGGTTCCTCTCATATAATGATAGAATTTATTCAAGAGCAACTATGAGACGCCGCTTAGAGCCTCCTAGAAATAACTAGGTTAGAGAAGGCTGCTTTGCAGGAGCTGGAGGATCTGAAAAACATATCAGAAAATTATACAAAGCAGTAAAAATAAGTGTTATTATGGTCTCTGTAATCCAAATTTTATAACCCAGGCTGGTGTGGCAGTAGCAGACATAGACTACAATGTAAACAACAACAACGGTTTATGATGCTCAGGGCATAAGCTATTTGACATCAAGATTACCATGAATGTTTTTTATTAGAGACAAGAGATGAGGCATCAGATATACAGAAACTAACTTCAAAATTGGCTATGTCATTAGCAGTTAAAAAATAAGGCCACAGGGCTTCCCTGGTGGTGCAGTGGTTGAGAGTCCGCCTGCTGGTGTGGGGGACACGGGTTCGTTTCCCAGTTCGGGAAGGATCCCGCATGTCATGGAGCAGCTGGGCCCGTGAGCCATGGCCGTTGAGCCTGTGCGTCCGGAGCCTGTGCTTCGCAACGGGAGAGGCCACGGCAGTGAGAGGCCCGCATACCGCAAAAAAAAAAAAAAATAAGGCCACAAACAAAACAAAGATGTTTAACTTATCCCCAAACACAGAAACTATAGAAGATGAGGGGAGGTACATCTGCTCCAGAAGGCATTTTTCAATGAGCAGCAAGAAAAAGAAAAAGAAAAAGCATTACCCTGAAGACTTTTAAGGCTGGCAGAGAATAAACACAGCCATTACCCAAGTTCACAGCTGTAACCTTGGGGAGCTGAACTGGAACATGGAACGGTTGCCACCTGCACAGCTGAAGAAGGACTAATAGTAGGAACTTAATGTCAGATCGGTGATTTCTTGGCTGCAGAAAAGGTAGCATCTTTCATAAAGCAAGCTGTTTTCCTGCTTTTAGTGACTCTAATTCTACTGAAGATTGTTGTTGTTTTTTTTTTTTTTTTTTTTTTTTTTTTTTTTATGCGTTACGCGGGCCTCTCACTGTTGTGGCCTCTCCCGTTGCGGAGGACAGGCTCCGGACGCGCAGGCTCAGCGGCCATGGCTCACGGGCCCAGCCGCTCCGCGGCATGTGGGATCCTCCCAGACCGGGGCACGAACCCGTGTCCCCTGCATCGGCAGGCGGACTCTCAACCACTGCGCCACCAGGGAAGCCCCAAGATTGTTGTTTTATAATGGAGAAAAACCCTTGCTGGCAACATTGCCTATATACTGATCTGTCATAAAAGACTCTAACAGATGCTCCTGCCCAGTCCCCCCGTGACAGAACATTCATTGTGGGTAATGCTTGCAGTGCATTCTGCCCATGAGAAGCTTACCAGTGATGCATTTCTTCCAAACAAGTATTGCGTGCCAAACACCCAGCATATCTCTGAAGATTTTTAACCCAATACCTTTCACAAAATAAAATTCACATTCAATAGTTTGAGACTAAGGAATAAAAAAAAAGGAAAACAAATTGTATGCCCCTTTTTCTTGGCAAACAACCAGATTGCAGTATAGTGATTAGACTTTTTCCTGATATTGATTTTTGGGGAGAGGAAGTAAAGCTAATTTTCTTATAGGGGTCCCACATTTTGAATTTGAAAGATTATTTCCCCCTAATTAGGTTTTTGGCAAGGAAACTACCAGGTGAAATGCCTTTTATTGCGTTGCATTATGAGGTTATATCCCACTATTGTTGATGCTACCTTTAATCATTTGGTATAGTTGGTGACTGCCAGATACATTTCTCTTTGTTAATAGTAAGTCAAACTCAGGGTGACATGAAAGGATTTAAGGCCTCTTCAAATAGTTTAGGAATGGAGTATGGATGGTGGGACTGAGGCAGAGAGGTAAGTTAGAGAACTGTTATAGTAATCCAATCAAAGTCTGAGAGAATAGTGTCAGGGTCTGAGAGAATAGTGGCAAGGTGGGATAAGGCAGAGAAAAAAAATTCCAGAGATGTAAAATTGGCTCGATCAACAGGGCCTGCAGACTGCTTAGACACATGGAATGGAACAAGATTTAGAGATTTTGAAAAGGAGTCTAAGATGAATCCTAGGTTCAGGGTTGCAGGAATAAAAGAGTGGATTTCTTTTTGGACCTGCTAAGTATGAGATTGTCTGGGGACTTCAAGTATAGACAGCAAAGAGACATTTGGAAGTAAAACAAGGTAAAATTTAAGAGGGGTGACTATATTAGTATTTGTTTTACTTCTTTCTGTGTTTCCTGATGGATCCCATCTCTTGCTAATGGGTGAGAATTTTGAGAAAAATAATAATACTTAAAAGTGATTTAATCTATGCTTGGAGCTCATGGTTGTATATCCTTTGAAAAAAAATCTCTATTTTAAAAAATATTTTATTTATTTATTTTATTTTTATGTCTGCATCAGTCTTAGCTGTGGAATGGGGTATCTTTGTTGAGGCATGTGGGAGAAGATATTTTGCTTCTTTTTCTTGATGACCCATTAAAACAGCTTTGATTAGTATAAATTTACCATTATAATGGAAACAAACATTTAGTACCTGATACTTGGAGTATTTGGTTATGTTCTTACTATTTGATCTTAGATAAATTTGTGTTATACATGTCCATTACACCTCAAATATGTAGAAGAATATGCTGTATATACATACATACACACACACACACACACACTTTAAGAGTAAAAAACAGCTTTTTAAATAACTGTTGTATTATGTCAATTAACAAAATGGTAAAACTTCCAAAATGCATGATTGATTTCCTTCAAACAAAGTTTGGAATACACAATTAAGCAAAAGTGTTTGAAATTGAATAGGAACCCTTATATCCTATTTGTACTATTTTCATCCCAACCATATTATTCCAGTGCCTAATGATTTACTATTTAGCTGATTTTGGAATTAGATCTTCTGTGATTTTCAATAAATTTGTAATCTCATTGAAGGTAAAAGCAGGAATTTTATTTCTAAGTTACCTCTACTATGTTGCTGAACACATTTGACCAGTGTTCATTTGTAGGCAGGCATAAAAGATGGAAAGTTAAGGAAAGAAAACCTCATCACAAGGTCACTCTGTTGAATGAAAATCTTCCAGAAACCTTTGATCAAATGCTAGCTAGCCAAAATACACTGAAATGTATTTTGCTGATTAGGGTAACTAACAGCCCCTAAGATGTAGGTTAAAACTCATACAGATAAGATTTTATCACACCCTATATGTTGAACCATTTTAGAGTAACTTATAGACCACTTAACATTATCTCATTCAATTATCATTTACAACTTTTCGAAGTAGGCAGTATATTCCTATTTTAAAGATATGGAAACTGAGGCTCAGAAGGTCTTAATAATTTAACTAAGTAATTTAACCAGTAAATCAGAGAAAAAATTTAAACCTAGGTTTGTCTCACACCAAAGTCTGAACCCTTCTAACTTTACCAACTGTCTTAAGTACTCTGTCTTGAAGAGTTTATTTAACTGGATCAAATTGGTGCTAGTAGATGTGTTTGGAAATGTGTTCAATAGTCAAGTCTCCTTAGACATTTCCAACAGGACAGTTCTACTGGCAGTGTAATATCATGTTCAGCTTTCCATCAGTGGTTAATCTCTTAGTTTTGTAAACATAAATTGATCATAAATGTTCGTTTGAATTTTATGTTCTACACTAGATGGTGCATCAAAACAATAGGTGGAGCTTTATAAAAATAAAGTCTCTGTCTCACCTCTAGATAGTGTATTTCATTAAGATCCTTTTTCTTATGCTAAAATATACCACACTGGTTTTAATATAATAATAATGTCTTAAAGTATTCTGTAGTGAAATTATTTAATTTCTCAAATTTGCACCATAATTTCCTAAATCTGAGAAAATTTTGTGCTTCAGGAATATACACCCAGTTTTATTCACTGCTTAGACTATATCTTAATATTTAAAGTTTTTAGGTGTGAAATCTTCAGTGGTAGGGATTGTGCTTACTTTCTGTAAACCCCAGTGTATGGTACTGCCCTGTAGCTTATTATATATCCAATATCAGGTGAGTCAAAGGTAGATTAAGACTGAATGGTAGAGTGTCCTGAAACTAATTGGCTAAGGGTATAGATTTTATCACTTATCTCCAAGTTTAAGTGGCTGTCTTACGGTAGTTGCCTTATGCTAGAGTCCATGGTCATAATACATAGCATATTATATACATATTTATTACTGTTTATGCAATACTATGTGAAGGGGGAAGAACGAAAACGAAAAGGAGATCACAGCTATCAATAATTTCATGTTTATATGAGCTAAAGTTGACCAAAAAAACCCACTATCTGGTAGGAAAAGACTTAGATAGGTTAGTAAATTCAGAGAAATGCAGTGACCTATGTAAGATGCTTGTGAAGGTGTGATTTCTTTTGGCAAGAACATGATTTATAAATGCCAGTTTTATTCATCAGTATTATCAGGAAAATAATGTTTTTATTAATATTCACTCAAGTAGTACCTTGTACCTCGGTGAAGTTAGAAAAGTAACTTCTTTTTCACATAATCCCAGAATAATTTCAGGTTATAAAAATTAGTAGCTAGCAAATTATGTCCTTGTCATAAAATAATAATATATGAGAAGCATGCGTGAGAAAAAAGAGGAATAAGGAAGCCAAGGTAAGAGTTTGACTGAAAAACATTTTCATCATTTTGATCTGGAATTTAAAAATAAATGCTTGAAAATCTGACAGCTTTCCTCCTCTATACTATTAGCTGCTCCATTTTACTGCCAGTCTGATTTTCTAAGTCGGTAGATACTTGAGTTTCAGACATGAGGTTCCTACTGCAGGAAATACCAGAGGAGACAAAAGCGTGGATAGCCTATGTCTCCTGGCTAAACAAGGCTTTTATTTTGTCTGATCCTAAATTTAGGAAAACTGATCAGAAACTACGGATATAATAGATTGGATGTATGGGAATACATTAGTGGCCTATAAATCACTTCTCTCTTCATAAAACAAGTATGTTATATAGAAATGAGCTATGGAAGGGGTCCTGTAGAAACACTTTTCACATTGCCCCCAGTAAGAAAGCCAAGCGGTTGATCTTTTTTCAGGGGAATGTAATTCTGGCTGAAAGAAATGAGGGCCCATATTTGCCTAAATACTTCTGTGCTAAGCAAAGAGACACCATCCAGATTTGTTGGAGTATGCAAAATTAAATTGGTAAGAGTTACTTCTTGGGCTCTGCTTCCATTTTATCTGCCACCGAATCATTTAATTGTAGAAAGTTTATTTTGTACTTAATCAGATTTTAGTTCCTAGATTATTGGGCCTTAAACTTTTAAGAGTTCTTATTTTCTCTGCTTATTAAAAACCTTGGCATGATACCAGCATACTACATAAAAGAGGGCCACAGCAGAGCTCTCTGGCAAGTTTTATTTGCATTAAGTGTTAGGTATAATAAAATGCTTCCACAAGCTTAGAAAAGTTTAAACAATACGTAGAACAAGTTTATTGTAGCAGGCTTCCTAGATTCAAGGTACGGTATCATCCAGCTAAAGGCATTTTCTCCACCTTTATAGTATCATAAACATGGTGGGAAAAATATGTTTCATTGACTATAGTTCAGTCACCATATGAATAGAGAAGACGGGTGTTTCCTCTTCCCATCTGCCATCATGGAATTACTTGGTGAATGCTCTAATACATAACATTTAGCAAACTAGAAGGATTTTATAAATGTTTACTGACAGTTCCGTTTCCACTCCAGGTAGGGTATACTCAGTTACATCTCTTTTAATCCACTTACTCTGACAGCAGATTTCTGACTGCATATTATACTCAGTGATGCTACCCCTCCCATCATAATGCAAAACCCATGGATAGATGGTAAACGGTGCTGCCTGTGAAATATAACTCAGTACAGTACATTTTGATTTGTTAGATATGCTGCTTTGGTCTTTTGACAGTGTTTCTGGGAGTACATAACATCTGCCATACAATTGGCTGGCAAAACTCATTTGTAGTATAACTGAACAGCCACCATTTTGTTGGAGTGTAAACGTCAAGATAAATAGTCCATGAATTAGCAAGTTCAACATCATTTGATGGCTCACAGATAGACAGGCACAATATAGATTTCGTATATGTGCAGAGTATCTTTACCCAGGCAGCTAACAAAATCAAATGCAGAAACAGTGTCTATAATTTGAAAAACTGGAAGCAAGAGTGTTTAGATAGCCTCAGCAATCTTACATTTGCCATATTTTGAGCTGTTTTCTTTATCTAGCATTGTGGCAGGTCCAGGTGACCTTCTTTACCTTTAAACTATATTAATGATAAAATGAATTAAGAACAGTAACAAAGAAAGGGTCATCCTTACCTTTGGGCATTTCTTTCCTGGAGTCATTGCCTTCCTTTTTCCACTAGTAGATTAGAGCTAAGACTAAAACCAGACGTTGACCCAAGTTGGTTATTAACCAGGGATATTTATCTTCTCCTCAAGTGTCTGGTGAAGTGGTTTGATTCATGTGAAGGTCATTAAAGAAGGAAAAATTTATACTTTATTTTTGTACTCTTTCCCAATGGCTGAGATGTTTGCCTCTAAATAGCAGGTCATTTTAATGCAGGTTTATAATTTATGATCAATTTTTGTCTTTTTAAAGAATGATTACGTAGTGAAGTACTGCTAGCTGCTGTTTCCCTTTATCCTTTGGTCAGTTACTTGGGCCTTAGGACTCTTGCTTACAGAAAGGCGTAAAGGAATAAAATGGTGAAAGTTTTAAAAATATGGTGGGGTGGGGGGAGAGTGAAGTCAATTATGAGTGGAGTTTTTTGTATTTATATTGTCCCTATACATGATTACTGAGCTCCACTGAAATGCAGACATATTAATATTTATATCACAAAGTATGTCATAAGGGAGAACACAGACTTTGTTATTTCTATTTGTTAATAGAAAAGTCTAGAACAGTGGTCCCCCACTTTTTTGGCACCAGGGACCAGTTTTGTGGAAGACGATTTTTCCACGGACTTGCAGGGCGGGGATGGTTCAGGTGGTAATGTGAGCGATGGGGAGTGGCAGATGAAGCTTCACTTGCTCGCCTGCCTTTGTGGCTGGGTTCCTAACAGGCCATGATAAATACATGTTGAATAAAATAATAAATAAAATTATATTGCTTTTTTTGATGACAATTTCCTTTACTGCTGCATCAAATGTGAGATTTATAAACTTCCACAATTGTTAGCAATTAAATATGACTATTTTATTTCTGTCATTATGCTTTGTTCTCATTTCTGCTATTGATTTTTATTCAGTGTGCATCTCTGACCGATGTGTTAGAAAACTCCTTCACCTATCAATGCAAAGATCAATTGTTTTAATTTCATTTGTGATAGGAATGTTATGTACCAAAATTCCATAGTGTATTACTCAGAATATGCTGCCCTATTCTGTAGTAATCAACGACTTTAAAGCTACAGTAACTTCACTGAATAAAGTTTATTTCCTGTTGATGGTACATATATAATGCAAGCCATTTGAGGGCTTTTCTCTGCACAGGTTTTTGGAAAGTGGGCTAAGAATAACACCACTATCTTGTAACTGCACCCTCTAGAACAGAGGAGAAGTGAGCTAGAAGATCATGCATAAGCTCTTTTATGCTTTGGCTTGAAAATGACACAGGTAACTTCTCCTTCCCAGCCCAATGGTCAAAAATTAGTAATATAGTCCTGCCTAATTTCAGTGGTGGGGAAAGTTGTGGTGGTAGCAGATCGGATGTGGTGAGCATCATTCTTTCTGATGTACTAAGCAAAGTTATGTGCTCCCTGGAGCCAAGTTGGAAAACAGAGTTGATATTGCTTAACTAAAGTTAGACGTTTGAGACCAGGAATTTACATTCCAAGAAAACTTGACGCATGGCAAAAGATCTTACAGAAGAAAAATTTAAATACATTATCATAGGGACTTCGCTGGCAGTCCAGTGGTTAAGACTGCCTTCTAATGACGGGGGTGTGGGTTCGATCCCTGGTCAGAGAGCTAAGATCCCACATGCCTCGGAGACAAAAAACCAAAACATAAAACAGAAGCAATATTGTAACAAATTCAATAAAGAGTTTTAAAATGGTCCACATCAAAAAACTATTTAAAAAATAAAATAAAATACATTATCACAAAGTAGAATTTACTCAGAAGAGGCAAGATTGGTTAAACATTTGACATGGATCAATATTATCCACCAGTAAATAGAATAATATTTATTATTATTACCAGAGAATAATCATATGATAATACCAAAAAAATTATAAAAAACATCTAACAAAATTTTACATTTTATAAACTCTCATCAGGCTAGAATTAGAAGGCAACTTTCTCAACCTGATAAAAGAACATTTACAAAATTGCACAGCTGACATCATCACACTTAATAATAAATTATTGAATGCTTTTCCCCAAGACTGGATGTGTCCTCTTTCAATACTTATATTTATCATTGTACTAGAGGTCACAACCAGCAAATGAAAGCAATAACAAAATTATAAAAGAAATACATATGGAAAAGTAAAATAGTTTTTATTCACAGACAGTATGATTTCTTATGTGAAAGATCCTGAGTATATAAAAAATGCTAAAACTAATACTTAAATGTAAAAAGGTCAAAAGACTCAAGGTCAAGATATGAGAGTCATTTGCATTTATATATGCTAGCAGCAAATAATTAGAACATGAAAATTTAAAAAGGTACCATCAGGGCTTACCTGGTGGCGCAGTGGTTGAGAGTCCTCCTGACGATGCAGGGACACGGGTTCGTGTCCCGGTCCGGGAGGATCCCACATGCTGTGGAGCGGCTGGGTCTGTGAGCCATGGCCGCTGAGCCTGCGCGTCCGGAGCCTGTGCTCCACGACGGGAGAGGCCACAACACTGAGAGGCCCACGTACTGCAAAAAAAAAAAAAAAAGGTACCATCAAAAACATAAAGTACTTAGGGATAAAGTTAATACAAGATCTACAAAACCTATACAATTAAAACTCTAAAAGAATGCTGAAGTGAAATTTAGATATATCACATTATGAATGAGAAAAGTCAATTTTGTGGATTTGTTTATCCCCAAATTGATTTGTAGGTTCAATGCAATTTGAATCAAAATTCTAACATGGTTTTGAAAGTTGTTTCTAAAATTTATACAGAAATGCAAAGGATCTTGAGTAGCCAAAACAGACTTGAAAAAAAAAAAAAAAAAAACAAGAATAAAGTAGGAAGTTGTTAACTGCCTAAATTTCAAATCTAAGTATAAGGCAACAGTAATTAGGCCAGTATGATATAGATTTATGAGTAGACTAAAAGATCAATGGAACAGAACAAAGATTCTATACAAAGGCAAGAAACCAAGGTAATTCAATAAGGAAAGGAGAAGAGTTTCAATAATTAGTGCTGGAACAACAGGGTATCTAAATGTAAAAGCTAAAACTATAAAGTTTCTAAAAGAAAACATAGGTGACTACCTTCCTGAACTTGGATTATGTAAAGATATTTTAGAGGACACAGAAAATACTAACCATAAAAAATTGGTTAACTGGACTCCATTCAAAATTTTAAAATTGTACTAATCAAAAACTTTGTTAAAACAATGAAAAGGGAAGACACAGACTTGGATAAAATTTATTTATATATATTTATATATTTACATATATATAAATAACCAAATATATACATTTGTAACCAGAATATAAAAAGGATATTTCTAGATAAATGATCAGTCCAATAGTCCCAAATAAATATACAAGAAACTTTGTAAAAGAAAGTATACAAATTGCAGTAAGTTCATGAAAATGTGTTCAATATAAGTAGTCATCAAGGAAATGTAATTTACTCCCCACGATGAGACATTTTCTCACACCAATTATAATGGCTCAAATTCAAAAAACTCACAAACATAAATGCTGGTGATGAACAACTGGGACACATATATTGCCCATGGGAGTATAAAATAGACCAGTCACTTTAGACAGTTCATTGGAAGTTTCTCAAGATAAACATATACCTAGACTCTGAGTCACAATGTGGTATTTACCAGAAAAGAATACATACATGCCCCAAAAGATTCATATAAAAATATTTATAACAACTTTAGACAAAATAGCCTGTATATGAGGAAAAACTTAACTTTCTCCCCTCTACCCTTCTGGGTTCTTTGCCTGGTGCCCTGCAAATTAGACTAATAAGAGACAGATTGACAAAACAGAACAAAACTTACTAACGAGTGTGGCACACGTATGTGGGAGAAATCTCAGTGATGAGTAACTCAAAGGTATGTTTAGAACTTGGTGCTTATATACCATCTGAGAAAAGAGAAATAAATTTGTAGTGAAATGACAAGACAAAGGAAGAGGGATTTTGGACTTCCAGTGGTGGCAAACTATGAGGTAGACTACTGAAGTAAGGTTTATTTGTGCAAGTTTATCTCAGCAGGCATTGACTTTCCATCTTCTTCATAAGCATAAAACTTCCTCAGGAGAGGAGATTTATGACAGTCCTAATTTCTCAGAAGTTTCTGCTTTTAGTGAGGTAAGGGAAGCTCTGGGAAGGCTTCATTTTATATCTGTTGATTCTCATTTGCCTCCAGCTCAAAATAATACTTATGGCAAAGTGGTATATTTTGGGGTGGTATATTCGAATTTCCTACAAGCTCACACTGGAAACAATCAAATGTTTATAAATAGGAGAATACTTACTCAGCAATAAATAAAGAAGGAACTGCTGATACACACAACAACATGGATGAATTGCAAACATACTATGTTGAGTGAAGGAAGCTGGACAGGATATTGAGTTCTCCATTATTCCATTTATATGAAATTCAAAAACAGGTAAAACTAATTTACATTGATTGAAATCAGAATAGTAGCTGCCTGTGTGGTATGGGGATCAACTGGAAGGCAGAATGAGGAAAATTTCATGGGTCTTATATTTTGATTGACAGTTAGTTACAAGGGTAAATATTCATTTAAACTCATTGAACACCTAGAATTTCTACCTTTTACTGTGTATGAATTTTACCTTAATAAAGAGGCTAATATGGGAAATGTGTATACATATTATATACTGTTTGAGTTGATTTTTATTTTTAAGAGAAGTGTAAGAGAGTGAATGGTTTGCTGGCAAACAGAAAAACCAAAGAAAACCAAACAAACAAAACCCCCAAAACCTCCCTGGGTATTTTGTGAGATTAATGCCAAAGACAAAAAAATATTAAAGTGATAACAAATACGTCACAGTAGGAAATAAAATAATATTAACATCATAATCTACTGGTGCCACTGTAAACATGAAAACCATTTACTATGTATAGAATCCTTTGGGTACCCATTTCAGAAACAGCTGGTAAAAAATGGAAAGGTTAACATTTTAGAACTGAAGGGGGAAAAAAAAAAGCTATGGTTTAAAAAATTATAATTTCTCAAGTGAGAAGAAAGATTCTCCTTTCCAAAGTAAATGTGATCATATTTTATTCTGCCCATGATAAAGGCAGTGAGGCATTTATTTTGGGGAATGTCCAAAATATCTATGATTTTACTTTTCCAGCCAAAACAATTCTGTTTTTCTGGCATATATTAATCAATATGCAAAACATTTTGAAATTTTAAATGTTATTCCACATCACACTCATTTATTCTAGTTTAAAAAGATTTGGAGTGCCAGCATTTCTAGCGTAATAATATTTTAATAAGTGAACATAAAGTGTTTCTTCCCTCATAAGAACATATTAGTAGAAAATACATATTATTTGGAAAAATGGAAAGAAATGGTATTAACAACAGAAAAAACAAACAAAATGAAACAAAATGAGCACTGGGAATTTCTGATCAGTATATAAGAAATCTAATGTTTATATCTGGATATACACTGGCTAGACTTGTTAAAGAAATGATTGGCCATCAGCAAGATGAAAAAAAAAACACGAAATAACACTGAATTGTCTGCCATGTGGATCAAAGTCATTCATGTATTATATCATCCTTTGAACACACTAGAGTTGCTACCATATTTCAGTAGAAGATCTATGAAGTTTTTTTTTTTTTTTTTATGCGTTACGCGGGCCTCTCACTGTTGTGGCCTCTCCCGTTGCGGAGGACAGGCTCCGGACGCGCAGGCTCAGCGGCCATGGCTCACGGGCCCAGCCGCTCCGCGGCATGTGGGATCTTCCCAGACCGGGGCACGAACCCGTGTCCCCTGCATCGGCAGGCGGACTCTCAACCACTGCGCCACCAGGGAAGCCCGATCTATGAAGTTTTGAATCAAACAGCCTTTTAAGTTCATAGTTACATCATTTAGTGTCTCTGTGATCTTGAGATTATATATGTATATTTCTGAGTCTTGGTTTTCACGTGTATATAACAGTTGGGAATAATAAAACAATTTATTGCATGATAAAAAAATCATAAATGTAAAATTACCAAGCAAAGTGCTGTCACTTATGTCCTAAAAAATCAGACACGTTTCCTAACATCATAGAGCTTACAAGGGGGTGAGATGGAGATGAATAAGAAATAAAACAGATAACAAATTATTTAATTAACTAGCTGTTATCTTGAAATCAGCTGCAAGGCCCCGGGAGAATTATCTATTCAACAAGCAAGTTTTGAAATTGCGAGAAAAGAAAACAGGTAGTATGAGAATCTTAACTAGAGAGAGTTAGGAAGGGCAGGCTGGGGGCAGCTCATTGGAATAAATGGTTGTTAAATACTGAGGAACTATAGAGGAATCGAAAATAGTGGAATTGGCCAAAACTAGAAGGGAAGAGGTTAGAGCAAGAAAAACTTCTTTCACAGTTTTGCCTACGGCTGACTTTCTGTCCTGAGTTTCAAAACAAATGGTTTCCATTCATATTACTATATAATGGGTATGAAAAGCATGGTTGCTAATTCAGTGATGTATACTGTTTTGAATCCATCTAGTTTATAATTTTGAAAATAGATATAACATCTTTGTAAACATGCAAAATCTGAGTGCTACTTAGTTCTACTTTCTGATTTTTTAATATTCCAAGGAAGCATCCTCATTAAGACTGAAATATCCAGGATGACATGTGATTTTTTAAGGGCAAAGTCTGATTAGATTTGGAGTAGATTTTAGTTTATCTCTTTACTTCCTCCAGCTAATTTTTGACTGATAATCTTATTTTAAATAGTAAATTTATTGGTAGTTAAATTATTTGTATTCTACACAAAGGTGGTCTACAAAACAGTGCTTTAATTAGTTGAACTCTAGCCCTACCCCCATACCTGCAGCATTGTAATTCACACTGTTCATTTGTCAAGGTCTAATCATTGCTAACAGAATCGGAAAAAAAATGAAAATTGACTTTATTCAGATGGTAGAATAATATTAATACAAGTAATTAGTTACCAGTAATCCAGCTACCACTCTTACTACTATTACATGATATGCTTTATTGATTATATATGCCAGCATTGCTCTAAGATCTTCACATTTATACCATACTTCATTTTTACCACATTTCTGTAGGATATGTATCGTTATCTCCATTTCACCCTCTCTAAAACAGATGCTCAGAAAGCATAAACAAAATACCCAGGGTCACACAGATAAGGTTCAAATTCATTTTTGTCTTACACTAAGTTGAGTATTTTAAAATATCCTTTGATTTTATAATTTAAGATTTCTTCCTTGTCAAACGTCATTTGATAACATAGAATGCAGTAGAGATGAAAAATACGATAATCTATATAGTAGCTCTTTGTTCTTCTTAAAAGTTTTCTGTACAACCCTTGTACAGATTTAACTCACAAACATAGTATTTCCTACCTCTCTTTATTTCCCCATTAGGTCTTGCTAGTTCAGTACCCCACATGCTCAGAGTGCTGTAATACCTTAGAAAGATGAACATGTTCTGCCTTTGTTCAGGGATTTTGTATTATAACTCTTTTTTGTTTATTCTGTAGATAGTCATTTGTAGCCTTTCATTTCTCTGAAAGGAAAGGAGTTTGATATTATTGAAAGATGACTAAATCATACTGTAGTAGACTATGTTCTCTGACTCTTTCAATTAAAAGTTTTCTGTAGTTTCTTAACATGAGAACTCCATTGTATAGTATTTTTGTGTTTAATTATTCCTAATATAAATACTTAGTCATTGATACGTCATTTTACTTTCATAACATGTTGTAAACCATTTTCAAAAAATCTTTATTTTGCTTGTAATGTCTTGAATAAAAGAATTCTTGAAAGGATTTCAAGGATGAATCCCCCTCCCAAAATACCTACAAAATAAATTCCCCAAAGTAAGGGGAAAAAAGAATAAAATTCCCCAGCAGCAGTAATTAAGAATTGGGCAAGGAAGGGCTTCCCTGGTGGTGCAGTGGTTGAGAGTCCGCCTGCCGATGCAGGGGATGCAGGTTTGTGCCCCGGTCCGGGAGGATCCAACATGCCGTGGAGCAGCTGGGCCCGTGAACCGTGCCTGCTGAGCCTGCGCGTCCGGAGCCTGCGCGTCCGGAGCCTGTGCTCCGCAACGGGAGAGGCCACAGCAGTGAGAGGCCTGCGTACCGCAAAAAAAAAAAAGAAAAAAAGAAAAAGAATTGGGCAAGGAATAAGACCTAGGTTTGGGGGCAGAACTGAGGAACACAGCGTGGCTTGGCTTATAGGGCTGTCTTGCTTCCTTGTAGCTGAAATGATGAGTACAAAATCTTATATCTACTCAGGAATATTCCAAAACTGCAGAGAAACAAACAGAACTTTTTGTAGTTTTCTCTTTCCCCTTGTTTCACTGAGGAGTGTTGGAAATGGTTGCTAGGGAGGAATATATAAAACTTGGTTAGTCTATTGTGAGAAAAAGTATCCAGTGCCCCTATTGTCCAGGGGAAAAGCCCAACCAATAGTTATCCACCCCGTCCTATCATCCAAATGGGTTAAGAGGCCTTTCCCTCACCAAGGGGGGGTGAACATTGATACTCAGAATTTAATAATACCTCAGATCTCACAGTGTACCACAAAAGGTAACTCTCAGATAAGCATATCTATATACCCTCTGGATAGGAAAAATGAATAGAAAGAAGCCATATTTGTCTTCAAACTGAAATTCAAAAAAATGCAAAATAAGCATCAAATGCAGTACAAAATTAGTTGAGAACGTATTCACACTATACCAGAGAAAACATAGCTGCTCAAGCATGGTAAAGATGAAGGGAAATGGCATTGTCAATATAGAAATATTCTGGAAATAATAATAGTAATACTGATAAAGTGAAGTAAAAATTTAAATTTAAAAACGAAGAAAGGAACGTACCATTATAAGGAAAAAAGGCTCGGTCTAGAGGAAAATATAACTTCAGAAAAAGGAAAATTCACTTCGAGTGCTTTGAAAAGGCATGATTTAAGAAAACTTATTCTCAAAAAAGGAAATAAGTTGAGGTAATGTATATAATTAAATTACAAGGAATAGATTCCCTAAAGAAACACATTTGAGAAAAACCTTATCATTAAAGGACTTAAAAATAAATTAGAAACATCAAGGAACTAGAAGTTGAATTATTATTATAGGAAGAAGTTTTAAGATAAGCCCACTGAATACATATTTTAAAACATAAGAAATTAGAGGGAGACTAATAAACTATATATTCCAATATTGGATACATTATTACCCTGGATTAGAGATTTAAACAAATGGGAGGAACATAAAATAGGCACAAAGCTTAAATAAAATAATAAATAATTCCCTGAAATGATTAAATATAGACTTTCAGGTCAAAAAAGAACATCATGATCCAGGAAACTTAGACATTAAATTTTGCAAACCAAAACATTTCTTCTTTACATTATTGAAACGTTAAGGAATATTTTTTTAAATTAATTCTCCAGGTATACAGGAAGAAAAGAGATTTGGGTTGGGGGTTGTTAGAAGTCTAGTCTTTTACTTTCTACTTCTTTACAGCAATATTTAAGACAATGAGTTAACATCTACATATTTTTAAAGAAAAACAAGTGTAGCCCAACTCTTTACAGCCAGTGAAGATGTCATCTATATCTCCACCTCTCTATGTGTATATACATACATCCACTGTATATCTGTATATACATACATACAGTCCTGGAAAATGGTCACATATTAATAATTTTTTTCAGTTTCCAGGGTATGTGTTTTGGGGCAATGTATTTATTTACTTTCTTCCTTGAACTTATCTATCTCATTTAAAAATACCTCAGTTAGTCTACCTCAACTCTTATAAATAATTCATTAAAAACAAATGACTTTTTTCTTTTTTTTTAATTTATTTATTTATTTATTTTTGGCTGCATTAGGACTTTGTTGCTGCACGTGGGCTTTCTCTAGGTGCGGCGAGTGGGAGCTACTCTTTGTTGCTGCGCACGGGCTTCTCATTGCGGGGGCTTCTCTTGTCCCGTAGTATGGGCTCTAGGTGCATAGGCTTCAGTAATTGTGGCTCGCGGGCTCAGCAGGTGTGGCTCGCGGGCCCTAGAGTGCAGGCTCAGTAGTCGTGGCGCATGGGCTTAGTTGCTCAACGGCATGTGTGATCTTCCTGGACCAGGGCTCAAACCCGTGCCCCCTGCACTGGCAGGTGGATTTTTTTTTTTTTTAACATCTTTATTGGAGTATAATTACTTTACAATGGTGTGTTAGTTTCTGCTTTATAACAAAGTAAATCAGATATATGTATACATATATCCTCATATCTCCTCCCTTTTGCGTCTCCCTCACACCCTCCCTATCCCACCCCTCTAGGTGGTCACAAAGCACCGAGCTGATCTCCCTATGCTATGTGGCTGCTTCCCGCTAGCTATCTGGCAGGTGTATTCTTAACCACTGCGCCACGAGGTGGATTCTTAACCACTGTGCCACCAGGGAAGTCCCTTGACTTTTTTCTCTTAAACAAAAATATTTTGTATTTAATGGTAAGCAACTTCAGTATATTTTTGCATCCTAGACTTTTCACTAATTAAACAAACCCATTTCAGTATGTGTATCATGTCACCATAATTCTTTCTATTTTTATGGTATTTTTTCTTCATCTTATATTCTTTACCATGCCTGGTACTTAGATGTATGTGATAGATGATTGTTGAGTGAATAAATGCATAAATGAATGAATGAATAAAATTATATCTCAACCTTTTCAACAATACATATTTCCCTTTTACTTTGGTCTATTTTGTAGGCTTGAACAAAAGACATGTTTTAAAATAAAACAAATTATATACCTTGAATAAAAAACCTTATCACATGAGCCTTTAAGAAATTATTAATCACAACATTTTCTTATATTTTGGGGATACTCTTTCAAATACATAGTTGGAGACCCTATGATTTCTACCCATCCAAAGACTGGACATTTGGGCATAGTTTTACATAACTGGCCTTCTGATGGCAGGTTAATGGATCAGGTGTTTCATATGCTTATTATACAGTATGATGATATAACTTTATTTTCATTAATAGTCATTCCTAGTTTTCCTAGTTTCATATATTCTAATCTGCACAATTTATGGTCTTGCGAGAGTTATCTGTACATGAAAGTTCCCCTCTAATCAGCGAGAAATCATCATGTATCTTTTCCAGCACTTGCACTGAAGAAAAAAGCCCTGGTTTGAGTACAATAGAGACAATAACAAGGCTCAAAGGTTGAAGACAAAAGATTCTGCAGAAATTAAAGGAAAAGCTGCCAAAGGCCATGACAGCTCTTTTTGTTATTTTTTGGGTTGTAATTCATGAAATCAGTTTTCATTTTGAAAGTTCCCTAATTTTCTCCCACTTCAGTCTAAGATATAGCATGCATGAGTACTGAAGACAGACGGCCCCTCAAAATAATTCAGTCAGGTGATATTTGTAATGAAACTGCAGGCTGTCACTTGGATTTCTTAGTACCCTTCGTCATAATCTATCTTTAGCTACAGAAAACTGTTTGTAACAATTCCCTAAGCACAGCTCACCAAACTGGATGCAACAAATTATTTTTGGAATAAGGTATTCTCTCCGATTCCTAGTTATAAATGACTGCTATAGAAAATTTCCATTTCTGTATGGTCCAGCTCCTACATAGCTCTCTTGGAAAGGTATCTCTTTATGCAGGCTCAGGTATCCTTAGGAAGGGATAGAGGCTGTTATAGTTTCGTTTTTTGGTATTAAAACAAATGCTTTCACACTTTTTGTATTGTTAAGTATGGGAATTCTCAGAAGGAGTGAAGGTGAGGAAATGTGTTCCCAATAAAAACTAGAAGATCCTGAAGAAAATCTTAAAATATCAGTCAGCTGTGGAAGCAATGAGGACTAGAAAAGTAAAATTTATGAAGAAGGAAGATATTTTATGGTGTGAACTAAGGATTCCCATCTCTCTGAAGTCATTGTAATCTTTAGTGTTGGTTTAAAATTGGAGTAGGCCAGACAGAGGGGCCTGTACATATGATTGAATTCCTCAAAGTCTCATAGGATTTATTTAGGAACAAAAGACCCACTTAGGGGAAGGATCCATTGAAATAAGAGAGAAGAGCTGAAAGTTCTCCAAGGAATGGCAAAGTATCTGAAGATTTCTTGCCACTTTTCCAAGGGGGCAGTTGCTGATCTGGACACTAATAGAGGCTGAGAATCCAGAGCCAGGTTCTGCTAGAGGGCTACTAACTGGTGACAGGATAACAAAATAGAACTTGGTTATTTTCCCTGCCTTTCAAATTCATAAGAATTTAAAATAACAAAATATTCATTCTTTTGTGTCTAGCTTTTGCACACCTAGTGTTTTAGAGATCCATTTATATTGTAACCTCTATCAGTAGATTCTTCTTCTTAATATTATTGTGCAATATCATTTTGTATGAAAATACAATTTCTTTATTCTCCTGTTGGACATTTGAATTGTTTCTAGGTTTTGGCTATTGTGAATAAACCTGCTCTCAGCATTATTATATGTGTCCTTTTGTGGACATATGCACAGATTTATCTGAGTACATATCAAGGAGAGAGGAATTGCTGGATCACACAGTAGGCGGTATTTTATTTCAGTAGATAATGTCAAGGTGTTTTCAAAAATGGCTGTAAAAATGTTTCCCATCTCTAGCAATGTACGAGACTTAAATTTTCTCCACATCTCTACTGTCACTTAATATTGTCACTTTTTGTTTAAACATTCTGGTGAGAATGTAATTATAATCTCAGTTTATATTTAATTTGCATTTCTGCGATGAGTAATAATAGTAATGATGTTACTATTAACATCATATCCTTTTCATATTCTTTTTGGGCGTTTGAAAAGTGTACATTATTAAGTACCTGATCATTATTTTAAAGTTTGGTTTTTTGTCTTTTCCTTATTACTATGTAGGATTGTATTATATATTCTTCATATAAACCCCTTTCTTAAAGATTTATTACTTATTTTTAAAAAATTTTTGGCTGCGTTGGGTCTTAGTTGTGGCATGCAGGATCTTTCGTTGTGGCGTGTGGGCTCTTTGTTGTGGTATGCGGGCTTCTCTCTAGTTGCGGCATGAGGGTTTTCTCTTCTTTAGTTGTGGCGTTACAGGCTCCAGAGTGCGTGGGCTCTGTAGTTTGCGGCACGCGAGCTCTAGTTGAGGTGCGCGAGCTCAGTAGTTGTGGCGCGGGGGCTTGTTGCCCTGCTGCATGTGGGATCTTAGTTCCCTGACCAGGGATCAAACCCACCTCCCGTGCATTGTAAGGTGGATTCTTTACCACTGGACCACCAGGGAAGTCCCATATTCCTCATACGAACCCTTTATCAGATACTTGTATTTTAATATCTCTCCCAGTCTGTGGCTTGCCTATTCACTGTTTAATCATGATTTTGAGGGAAAGTTCTTAATTTTAATGAAATTTAGTTTATTATTTTTATATTTGCTGTTGTTCTTTCCTGTACAAAAAGTTTTGCCTGCACCCAGGTTATGTAGATATTTTTCCATGTTTTATTCCAGAAGTTTGATGGTTTTAGTTTTATATTTAGGTCTAAGATCAAACTCAAATTAATTTTTGAGTATGGTATAAGTCTCAAGGTTCATAATTTTTCCATGTGGTTAACCAGTCATTCTAGCGTAACTTATAGAGAAGGCCATCCCCTCCCCTACTAATCAGGTGACTAAATCAGGTTATTCTATGTGTGTGGATATATTTCTAGGTGTTCTTTTCTCAACTGATATATATGTCTAACATTGTGCAACTAACTCCTTAGTTAATGTAACCTTACAATGTCTTGAAATTAGGAGTATAAGACATCTTATATCTGCATTTTTAAAGATTGACTTGGCTTTTCTAGGACTTTTGCATTTTCACATAAATTGTGAAAATTTAGAAGGAAGAAACAATAAATGATCTCATCAAACTAAAACACCAAAAACTTGCTGAGATGTTGACCAGAACGGCATTATATTTATAGATCAATTTTGGGTTACTTGACATTTTAACAATATTGAGCCTTCGTTGAACTCTCCAGTAATTTAAGAATTCTTTAGTTTCTCTAAACAATGTTTCATAATTTTCAGTATAGGAGTCTTTCACATCTTTTATTAGAATCATTTTAAGTATTTGTACTTTTGTAGTATTATAAATGATATTTTAAAATGTTCATTTACAAGTGTTTGTTGCTGGTATACAAATGCAATCAATTTTTAAAATATTAACTTTAGATTCAGCCAGCTTCCTTAATCCATTTGTGAATTATAATGGTTTGTAGATTCTTTAGGTTTTCTGCATACTGCAATATCATCTTGGAATAAAAATACTCTTACCTTCCTTCTCCATATTAGTTATGTATTACCTCAATAATGCTGTATAGAAAGCTGCCTTGAAACTCTTGCCTAATAATTATTTAGACTATGAGTTTAAAAATCAGAGATTTAGGCTTTTTTTTCCCTCTCATCTTTGCTGAATTAGCTCACATGACGAGTTGGCTGACTATTTGTGGAGGTGTGTAAGCTATCAGCTGGTGTGCAACTGTTTAGTTCCCTATGTTTCTCACATCCAACCAACAGAATAACTTGGGTAAATTGTCATGTGAAAGTAGAGGTACAAAGGAAAACAAGTTCAATTGTGTAAGCAATGTCTAAACCCCTTGCTTGTGACTTGTTTGCTAATAACCCACTGGACAAAGCATATTGCATATTGCATGGCTGATTGCAGTGTTTAAGGCTGGGTGTACTCTCCTGCCCAGAGTGGCTGAGAACTTGAAAGTTACATGCAAAAGGCACAGATATGAGGAATAGTGAAGAATTTGGGCCATTAATGTAACCTGCCACATATTCCAAACCTGATAGTTTATTTATTTATTTATTTATGGTTGTGTTGGGTCTTCGTTTCTGTGCGTGGGCTTTTCTAGTTGTGGCAAGCGGGGGCCACTCTTCATCACGGTGCGCGGGCCTCTCACTATCACGGCCTCTGTTGTTGCGGAGCACAGGCTCCAGACGCGCAGGCTCAGTAATTGTGGCTCACGGGCCCAGTTGCTCCGCGGCATGTGGGATCTTCCCAAACCAGGGCTCGAACCCGTGTGCCCTGCATTGGCAGGCAGATTCTCAACCACTGTGCCACCAGGGAAGCCCCAAACCTGATAGTTTATATTATTTTTTCTGAGACTGGTTAGGTCATCGATACAATGTTGATAGAAGGATAGATAGTGGACATCCATGTCTAATTTCTATATACTGTGGGAAAGTATTCAGTATTGCATGATTGCATGTAATGTTAGCTAATAATTTTTATAAATGTTTTTTTCATTTTCTAAATTAAATGAAGTTTATTTTAAATTCTAGAATGTATTAATCATGAAAAGGTATTAAATTTTATTGA